>NW_027555847.1:346977232-348177232 GCF_003287225.1 Phascolarctos cinereus | reverse complement strand
ATATTACCCAATTTTATGTATTCCTACATTTTAATCAAATTCGATTTATGGCTATTCCCCAAACTTCAACTTATATCTAATACCCTCTGGTCTTTTTCCACTAGTTGTTGTGAGTTTTGAATACAGACCCTCCTCTTTTTTGCCTTTCAGGGTCTCTTACTTTCCTTCTTCAAAGCTTTCAATGATTCCATCCTTCCCTTCTTTGTGCACTTTTTCCCTTCTCAAATTATTTTGTGTAGTTATACCTCTCTTTTCCCAGCTTATATTTTGTAGCAGACTATATTAGCTCCTTGGGGCTTGGGATGTTTACTTTTTTGATATCCAGGGACCTTAAATATATCCCTAGTATTCCATGTAGTTTGTTGTGGAGTTGTTTTTTCAGTCCTGTCCTGACCTCAAACTCCTTGGCAAAGATACTGGAGTGGTTTGCCATTTCCTTCTCCAGCTCATTTTATAGATGAGGAAACTGAGGCAAAAAAGGTTAAGTGAGTTGCCCAGGGTCATACAGCTACTAAGTGTCTGAGACCAGATTTGAACTCAGGAAGATGAGTCTTCTTGACTCTAGGCCCAGAGCTCTATCCACTGTCCCACCTAGATGCCTCCACCACACACAACTGAACTACAACTTCAATTAATCAATGAGATAGGAACTGAGTAAAACCAACAAATTCTTCATGCTACTTTCCCTTCAAAGAACTGGCAACAGTTTGTTAATTACGTTCTCATATCTTCTCGTACAATGACAGTAGTGGAAGAAAGATGTAGAATATATCTTTACATTTGTTTTCTTTCAGTAAAATAAAATTACCTAGGTACTATGAGCTGGGCTGTATTTCCTACGAACACCAGAATAGGACCAAAGAATCCCACTAAAAAAGCTTTTGTGATTGTGGCACTTTTAGTATAAAAAAAAAAAATCAACCTAAATCCAACTTCTAGAAACACTTCAAAAACAAAATCTCATTCCCCAAAATAAAGACCAAAGCAGGATACAGGGGATAATCTGGTTGATGATAATAGGTGTAAGATTTCAAAGACTAAATTTAGCCTTTTGGATTACAATTATTTCTCTTTCCATGGCCCCTCTTTGAAAAACTATTCGCTATCTGCACTTCTCACTAAGTGAGCTCTATTGCCCAATGGCCACTCGTTTTATATTATTAAGTCACAAGTGGCAAACCAGAGATGAAAGGTTTCAAATAAAAGTTTCAAAATGGGCTTTGAAAAAAAAAATCTGTTTCTGAGGTCAGTCTAGTTGTGCTTTAAACAGAGATCAAATCTATCCTGAGGACTAAGCCAAATTAAGTTCAAATATGGTAAATGTAACAGAACTAGCCCTTACAGAATCAAGTTGGATTTTAATGCTAAAACAAACATAAGGAAACTGGAGCTCAGAGAGATCAAGAGATTTGTTGAATTTGAGTATCCAAGTTAAAGAAATTAAAATGATGACTGCAAAACTTTTAACAAGTTACCAATTCAAATCAGAAGCATTAGGATAGTTGTTATTTTGACAAGTAGCTGCTATGTCTACCTAAATTTCTTGATGCACATTAACTAAAGTTTATTATAACTCTGATATTTACCCACTTCACTAACTAGTTTCTTTGGTAAATTTTTAAGTAAAACGAAGTCTGGGTAATAATTATGATTAACAAGTGACCGGATGTGAATTATCATTTCTCAAAAGAAAAAGGATGCTTCTTACTATATAATTTCTTGGTAGAATAAAAAGACTTTCATATGTTTGAAATTTCTCGTAAAACTTTATTTAAAAGTTATTCACCTCATCCTTAATGAAGTGTATAGAGTTAATATTCTGTGCCAGTGGTATACTAGGTCTGTCCACTGCCAGCAATGAACTTTCATTCACCCAATTCTCTTGGCACCCAGAAGTTAAATTATCCTTTTCAGAACATTTCTAACCCCCAACACTTGCAAAAGCACTGCATGCACCATTTCCCCATCAATCTTTAAGTCAGAACTTACATCATTAATCTACATCAGCAGTTGTTAAAATGAAGTCATTTTAACTTGCTTTTGACTGTACAAATCAAAAAAAGAAAAGCTACTAGTTAATATTAGACAAGAATAATTTACAAACACATCACGCATTACCTTGTAATCTGAAACATTACATTTCATGTCGTTTGTGCAAGTTTGTAATAGGTAACTGAAACTTCACAGAATTTAATAAAATAAAGTATTAAAAATTAGTTCTGTACATTAGTTCCAACTACCTCTGTATTTTTGTAACCTAATAAGGCTCATGTTGTAGTTCAGCACCAAGTGGGCCGACATAACCGTCCAATAAGTCTTTTTGTTCACTCTGACATATTGTTCGTTCTATGACATTTTTCCTTTGTGGGATACATAGTTTTCCAAGTGAAAGTCTGAAAGAAAGCTTCACAAATCAGATTGCATGACAGTGATGGGAGAATTCTGAATTCTTTTTTCAAGGACCAGGAATAAACTCGGGGCATACCAGTGATTTTACTTTTGATGAAAAGTCATCGTGGATTTAGATTGTCAGTTTTTGAAGTTAAATCTGTAATACTGAAGAGTAACTCTAGTAATGTATATAATTGCTACCTTCTCCCCTTTTATTCAAGTTAACAATGAAGGTCATGCTTGTAAAAGGTACTTTTCCAGCAACCACACACACACCACGAGTTAAAATAAGGTACAAAGAACTGTAACTCTATTAAGCCTCCTTACAGATCTCAAGCACTATTCAAAACTGATGACCACCAAAGCTGGCACAGAGACAAGAACTGTTTCTACCAAAGATGCCATGTGCCACAAAGGTCTCTCCAGAAAGAGCTTGTTCAAGATCACTATTCTTTAGCTCACAAAGGCCATTATCCTGAGTTCTGGTCACTACTGGGGCTCAATTCAAATAGAGCAATAGTATTACTTCCCTAAAACTTCATTTTCTACCCTCAGTGAAATACTTATAAAATTTAGAAAAGGGACACTTCTGGTTTTGCCATTTCATAGGGCTTATGTAAACCACATTTTAAAAAATCCCTCAAGTTTTATTTCAAAAACTGAAGGCGCTTTTAGCAGTCTTGCTTAATGCTATTTTAAAATATTTATAATTTAAAAAATCGAAGGTTGTCTAGTGACATCTCCATTTTCTTCCACCAGATCTGCACGCGATTTATATGACCACATCAAAAGCTGAACTTCATGCTTACAAACAGCTGAAGAGGTATGAAGGTTTACAGAGCCCTTAACATCATTCCAAATACATTCATGCTATTTTAGTGTTATGTAATCACAACAGGAAGCATGTCAGCAAAATGAACTAAACAAAGACTTTCAGAAGTACACAATAGTTTTCAGGCTCCAAGTAAGACACATCAAAATTTAGGCAATATGTAATCCCTTTAAGTTTTCCCCAGATGTCCTATTCTTTCCTTCCCCACACTCCCATGCCCCCTCCCCACACTGGAGTCTTCCACCTCACAGAGGTAATTCAGTGCTCTCCATTACTAATGGTAGCTGCTTCAGGTTCTGCTGTTGTTGCGGGAAGCCTTGGCACCTTCTTAGCAGGGCTAGGAATATGCTTTTAAAAAGAAAAAAGAAAAATTAGCTTTTACAAACACATCTGAAAGCAGGATAACCTAGCAAATGCTTTACCTTTTAGATACTAATTTTGCAGGTTTTTAAGCTAATAGACCAAACATGTATACTTATAACTTTATTTGTATTCCAAGACCAACTCTCTTTTTTAAAACAGAAAAAGCTACCAAGCCTTGTGTTTCTGAACTGGTTTCTCAGTACTTCAAATGCTTCATTCTGGGTATTTGCAGTATTTTTTCTGTGACAATAGGAGTTCTGGATTGTGGCTATAACACTTCTGATACTTTTCCTTTTGTGGTTTCTTTCAGAAAAAGACTGTGGGTGCTATTTATCTCTACTTTGCCCTGTCATTTTAATAGAACTGGGTATTTTTCATTTATGATTTCTTGAAATAGAGTATACAGGCTTTAAAAAAAGGGCAAGAAACAAAGTACCCTAAAGTTTAAAGGTCCAGGACTTATCTTAGAGATATAGATCATGAGTTTTATCTCATAGAGAAAAGCCCTAAATGCTCACTTAGACCTCAGATTCTATCTTCTCCTTATTTCCAGATAACTTAGATTTGAGAAGAGAAATCATTTTGGGGCTCATACGAGAGAAAGGCCACAGGTTTCCCACCCCTGGCCTAGGACAAACATCCCTTTATGAGCTCCTTATCTTTTTCCCTCTTCCCTTATGACCATCCCAGAGACATTCATTCCTTAGGGTAGTGGCAATAACCCTTACCTCAGCTGCTGTGCTTGAATGTACAAGCCCAGCCCCTGCATCCAGAGTGCCATCATTTAGACAGGGACGACGAGCATAAGTCCTTCGGTGCTTTTCGTCCACTCTAACTAAGTACCAAGTTCCTTCAAAAAGAGCATCCACCGAACCTTGGGGAATGTAGTTGACTACCAAAGGGACACAAAATAAGAAACAATTGATAAAAACCATTTTAGTAGGTGACTCTCAATCTTAAACAGTACTATCGTGTAGCTGCTCTCTGCTACTTCTTACAATTAGCTGATTTTCAGATACGTTAGAAAAGTGCATTCTGCCAAGCTGTGTTTTTGTTTTTTAAATGAAAAACTGTAACACAAAAATCTTTACCCAAGTGATGAGTTTCTTCTCGGAGCTTCATGTTTTCAGCAAAGACATCTGGAGCAACACAGGTTCTTGAGTCAAGCCTTGTTTTCAGGTCACATAAGCTCGTTGTTAGTTTATCCAGGGCAGATCCTGCAACAAAAAATTATTACCATTAATAAGTGACTCAACAAGAATTAATCCCTGGCCTACTTTTAAGTTTTGGCTAACATTTTCTCCTCACTAGCCCACATATTCTCGAAGTGCCTTTGCAGCAAATGAATGTATTCAATTTAGTTGTAGTACACCAATACCTACACACGATAAATCTTCGGCCAAGTCAGGTAACTCATTCTCAAAGTCAAACAAAATCTTTTTGGAAGTTATTCGCACCACAAGAGCTTACCATTAGTGCAGAGTTAAGAGATTACTGTAGTTAAGGATGCCCATTCAGCAGCCCTGCCTGGTTCTACTCCAGGGAACACTGGGCCTTCCCCCAAGATAAGCCGATCACATGACATCTCATCACCAGGCTGACTGAATCAGTTTTTGGTACTCAACACCTTTCTGTGTGTGTGTGTGTGTGTGTGTGTGTGTGTGTGTGTGTGTATGAATGTATATGGGTGTACATACACACATACACATCATAAAACAGATACGTTAATTTACGGTCTTCTAAGTCAATATGCAGCCTGCAGAAATCCTCAAGTTGCACACAGTACTTGCACTGTAATAAAAACTGGTAAAGAAAAAGATCAAGACACAAATAGAAAAATGTGTGTGTAGGAGAGGCACTGTGATTCCAACAGCATCCTCTTGCCAAGACTCAGTAAGAACTCTGCTCTAGCTGTGCCTTATCCCAATAGGTGCCACCTCAATGCCATCCACTGTTTCAGTAAACAATTAAGTGGACAAACTAAGCAAAACTTACACACAGGAGAAATTTTTAAAATGAAGTAAACACTTACCTGGAGTGGCATCTTGTGTAACTTTGAGAGAGTATAACGTAGCCGCAAAACCAGATCCATAGGAAAAGACTCCAATCCTTTGCCCTGCCAACTGCTGAGGTGTGAACCTACATAAATGAAAGAAAGCTGTTAGCAAAGTCACACAACTGTCCCCAAACCCAGGTTAAGTGTGAGTAAAAACTATGGGCCAAAATGTTCACATCCCTAAATTTATGGATTGAATTGAATGTTGTAATATCAGGGCAAACGAGTTAGAAATGAAGTTTTTCAATTCTAGCTCCTGAAAGTCTAAACACTCAGTGCCACAAAGCTAAATAAGACTAAGTAAATTATTATACTTTAAACCAGTTGTACTGTTGTCTAACAAGCTACTATGCTCAATAAAGGCCAGGAATGAACAAGTCAGAAAAGCAGGTATGGGGTGTTACCTGTATATGACCACCAAGTTCAGAAGGTATTATAGTTTAAGCCTATGAAAAATTCAGTCCTTTGTTGTGCCAAAATTAAAGTAGCACAGACCGCTGGCTGAGTTTGAATTGGTGGGTTTTTTTTTTTAATCTTGCCTGTGTTTCAGAGTCTGCTCTTACTGTGACAGCCTATTTTCCAGATGTCACCCACACCAATCTTTATGCCTTCTAATTAACTACCACTTGATTAGAGGAATATTTTTTTCCCAAATGAAAAATTTCACCCAGTTCAACTGCAAAAATTGGGTAAGAAATTATAATTCTGAATCAACACGATCTAAATTCCCCTCAAGGTCCTAAGGACAAGATTACTCTTATTATTATATGTACTGATAATTTCTTTTATTTAATGACATAAGATTTCATTAGTCTATATCCAATATGGTCACTTTAGTTCACTGCTTCTATGCCCAAGAGTTTACAAGGACTATGACTAAACTGTTCAGTGGCTATACTCAGATTTCCGACAACAAAATGTCTAAAGACAGGAGTGGGCAATATATGTGTTTTTCTGAGGACAACAAAGAAGGACATGTGGCCTTTTAACATAACTGTCCAACCTGGATTTAGGCATAAGTACAATTTTTAAAACTAGAATTTATGCTTACTGTGCTAGGACAGAGGCAAGGGAGCCATAAACTGAAGGTGTATACATGTTTCCATTCTGATTGGATACAAGCAAAGATGCTTTGGTTTTCTGATTAAAGAGATCAGCACTGGCCTTCATAAATGCCTTTTCCACATCTCTATCAAAGTAGGTATCTTCAAGTTTAACATCCCTATAAAGAAAGCAAAGTTTAAAAACAAACTCAGTTCTATTAAAATGCAAATCTCAGGAGAATGTTTGAAAATGTGTCTAACTAAAGTTCAATAAACTTAAGTTTTTCTCTTTTTAACTCAATCAATAAAGTATTTATTGGAAATGTATGCTACATCCCAGCAATGTAGCAGATGCTATGCAGTTTAGGCTTAGTCAGGGAGATAAGATATATGAAACAGTTATTGAATAAATTATTAATGTGTGGGTACCAGCTATAAAAATAATTGGAGTTCAGCAGCGACAACAACAAAATCAGCATGATCCGGAAAACTCAGAAATGCTCATGTTGGAAAGTGAGATATGAGATGGGTCTCAAACCCTGGGGAGGACCTAGGGGGAGTGGAAAAAAGCATTCCAAGTGGAAAAGATAGCTTGAACCAAAGGCAGAGTGTATGTCAAGGAATAGGTGAGAATTGGAATTGGGTGGAAAGCTAGACCACAGAAAGCTTTAAGGTCAGGTGGAAGAGGTTAGTCCTGATGTAGCAGCAAAAGAGTGAGTCACTCTGGGTTTCTGATCAAGAAAAGAATATAACAAAAACTGAAAAGAAGATCAATCTGGCATTCATGGGCAGGATGAAGTGAAGGGGGTGAGTGGGGGACAGCATCTGGGAGACTACTGCAGTTGACAGTGGGAATGGAGTAAAAGGGGCATACTTGCCAACAAGTTACATGAGGGCAGATCACAACCTCTGTACCTCAGTTTCTTCATCAAAGGGGACAGGTCTTGGCAATTCTGTCATTTCTAGTTCTATCATCCTATGACTTCCTCTTATATGGGGAACTACCAAAGATGACACAGAGTTCTAAAAGAGTAGGTTAGAAAGACAGTAATATTACTGACAAGCAAGTCAGTTTTTATTTGAGAGAATGGAGGAGGTGGAAGTAAAAGACTGGAGATTCTTTTGGGATATAATGAAACGACCTCAGAATATCCAAATCAGACAACTAGAAATACAGGACTCAAGTCCAGGTGAGAAGTCAAGGCCAGAAGTACTGATCTGGGAATCATTTATAAAAGCAATAGAAGAGCAGAAAAATAAGGAAAAAAGTCTTGAGGAATAAATGAGCTCTTGACAAGAATAACTGACAAAGGAGACCCAAAGAAATATCTGAGAGGTAGGGAACGGGGGGGGGGGGGGGAAGAGGGTGAGGTGAGAGAGAGAGAGAGAGAGAGAGTGTGTGTGTGAGAGAGAGAGAGAGTAAGAGTGTATTCTCTGCTTCCCAAAAAGACAATAGGTGTCCTGTCAAATTCAGAGAGGATCTGAGGCCACTTAAGGAAGAATTTCCACTGAACAGTTAAAGTAAAATAGATTAAAGTGGAGTTAAGAAAAGAAAGGAGTAGCTGAACAAGTTGTGGTACATAAAAACAAGAGAATATTATTGTACCCCAAGAAATGACAAATATGAACACCAAGAAGAAAAAAAAAGGTAGGATATACAAAGTGATAAAGAGAAAAGAAAGCAGAATTAGAAACCTAGTACTGGAGCATATTCTGAAGCTATAAATGTTCTAATGTAAAAGGGAAAAAAAGTAATAACTCACTTACCCAAAGGCTTCTAGGCCACTGTACATGCCACTTTTGTCTCTGTTCTGGTCACTGAGGAAGTCATTCAGCAACAACCGAGCTAGAGACTTCTGAACCAGTTTACAGTATGGTGAATGAAAAATCATGAAGCCAAAGTCATTCAAGGTAAAATCTCTATCATTTCCTTCTGAAACAGAGAAATGGTCCAAGAAAAGTATGAAACTGAGATGCCACTAATTCTCAGTTCTTGGCTAACACAGCTGGGACTTGATCGCAGTTTTGTTTTTAGCCACAGCACAATGGAAAACAACAGCAACTAGCAACATTATGAAATACTTATCTGAGGATTTAGATGCACCTAATTAGGGGTGCATCTAAAAGCACGTTAAGAATAAAATGCATCACATTCTATGTTCAATAAGTGCTTTCTCTACATACTGTAAGGAGTATTCAACCCAATCAATGTTGCTGTTCCACTGCAATTAAACAACAAAAAAACCCATATATCCCTCTTAAATTACTCAGAGTCAAATAAAAAAGTGGGAAGGAGTGTTACTGGTTCATGCAACACTCTGCCTTATCAAAAAACATCTGATTCTAGAAATCCAGACAGTATATCATTTTAGACAGTCATGTATTTTTGGGCCCCCAAATCATGTTTATTGTTGCACCACAACAGTAAGACAAGCTCAATAAGAATGAAACATACCTTTCTGCCATTTGGCACGAATCTTATTTCGGTAGACAGCATAGCAGCGATCTAATGCACTAAGGTAGCACTGGATAGACAGTTTACCATCAACTACGGGATATTCAGATAGCATATCAGGTTTGTAAAAGTCATAGGCATGTTGCATGTGTGTCCCACGAAGTCCTAAGATACAAGTAAGATGACATCTATTTCTGCTTCTCATAAATGTGTATTTTAAGAGACAATCTACCAACAAGAGACTTTCTTTAATCACCTGGCCAATGCTGGCACTGCACCGCCACCCTAGTATGTATATGAATCTTGATACAAACCCTATGGAGTGTATAACTACTCCCAAGAATCATACCAAACGTTCATTTTGTAGTATATCTAGTTTCTTTACTCATAAGATAAAAATCTGCCCCACTTGAAATAAGTCAAGTCAGCAAGCATTTATTAAGCTCCTACTATGTGCCAGGCACTATGCTAAGCACTGAATACCTAATTGAAAGGCAACATCAAGGAGAATTCAGACTTCATTTAGCACAGTTCTTAGCGCATAGTAAGCATTTATTAACTGCTCTCCCATTCATTTAAAGGAAATGAGCTATCATAACCATTAACATTTAGGCACAAAAGCATTACAATTTAAACGCTCACAAGTATGCAAATATGCTTCAGCTTCTAACCACAACAAAAATTAAGGGTCTCCCCAACAGACTCACCTCGCTCTAAAATTAAAGGTGCATTTGGGCCAATTAACATGGCCACAGCTCCAGCTCCACCTGTTGGTCTAGCATTTCCTGTGGCATACACAGCAATATCTCCAGCAACTACCAGAGCATAACGTCCTGTGATATAATTTTCAAAAGATAATTTCAAAGATGATCAGTTTCAAAAAAGCTACATGCATTTCTTTTCTTTTGGCTAGGCAACTGGGGTTAAGTGACTTGCCCATGGTCACGCAGCTAGTAAGTGTCAAGTGTCTGAGGCCGCATTTGAACTCAGGGCCTCCTGACTCCAGGGTGGGTGCTCTATCCACTGCGCCCCCTAGCTACTCCAGCTACACTCATTTCAACCCAACTACCCTCTACCTTAAGCAAATAAAAGTTGCCTAAAGAAGTTGTGAAAAAAGCAAAAAAATATTGATGCTAAAACTTTTAAATTACCAATTTGTCCAAATGAATAAACTACAAAAGCCACATGAGCTAAAAGTTTGTAGTAATCACTCTCAATGTACTGAAACAGTAAGCAATTAAAAAAAATCTGGCAGGCAGCTTTTCTGTAAGAAGATAGCAAGGACTATTTGCCAAATACAGAATTTTTCTAGCTAAGGGACACATCACAAACATACCATCCCAGGAACTAGATTCAACCCAGTTAACAGCATTGAAGACTGCAGCAGTGCCTCCATAGCATGCGTTGGTTGTATCGATCCCTTCTATGTCTGTATTCCCCGATTCTTCAAATAGCTGCATTAAATTTGTCTTCACCGACTTGGACTTATCGATGATTGTCTCTGTTCCAACTTCTAGCCTTCCAATGCAATCATAGGAAAGACTGTTTCTCTCCATAAGCTTCTGTACCACGGTCAAGCACAGCGAGTTGATATCTTCTCTATCTGTACAGAAACCCATTTTGGCCTGACCCAAACCAATGGTATACTTTCCAGCATCAACACCATCATACTTTTCCAACTCTACTTGATCGACATATTGAGAAGGAAAATAGATCTCTAGGGCAACAATTCCCACATCTTTTGGCCAGCAGGCTTCTGCATTCAAAGGGAGGGACCCAGGCATGATGAAAGAGCTTAAAAAGAAAAAAAAAGTCTGACTTTAGTAACTTGTAGCCTAATTTCCAAATAAATATATAAACCTAAGAAATGAATATTTTAACCACTTTAAAAACTGTTTAGTAATTTTTATTCAGTTGTTTATTTTAAATACTATGTGAAGAAAGCAACTAATTACATGAAAAATTCTATTACTTAGAACAAATCCTATCTACGAAGGCTACTGTAAATCTGGGGGATCCTTGGAATTCCATTTCTAAAGGTTGTCTAGCAGAATGTCTACTATGCTATAAAGAAACGAAGGGATCACCAAGACCTCTTACAAGTAAGTCAATGATCAATTTATTCCCAATCATAAAATGAAATGTAGCAATGGTAGAATAAGAGTTCAGTCCTATTCTAGACAAGAGAAGTTTGTTTCTATTGTCTGTTGTTAACAATGACAGCACAAGTTCATGCTAGATCAAAACAACTCACATTTTATGGAACTCAAAAGTCTAGTGATAAGCACCGTTTTGAGGGTGAGTTAATTAACTGTCTGTGTTCTAAGTATTTAGAACACACTGCTGGTGATGTTATCTTATCAAAATTTTCTTCACCAGAACTAAAAATCATTGGGAATTTTAAAAAAAAAAAGACATCTTACAGGATAGCTCAAAAGATTCAAGAAAAAAAAACAATCTCTTACACCTTCTCTACCTATGTTAACACTGCAGTTACAGGCAAAGTAATATTCAACATTATTCTAATTCTTTCAGAACTATCCACTAATGTAAAGTGACATGTCAATTCTTCATTAACCAGGATATTCAATTAACAAGAAAATCCGATTCCCTAAGGACAAATGGGAGTTTATTATAACCACCATTCTGCCAGATTTCCACTTGGTTCCAAAACTTCATGCCACATTGGTGCCGTACTTTTCCAGGCACTGTAGACTTACTGGTTTTCTATAGTACGATTTTGAGAAAGTCACTTAAGGCTTCTAGACCTCAGTTCCCCATTTATAAATGAAAGGATAGGTCCTAAGAGCCTAGCCAGTGTAACAGTTCTACGGGTCCAGCAGCAGCACATTGCTGGGTGCCTGCTGCCCAGGTAACAGAATGCCAGTCCAGTTGGACAGAAGTTGCTCTTTGGTTGGTCTGGTATAGTGCGTATCTTTTGAAAACCTATACTATAGCATTTATTGTCTGTCCCACTGTAATCTGCTATTTAATCAAACCGTCCCTTATAATGCTTAGCTCAGTGTATATGCAGTGTCTTTTCAGTTAGATGATAAAACTTCTGGAAAGCAGAAACCAAGTATTCTCCTACTTTGCACCTCAGCCTAGTATTGGTGCGGAGACCCTACAAAGCACTCACAATGGGATTTCACCACTACGTGGCCAGCCAGTTCCACTATTGGATGATTTAAATTTAAAGAGTTTTTTAAATTATCAGAAATCAGTCTTCCTACTTTTCAATACAATTCTGCCCTCTAAGCAAACACAAAATAAGTCTTCTTCCTCTATACATTAGCCCTTTGAAATAGCTATTCATTCCCTTTTATTTCTTTTCATATTCTTTCCAAGTCATCTCCTTCCACTTTTCCTATGACATGCTGCATAAGTCATAAGAACCCTCACAATCATGGTACCTCTCCTTGGGATCTTCTAGTGTGAAAATGACTTCTAAACTTTGGTACTCGAAGTCCGGGATAAGATACTCAAGATGTGTATGGTGAACGCAGAACACAGTGTATCCTATCTTCCTTGTTTTCGACACTTACATTTTAAAAAACAAAGTACCAGGTCAATCCCGGACCACACTCAGAATCAATGAAGATGCACATCTACCTGGTCTCTGAACTTTCAATCTTAAAACAGAGTTGCCCAAGGCACTGAGAGATTTAGTGATTTGACCATTCATGGTCACTCAACAAATATGTGATAAAGGACGTAAACTCAGGTCTTTATGACTTCAGGCTGATCCACTAACCATCATACTACACTGTCTCTCAAAACTATGGTTAATTAGCTGAAATAATAATTATTTTTTAAAATATAAGCTACTGTCAAAAATTTGGTCTTCCCCTCCCCCACCACACACATTCCCCACTTCCTGTGTGAACTGTTAATAATAAGAGCTAGTGTTTATATAGTACCTACTGTGGACCAGGGACTGTACTAAGAGCTTTACAGAGATTATCTCATTTGGTCCTCACAATTTGCCTTTAAGATAGATACTATTATTATCCTCATTTTATAGTTGAGGAAACTGGGGCAAACAGGGGTTAAATGACTTGCCCACAGTCATACAGAGCTAGTGTCTGAGGCTGGATTTGAACTTGGATATTCCTGAAAACAGGATCAACATTCTATTCACTGTGCCATGTAGCTGCCTAGAGAAAGGGACTTTTTTCAACAACTAAAATTTCATCTTGGAACTAAAATAACTTGATTCCACCATTTCCTTCTACTGGTTTTGGGCCATCGCATGAAAATGTGAAAGACATCTCTTATGTTAGAAACCCCTGTCTGCAAGCTGCTAAAAAAATTTAAGTGTTTGACAGCGGAGCTAAGTACAGACCTGACATAAGACATAGTGCCAGAGAACTGCTCCCACCCACCTTTCAGGCAATGACAGACACTCTTCAGTATGACTGAGTAATTAATTGGCTACAAATCTATCCAACTACTAGCTGATAACTTTATACAAAAAGTACCAGTTTCTACAGCTTGCACTTTAACAAGTTCTTTGCTGGCAACAACTATGTTATGCAACTTCAGGTTATTTATTCCAATTATTTCATGAAAATGGCAAGTGAAATTTCCTTGAGGAAGCAAAATTTTAGTTGGGTCTACAGTCTCAATGAAATTATCTGCCAAACTGAATGACAAATAATTATTAAGTGGGGCAAATAAATCTATTGTGCTTCTATCCTCTTCCATGCACAATGTGGTTTACACAGATGCCTTTTATTTAAAAAAGGAAAAGGAATGTTGGTTTAGTTCGAACAAAACAGAACTCAGAAACCTGCTGAGAGGGGGAGCTAAGGATTTCTTCATTCCAGCTTAAGTCATTTAAAACAAAATGAAACAAAACAAAAACAAATGCAAATCATCTTCCAATAGCAACAAAACCAAATGGGTATAGGGGTAGAACAAATCCCCAAAAGGAGGAGGAGAGACTGATAATTTCTTTAGGCTTCTATTCCAGAATTATGGTTTATTTAAGACAATCTTTTCTGTCCTGCTCAATACCATCAGTGTATGTGTGACAAGGCTTTCTATGCTAACTTCTTTGCATAAAATATTGCTATAGTCTAAGTCTTTTACCTCCTTATCCCCAACCCCTCAGATATTAAGGAACCAGTTTCACCAAATAAACTCTGATGCAGTGAAAGTGTCATCAAGAACAGGCCCTAACTGGTTTGACCAACCTTTACACACCCTTCCTTCCAAGTAAAATAGTCTATTCACTGTTGCCAACAGTTTCTCCTGCCCCTGACACCTTTGATTTAGTTTCTCCTACCTGGATGTTTTGTACTTTCCTCTTTCCAAACCCTCCAAGATTTTCAGGTCTTATACTCTTCCCCCAAATACTGTCTTCTATCCCACCACGATTTCGCATTCCTCTGAACTTTAACACCTCTTGTCTCTCTTACTCATATGGTAATCATGCACTGCCTTATGAAATGGCCTGTACTGGGCAGGGAAATCAACAGCATATTCTAGAAAGAATTTCACTTTTCAAAGTTTAACGTGACATTTAAAGGGTTAGCACTCAACAAGGCAGAAACCTCAGTTAACTAAAACCAAGGGTTCCGAACTTTAAAAATACTGCAGTAAAACTCTGGTTATCACAGAAAATCCAAGTATACTGGCATGAATTTAGCTGGAAGATACCAGCTACAAGGTCATTTAATCCAACCCCTTCATAAGTGACTCGTCCACAGTCACACAAGAGTAAGTGGCAGAGCCAGGATTTGAACTAAGGTTCTGACACCAACTCTGTCATTCTAAGTACCATAAAAGGAGTACAGCCTTTTTGCCTGGGAATTTTCTTTGGGGAGAAACTAGGTTCACTATGACAGTAAGGCAGTCATCATCCACAGAGTTTCAAAGAACCAAGAATCTGTAACTGAATATGCAGTACTATAAATCAAATGCAGAAAAAATGTGAAGTGTTTGGCAAACCTTAAAACACTACATACATTGGCAAATAAAGGTTAAGTGATTTGTCCAAGGTCACACAGATGGTAATTGTTTGAGGCTGGATATGAACTCATGTGCTCCTGAATCTAGGCCCGGCACTCTATTCACTATGCCATGTAGCTGCCTAGATGAAGTGATTTTTTTTATGCTTGAAATTTCATCTTGGAACTAAAATAAACAACTTGATTACACCATTTTCTCCTGCCTGTTTTTGTGCCATTACATGCAAATGTGACAGACAGTTGCTATTATTATTATTATTGCACACTTATCAAGCACGGGCACGTAATAAGACATGTTGATTCAATTACACTTTGTTTAATAGGAAGTTACCATATATACCACACAAAATTACCAGCTGTCAAATCAAACTTAAATATACTTGATGTTAAGACGATACTTAAACTTGACTTATCTTTGGTAATCTGGAAAGTACTTCATAATCTCAGTCTCTCTCTGTATTACAGTTCAGAATAAAATGTCAAACTAGGCAGCACTTTTTCAGTTTGAGAAAATTATTTCACTGTTACCTAGGATTCTAGACGCGTGTACACCAGAGAACACAGCATGTCTAGAAGTTGGGTCCTGCTTCTCAAAGAACATCGATCCTCTTCTAGCTTACTTTCCACTGTCACAGAGGCAGGTAAAACAAATGGATTCCAAGGTCACCAAACTCTACCCCTTCTGCTCCTAAAATTCACTGCTCTTTCCTGATATCAATAAATCCACCTCCCCTCCTGTGACCAGAAGTAGCTCTTGCCAATTTTAAAAAGGAATAAAAGGTCTCAGGAGTCAACCCTAAGCAGTGCTTTGTACCACCTAACAATGGGAAAATCCGTATGTAGACACCAAACATAGTGCATGACTGTGGAGCTTATAAACCTGGTGCAGGAATAGGAAAAACTAAGGGAATCAGATGGAGTTGCTGGCACAACACACACTTTAACCAATCAAGTAAAAACTCTGGGCTATAAATTTTTTAAGGTAGCTAAAGATTTTTAAGAGTGCCACGGAATCAGAGTTAGAAGGAAATTCAAAGGCCATATGGTATACGACTCATATCGTAATCATGAATCAGGTGACAAGCAGTCTTACCCAGGCTATTGCAGACCTCCAGTAATATGGAATTCACTACTTTCAAAGGAAGCCTACTTCATTTTTGGACAATTCATTTTTCTTATTGTCAATGACCATTTATCTCCTTGTAACTTATACCCACCCTACTTGCCAAAAACCATGTCTAATCATTCTTTCATACGGCAACCTTTTAAATCCTTGAAGCCAGAGCTCTGCCTGCTATATGATCCACTGTAGGTTAAAGAAGGGTGCATCTTGTGAGGTAGGATCACAAGAACAAGATTATTAACGAAAGCAATCTAGCATAATAGAAAGAAGCCTAGATATGTAATCAGCAGACCTGAGTTCTAACGCAGGTTTGCTTAACTAGGTCTGAGACTTTGGACTAAACAGCTATATTTTTCCTAATGAGAGAGATGGATATAGCAGAATGATTTACAAGTTGCTCAATCTTTTAAGACTTCACCTATAAAATGAGCTATTTCAAAACGAGGCCTGTCCAGCTCTGAAAGTATGATTTTTCATCTGTAGCTGTGGTAAAAAGGTCAAATGAGAAAGATTTGGCAGAAAAGATTATAAAGGAGTAGTAGAAATAGTCTCTACTAACTTATGGCATCTCTATCTATGGCCACAGAAATTCCCAATTTAGGGATACCCTCTCTTCCCTCTTTGAGGTTCTCCCTTCTGAGGGCCACTAGTGCCTGGCACATGGTAGGAACTTAATAAATGTTGACTGATTTATTCCCCCTCCTCGCACAGGACTGCCAGCCTCCTCCCACTTCCTCACCCACAGACAGCACCTGTGAGCAAAGGCTCAGAAGAAAAAGAATAATGCTGTTCTGGAACCAAGATGAAACTTAATTCAGTTCTTGGTGAACAAAGACTGTCATCTGCATCTGTGAAGTCCAAGTAAGACGGAAGAACAAGGATCTCATGGGCAAAGCCTTTGGACTCAGTTTTATTGTTAGTAGTTGTAAAAATAATCCTTAGAAATACACTCAGGAACAGAAACAAAGAAGTCTGGGAAAGGTCGTGGGACTGCTTTTCACTGTGGGTCAAGAAACAGAGAAACTTTAGTTTGAGGCAACAGACATAAGTAGAAAGGGAAGCAAGTTAAGAAAGAAAAGGAGTGGATGGGGCAGGGAGCTGGAGAAATATTACAAATAATGCCCAAGGACCTTCTTCTACCCCAGGCTATAAGGACCCCCAGTAGTGCCTTGGAGCCACAGGAATTCCTAGTTTGGATACTTGCTGAATTTTTACTAAGGAGAAAGAAATCCCAGTTCTTATGTGGATTTATTTTTTTGGTGAGGCCAAGATACATTTTTAATCTCAGGAACCCCTAAAAGAAGAGTTCTAGACTATGACTAGAAAAAGAATAATGCTATAATATTTCAGGGGGAGAATGCATTCATTTTTTATCAGCAGGTTGGTGGCAGCAGTGATAATCCTTGATTAATGAAGTCATAGGGGTACCTATCTACCTCTCCCTCTTTTTATTTTTCCCCCAAAATTTTCCAAGCCCTGTCATACCCCCCTTAATACTATCTCTTAGACACCCAGCTCTTTCAACAGAGCACAGGGTCTTTCTTGGTACATGTGTTCCTGCTAAGAGCACAGCCAGTTTACGGGACTTGTGGCATTATGAAAGACTATCTTAAAGAACAGGAACAAAGTTAAAGCTACATGGCTTTTTTTTAGTGTTTTCAGCAACTCTCTTCTTAATAAATTGTTTACAACAAAAGGCTGTGATCTCCTATCATAAGATTTTTTAACTTACTTGTCCTATAGCTACACTGAAAAGAATGCTTTAAAAACTTCCCAATATTAATTAGTGATGTGATTTCATAAGCAGTGATTTTGGCAAAGCATAAAAATTTAGTTAAATCAAAAGCCACTCATTTACTGAACTTTGGTTTATAAATTCTAATACATAATGGTACTGGGAGAGGCAGCTATAACAAGAGGATACTAACAACAAAGTCTGCAAGGACCATCTTTCGTTAATAGTACCCAGTCAACTAACAATCTTTATTAAAAAGGTCCATAATCTCACGATAGGGTGCAAAGTTCCCCTCACTTAGAACAATGCCTTCCAACCAGTGAAATCTGAGCACACCAGTACATTTCAAAGTGCTATTCCATGCAGCTTTGACTCCTTCTCACCATGCCAAGGTAGTTCTCTCAAGCCCACGTGCCCTGCACCGCCTTAACAATCTATGCTTCTCCTACCCTCCCCTTTTGCAGCAAGGTGGACAGAGTGTAGGGCCTTTCAAATCTGGCTTCCCGGACATTCACTTGCTGTGTGACCCTGGGCAAGTTTGTCTTAGGTGGAGAAGAAAATGGCAAACCATCCCAGTATCTTTGCCAAGAAAACCCCAAGTAGGGTCACATGAAGAATCAGATGTGACTGAAAACAACTGAATAACAACAACCCTTTTGACTCTGAGCTCAGGTGAAGGGGTGGTAAAATCACTGTGAATAAAGATGATCAACAGCTTCCCTCCTCTGTCCCCAAATGTCCTGTGTCCTTTTTCTATCATTTTAGTCTAGAATCGTCTATTGAAATACTATTCTTACCATTCTCCCTAAAGCCTGTTTTTAATCAGTGGACCAGAGGGTATCTTATCCCCTCTTCTCCAGCTGCACTGTAGCTAATTAGGAATTTTCTTTAAAATTATAAAGGTTGGGAAGTACTACTCTAGGGGCTTAATCTAACACCCATATTATACATCAAATATCACACATAAATAATCACACAAGAAACTGATTACAAGAACGAAGTTGTACGAAGGTAGCTTTTCTGCAATATAATGTTTTGACTCAATCAGAAAGCAATGAGAACACATACTTGAATCACTGGTGTAATAAAACATAATACATATTTAACTTTCTCAAAGTTTTGGACAAGCACACAAGTCTACAAAAAGTGCTTTGGGAACATTACCCAAAGCCCAGCTGCTATTTGTATATAACATAAAGCAGTGTTTCTTCTGATCCATGATGGAATAAAGGTAAATGTATATAAGATAACTAGACTGTAGGGACAAACAGGGCCCTTTAAAGAAAAACGGCAGAATTACATAAATCACTTGTCGCACCAGAAGTGAAGAAATCAAGACCTTGAGGTTACATTTAAAAGTCCAAATCACAAGACTTGTGAGTGCCTAACTTCACATTTAACATTCTTTCCATCATACAAAAAAAGAGAAAAGGCACATTAATAAGCCATTTACCAGTAATGTTAGTGAACAAATAATATAAGTGCTCACAATTTGCTATTTTGTCTTTTTGAACCATGCCCTCAATAAAATGTCCTCAACAGATGAACCTTAACATGTAAAAATGTCTATTCAGCTTCCCAACTTATACCTGGCTCTGCTAATTACTTAACTGTGGGGCCTTGGGCATGTTATTTCACCCCTAGGCCTCAGTCTCCTTATCTGTAAAGTAAGGAGTTGGACTGAGTGACTAGAAACTAACACAACTTCAACTCCAAATACGATCTATTTGATACAGCCTCAGGACAGAAGACTAACAAATACAACACAAGAATAGTCATTCCAATAAATGAAACATGCATTAACACATTTTGCAAAGACTAGGGGAAACATGGAAAAGGCTTTTTTGGTGGTGGTGTTGTGTATGTGTGTGTCTTTTAACTACATGTGGAACCTATACATAAGGCACAAGTCATAAGTCCAGAATGAATATTTTCCCTCTTTAACCGAAGCAGAGGATTTCTTTTATTACCTTAGAAGAGTATCAAGACCTAGCAAATTAGTAGGACTGACATACCTGTTTGAGGGATAGAGGACTTCAGTCTCCAGGTCTGTCACTCTGTCTCCTTTTCCAAGCACTAGAAATTTCATAAGATTTTTAAAGTCACAAATCACCATTCACATTAAAAAAACCCCTCAAATTCAGAACTATTTTAGCTAGAATAAACACTTTATCATTTAACTAGAATACATGGAATATGGTTTGATTTCAATTACTAACCAAACAGGGTCAAAGGAACAGAGGAACCCACACATCTTACATATACGATAATTTTGGACCTCAAGGAAAAGAGTAGATTAAATTCTAAAACTGAGTATGACTCCAGCATGACACTGAGAAAGGAGTGATAGAACTGATAAAGGTGAATGTGTCAAGTGGAGAAAGGACAGAGAAAGAGAAAAGTATTGCAAAGACTTAAAATGGACACAGTAGCTCAAGTAGCTGAACTTGTCATGTGGTTGCTTGGGTCTACAAGGCAAATCCAGGAATGTTAGGTAAAAGCCACAAAGAAGCACACTTAGGTTTCAAACCAACAATGAGACCTATCCAAAAGTGAAATAGACTGGCTCAGGAAGTAGTAGTTCCCAGTCACTGGAGGTCTTCAGGTAAAGTCTATGTCACTACTAAATGGATATTCAGTAGAAAAGGTGCTTATCAAAGTATGGGGGTTGGACTAGATGACCTCTGAAGTTCCTTTCCAATCCTAAGATTCTTTTTTTATGTAGTAATTTTTCAATTAACAGCTGAATACTGCTATACTTCACATGACTTTTTGCTGGATGGCATTTTTCTAGCAAAAGTATTCAAGACAAAATAAAATAAGTCTATTAGAACGGTCCAGACCTTCGTTACCTTTGTGTCTTTTTTTGGTGCAGCATTGCCACTTTTATTCCCAGAGTAATCATTTTATTCTTTTTCTTTTCCTTAAGCCTGACAGCATGAGATAAGAATCGGGATCTATGGCAGCACCAAGATACGTAAGACTTATCCGTGCTTTAAGTAGAAGTAAAATGGCAAGCTAATGCTTTAGTAGACTTCATTAGCTCAATACTCAATCTATTTCAATTACATGAAAAAAGTGGTCAGGATGCTCAAAAAATATTAAATTCTCTCTTGGTCCCTCACAAGATTATTGCTAAATCTAACATATGAAATAGCTTGACTACTTCTTAACTCCCTGAAAATCTTTAATTACTTAAATGAAGGCTATAACAAGTTCTTAAATTATGTAACAACTCAATAAATAGCATTTCAAAGTCAATTGTTCAATGGGTTAAAGAAAAGAAAAACTAACTCAAAGTACACTGACTTTTAAAAACAGGTTCTAAATTCTTTAAAGTAGATGGCCAACTGTAAACATTCTCTTGAGTTTTCTCTAACTGCTAAAATTTTAAGGTTACTCACTAATCTCACAAAGAAAACAACTCACATCAAAGAATGCATGCTAAATTGTTTCTAAAAAGGATGATGAAATTGGAACTCAAAATTTTAAAAACGAATGTCAAAAATTGGTTTTAGATGCAACTGGGAGATAAGATATACAGGCAATGGGGTATAGAAATCTATCCTGCCCTACAGGAAAAAGAAGGGGGGGGAGTGATAGAAAGGAGGGCAGATTGGGGGAAGGGGTATTCGGAATGCACACTGTCTAGAGGAGGAATGAGAGAGATGGGAAGAAAAATCGGAACTCAAAATCCTGTGGAAGTGAATGTTGAAAACTAAAAGTTAATTAAAAAAAAAGGATGCTGAATGATATAACTATATTCACTGTCAGCAACTACTATAATAATTTGTTAACTGATGCTGAAGTGATAAATATCTCATAGGGTTACAGCATAAAGCAAACCCCCCCAATTCACTTTGATTCAAAGAACTCCAAGGTTTTACCAACCTTTACTTTAAAAAAAAAATTTTTTTTGTTGTTGTTCAGCTGTTTTCAGTCATGTCTGTCTCTTCATGACCCCATTTGGGCTTTTCTTGGCAGACATACTGGAGTGGTTTGCCATTTCCTTCTCCAGCTTATTTTACAGATGAGGAAACTGAGACAAACAGGGTTAAGTGACTTGCCTAGTAAGCTAGTGTCTGAGACTGGATTTGAACCCAAGTCCTTCTGACTCCAGGGCCAATGCTTTATTCACTGTGCCACCTAGCTGCCCCTTTTACAAAAACTTTTACTCTAAGCTAAACTTCAATGCCTTCCCTAAATCTGACTCAATTTCTCAAATTAATCCTATAACAGGAATAAGACAAAATGCATTCTGGTAGGAGAAAAAAAAGGTTATAGCATTATACATTTGGCAACCTTCAAAGAATATGCATTTCTTTTTTTTGGGGGGGGTTTGTTTGTTTGTTTTGGCTAGGCAATGGAGTTAAGTGACTTGCCCAGGGTCACACAGCTAGTAAGTGTTATGTGTTCTGAAGCTGAATCTGAACTCAGGTCTTCCTGAATCCAGGGCCAGTGCTCTATCCACCTAGCTGCCCCAAGAATATGCATTTCTAAAATGAGATATGTTGGAAAAGGCAGCTAGCTAGGTGGCAGAGTCACACTCAACTGAAATGACTAAACAATAACAAATGCTCGAAAAAAGTAAAAAAAAAAGGTATTATGCATATACTCTGAAAAATAACTTTTTTGGGCATGATTACATCATAGATCAGTTGGAATCTGTCTCCCCCAAAGAAACTTGTCCTTAACTTACAGTCTAATCTAGTATGCGGCAAAGGCAGGACCTGGATAGAGGTCAGCATTCAAGTTTCATACAAGCCAGATATGGAAAAGGAGGGTGCCATTGACGTTAGCTTCAGACAAAGCACAACACTACTTCATCTCCAGCTCTGTTATAGGGCCAGGCAAACATCCTCTCAGAATTGGACTGGCCTCTAAAGGTTAAGGGGTAGGGTAGATACATACGAGGGGCTTTAAGAGAACTTTCAAAGGGAAACTTCCATTGTCCTGCTAGCCGACTTAAGCTCCCTGATTCCACCCCTCGTATTTTAAATATTCAAAGTAAGAATTCACAAAGTGATTGTCATGAAAAATATGCATTTTGATATGATTACCTATATTCCATAGACACATCCATCTTTTTTCCTAAATGTGGGTCAAAGAACAACTAACATTTCATCAAAACAAAACAAACCCTTCTCTCCATTCTTTTTTTTTTTTTTAGGCAATTGGGGTTAAGTGACTTGCCCAGGGTCACACAGCTAGTAAGTGTCAAGTGTCTGATCTGAAGCCGGATCTGAACTTAGGTTCTCCTGACGTCAGGGACGGTGCTCTATTCCCTGCGCCACCTAGCTGCCCCCTTCTCTCCATTCTTATGGATGCTACAAGGGTCAATTCTTGCCTAGACCACTGTATTAACTTCATAATTGATCTCCTAGCCTCAAGGCTCCCACCTCTACAACAATCCAACCACCATACACAGATAGATGCCAAATTGATATTCCAAAAGCACAACTCTGACCACACGGCCAGTAGTCTCTGTTTCCTTTAGAACCAAATACCAACTCCTTGGTTTGGCCTTTAAAGCCCTTTACAATCCGGCTCCAATTTGTCTTTCAGTCTCCTATACATCCCCCTCCTTCTTGAACCCCACCATGATCCAGCCAAACTGGACTTTTCTTGATATTCCTCACACAATAGTTTCCATCTGCCATGTTGGTGCTTTTGCATACAGGAGGTCCGCCATGCCTGGGACACACTTCCTCCTCATCTCTGCCTCTTAGCATTTCTAGTTTTGTTCAGATTTCAGCTCAAATTTGACATCTTATATGCTTCTTGAGCTACTAGTGCCT
Source organism: Phascolarctos cinereus (assembly GCF_003287225.1). Taxonomy (NCBI): domain Eukaryota; kingdom Metazoa; phylum Chordata; class Mammalia; order Diprotodontia; family Phascolarctidae; genus Phascolarctos; species Phascolarctos cinereus. The sequence continues at coordinate 348,153,461 of NW_027555847.1, read as the reverse complement.
CCCTTGTCCCCACTACCTTTCATGTTTATCTGTGTATAATAACACATATGTCTCCCCTACAGAATGCCAGATATTTCACTTTTGTCTTTGGACACGCTCCTAAGCTGAGGTCCAGTACACAGTAGGTGCTTAATAAATGTTTGATTAAAGTTTTTTTAATCCCATCTGAAAGAAGAGATTTGTCAAATATATATAGACATCAATATTCTCTGTATTACCACAGAATTTTCATCTTAATTTGCTACGAACTTTGCCATTGTTTCATTATATACTGTTTAGACACAATAAACCTCGGTACTTATAAAAAAAACAGTACTCAAAACATCAGCACTGGAGCAGGCTGGCACACACAGTAAGAGGGAGGGGCTGAAGAAGATGCAAGCAGAAAAACAAGGAATAATAACCTAAATACAAATATCCCTCCCCAAAAACCCCCAACCAAAAAACACTAATTACTTGTTCCCTAAGTCTCTTTTCTCTGAGAGATGAAAATGATACCATTGCCAACTTTCAAGTTAAGGTATCACCAAATTTCAATGGACAGCTCATATATGTTCCTTAAAAATCATTCATTTGTACCCAAGGCTACTATGTAATATGTACTCAGAGAAGCCACAACTAATTTCAGCGAAGTAGAAAAGCCAAGAAGGAAGCAGTATTTCAGAATGCTGAATAAACTTGTAAGAGTAAAAAGGTAGCTAAAAGAAGCTAGTGTACCTACAGATTCTAGGGGATAGAGAGAGTTAAAGTGGGAGTGGGAGGTTTAGCTTGGACTGAGGCCTTTCCAACTTAACATTTCACATTTTTATCTTGAGGATACTTTACTTCCAAACAAACTTGTAACAGTGCCATTCAACTCAATTTTTTTTTTTGAGGCATTAATTGCTTGCCCAGGGTCAAACGGCTAGTGTCTAAGGCTGAATTTGAATTCAGGTCCTCCTGATTCCAGGGTCAGTGCTCCACCCATTTTGCCACTTAGCTACCCCAGCACAGATTTTTACTATGAGCCAGTCAACTCACTAAATAAACTCTGGGATACAAAGAAAAAGATACTATCCCTATCATCAAGGAACTAATATTTAATCAAGACACAATTTGCAAATAATTATGTATGTACAATACATACACAGAGTAAAAGAAAAAAAAAGTAATCTCTAATGAAAAGGGAAGGAAGAAAAGCTGGGAAAATTTACCTACATGGCAGGTGGGATTTGAGCTGAGTCTTCAGGGGAGCTAGAAGGTAGAGGTGATGAGGTAAACCATTCCAAGCAAGAGGGTCAGCCAATGAAGGCAAAGGCACAGAGACCGGAACTTCAAGGAAGTTCCTGTAACTGGATGGTAGAGTTTGTAGAAGGGACCCAAATAAAAGGAGACTGAAAAAGTAGAAAGAAGCCAGGCTATAAAAAATTAATTCCACACATTCCCCCCCACCAAAAAAAGAGATTTTATATTTGATCCTTAAGATAATAGGTACCCTGGGGCTGCTAGGTGGTGGCAGTAGATAGAGCACCAGCCCTGAAGTCAGGAGGACCTGAGTTCAAATCCGGCCGCAGACCGAACACTTGTCACTAGCTGTGTGATCCTGGACAAGTCACTTAACCCCAACTGCCTAAAACCAAAAACCAAAAAGATAAAAGGTACCCACTGAAGTTTGCTGAGGGGATGGGGGAAGGTGTCGAGAATCAGACCTACCTGGTGGAAAATCTAGGCAGCTGATAGGAGAATGGACTAGATGGGGAGTGACTAGCTTGAGGCAGGGAAACCAGTTAAAAAGCTATTAAGTAATCCAGTTGAGAGGTAACCCTTATAAGGGCGGCATCTTTGTTATGTGTAGAGAACGGGACAAATAAGAGAAGTTGTGAAGGTAGTAGAAACAACAAGATTTGATAATGGAAGGATGTTAGTGCCTTCAACAAACAAAGGAAAAGGTTAAGGAGAGAATCGGGAGGGAAGATATCGAGTTCTATTTTGGGAGTGTTGCATTTTGAATGTCTACATCTCTCCTTACCAGGATCCCACTTTTCTACTACAATGGGAAGACACTCCCTGCCATGCAACAGCCCTCCAAACTCCACCCAATCTCCCTCCTCAAGGAGAGGAAAGCCATCCATCCTCTACCTTTCTCACCTAACAGGAGCTTAGAAAATGTTTGCTGAATGCAACTGAATCCATCCCCCCCATCCTCCCCTGCTTTCACCTCCAACCCATCTTTACGTGTCTTTGTCTCCTCCATTAGAATGAAAGCTCCTTGGGCAAGTGGAGGTTTCATTATTTGTACTTGTTATCTCCCTCTCTCCTCTCTCTCTCTCTCTCTCACCCCGTGCGCCCCGCCCCACCCTGCCCAGCCCGGCGACTCAGCACCGCACCTGGCATACAGTAGGCACTTAATGAACGTTTGCTGACTGACTACTCCCTCGGTCTAAGTCCAGATTCCCTCAACGACCTAACTCATTATCTGATACATAAGAGGTTTTTAACAATGACTTATACTGATGGCTCCATCTCTCCAGATACCTCTAGTTCCCCGGGGCCCGCAGTGTCCGACACATGGTGGGCGCTTAATAAGTACTTGCTGATTGATTCCTCCACCTCTCCGGCTAAGTCTAGATACCCTAGCTACTCAGCCCAAGGCCTGGCACGTAGTAGGCACTAAATAATTACTTAGTGATTGATCACTCCATCTCTCCATCTAAGTCTAGTCCCCCCAGAGCGCTCTCTGTGCCTGGCACACAGTAGGCGCCTAATTGGCTGATTAAGTCCTCCATCTCTCCATCTACTTAGCCCAGTGCTTGGCATGCAGTAGGCGCTTCAATATTTGCAGAATCCCCTTCCACGCGGTTCCTCTCCCATCCTCTCCCAGTCCATCGTCTCTTGCTAGCTTCTCGTTTTCCCCTAACCCTCATCCACACCGGGTCTGGACCCTGGCTGTCTACACTCGGCTGCAGGTGGGAGGCTCCCGCGGACACCCGCCGGGCCGCACCCCGCCCCGCTCCCCCGCGGCCGGCCTGACCCCGGCGCCCCTGCCCGTCCTTGCCCCGGACCGAACCGCAGCTCCCCGGGGCCTAGTCAAGGGCACTGACCTCCACCCCGCGGGCAGCACGGGCCAGGCTGGATACCCTCCGGCCCTTGGGCTGCTTCTCTGACCCGCACGGGGCACTCACCCAGGAGCGACCGGACACTCGGGCCGGACTCGAGGAGTCGCCAAGAGAGAAGTGAGCGGGGACACCCCCTCCGCCACCACCTTTATAGCTCGCCGGCTGGTCCCAACTCCCTCATAACTAAGAGTCGGTAGGAAGGCGGAGCGGCGGCTCCAGCCGCCAATCGCAATCTGCGCAGCCGTCTGGAGGCTCACGCCTCCCTTGCCCCTTCTCGCCAATCAGAGGGGACAGGAGGGGGTGTGGTCTCACGCGGGCTTCCCCCTACGGCGGGTTCAGGCAGGGGTAGGCTAGGGCAGCAGAGGAAGTGGGGTGAGGGAGTGACGTTGTGTGGCCCGAGAGCAGGCCTGCCAATGGTAACGCGGCGAGAGGCTGAGGGAGCCAACGGGAGCAGAGAGAGAGGGCCTTCCGGCCAATGAGAGGGCGGTGCGAGGCTGTGGAGGCCAATGGCGACTATGCGTCCCACCGCTGGGGAGACATAGTGAGGGTGGAGGGGGCGGGTCCTGTCCCCGCCTGGGAGTCTGGCAGGTTGCCTAGCAACCGGAGCCGGCTTCTCCCTCTTGATGGATGAAACTTTGACTGCTTTGAATGAAGCCTCAAGGTTATATGGTCCCCAGAGCTGGGGAAGAAAGGCCTTACTTAGCACCTGCGGCCACAGCCCTCTTCTGCCTGTTACTGTTACCATGATTCAGACTTCTTTCCTAGGAGGGCTTCTCTCCACTGCACATAAAAGGAACTAAGTGGCAGCCTTTGGGCACTGTGATTCAAGGATGGGGGAATTTCAGAGCCACCTTGTTGAAGCAGAAATAAGATTCCCGAACCAGTGGGTGCTACATTCCAACATATCTCTATGAAAAAAGCCACAGGGACCTGGACAAGTCAGTTGAAGTTGGAAAAACACCCCAAACAATGGGTACAATCCAACTACAGTTCAGCTTTGAATCCGGACAGAGGGGCTGATTTTTAGGTCAAAACTACTGGGATGATGTGCAGTTATTGGGATCCTTGTCTCTGAACTTTCGCTGTTCCTCAAAGTTGTACTAGCTTCCAGGAAGTGGGACCATTTCTCAGGAGATTTTCTAAAAGGGACCTTTGAAATGATCTAGTGCTAGTCCAACCACTTAAATTTAAAGATGAGAAAAACAAGGCCCAGTAAGGTGGGTTGATTTTATCTAATGCAACGATTATGTAACATACTGTCTTCTCTATGTTATACCACATCCCCCTTACTAGACCATAAAAAGCTTCATGAGAGTAGGGACCATACAGTAACCAAACTATCCCCTCTAGCACCTAGAACAGTTCGATCAGGTATAAGCATGTAATACATTTGTTGGTTAATATTTTCCAAGTTCAATAGCTCTCTCAGGGCTAAAACTTAAATTTAGTCTACAGTCTAAGATACGTTGTATCATATCCACAAAAGGATCCATTAGCAAGACTTTCTTTTTAAATGTGTTTTCACTGATGCAATTGCAAGTTGCAAATTGCAAGATCATTCTAAGGCTCATGACATTTTATTCTAGCCTCAGTTATTCATTTTTTAAAAGGCCGTATATCCCTTATTTGTGGCTAGCAAACTACCACCTTTTCCTCCTCTGATCCCTGCCTGGACAAAAACTTTCTTCCACTACTACCATTCTCCAGTCTGTATTGCTTCATGTCTATTCCTCCCAAGCCCTCAGTCCTTCTCTGTCCTTTCCTTCTATTGTATCCTACTAGACTGGTTCCTCATCTTGACTTTCAGTCAATCAATCATTCCTTTCCTTTCCTTTCCAGTCCATAACCTTTACTAGGACCTCATTTTCTTCCCTTTGCAATCTTGACCCAATGTTTAACCAGTTCAAATCTATGCTGCCCTCCAATTTCTAATCCATTGCCCACTTGTCCTATCTGCTCATGCCTTGCTAAACCCTAACCCAGGTTACAAGTTGTCTCATCATCATGACTTCTCTTACATGAAGCTGAACACTGCTGGAGCAAGTCATACAACTGTGCAGGATATATTAGGAATTTATATCATCTAACCTTAACTGGGCCTTCACTGCCATATATCTTTCCTTTTATTTTTTCCTGATTGACTCTATCTCAAGCCTGTTAGTCACAATCCTAAACCTCTTTTGTCCTCAAGCTTCTTACATCACTTCTTTCCCCCACCCCTCATCCTTAGCAGAGCACTTTGTCACTCCCTCACTGAGAAAAAAAAGACATTATTGTCTACTGAACAGTCAGAGTGAAACACAATCATGCCAATTCGGTATGCTACAAAGTTGTGTTATCTAATCTGAACTGGGTCCTACCTCACAGCAATCCTTTTATCTTTCTTTAAGGATTTTCTTTAAGTACTAACATCACAATCTCCACAGACTTTCCAAACCTCTTCTTCCCTTTAGCCTTCTCTACCACATCCCATTCAGCAGTCAGCTAATCAGTAAACTACTAGTCAGCTGGAATTCAATGCTCAGTCATTGTCCACTGGGGAGGCAAGAAAGACAAAAAACAGTCCCTGTTCTCAAGAAGCTCACAGTCTAACGGAGAGACAAAATGCAACCAACAATCAAATATATTCATGATTAATTAGCAGTAATCTCAGAGGGGAGGTACTAAGATTAAGGAAGACTGGGAAAAGCTTCTTGCAGAAGGTGGAGTGTTAGTTAATCTTTGAAGGAAGCCAGGAAAGCTAGAAAAAGGAGATGAGGAGGGAGTGTATCCCAGACCTGAGTGACTAGTGAAAACACTGTCTGGAGGCAGGAGATGGAGTCTCATGTTTGAAGATCAGCAAGGAGGCCAGTTGTCACTGAATCAAAGTACATGGGAGGGAGTGAGGTATAAGAATCTTGGAAAGGTAGAAAGGGCCAGGTTATGAAGGAATTCAAAGCCAAACAGGATTTTATTTTATTTTTTTAAATTTTATTAATTTATTTTGATTTATCAATAATTACTTCTATATGCTTTTGAGTTTATAAATTTTTCTCCCCCTTCCTCCCCACCATCCTCCCCAAGACGGCACACAATCTGATATAGGCTATACATTTACATTCCTATTAAACATATTTTCACATTAGTGGTGTTGTAAGTAAAAATTAAAACCAATTGGAGGAACCATCAGAAAGAGGAAACAAAACTCAACAGAAGAGAAAAAAAAATAGCAATTCAACTTTCATAGTTCTTTCTTTGGGTGTGGATAGACTTCTCCATCACGAGGCCTCTGGAGATGTCTTAGATTCTTGTATTGCTGGGAAGGGTTAAGTGTATCAATATTAGTCATTGTACAATGTGGCTGTTATTGTGTACAATGTTTTCTTGGTTCTGCTCATTTCACTCAGCATCAGACCATACAAGTCTTTCCAGGTTTTTCTAAAGTCAGCCTGTTCATCATTTCTTATAGCACAATAGTATTCCATTACATTCATATACCACAACTTGCTCAGCCATTCCCCAATTGATGGGCAGCCTCTCAATTTCCAATTCTTTGCCACCACAAAAAGAGCTGCTATGAATATTTTTGTACATGTGGGTCCTTTTCCCATTTGAATGATGTCTTTGGGATAGAGCCTTAGAAGTGCTATTGCTGGGTATGTACATTTTTATAGCCCTTTGGGCATAGTTCCAAATTGTTCTTCAAAATGGTTGAATCATTTCACAGCTCCACCAATAATGCATGAGTGTTCCAATTTTCCCACATCTTCTCCAACATTTATCATTTTCCTGTTTTGTTATGCTGGCCAATGTGATAGGTGTGATGTGGTACCTCAGAGTCATTTTGATTTGCATTTCTCTAATCAATAATGATTTAGAGCATATTTTCATATAACTATAGATGGCTTTAATTTCTTCATCTGAGAATTGTCTGTTCATATCCTTTGACCAAACAGGATTTTAGATTTGATTCTGGAGTCACTGGAGTTTATTTAGCAGATGAGTTGAGGATGGACCACATCAAGTAGGCAGAGACTTGAGGCAGAGAGATAAACCTGCAGGCTATTTCAGTAGTCCAGATGTGAAATGATGAGGGCCTGCACTGGGATGGTCAGAGGAGAGAAGAAGGTGTTTATGAGAGATGTTATGAAGGTAGAAATGACAGGACTTAACAAATGATTGGATATAGAGGGTGAGAAAGAATGAAGATTTGAGGATAGGTGGTAAGCCTTAGTGACTGGGAGGATGATGTATTCTCAGCAGTAACAGAGAAGTTAAGAAAAGGGGAGGTTTGAAAGCTAAAGATGAGTTGGCTATGTTGAGTTTAAGATGCCTACAGGATGTCTAGTAGGCAAATAGAGATGGCAGATGGGGACTGGTGGTCAAATAGATCTGAGAGTCATCTGAATAGAGATGATAATTAAAACTATAGAAGCTTATGAGCTCACCTAGTGAAATAGTATGGAGGGAGAAGAGAAAAGGGCCCAAGACAGAATCTTGGAGGCCATAGTTGGAGGATTGCAAAAAGGCCATTAAAATTGGGAAGTAAGAGATCATTAGTAACTTTGAAGACAGCAGTTTTGGTTAGAATCACGATTGTAAATAATGAGATTGGAATCCAAATTGTGAAAAGTTAAGAAGAAAATATGAAGAAAGGAAGTAGAGGGACTTAATGTAAATGGTCTTCTCAAGGAGTTTAGCCACAAAAGGGAAGATTTGCAGCAGAGAACCTCACCTCCTAGTTTACCAAGAAATAAAGGTCATCTATTATGATTTTCCTTTATCTTTTATATCAGAACCACTAAACATTATCTTCTATTCCCTCCTCTACTCCAGTTTCTGACCAAGGGATGGCCCTTTTTCCTGCCAAAGCCATCCTATCTACTTATGTCCTTAACTCTTCCAGTCTCATCTAGGAGCGTGATGAATCCGTACCTCAGGCTTCAGTTTCTATCTACTGGCTTTTTCCATGCTTCCTAAAAACATATCCAGGTCTTACTCCAACTTTCTAAAACCTTCCATTTATCTTACCATTCAATTCTCAAAATATCATCCTATAATTTTGCTGTCTCACAATCAGACCTATAGAAAAAGCCATCTCCACTGGCTGTTTCCACTTTCTCCCTCAACCTCTGGCAGGCTCCTGACTTTACCACACCACTGAAATTGTTTCTCCAAGGTTACCAGTGTCCTCTTAATTGCTAATTCTAATAGCCTTTTCTTAGTCTTTATCTTGCTTGACCTCTTTGTAGTACTTTATGCTACTGATCATTCCCTCATCCTGGATATTCTGTAGGTGACACAGTGGATAGAGCACAGGGTGTGCAGTGAGAAAGACCTGAGTTCAAATCTGACCTCGGATACTTTTTAGCTGTGTGACCCTGAACAAGTCATTTAAACCAGTTGCTTTGGTTTCCTCAGTTGTAAAATGGGTATAATAGCAACCACCTATCTTGCAGAGCTGTTGTGAGTGGCACATAGTAGATACTACCTAAATGCTTATTTTCTTCCCCTTCCTATTGTTTTTTTTTTCCTGACACTGTATTCCTTTGGCTCTTCTACCCTTCTGACCATTTCTTCAGTCTCCTTTGCTGAGTCAGTCTTCGCGTCCACCCTCTAACTGTGAGTGTTCCACAGGCTCTCATCCTGTCTCTCTTCTCTTTTGTCTCTATACCTTCTCTTAGTGACTTCATTAATTCCTTTGGGTTCAATTATCTTCTCTATGCAAGTATAGAATTATGAGAAATCAAATGTGCCCATCACCCCCCAGTTATCTGGAATGGTTGAAAAAGTTAATGCGATACTTAAAACCTTCTTTGCTAAATTCTCTGAGAAGCTAGGTATCCCCTGGCCCAAAGCCCTTCTTTTAGCCTTACTAAACCTTAGTTCTAGACCACTTGGTTCCTATAAGCTCACTCCCTATGAGATAGTAACAGGATACCTAATGCCACTGCACCCGTGGGTGGGAAGCATAAAGCTAAAGGCTCCCTCCCACAATACTGTATTGGGTTGGCTCTGAAGATATCAGAGACTCACCAACTTGCTTCACAGTAACATTCTTTAGAAATTTCAACCAAGACTCAGCCCCTGATCCAATCAGGTGACTGGGCCTACTGGAAACACCATCTCTGAAAACACTCCTTGGAGCCATGGTGGAAAGGCCCCTTTGAAGTCCTGTACACCCCCACAACAGCCAAACTCTGGAGAGTGGAGTCCTGGATCCGCTTGTCACATCTCCAAAGGGCAGTATCCCTCCTGGATTGTGGAACCTAGAGGTGACCTGACCCTAAAAGTTAAGCAGAGTCTGAAGCAGCCAACACCTGAGGTGGATAGCTGTTCCCAAGACCCCAGGACCAGAAGATGACAGCTGATGCAGACCACTGACCCAAGAAACCCAACATGGCCTGAGGTTTGCAGTTACCCTCTCTATGAACTAAGCCTTTTCTTTCTTGCTACTATAGCACTCTCTGGCCTCTCATTTTCCAAAATGTTTGTCCTGTTCCTAATCCCTGCCTGTTGGGCATGTTATTCAAGCTCTCAACTCCTTGAAGCTTTAGCCTTAGCTGCCCCATTAGAAGCCTGGATCATGACCCCAGTGGGAGGCTTCTGTTTTACCAGCCCTCTGAGATACCATTCCCCAAAAAGCCCTGCTCCTCCAAGGACTGAGAATCCACTCAGTCCTGGTCTGCTTCATAGAGCAGCAGTTTATGTGAAAGGAGCAGCTAGTGTGAGAAAAGGAGCACAGTAACCAAGAATTAATGGACTTAACAGCAGGTTTTAGGGTCCCTAGCATGTTAGACCCTTACCTACCAGCTTCATTACACTCAGGAGTCTCTCTAAAAAACACAGGTTCTGCTCTGCATCCAAAGCATAAGTGGCAACATCACCCCTCACTTTGGATCATTAAATCCAATGTGATGCAATGTAATCTTACCTTTTCTTTATTCTGAACTCCACATGGGTTTGTTTTCTTAAATGTCTCTCTTGATTCCTCTGGCCAGCTCCTGCAGCCACAGATTTCCCTGAACAAGATGGGGGCATCTCATAATACTGCAAAAGCCCCCTGTAGCAAGTGGAATGTGGGGACCCGCCCTACTGTGTCAGGCATCAGACCTCTTTGTGCCCGCAACAAAGGCAACTGTAGGGTTAGTGTGGGAATCCCAGAAAGGCCTCTTGTTCCTGGAGGCAGAGTTCTGTGAGTTTCACTCATTCTGCCTGGAATTCTCCTTTTGATACCCATACCTTTGCCATTGAATTGTCCCCATCCACAGGACTGTTCTTATTCGGCTCCACACTATATCATAGCTTCCCTCCCTTCTGGGAAGGCCTCTGTGTTTTTGTCTACACTATGCCCGATTCATCCCTATTCCCGGGGAACCACTCCAGTGAAGTTCCTCCATCAAAGCAAAGGCTTGCTTTCCTGCCCACTGTGGCCCTGTTGGCATCTGTTCGATACAGCTTCAAATGATCAAACTTGGACAAGGCTCACAATCGCTGGCATCCTTGTGCCTATGTACCTGAAATGAAGTGAATCAAAGACTGAAGAACCTGTTCCCATCATAGAACTCTGGTCTAGTGACCCACCAAGTCACAACCTCCAAAGACTAGACTCCAGAATTGTTGTATTGTCTTCCATTTGTGGGAAACTCTGGGAAACCACTCAGGCCCTGGGAGGGATTGTCTTTAATCCACCTCCCCTCCCCCACCTTCCCATTGTGCTTTAGGTATATAATCTCTGTCTTCAGTTCAGCTCGATGGAATTCTGATCAGAATTCCTGAATTGCAAATCTGTTCTTCCTAATGAAACTAATTAATTAAATAGCTACCTGGCCTGTTGTTTCATCATTTTCAGTTTAGAGACTGGCTCAGTAAAATCCTGTAAACACAAGTTACTCTTAGTTTTCCATATCTAATCTTAATCCTTCTCTTGAATACCCATCTTGTATCACCAACTGCCTATCAGACATTTCCAACTGCATTTCCAACTCAACATCTCTAAAACAACTCATAATCTAAAACCAGGAATCACTGTTCCTCTAGTCTCCAAAATTCACTGGCTCAGTGTTATCCTCAATTCCTCACTCTCACCCCTTGTGACTAATCTGTTTAGAAATATTGCCATTTCTATCTCCATAACATCTCTTACATCTTTCACTTTCTCTCTACTCACCATTTCTTACCTGAAAAATAATTGACTCTCAGTTGGTCTCCCTGCCTCAAGCTGTTCCACTTTCCAATTCATCCTCCACAGAGCTACCAAACTATTTTTAAAGCATAAGTCTGACCATGTTAGTCTCTTGCCTCAAGACTGAAGATTCCCTTTTGTGGCTAGAGTAAAATATAAAATCTTCAGCTTGGCCTTTAAAAAGTCCTTCACATTCCGGTTGCAGCCATACCTGTTCAGGCCCATGTCACACTTTCCCTTTCATGTACTCTCTGTTCTAGCCAGACTGGCCTGTTTGCCATTCCCTGAACTTGGCATTCTATCTCTTGCCTCATTACCTTTGTATAGGCACTGCCTCCTCAATTCTGCCCCTTAGAATGCCTGGCTTTCCTCTAGGGCCAGTTAACGTGCCATCTTCTGATTCCTGTAGTTGTTAATGTTCTCTTTATCCTCAAATAATCATTTATGTACTTACCTATTTACATCTTGAGTTCCCTCTTTACCCCCCCCAGCAGAATATAAGCTCCATGAGGACAGGGACTATTTTCATATTGTCTTGGTATCTCTAGAGCCCAACATGATGCCTTTGACACAGTAAGAGCATAAATGCTCGTTTTAACACCAATATTTTAGCAATAAAAGCAGATAAGAAAAAGAAAACCTATGTTAGCCTTATAAAATAGTATTATCTTCATTATATAGTACTTGAATGATAGCAAAGGAGAGGTTCTTTCATTTGACAGATTGTACCAGTTTGGTTGGGAGTCAACAGCACTTTTCAGGGGAAAAATCAAATTCTGGGTAAATCTGAATGGATATATTTTACGTAATTTTGAATAAATAAATAAAATTCTGGATAATTTTTTTTCCAGAAAAGAAGAACTTATTTTTATTCATGTAACTGCAAATAGGAAATGAGAATGGAGGCCCATGATAGTCTGGGCCATGACCATCTGCCTATTAGACATTTCCATCCTTTTATTCCTTCCTCCACTTTAGCTAGACCTCCTCCCTTTGACTCTCCTAACTTGAAGATTACCAAAGGAAGAACTCTGATCGAAGGAGAGATAAATGTTAGAAAGAAGTGGACAGTTCCCCTGGGGCCCATTCCTAACAATGTCTCTTTTTAGTAAGCTAGGCATGGTGGGTGTCCACTGTCCCTCCCACAACCTCTTTGTAAAGATTTGAGGAGGGAGGGTGGATGAGGGAGGAGTCAAGGGCAGGTGAACATGGGAACAAAAGAACCTGTGTGGCTGAGTGGCTGGCAGCCACAGGATGTAAGAACAAAACTATTTAAAAACAAAACCGACAAAACATGTTCAGAGGTAGACTGGGTTGAAATTGGGTTGAAATGAATTAAGGACCTTTTCAAGATAAGTATTAGACTTTAGAAAGAATGGAAAATCTTCAAGCATGGAATAGGAAATGATTTGCTAGGTAGTATAGAAGAACAACTTGCACAACCTGATTTTCCTACAGAGCAGAGGCTGTTTTTTCTTAATCATAGAATTTTATAACTGGAGGGACCTTTTGATCATATTAATCTTCATGTATATGAAATAAGCAATTTAACTTTGTTATTGAGGACTGGGAAGCAATAGCAACAGACAAGGGTAGAGAAGCAGATATGACGTAAAAGAGCAACTAGCTTAATTGAATTTAAAGAAGAAAGGCACTGGACAATGTATGAAACATAATCTGAAACAGCACCAAGGTATGGGGTCTAGATAGGAACAGCTTCATGGAGCTCAAAGTTTCCAGCATGAAAAGGAAGCTGTGCACTTGGGCAAAAAGAGGTCCCAAATCCAGAACAGAGCGGCCCAACCTTGCCCAGAATGCAGGAATGGGTGCCTACTGGCACCAGTGTTGCTCATTGTCTAGTTCCTGGTCACACAACTAGGGCAGCCTGAGGGAGGGGACCTGCTCTGAATAGTGTCATTCCAAGGTAAGGAATGATCAAGGGCCTTGAGCTATGTGTGGAACAGGGAGAAAATTTAGAAGCAAGCAGCAGTCATACGGCTCTAACCAAGGGAGCAAAGTAGAACAGGCATCTCAGGAGGAGGAGTTCCAACCTCAAGAACAATCTGAAGCATAAATAGAATAACTAGAGTGGGAAACCAGACCAAAGGGGAGAACTGTGGTTCTGCCACCCTGAGTGAGCAGAGCTTTCCAGCTGTCTGATAGTAGCTGAGTCTAGCAGCAGTCTACTGAAATTCCAACCAGGGGCAAGCTAAATAGTGTGTTGATCAGATCCAAAACCAAGTCAAGAACTTGCGGAGCTCAAACCAGAAGGGCATCAATCAAACTTTGCTTTGTATGAGCTCCCTTTGGGAGGCACTGAAAGCATATGGATTCCCAACCAGAGGTGTCCCAATATCCTGGAATAACACAACACTCCAAGAAAGCAGTGTCAGGATACAAGCTTAGCCCAGACATTCTGTCCATCATTTAACAGGTATTTATTAAGCACATTACCATGTAGCAGGCACTGTGCTAAGTACTGGGAATACAAATAAAAATAAAGACAGCCCTTGCCCTCAAGTAGCTTATGTTCATATCCTAATGGGGGAAGATAGCACATTAAAAATAAGATGAGTGGGGGGATTTGCTCAGTGCAGAGGCATGACGGAGAAGTCCTGAATGCAGCCTGCTGAGAAATGAAGGGGTGACTGGCCTAGGCACCTCCCTTAAATGGAGGTTCCAATTGGAGCCATCCAATCAGAGGCAGAGGCTATGGGAGCAGAGAGTGTGAATTCCTGGATAGAAGTAATCTTCCATGATTACTATGTGGCTGGGACATTGTGGAGAAGTATAGAATGTAGCCTAAATCCTGCCTATCAGGAACCCAAAAGTCATTTCCTCCTCATCTTTTGTGTTGCTTTTGGAGAAGGCTGACTGGTAACTAGAAGGTAGACAAGGGCAAAAGATCATATCATACAGGCATCAGTTGAAGGAACTGGGGATAGTTATCCTAGAGAATGGAAGAATTAAGGAGTAAGGACCGTCATAGTAAAGGGGAGGGCAGCTAGGTGGTGTAGTGGATGGAGTGCCAGTCTGGAGTCAGAGCTCTCTTTCTGAGTTCAAATATGGTATCAGATACCTAGTAATTGTGTGACCCTGGGCAAGTCACTTAACCCTATTTGCCTCAGTTCCTCATCTATAAAATGAGCTGGAGAAGGAAATGGCAAATTGATTCAGTCACTTTGCCAAGAAAACCCCAAATGGGTTCACGAAGAGTCTGACATGACTGAAAACAACTTAACAATATATCAAAGGGATATTAGATTTGGTCAGGTTGTCCCCAGAAAGTATAAGTGGAGACAATGAAGGATAAATTGCTCAGAGGCAGAGTTAGGCTGAGTTATCCCAAAGTGAAATGGATTGCTTTGGGAGGTAGTGATTTCACCCCCACTAGAGGTTTCCAGGTGATGACTGCAGTTGTCAGAGATTATAGGATTATAGCTCTAGGGATGGAGGGGATCATAGAGATCATCTCTTCCAACCCCTTCATTTTACAAATGAGAAAACTGAGGCCCAGGGTGATTAGGTGACTTTAAAGAGAATTTTTATTCAGATAGAGATTTTACTAGATGCCCTTTAAGGTACTTCCAACTCTGAGATTCTGTGATTACATGTTATTTAAAAAATATCTAAGAGATACATCTGGCCTACAAACTGAGCATGAATCAAAAAATGTGGTAGTTGTAATGAAAACATGAAATTTGAAGCACCTTGTAGAATGTAGATAGCAAAAACCCTACCTCTCTCCTTAGTCAGACCTTAATCACTAGTTAGACCTTGCCTGGAGAACTGTGCACTTTGGAATCACCTTACTGATTATCTGTGAGTATACAAACAAGAGCCAGGAAACGATGAGGAGTACAGAAAAAAAAGGCATCATGCTACATGGAAAGACAACTAGATTTGGAGTCTGAGGACCTGAGACTGAATCCCAGCTCTGCCATTTGTCCTTACAGGAGGGACTTCACCTCTCCAGACCTCTGTTTCCTTACTTTGAAAATGTGGACTAGATAACATCTGAGCTCTAATCTGCATTCTTCTGACCTAATAACTCATTGGGAAACTCAACAGTTACTCGGTCAATACAACGTTCATCGTTGTCCCATACAAAGAAGATATGCTCACAGAAATTGTAGGTCAGTGAAACACTAGAACTCTTTATCTAAAGAAGATTATCAATAACTTAAGGGTATTTATTTGTTATACTGTACCTGGCTTCCAGGACAACATAGCCTTGATTTTGTGATTAACCATTAAAATCTTATCCTGTTAGGATTTACTCCTTATCCTTTCCTTTGAACCTATTCCCTCCCTATTCTCTCATCTCACGACATCTCTCTCTTCCTTCCCCACAAACCTGGAACGTTGCTTCTGTCTTCAGCTTCTGCCAACGAAGACATAGCTTAAATGTATCAGTATCTGATAGAACTATTCTCTTTTATGTGGCATCCTGCCTTTCCTGACTTTGTTATACATTTTGGAAAGTCAAACCTAAGCGTGTGAAGGATCCTCTCAGGATATCAAGTCCAAAGATCTGGATTTGCATGCTGACTCCACTCCTTACTACTTCTATGACACTAGACAAGTCACAGTTTCTCCTCTCTAGGGCTCAGCTTCCTTTTCTGTTAATTCAAGGAGTCTAGAAACAGAACACTGTAATTGTAATGACAAAGAAGCTTGGGTCCTGGAGAAGGGTTCAGAAAATACATCTCCTCTTATTTGTAGAGGCGGGGTGAAATAATGCATAGACGTTATCAGACTAAGTCAGTGTTTTGGGGTTCCCCGCCCCGCTTTGTCAGTTTCCATGTTTGGAATTATATACCTAGACAGACTGTGGAAAATTCTACACCAAAGAGCCAAGACACTATCCATTCAGGGGACAGCAGCAGAGGACCAAACTAAGGCCCAGACCCAGTGAGCAGAACAGAAGTTAGAGAATTCAGTCACAAGAAGGATTACGTACCCAGAATTAATTTAGGTTCAGATCTCAAGATATAATGACTCGTACTCAGGATAAACTTAACAAATAATCACATTTATTTACAATGATTAATAATGATTAAAAACCACACAAGCAATAAAGATAAGAATAACATTCAATGCAATAAGTAATAATCAACATAAAGGAAAGTAGGAATAAGAAAAGAAAGGATACACACTCACTGACCAGGCAAGCTCAAATACCTAATAGACCCGGGGAGACTAGAGAAAGGCCAAAAGGTCTGGTCAAGCAGGCAACAGGGAGTGTCCTACCTGGGAACACGAGGAACACCGGTTGGAGCTTGATGAAAGCTCCAGCTACCTGTTTGTTGTGTAATTGTCCAAGGAGTGATCAATTCCTTGGACAATTACATGCTTTTCTCAGGAAAGAATGTTCCTTGAGATAGATTGTTTTCCCAGGTAACACTGTTTAGTTGTTACTTAATGTTCCAGTCTCCTTGATCCTGGCCATGCTTTGATGACTCCATTTTATCTTTATGTCAGGTCATGAGGCAGTTACGCCATTAGGTCATAAGACAGTTACACAGGGGGCTGGGGAGGATCTATCCTCCTCAGTTTCCTTTACATTCATTTAGCAACTAAGTGAAAATAATAACACCTAGCATTTATATAGTGTGTTTTAAGGTTTGCAAAGTATTTTACAAATATGTCATTTGATCCTCACAACTCCGGGAGGTAGGTATTATCCACATTTTATAGAAGAGGAAACTGAGGCAGACAGAGGTTAAATAACTCGCCCAAAGTCTATACACAGCCAATAAGTATCTGAGGCTTGATTGAAACTCAGGTTTTCTGGACTCCAGATCCAGTGCTCTATCCACTACACTTCACAAGATATAGTCCCCATCCCAGTGGAGTTACATTCCAGCAAGGAAGAAGCAGCCCAGGTTCTCTTAATGGTCTTCTAAACCCCAAGTGCTATGTTCTCAAAAATAGTCTAGGGCTGAAGTCAGCTTCCACTGGCAAGATAGTTTGTGAAACTGTGGACTTTTAAAATACATACTTCCCATAGCCCAGTCAGTCACTGTGCAAAGACGTATGCCATTGACTTTCACTCCTCAGGGAGAGGGAAAAGACAGCCATTCCCTGAACCCACTGCCACTTAAGTTGCAGAGTCTGTGCCATCTGTCCTAACATTGAATCCTCATAACATCTCCCTGTATGTAGAGTTTGTGATGGAGCCTTCCAGAAGGACCTCTACTCTCCTTGGCTTCTTCATCCATAAAATGAAGTCGCCTAACTCTAAGGTAATGATGATAATCATGAACCAACTTTAATGTCTGTGTCGTCCTCCCAGAAAGGCCCTAGTCAGTGAGAATGTTGTGAAACTTAGAGGAACAGATTATAATAGAAATGTAGCACATGAGGTGGATACAGGGGGAAACACAGGTAATGCAGGCCTCTCTGCAGGCAGGTCAATTCAGGCATGTCAGCCTCCTGTCAGGCGACAGGGGGTGATATCAGTTATTCTTAACAGTGAAGGATACAAACACAGAAGGATCACATTAAGATGTTATGCCATTCAAAATCTCCCAGGAAAGGTAACATAGCATTATAGTGGTTAGAGGGCTGGTCCTGAAGTCTAGATGATCTGGGTTCAAGTCCTACTTTGGACACATTGGCTATATGACCCAGTGCAAGCTCCTGTAGAGGCAATGCTATAAGAATATAAATTGAGAAAGAGTTGGTGATATGCACTGGTGAAGGGAATTTCCTCATCAGAAGAACCATCTATGGAAGACATCACAGGTCTTTGCCTGCAAGGAGCTCACATCATAATGATGGAGAAATGTGCAAAAAAAAATTGTATGTATAACATATATACAGTGTAAATGAAAGGTGATCTAGAAGGGAAGGCACAAACAGTAGCAGTATGGGTATGGGAACCCAAGGAAGGGTAACCTGAAGAAGGTGGGATTTGAACTGAGTCTGAAAGTTTAAACCACTGGAAGTCAAAGTGGTTCAGACTACAGCAGGCATTTTTTAATTTTTTTTTAATTTTAAAATTTTAATCTAATTTTTTTACTCTGAACTTAACAAACACCAAATAAAATCAGCATTTCTGTATATAAAGTAGGACAGAAAAAGATGATTGTATAAGAAATTGAAATTGCATACAGCCAACTTCTCTTTTTAATATATAATGCAGCATGTAACTTTTTTTTATCTTTTAACTAAAGCTGCCCTGCTTAATCTCTGTTTCCTTCTTGACTTTCTCTTGTTCTTTTCTTTAAAAAAGCCTTTTTTTAAAAAAAAGTGCTTCAATGGCCCTCTTTATTTTCTTTATTATTATCATTATTATTGTTATTTTTGTCAATACTACTACCATCCTCTCATTGGAAAAAAAAGAAAAGGAAAAACAAAAGCTTTGTAATCAATATACACAGTCAAGCAAAAAACAAAGAATTCCCACCCTGTGTCCAAAAATGCATGTCTCCTTCCACTTTGTTGTTGTTGTTGTTATTGTTGTTGTTTTGTAATAGACCTGTGGTAAATGCCCTACTTTGTCAAGGATGAAAGGCCAGATAGGATGGAATTGGCTGGTGGATCAAGGTTCTGGTGAATGGCAGTGGATATGTATGTACAGTGACTAAAGTGGGAAAGGAATCATGGTTGAGTTTGAAAGACAAGTGGAGGAAGGAAAAGGAAACCATTCTTGTTCGTTTCTGTCACCTCTTCTCTCTGATATTAGTATAAAATGGCACTTCCCAGAATGCTGTCGTTTGTTATGTCACCGTCCAGCAGTATAATGCAAAAACTCAGCTACATCTTGTAGCCTCAGTACATAGTTTCAGGCCCCAGTCCCAAGCCAAGCACAGGCTTTTCAGCCAAGCTCATGCCCCAAGACAGGGGGAAACTAGACACTGCTCCTGAGCAACTGAGAGCTATGGAGAGAGAACCTAAGAGATTTTCTCCATTTGTATCCTCAGAGAAATTTATGCCTCACAGTGAGGGAAGAAGAGAAATGAGGAGCATGTCCCTAAGACACTTCCCACTCTTTAGACAAAGGTAGTGTGGGAGTGTTTGCAGGACTTAAAAAAAAAAAGTCAGCTGAAAAGCAAAGAACGTTGATAAGTTTGTTTTATTTACGTGAAAAGAAGCAACTTTTTTGACCTTTAAAAATGCACACTTATTCACAGGTTGTTTTCTTGTAGGCAGAAAGGAAGGAAGGAAATGTGCACTATTGACTATTATGTGCCAGGTATTGTGTTAAGAGCTTAATAAATATCTCCTTTGATTCTCACAACAACTCTGTGAAGCAGGTACTGTTCCTGTTTCACAGCTGAGGAAACTGAGGCAGACAGAAGTTAAGTGGCTTGACCAAGGGTCATACAGCTAGTAGTATCTGAGGCTAGATTTTAACTCAAATTTTCCTAATTCCAGGCCCAGAGGTGACGCCTAGTTTCAGTATGTGAATGTCCCTGTTACATGTCCACACACTGGCTTGTGGTTCTTGGCAGTTCCTGGCACATAGCAGGCACTTAACAAATGATTGTTGATTGATTGGTATACATTAAAGAATCACAGAATCACAATGCTATGATCACATTATAAGGAAATCAATGAACATACAATAGCTGAACGGAATCATGAGCTAAGCTTGCCTAATTGTCAGGCTTAGACCCATCAATACTAATATATTTCAAATGATATTTCCATGATATAATGTTAGAAGAACCAACTAGAATAGTGAAATGCTAGGTAGCCAAGAAACATAGATTAAAAAACAACAATTATATTACTTTAATAGTAATTTAAATATATTTTAGTGTGAACGAATGGATTGTTTCTAAGAAAGAAGAGTTTATGTCAGTAGTCTGGATAAGTAGTTTTGTTTTGTTTTGCTTTAAGGAGATAGAATAGAGGAGAGAAGTCGTTAATCAGAGGACAATGAATTTTTCAAAAGAGATATGTATGTGTATATCTATAGATATAGATATCTCCTTCCTTCCTTCCATCCAACTATATTAATAAGATGGGAGGGAGTTGAAGTGGGGCAAAGCGAGCTTAACAGTTAAAAATATTTAAAGTTACAACTTTGTTGTGATCAACAAAATCTAAAGAGACCAGACAGAGTCTTGGTTTTCATTAATAAGTAACAGAGTTAACTGAAGGACTCTTTGAGTGGGAAGAGCAATACTTCAAGAAGGAGAGAAACCATGAGCAGTGATTCAAGTAGGCAGCCTTGAGGAAAAGGAAGCAGATCACCCACCTAGTAACACTTGAGGTCGTTATAATACATTCAGCCCATAATCACCATTCCCCTTCATCATCATTAAATAAGTTAAGTATCATTAAGTAAGCTTTTCTCACCCTCCAGACCACACTCACCCCTCCAATTGCTTTTTCGTAACTTCTTTTCCTTTCAGGCTTACCCTGGCAATCATTATAACTTAATTTTACTCTGATGAAAATGTGTGAGGATTTTTTGGGAGGGGTAAGGAGGATGGATAAGTGTTCAAAGGATATGAACAAATTGTTCTCAAATAAATTGCAGGCAATTAACAGCCGTATAAAAGATTGCTCCAAATCATTGATAATAAGAGAAG
This sequence comes from Phascolarctos cinereus, assembly GCF_003287225.1. NCBI lineage: Eukaryota > Metazoa > Chordata > Mammalia > Diprotodontia > Phascolarctidae > Phascolarctos > Phascolarctos cinereus. The sequence goes on along the minus strand of NW_027555847.1, from coordinate 348,132,651 downwards.
TGTGAATAGAAACAACTCTAAAGTTTCACTGCACACCCAGCAAATTGGCAAAAATGACAAAGAGTGGAAACCATCAATGCTGGAGGTGGAGGCAGGGTCACGCTACAGAAAGACAGGTACTCTAGTACCCTACCGGTGGAGCTGAAGTTCATATATTACAGATAACATTTTGGAATTATGTTAAAGAAGTGACTAAAATGTCCATGCCCTCTAACTAAGAGATTTGACTCCATATACTCCATGGAAGTCAATGACAGACAGAAAGGTCTCATAAGTAGCACTTTTTTGTGGTAGAACTGGAGACGATTTGTGTGCTCATTGATTAGGGAATGTCTAAACAAATTGTGGTACATAAATAAAAATATGACTGTGCCATATAGAAAAAAAACAAATATGAAGAATTCAGAGAAGCATGGGAAGATTTTTGTGAACTGATTCAGAGTAGAATAAGCAGAACCAAAAAAACCCCTATAAAATGCAACAACTGCAACTGAGAAGTCACCAAACACTTGAATTATAAAGTGAGCAAACTTGGCCTCAGAAGAGTTGAGAACATGGACTCTCCTCTCTTCAAAAAGGCAGGGGAGCTGTATGTATGGACTATTGTATACTCCATCAGTCATAGCTAATGTTTTGGTTTGTTTGGCTGAACTTTTCTGTCATTTTAAATCTTTGTTACAAGTGATGACTCTTGGAGCAGGGGTTAGGTAAAAGGTATATTTGTAAATGAAGGTCATGTAAAAACAAAATAATGATACGATCAAAAAATTACAAGTAGGTATGTATAGTTGCCAATAGAAATGTAAACATGAATCTAGTTGATAAGGGACTGTTTTGTTTTTGTCTTTTTATTCTTATCACCTAGGAGCACAGTACCTGGAACATAGTAGGCACTTTGTAAATTACATGTTGATTGGTTGATAGCTATAAAGAATTTCCTGTTAGATTGCCCTTTGCTAAATACTTCCAACTTGAAAATCAAAGAGTCAGACATGATCTACACGTAAATAAAAGGACTTTGGAAAAATATTTGCTGTGAATCTAAAGTCATACAGGAGCATTGAGGAATTGCCCACTTTGGGAAACTTCAAGCCCTAGCTGGAAGTCCCACAAGTTACTTACATTTTTATGAATCTCCTATTTGGGAGAACAAAACAGAACAAAATTCCTTACTTTCGTCTCTGATTTGCTATATATGGTTAAATTGGATTCCTACCATTTTTGAGGTTAAAAAGGTGAGGATTTGAAGTATAGCATTACTATCTGCCAAACCCTGCTCCTTTACTGCCTTCAAAGCACTGGTGAAAACTCAAATTCAATATGAAAACATCCCCAACCAACTCACTTATCTCTAGCCACTCCACTGTTGCCAGCAATCAAATAGTACACCTAATGGGAAGGCATGAAATAAATGTGAGATGTGGGCCAGGCGGAGCAGTAAGGACTGACTCAGTTTATTCCTCTGAGGGTACAGGTTATATAGAGAAAATCTAGCCTAGCTACCCATGAGACTCCCCGAACATCTGCTGATAAGTGACAATACCTATTTTCTTGTAATCAGAGTTCCTAGATGGGGATGGAAAACTCCAAGACTTTTCCCTGGTGCCTAGGCGTCACCTGCATGGAGGAGTGATATGTAAATCTAAGGTTCAGAGAATAAGACGGAATGTCTCCGGAACCTCCCTTGCAGGGGGAGATTTGGAGAGCCCTGCCTTGAGTCCTGTGGGTTAAGCCTGGGCAAAGGTCAAGCTTTGTCCTGGATCTTAAACCCAGATAGGACACTTAAAGCCGGCTCTCTACACTCCATCAGCTCCCAGGCACTCATTTATATGTTTGTATATGGCTCTAGTTACTGTGGTGAAGCAAGAATGTTCTTTTATAAAGCAAGACAGACCTTCAACTAAACAACCATCCCATAATTTAACTTTTCTTAAATCTGGATATTAGAGGGCTGGGAATGGGATGAAGCTGAATGACTGAATCACATAATCGTGCCAAACCTGAGCAGAATATAGGAAGCAGGAAAGTCAGGAGAAACTTTCTCTCTCAGGACAAAGAAACAACATTTAAGGGGCAGCTAGGTGGCATAGTGGGTAAAGCACCAGCCCTGGATTCAGGAGGACCTGAGTTCAAATCCGGCCTCAGACACATAACACTTACTAGCTGTGTGACCCTGGGCAAGTCACTTAACCCCACTGCCTAGCCAAAAAAAAAAAACCCAACCCATTTAAGATACCACTTCTTAAGGAAATTCTGGGATACTTTGGGGCAGAGATCTAGTGAAGTAATTCATGAAATGTCCAAGTACCTAAAGCATAGAGAAATAAAGTATAATACCTAAATCCTGGCACATAAGTGGACCTCGTATGTGCCAACTTCAATATTTAAAACAAAAAATAAATATTATGCTAGCTATATATCAATTCATTTCCACTTGCCACTCCTTCCTCTCAATAATAAATTTTTATTATTTGAATAAGAAGGTAAATAAATACACAAAGAAATCAACTTACTGCTAAGGGAAAGCTGACAAACTGGAGGGAAAGAAGATATATCTGCTGCCCAGGCAGCAGTAAAGCAGATGCAACAAATACGGAGTATATTTACACCAGTAACTCAGTTAATTGGAATGACTACACATTTCCAATAAAGTCTGAAAGTTTGGCTATAACTGCCTGTGAATTTATGGGGTTTTAGATTTTGAAAAGGAAAGCAACCAATGCAGGTCATTAAAAGTCCCTAACTTCGCATAAGTAAGGCTTTTTAAGCCCATAGGCAAACAGGAAATCTCATTTCAGGCTCTCAGCAATCTGTTCCATGTACTTGGGTGATGCCAATCTTTTGTAATTTAGAGTGGGTCACCTTGATGTAAGACAGTGTTGATAAGTAGTACCAGGAACATAAACACCATGGCATAAATGATGACACCTTTGGCACACATCATCAAATATCAGATTCATCTGTAGTAAAGAAGATAAAAGGTTATAAGCTGCTTGTATTTGACTATCCTGATAATTACTTTTACACCAAGGATCTCTCCACCTACTCAATATCCCTGGCTCACCTGTCAAATACCCCACCCCCTTCCTGGGAGCTTCATCAGGGGAATGATGTCAAATCTTTGCCCTATTTAGAGGCCTGTCTTTTTGTTCCTCAAGGCTTGATAAGAACTCTTCCTCACCATTTAGGGAGTCATGATTATCAACAAGTAGACTAGAGGATTCTCCTTTCTTCCAGGTAAATACACATTCACCATAATTATGTCATGTTAGTTTAGTCTCTCTTATAATATTAGAAAGCAATATACCTCCCAACATTACCACCTCTTATTCACACTCACCCACCCCAAAGCCCTTTCTGGGAAGTAATTGAGCAAACCATCCCAGAGGAAAAGAAGCCTGCTAATTGATAGGGGTCTGAGCTATTTTCCCTGGATGTACATATGAAACCCTTTGAGGGGGAAAGGATCTTAAATTTCCCAGAACTCAGTGCCAGGGAAAGAATAAGGAAAGGCCAGAGTCTGGATCCATGGCTGGACCACAGAGCCCTTCTACTTCCTAGGGTGGCATTGATGTGTAATAGACATAGTTGCTGGGAGGTGGGGCATGTGACCTATGAAGACAGGAGCAATGAGGTTCTGTTGATTAGCAGGAACAAACCTCGTGACTGAGATTGGGTAAGAGGGCCAATTTGCTGTTTGGGGGCAGGTTTTGGAACTCTTAGAACAGATGCTGCTTTCATAGCTCCTGTGTCCAGGTTGGTAATGGACCCAATCCTCAAACTCTGTCACTCTTGTAATGGCTCTAATATGGTTGTTCAGTTTAATGGCACATGTCATATCTTGGATAGGTGCTGACATACCCTCCAAATAATGGTTTGAGTAGAAGGCATTGGCAAATTTCCTCCATTAGGCCTGACCTCAAAGGGAAGGGCCTTTGATTGTCCTGCCTTGTTTTTTCCAGGCCCCAGAACATATGGCCAGAACTGATTCCTTCCTAAGAATCAGTATACCTGAAGATTTTCTCTGCCCCATATCTCAAGGCTATCTCACATGCCATAGCCCACATGATGTGGCTCAGCCTACTGGGAGGACTTGCCAGTACTCCCATTCTCTAAAGCATCCTCCATTGACAGGTCAATGAAATCCAGTTACATGTGCCTCTTTCCTAGTGCATAGAGCTATGGGTAAATCAGGCAAAGTATTATTCCTCTGGAGTCAGATCCATATGGGAGGGGGAAGGGAAGTCCATTAGGTTGACAGAGGAGGCAGAATGTCAAGGTCTGGATTGGACACCTTCATTCTGGCATAATCACAACCTGTTTGTGAAGGGCATTGACATTGGAGGGCTCAGGTAGACACAATTTTGAATGTATCATTTATGTTTAATAACAGAGACCATACCCATCTTGTTATAGGGACTTTTTTGTATCACCCAACTCATAATTGACAATTCTGGACAGAGGGTAGTTGTATGACCCTATACCATCTCTATTCAATAGTGATTGCTCTTGTTTAGTGATTGCTTTTCAAAAGTGGTATAGTAAGTGGCAGCTTTGGGGAACTTGACGCTCCAGAAGCCTAGTGGTCACTTATATTGGCCACCTCCTAGTGCCTGCCAAAAGTTCCATACAGCCTGGCCTTTATGAACAGGGACCTTGGGCTACTGGATGGCCTGCTTTATATCTTCAAGAGCTCTAACTAGTTCTGGGTCTCCTTCAAAACAGACTGGCTTCCGAGTGACTTGGTAAGTTGGGGCCATCAGGATACCCAGGTGGAGAATGTGAATTCTCCCAAACCCCCAGATTCTAATAAACCCCTAGGCTTCCTTTTTAGGTTGTAGAAAGGCATGCCCCCCTCATGGGTACCATCTGATTTAGGGCCCCATCCACTGTGGCCTCATCTAGCCTGGTCAACATTCTTCATCAGTGCAGTGGTACACAACAATGCCCTCAGGAAGGAAAGCTCTTTCAAGTCTCTGCCTATCAGAATGTGCCAATATGAGGGAGAGTTCAGGTAGCCCCAGGTAAAGATTATTAAGTCATATCTGACTCCTTCTCAAGTGAAAGTGAACTGCTCCTGACTGGTCTCAGTCACAGGGATAGAGAAAAGAAGTGTTGTGGGATCAGTAATCCCATTAACATTTACCCTGGTCCTGGGATACACAGTTTCCCACACTGACAAGGTCATGAACATTTGTAGTGCTGGGCATGATGACTTCCTTCAGCTTCCTGTAGTCCACCATAAGATGCCAGGTACCATCCACCTTCTTTACAAGCCACACAAGATCATTGTAAGAGAGTTGCTATAATAATGTACTCTACTCTCCAGAAGAAATATCTTTCACTTCACTGGGTGCTTGCTATTTTTAGGTTCACATAACTGCAAAGATTTCCATTTGAACTTATCCACAATAACTTGCAATACACAGATGTTGACTACTGAGAGCTCATTATGTCCCTTCATACCTTGCCACAAAAGGGTTGGGGGTGACAAGATCACTAGCTCCCTGGGTACTGCTTCCCCTCCATGTGGGTTAGGATAGTTTTCTCACCTAAAAGGCAACAAAACAACAGAACTTGATTTGTCTCAGGGACTAAGACTTAAATTGTGCCTCCCTTATCACAGCTTTTTGATGGCCTCTGGTCGCATTGAAGTGGCTTCCTGTTCCCTTCAGTGGGGGAGGTCCAGAGCTTGGATGGGAAGAAGATAGGTTTTCATACTTAGGTATTGAAGGGAATAGAGATCTGGGCCTTGAGTCAGGAAAACCTAAGTTTGAGTCCAGCCTCAGATACTTTCTAGCTGTATGACCCTGGGCAAGTCACTTAATCCTGTTTGCCTCAGTTTCCTCATCTGTAAAATGAACTGGAGAAGGAAATGGCAAACCACTTCAGCATCTTTGCCAAGAAAACCTAAAGTGGGGTCTGGAAGAGTCAGATACAACTGAAAATAACTGAAAAATAAGTGAAATTTATAATTTCCTTCAATTATTTAAAAACATTTATTCTAAGAAGGAGGAGTCCATAGGCTTCACTAAACTGCCAAAAAGGTCTTAACACAAAAGAGGTTAAGAGCTCTTGACTTACTGGGAATGAAAAGGCCCACTCTGGTCAAGTTTCGGACTTTGGCAGATAACCTGAAGCTATTCTATTTGCTGTACCCTGTCCTGCTGACCAGACACTTTTCCATATGGAGGCCAAGGGGTGGGGGAAGGGTTCATCTATCCAACGTAAATGCCGAAGTGTACTTGTTGAATCTATCTTATGGCTAAGAAAACCTCCTTTTGCTAACTGTTGAATGACCTATGAATGTCTCATTTCTTTCCAACACCAAACTAAGACTAACAGGGGATCAGCCTGAGTCAGGCTTTCCCATTACATTGGCAAAATTTTTTTGAAAGCAAAGAAAAACAATTTAGGGCCTAGATTTCCCCTGGAATAAAGTCTAAGGTTTGGTTGCAAATACAAAGCTTGCAGTTCCTTCTGTAAACCCAGTGGCTGATAATAATAGTTCTTTGTAGAATTTCAATTACATATCACAAAATATAAAAATGAACAAAAAAGAAAGAAAATTCAGTTAAAATATTTTAATAAATATGTTAATATTATTAATAAATGTATTAAAATAATAATATAAATAAACACAAAATACGTTATAATTAATAAACATCAAAATATTTAAAACACTTAAAAGAATAAAATAGCAACTCCCTTTCAGTTGTCCTCACTTTGCCTGCCTCAAACATCTCCAGTTTCATTCCCATCTTCAAGCCACCGTCTCCATCTGTACCCGGTTTTCTAAAACGTCCAAACCATAAAATCAACAAATAATGAAATTCCTGAGGGGAGGAAAAAATGAGAATGCTTGCTCTTTTACCTGCTACTTTACTACAGAGTAGGAGCAGTATGCTGTAATTTTATATTACTAGGATCCCAGAAATGGTTACGGGGCAAAGGGAAGACAACATCCCTTCTCTCTCTTTCCACTTTATACAGCTGGCTTGTAAAGAAGGTGGATGGTACTTGGCATCTTGTGGTGGACTACAGGAAGCTGAAGGAAGTTATCATCAGTCAACATCTGGTTAGCCAATGACTATATTGATTGGTGGTTATACACTATTGTCCAGACTGATACCTTTTGGTAGCTCTGTCTGACAGTATTTGTTGATTCAACACAAGGAGAAGGTCCTACGTATCAGATCCTTTCATGCTCAGATCATCATAATAAAGATATTAGGAGTCACCCTGTTTTCTAGAGCTAAGACCCAGCAAGTAAGCTGTTCCCTGAGCTTGGCATAAACAATCCTTTGTGCTCACTCTCTGGATGATCTCACCCACTGGTAAACTCACGTAATTATTATATTGCTTTGACCAGCGCCAGGTGTTCTCTGAGTTTGGACAAGCACTAGACAAATACCTATATTCCGGTCATGAAGCCCTGCTATGAATCAAACTTCATTGTCAAACCCCTCATTGTCAGGGCTACAGCTTAGTGTGCAACCATTGGTATAAGTATTGAGATCTCCCCACATTGCCTCAGGTCTAGGGGCAGGGTCCCAGCACGTGTATCTAGATCCCCCTCCTTGCTTACAAGCTGTTTCCCTCACTTTGAAATTAAACTTCTGTTTGATTCCTGACTTTCCTATCACTAACTTGCTCTGTTTGACTCTGGCCATCCACAAATTAGAGGTTGGTTCAGTCCAGTTGACACTTGGGAGGCACACTTTTAAGAATCGAACTAAGAACCGTCAAAGCTATCAAGAGTCCGTAGCCCTCAGGAACGTTGTCAGTTCTAATTGGTGGCAGCTAGGTGCTGCAAGGGGTAAGGCGCTGGACTTGTTGTCAGGAAGACATGAATTCAGATGTTACCTCAGACACTTAGCTGTGTGACTTTGAGCAAATCATTTAACTTTTCTCAGCCTCAGCTTTCACGTTTATAAAATGGGGATGATAGTAGCATCTGCCTTACAAGGTTATTGTGAAGATCAAAAGAGATAATATATGTAAATATTCTGTAAACCTTTTTTTCCCTCTTCTCCTCTGTCTTCATTTATTATTATTGTTGTTGTTATTAATGTTTCTTACCTACAATATGTCATTTGTGCTTACCTACTGCATGCTAGAATCTGATCTCCATACCCCCTTTTGAACTGTGAGGATTTAGAACCCAAATGACCTTGCTGTCAGATCTCTCAGCCCAGATAGTGCCTTGGTTTCCTATATTGACCTATATATTCCTATATCCTATATTAAATGGGTACAGAAAGGGAAAGAGGTTGTATAAACTGTTGAATTCTCAAGATCCTGGATTCATCCCTGGAATTATTGATAGAATGTAAAAATTCTTTAACAGTAGGAATTGTTTTAGTTTTTGTAGTTGCATTCCCATCAGCTAGGCCAGTGCACAGCGCACAGTAGGTGCTTAATAAATGCTTATGGCTTGATCGATCGATCGATTGATTCCTGGTGACTCCTTTAACGTAATATAATTAGTGGCAAGAGGATTGCCAGCTGTTTGGCCTAGGTCCCCAGGAAGGGCAAAAATCTCATTAATAGGTAGCAAGACCTGACAATCATAAAATTTTAGAAGTGAAAGGTTATCTAGTCCAGGGATCCCTAAACTTTTCTTTGTGTCATAGACCGCTTGGCAGTCTGGTGAAGCCTATAGAACCTGTCTTAGAATTATGTTTTTAAGTGTATAAAATAAAATTCATAGGATTACAAAGAAAACGGATTATATTGAAACAGTTTTCAAAATAGTTTTTTAGAGTCCACAGACACCAGGTTAAGAATCTCTACTCTAATCCAACTGCCTCATTTTTCCCTAAACTAACAATATCTGGAAGGGGGAAAGATATAATTCTAGCCTAGTACCCTTTTTCTCTCGGAAGATCAGAATGGTCAGCCTCTGACTCTAACTTCTTTTTTCCCCTCCTGGCAGAAATCAAAGTCTCACTTGGATAGATGAGCAACTAAGGCAAACAGGGTTCAGTGACTTGCCCAGGGTCACGTAGCTAGTAAGTGTCTGAGGCTAGATTTGAACTCATGAAGAAGAATCTTTCTGATTTCAAGTCCAGTGCTCTGTCCACTGTGCCAACTAGATGCCCTTGATATTTCCTCCAGCCAGGACTATTGTTAAGAGGCTCCTAATTGGCCTCCCTGCTTCTGGTCTCTTTCCTCTCCTATTTACTCTTCACAGAGCTGACAAAGTGATTTTCCTAAAGTGCAGGTCTGACTATGTCACTCAGCTGTTCAGTAAACTCCATTGGCTCCCCTCTTACCTCTGAGAGCAAATATGTATTTCTCTTTTTAGTATTTGACACTTTTTACTTTTCTAGATTTACTATACAAATCCTCCCTTTCAAACACTCTTTGATTCAGCCACATTTGTCTTCTTTCTACTTCTTATCCTCTCTGTGCCTTTGTACTGGCTTACCCCCAGGCCTGGAATTCACTCCCTTCTCACCGCTGCTTCTTAGAATCTCTAGTTTCATTAAAAATTCAGCTGAAATGCCACCTTCCACATGAAATCTTTCTTGATTTCCCTCCCTATAAGTTGTTGTACTGTTGCTTTTCAGTCATTGTCCAACTCTTTGAGACCATTTGGGGTTTTCTTGGCAAAGATATTGAAGCAGTTTGCCATTTCCTTTTACAACTCATTTTACAGATGAGGAAACTGAGGCAAACAGGGTTAATTGACTTTCCCAGGGTCATACAACTAGTAAGTGTCTGATACCAGATTTGAACTTAGGAATATGAGTTCTTGATTTTAGGCCCACTGCTCTACCTACTGAGCCGTATAGCTACCCACAAAAAGAGGTTAAGTGGCTTGCCTAGGGCCACACAGCTAGGAAATATCTGGGGCCAAATTTGAACTCAAGGCTTTCTAAGTCCAGGCCCAACACTCTATCCAATGAGCCACCTAGCAGCCTCCTATGGCTACAAGCACTTCTCACCTAAAATGACTTGCTATTTATTTTGTATTTTAATATATATTTACATATATACATATCTGCTTCCATAGAATATATGCTTCTTAAGGGCAGGAATTATCTTACTTCTGTCTTTGTATCCCCAGGAACTAGCTCAGTGCTTGTCAAAGCCTACAGTTTGTAACTGTTTGTTGACTGATTGCTTGATTGATATTCTTTTACTAGACTTCTTGGCTTTGAGGCTGGGTCCTACATGTAATAGCATGAACATGTAACAGCATGGGCTCTTCATTCAGTATATTTAGAGGAAGTCAATATTTTTGCTTCCAGGTAAGACTACTCTTTTTTCTTCTTCCCCCATGTTACCCATTAAACAACAACAACAACAAAAAGGGAAACTTTCTTAACAGATATGCATAGTCAAGTGAAGCAGATTCCCAAACTGGCATTGTCCAAAAATGTATGTCTTGCTCTACGTCTTTATCTCATCACTTCTCTGGCAGGAAAGGGTAGTGGGCTTCATTTCTGGTCCTTGGGAATCATGGTTTATCATTGTCTTAGAGTTTTCAAGTCTTTCAAAATTGTTTTTCTTTATAATGCTCCTGTTTTATAAATTGATGTCTTAAAGTGCCTATGTCACTCCGCTATTCACTGAACTCCACTGGTTCCCTATTACCTCTAGGAGCAAATATGTATTTCTCTTTATATCCTGGTTCTTCCCATTCACTCTGTTTCAGTTCATATTTTTTTTTTCCCCTTGACATTCTAATAACTTAAAAGAGTCCGTGACAATGAGGGGAGAGAGGGGTCCTTCATAACTGTTAGGTGTCCAATCCTGAGAAATTATTTCTTCCACCTTGTGTCCCAGTTCTAGAAGCTTGCTCCTCTCATCTTATTTTAATATTCTTTTTTTAAACTTTAACATTCAATTTTTTAAAAATTTGAGTTCCAAATTCTCTCCTTCCTTCCAATCCCTTTCCCACCTACTGAGAAGGCAAACAGAACGATATTTATTATACATGTAAAGCTATGCAAAACATATTTCCATATTAGCCATGTTGTAAAAAAAAGCAAGAAAAATAAAGTAAGTGAAAAAAGTAAGCTTCAATCTGCACTCAGAGTTCATCAGTTCTCTAGAGCTCTAGAGGCAGGTAGCATTTTTCATCATGAATCCTTTAGAATTATCTTGGATCATTGCATTGATCAGTTCATATAAGTCTTTCCAATTTTATTCAGAAACCACATGTTTTGTCATTTCTTATGGTAACAATAACATTCCATTACATTCACACCCCAGAATTTTTTAGTAGTCATTCCCCAAGGGATAAGGATCCTTTTAGTTCTTAAGCTTTTTGCCACTACCAAAAAACTTGCTGTAAACATTTTTGTGCACATAGTTCCTTTTCCTCTTTCTTTGATCTTTGCTCCCTTTGCCTAGTAGTGGTATTGCTGGGTCAAAGGGTAAATGCAGTTTAGTGACTTTTTAAACATACTTCCAAATTGCCTTCTAGAATGGCTGAGCCAATTCATAGCTCCACTCACTCTGGTTGTTCCCTCAACACACCTTCCAAAAATGGTAACTTTCCTTTTGTTTTGTCATCTTTGCCAATCTGATGGGTGTGAGATGCTTTGATTTACATTTGTCTTATTATCAGTGATTTGGAGCATTTTTTCTTATCAGCATGACTATGGATAGCTTGGGTTTCTTCATTTGAAAACCAGGTAGGACTACTCCTAAACACGGTAATGTAGTCAGTCCTAGAAGAGTGAATATGTACATTTCTGTATATCCTCCATATCATTTTAGAAGAGGCAGGCTTTCATGTGCTTATTTGAAACAGATGAGAGATGAAGCTTCATTTTCCTAGTCTCTTCCTTCTTCTTGCTGCTCTGTATAGAACACAGGGTTCAAGGGAATGAAAAATTTAGTGACTTTTCTTATATACTCTAAATTACCAAACCCAGTTTAAAAGGTGAAAATAAATACCAGGAACTTGAAAACACATAAGGTGAGGGAGAAATTGTCCACAACGCTTCCCCTAGCTTAGGCCAGGGTCCAAAGGACAAGTTTTATATTTTGAAAAAATAAGCCAAACTTTCCTTTCCCCTAATATCAACTTCAACTATATTAATGTCTTATTTCTCTTCTGTTGGCTCATGCCCAAAGGAATGTATATCAGACATACTTTAATGAAGCTAAAAGCTACATAGTAAGAACTATATATAGAATAAACTTTGGTGTCATTTAATTAAGAAAAATTAAAATTAACTTTAGGATTGATATGGGTATGACTTTCAACCCATGGCTTGGAAAATTAGACAACAAAAATTCTGCCAATAGAACAGAATACCTAAGCAAGGATATACCATGGTTAAGAACTTGGTTTTCTACAAATTGGCAACTACTTTTATTTAGAAATTTTTCTCACATATTTCTAGAGTTATATGAAAAGGCCTGTCTTTTTGCATTTAGCATTAATAATATAAAAAATTGGAGGGAGAAAAGGCTCCTTCTCTTGAAATGAGACCTTTTAATCTATTTGCATAGATGGCAGGAATAAGATAAATGAATTTTTTTTTTGTTATGGAGGGTAAAGTTGAAACTTTTGAATATGTGTGAAAATTTTCTGATTGAGTAGGTAAATTGAATATAAGGGCACTGTCCTCAAGATCAGGAAAGACAGCTGTCTCTGTAGCTAAATAGTTGGGAGAGCTTTTGGGCAAATCACTCTAAGTTCCCAGACTTTGTTTACACACCTGTAAAATGAGGAACTTGTACTAAACAATATCTGAGATACCTTCCAGCTCTGAAATTTTATGAGTCTAAGATTTCTTAATTCCTGTACACACAGATCCAGGCCAGCTATCACAGGTTCTTAATAAGTAATCTCTATGTTAAGGAAAAAGATGTTTCTTTTTAAGTTTACAAAGTCTGATGTGTTGAGGCAGATGTACATTGCTGGGCCTGTCCTACCTTGTCCTGCCAAGGGCATGTACCTCAGCCTCCACATATAGGAAGAGGTAATCCAGACAGATGTGGGATGGTTGCTGATGGAAGAGGAGCTAATAAAGGAAAGAATATGGAGGAAAGGGAAAATCAGCTAGTAACAGGTATAATTGGCCTGGATGGGGAGAAGGATACATCAAAAGATAAAATCAGCATGAGTCTTTGGGATGGGACTGAGACAGGCTACTTAATAACAAAGCAGTGATCAGCATGTCACACAGTTAGATTTTATCTAGTAATTTGGTTTTCTTAGTATTGCTTCCTTAGTATTGTTTACTCATCTTTTGGCTACCATCACCACCACCCTCCTTATTCTTGGGGTAATACTTCTCCCTTCCTCTCAGGTGTGGTAACAAGTCAACTTCTTTGATGGCTCTACAGATGTGGGTACCAGGGCCAGCTGGTAATAACATATTGATGCCATTGTAATGATTGAACCAGATGGAAAGGAAAGAAGGAAAAAAGGTAGAGGCAGAAGAAAAGGAAAGAGAAAGAAAAAGAAAGACTAATAACTGTACTGTCATAGAAAGAATACAAACCATGTGTTAAGGTGCCTGGATTATAGTGTATCGATGCCTCTGTTTGGAGTTATTTGTACGATACTTGTACAATTTGTACAATTCTGCAAGAGTTAGGACAACACATCCATGTCTGAAAATGTATGCTTCATTCCACACCTACAGGCCTTCATCTCTCTGCCAAGAAGTAGGAGGCACACTCCACCATGTCTTCTGAAGCCATGATTAGTCACATTTCTGATTAGAGGTTTGAAGGCTTTCAAGGTAGTGTGGTCATCAAGTCAATTGTTCTTCTGGTCTAGTGCATCCATGTCTCTGTTTGGGTTTATTTGTACAAGGTGAAAAGATTCTTCTGGGCTTCTATAGGAAAGGAAGGCCTATGATTCTTACTCCCTCCTCTTCCAGCCCCAACCTTTAGAATGTGACCATGCCAAGTCTTTTCCAGTGATTTTCCTTCTTCACTCACCAGGCACAATTTTCTCTCTAGACACCTCACTTGCCTCCTTCCCTCCTAGGAGTCTCCATGAATGTGCTTGGAGTAGAACAATGGAGAAGGACATGTGGCCCACTTCAACAACTTGCCCAGCCCCCTACTAGGTAGAAACCCCTGCTGGGGTCATCTTTGCCTAGGGGAAAACCAGATTTTTTAACCCTGTTTTGGAAAGTTATGGAGTATAAATCAGTAAGATTCTCTTTTATTTTACTCCAGAGTCCACAGCCAGGAACGATCCTGGAAACTTCCAACAATCTGTTTTTTCTGTCTCATTATGTCTTTCTCTGTGTGACATCACTGCCCTTCTCTCCATTACCATTAATGAAACATGAGCACATCAGAAATTGTTGCATTTGACCTTACTTTATTCTTTTGCTGGCTTTCAATACTGAATAAACAGAAATATACAACAACTTCGAAGAACAGGTAAGTTTTGGATTTAGCAGATGCTGGGGGACAGAGAAGGTGGGGAAGGGAGAGGAGGAACAGAAAAAATAATCTTCTGATGTTGTTTCTCCCAAATAGAAAGTTAAATAGTGACCAATCCACCCAGGCAGACCTCTCATCTTGATCTCATGCTGCTCTACTGGCCCCAGCAGGTAGGAGAAGGAGAGCAGCAACTGATCTCCCAGGGCTACTCAAATAACAGTCCCCCTGCTCTGCTCCAGGATCACTCCAGTCTCAAAGAAAGAGTACCAGATGTTTCACACAAATAAAGTCAGATCTAAACAACTGGAAAAATATTAATTGCTCATGGGTAGGCTGAACCAGTATAATAAAATGGCAACTCTACCTAAATTAATCTACTTATTCCATGCCATACCAAAAAAAAATTATATAGCTAAAGAAAATAATAAAATTCATCTGGAAGAACAAAAGGTCAAGAATATCAAGGGAATTAATGAAAAAAAAAGTGAAGGAAGGTGGCCTAGCAGTACCACATCTCAAACTATATTATAAAGCAGTAATCATTATAACTGGTATTGGCTAAGAGAGTGGGGTGGAGCAGTAGAATAGATTAGGTACATATGACACAGTAGTAAATGACCATAGTAATCTAATGTTTGATAAACCCAAAGACCCCAGATTCTGTGATAAAAACTTACTATTCGACAAAAACTGCTGGGAAAGCTAGAAAACAATATGATAGAAACTAGGTAGAGACTAACATCTTACACCATAAACCAAGACAAGGTCAAAATGGGTATAAGAATCAGACATAAAGGATGATACCATAAGCAAATCAGGTGAGCATGTACTAGTTTACCTGTCAGATCTATGGATAAGGGAAGAATTTAGGACCAAACAAGAGATAGAGAACATTACAAAATGAAAAATGAATCATTTTGAGTATATTAAATTAAAAAGGTTTTGCACAAACAAAACCAATACAACCAAAATGAGAAGGAAAGTAGAAAACCGGGGGAAATTTACAGCAAGTTATCTCTGATAAAGGCTTCATTTTTCAAATACATACAGAACTGAGTCAAATTTATAAGAATACAAGTTATTCCCCAATTGGTAAATGGTCAAAGGATATGAACAGGCCATTTTCAGACACAGAATGCTCTAAATCACTATTGATTAGAGAAATGCAAATTAAAATAACCGCCTCATACCTAACAGATGGGCTAATATGAGAGAAAAGGAAAATGACAAAAGTTGGAAGGGATGTGGGAAAACTGGGCCAATAATTTACTGTTGGTGGAGTTGTGAACTGATCCAGCCATTCTGGAGAGCTATTTGGAACAATTCCCCAAAATCTATAAAACTGTGTATACCCTTTGATCCAGCAATACGACTGCTAAGTCTGTATGCCAAAAAGATTTTAAAAAGGGAGGGAGCAGGGGGAAGAGGACCTACTTGTACAAAAATATTTTTAGCAGCTCGTTTTGTGGTGGCTAAGAATTAGAAATTGAGGGAATATCCATTAATTGGGGAATGGCTGAACAAATTGTGGTATATGATTGTAATGGAATACTATTGTGCTGTAAGAAATGACAAGTCATCTAAGCACGACTTACGTGAACTGATGCAGAGGGAAGTGAGCAGAACCAGGAGAATATTGTACACAGTAACAGCAATATTGTACAATGAGCAACTGTGAATCACTTACCTATTGTTAGCAATTCAATGATCCAAGACAATCCCAAAAGACTCATGATGGAAAATGCTACCCACATCCAGAGAAAGAACTGATGGAGTCTGTATGCAGAGTAGGGGGAGGGGAAGTCATGGGAGGTTTGAGGAGGAATGAAAAGATTTGGAAGAGCTGCTGTGAAGTATGGGATAGTGAAAGGATAGGAGAGATATAGTAAGATTGCCTAGTAGCAGTTGAGGCAGTTGAGGACCCAGCTGAAGTTATGTCAAATAAATTTGTAGTGGACCTGGTCACAGGGGTTTTGTGATTTTCTCCACCTTTGTTCAGCAGTACGTGTATAGGAGCAAAGGTGACAAATCACGGGAGTGATACCCGGGAGTGGCTGGGTGTAATCAGCAATATGATAAGGGGGAAAGTGATTAAGACAGGAGGACAGTGCAGAGTTAGAGTAGTTCACCAAGGAGTCAACATGAGTAGAAGAGGAGAGAGTGGCTAGTGAAAGGAAGATGGTCTGGGAGAGAATTTAAGGGCCAAGGGATTAGAGGTCATGGTGCAAATCAAGAGTAGAGTGGGAGGAGGAAGAGGAGAAAAGCCAATATTTTGTTAGGTAAGGTGATTTCAGAATTCTTGAACATAAAGGTGGCACATTTGTGGGTGATGGTAAGATGAAGGGTATGACCATCTTTGTGTGTGGCTGAGGTGGGGGGCGGGAGGAGTAGCTCATGGGAGGTGAGTAACTTGAGAAACTGAGTGGTTAGGGCATTTGGAGGAGAATCATTATATATATTGAAGTCCCCTAGTATGAGACCAAGAGTTGAGGAGCAGAGAAAAATTGTGAGCCAGGTATCAAACCCATTAAGGAAGGAAGGGGAATGACCAGGAGTTCTGTAGACAATAGCTTCCAAGATTTGGATTGGGCTGTAGATATAAAGAGCATGAACCTTTAAAAGGTTTATGTGATCCAAGACAATTCTAAAGGACTTATGATGAAAAATGCTCTCCATTTCCAGAGAAAGAACTGATGGAGTCTGAATACAGATCAAAACATACTTTTTCTTTCTTTCTTTTTTTTGCTGGCTGTGTTTTCTTTCACAACATGACTAACACGGAAATATGTTTTGCATGACTGTACATGTATAACCTATATCAAATTATTTGTTTTCTTAATGGGGAAGGGGTGGGAGGAAGGGAGAGAATTTGGTACTCAAAAGAAAGTTTAAAATGAATGTTAAAATTGTTTTTACATGTAATTGGGGAAAAATAAAATATTAAATTAAATTTTTAAAAATAAAATTTTTATGGATGGAACTGACGCTGACACACAGGGCTGACAGCTTATTCCTTCCTCCTCCTTTACTCCCAGAAAGCCAAGTGAGAAGGAAGATACCTACTCTTGTGGTTAAGAAAGAACAAGTCAAGGATATGAACTGGACATTCTCAAAAGAAGAAAGTCAAGCTAGAAACCTTATGAAAAAATTCAATAGTAAAGAGTCATAAAATAAACATATAAATACATATAAAAGAGTAATAAGAGAAATGCCAATTTAAACAACTTTGAGGTTCCACCTCACATCCTTCAGACTGGCAAAGATGACAAAAGGTGAAAATTACAGTTGTTACCAGGGATAAACTAAATCAGAGCAGGGACCAGGAGAATAATTTACTCGATGGTCACAATAATATAAAGGACACACTGCCTTGAAAGACTCCAGACCTCCAGTCAACAATGTGACTAATCTTGGCAGAGGGGTGAAGGACTATAGGTGTGGAATGAAGCATACATTTTTAGGCATAGATATTGTGTTCATTTGTTTTGCTTGACTATACTCATTTATTACAAAGAAGATTTTTTTTATGGTAGAGCAAATTAGTGGATACTGTTATAGATGAAAAAAGAAAGAGAAGATCAATAAAACATTTTTTAAAATATACAGAAGAGAGCTGAATGAAGATGAAACCCAGACAATCAGGGTAGTTGTATGTATTGCCATAGTAAATTTAATAGATACATAAAAAGAAAAACAAACTGCACATCAAAGAAATCTATGACTCCATAAACAATTCTTTCTGTCCTTAATATATAGACATTTTCATGTTTGTTGATTTTTACTAAGTTTAGCATACATTTTCCAAGTTTTTTTTAATACATGCAAGAAAACAAAAAACGAGAAGGGACACAAACAGCAATTTGGTTTCTCCTTTCTTAAGTTTAGTATATACTTTATAAAAATTACTTTTAATTATGAACTTCAATCAATTAAGAAGTATTTACTAAGCACCTATCATGGGTTGGGTCCTGGAACAAAGAATGAAACAATCTCTGCTCATAAGGAACTTATATGCTAATGGGGTAGACAGCAATTCACATATAAATATATACAGCAAAAATATAAAGTGAATAAATATAAATATATGCAAAGTTGTTAAATACAAGATATTTTGAGAAAGACATCATTCACAGTTGAGAGGATCAGGAAAGGCTTCTTATAGAATATGGTATCTGAGCTGCATCTTAAAGGAACAGAGAGACTCCGTGGGTTAGAGGTAAGGAGGGAGTGTATTCCAGGTGTGGAGGACAGCTAGTCCAAAGACACAGAGATGAAAAATGGAGTGGCATATGTAAGGAACAGAGAGAAGGCCAATTTGTTTGTATTGCATATTTCAGGAGTAGGAGTGATGTACAGTTAGACTGGAAAGATAGGTTGGGGCCATGTTGTGAAGAGCTTTAAAAGCTAAACAAAGGACTATTCTTGAGGCAGTAGAAAACCACTGGAATTGATTGAGTAGAAGAATCATGTGTTCAGATCCGTTCTTAAGGAAAATTACTTTGCTAGCTATCGTAGCATGTACTGTAATACTAAGATACTTGAGACAGGGGGATCATTGAGAAAGCTATCTTCATAATCTAGGTAAGAGGTGATGAGGACCTGAACTAAGCTTATAACTATGTGAGTGGAGAGCAAGAAGTAGATGTGAGAGATACTCTGAAGAGAGAAACAAGATTTGCATCTGATTAGATATGTGAGGTAAGGGACAGTGAAGAGTCCAGTATAATGCTGAGGTGGCATAGCTTTCACAGAAATAGTTAAGTTTGGAAGAAGTGGCTTGGTGGTCACTAGCAAGGAAGAACATTTCATATACAAAGAAGGATGGGAAGAGGATAATATATAAAACCATAAATCTACCACATATGAATTTTTAAGCATTTTTGTTCTTGTTGTTTAGCCATGTCTGACTCTATGTGACTCCGTTTGTGATCGTCTTGGGAAAGATATTGGAATGTTTTGCCATTTCTTTCTCCAGTGTATTCCCATTTTACAGATGAGGAATTGCATCAAATAGAGGTTAAGTTACTTGCCCAAGGTCATACAACTAGTAAGTATCTGAGACCAAATTTGAACTCAGATCTTCCTCACTCTAGGCCTATGCTCTAGCCACTGCACCACCTAGCTTCCCCCTTTTAAAGCATATAGCAGTATAAGAAATTTAACATGGTAGTACAAACACTACCCTTCTTGTCTGTGTCCCTTTCTGAACTTCTGTAGGCTCTCTTCTGTGTATTTTTAAAAAAATGTTTCATTGATGCTCTTTCTTTCGTTTTTGTTATCACTATCAATCTTCCCCCTTTCCAAATAAAAGCCCCCCTTATGATAAATAAGTTTAGTCAAAATGTATGTCTCATCTGTATCAATAGTCCATCGCCTCTCCAGTGAGAAGTGGGAAGCATGCTTTATCATCAGTCTTCTTAAGATACAACTGTTATTATACTGATGAGAGTTCCTCAATCTTTCAAAGTTTCTGACCTTCACAGTATTGTAGGCAACGTATCAATTGTTCTCCTGGTTCTGCTCATTTCATTCTATATCAGTCTTATAGGTCCTTCCATATTTCCCTGAATCAGTCCTTTTTACCATTTCTTACAGCACAATAGTATTCCACTACATTCATATTCCGTAGTTAGTTTAGCTAATACCCAACTGATGGACAGTCCCTTTGCTTCTGTTTTTTTTTCTACAACTAAGTGCCATTATAAATGTTTTTGTATATATGGGTACTTTCACTCTGTCTTTCATCTCTTTGGGGAACATGTAACAAGTATGTACAGTTTAATGACCTTTTGAAGGTAGTTCGAAATTTTTTTCCAGAATGATTGGGCCAATTCAGATCTATCATAGCCCCCCCCCAATAATTATCAATTTCCTTTTTTTCATCTTTACCAATCTGATAGGGTGGAATCTCAGTTACTTTAATTTGCATTTCTTTTATTAATAGTGATTTTCACTATTTAATATTAGCATTTTCCATGTAATTGTTGACAATTTGCAATTGTTTGAGAATTATCTGCTCTTATCCTTTGACCATTCATCTATTGGGGAATGGCTCTTATTCATATGTGTTTGTATCAGTTCCCTATATATTTTGGATATATAGCATCAGACCTTAATCAGAGAAATTTGCTGCAAACACTTTCTTCCTAATCAATTATTTCCCCTTCTAATTCTGACTTCACTCATCTCATCTGTGCAAAAGATTTTGAATTTTATATAATCAAAGTTGTCCATTTCAATCTGCCATGATCCTCTCTAGCCCTTGTTTGGTCAAGAACTCTTCCTTAGCTACAGTTAAGAAAAGTATCTCCTTCTCTGCTTCTTTAATTTGTTTATGATAATGACCTTTCACATCTAGGTTATGCATGTATTTGAATTTTATTGGGGTGATTGTTTCTCTTGAAACTTCTATCATCCTTGCAGTCTCCCAGGTTCACAACATTGGCATTATTCTCACCTCTTCACTTGCTCTCACCCCATGTATCCCATTAGTTACCAAATGCACATTTTACCTCCACAACCCTTCTCCCATCTGATCCCTGCCCTGGGCTCACACAGCTACACCTAATCTCTCACCTAGATTATTGCAACAGCCTCTTAGTTGGTGTACCTGCCTCAGATCTCTCCCCACCTCAGACTACCTCCACACAACTTCAGAAGTGATTTTCCCGAAGCACACCTGACCTTGTGACAGCCCCCACAACCCCCACTCAATCATCTCCAGGGGCTTCTAATTACTACTAGGATATAGTATAAGCTCCTTCACTTAGCTCTTAAAGCCCTTCACAGCCTTGCCCAAACTAATCTTTCCAGCTTGATTGGACCTTCCTCTCCTCACACTCTGTGATCTAGCCAGCCTGGCCTTTTCTTGGTTCCTCATACAAGTTTTACCTGATCCATTGCACTGTACTGTCTTTCCTCCAAGCCTGGAACACACTCCTTCCTCACCTCTGCCTAAAAGGATCCCTCATTTCCTCTAAGGTAACAGTTCAAACACCATCTTCTGCATGAACCCTTTCTGGATCCCTCCAACTAGAGTGCTCTCCCTCTCAAACTACTTTGTTCAATAACTTCGTATTTATGGTATTTGCATTTATTTACTTTTTTCCTACTCCATATATTTGTGTGTATTTTTTTTCCCTTACATGAACTTGTCTTCCCTATTAGAATGTAATCATCTTGCTAGTAGAGGATGTGTAATTTTTCTTATCTGTATCCCTAGCATCTAACACATTGCCTGGCCGTAATAGGTGCTCAATAACTGCTTGTTAATTGATTGAAGGTGCCTTGGTGCCAGAGGCACAAATTGGTTACGGATAGGGGCTGAACCTGTGATTTCAATGATGTCGGAAACTCTCTCCACTAATGTAGGTCAGCAACTTCTCTGCAATTTATAATCCTAGAGAGTTGTCTGGAGCAGGGGGGTCAAACTCAAAGACAAAAGGGAGACACTGGACTGTCCATGAGGATCTCTGCTGGATGCATATTCACTTAAGAAATCATGAATTCACATTATTCATGTGTTTTATATTTTTTATTTATTTTGTTAAATATTTCCCAATTACGTTTTTATATTGTTCAGGGACCTCAGGAGTGTTGTGGGTCACATATCTGACACCTCTGCTGCAGAGCTGTTGTTTGTTCTTTGTTTTGAAAGAGGACCGATGACATCAATGTGATAGGTGATGTCTTAACTTGTCTGTGAATTAGATTTAAGTGAGGCAGAATTGCACAAAGTCCCCAGCTTTACTCTCTCTTCCAGAATTATCGAAGTCCAGTGGCAAGACAAAAGTCATGACGACTGGTGATGTAGTGGATGACTATGGTGTCTCTGATGTCTGACCAACCTCTAAGCACTCCACAGTGCCTTCTTCAGCCACCTTCATGGCCACTGTTCTCATCCGCCCATTCCACTAGGGAAGTCTTCCCATGCTTGAGGTAGACACCCTCTCTAACTCACCCACAGGTCTGAGGCCTGTTGGTTACCTTCAGTCTAGTGTAGCCTCATCTAGTTTTGCCAAGGTGTGGCCGTCACACATGCTACAGCTTCTTGGAACCACAGGTGAGATTTGGGTAGCCCTGGAAAGTGCCTAGCAAGCCCTCATACCCGAAGTGCTCATTTTCCTGAATACCCCATACACCCCTGCCCTAGAGCACTGAGAAGTTAAATGACTGGCTCAGAGCGACACAGACTGTATGTATCAGAGGTGGGACCTGAACTCAGGTTTTCCTGGGTCTAAGGAAGCTTTCTTTTTCCTATGCCTGGCTTTTGCTGTTATTGTTCAGTTGTGTCTGACTTCTTGTAACCCCACTTCTTGGGGTCTTAGCAAAGACACTGGAGTGACTTGCCATTTCCTCCTCCAGCTCATTTTACAGATGAGGAAATGGAGGCAAACAGGGTTAAGTGACTTGCTCAGGGTCACACAGCTAGTAAGTGTCTGAGGCCAGATTTGAACTTAGAAAGAAAAGTCTTCCTGACTCCAGGCCTAGCACTCTATCTACTGCACCATCTGGCTGCCCCCTAGAGCTAGCTGTCTTTCACTATAGGCTTGTTACCTCTATTGCATCTGAGCAGTGTATATGTGTGTTGGGATGCAGTGTATTGCATGAGTGTGTGTGTGTAGGGTGGGTCGATATATGCAAAAGAGAGATACTGAGTCAGAGACAGAGAGAGATAAAGAGACAGAGATAGAGATGAAGAGACAAAGAGAGAAGACCCTTAAAATAACATAAGGATCAGTCTAGAAAACTGAAGTGACCCCTCCAAAGGTTGTCCATCCCCCCATCAATTGAATGATGAAAAATGTTTCTTGGAGGCAGTTGGATGAATTCAAAATCCAGCCTGAGATACTTCCTGGTTGTGTGACACAGGGCAATGCTTTTATCTCCCTCAGTCTCAGTTACTTCACCTGTAAAAAAATTTGAGAGTAATAATAGTACCTACCACACAGGATTGTTATGGAGATCAAATGAGGCAATACTGTAAAAAAGAAAAAGCGCTTAGCACAGTGCCTAGCAGGCACTTAATAAATGCTCATTGCTTTCCCTTCCCTTCTTCAAAGTTTGTTGGCCTACAGGAGCTTGATTCCATCCCCACCCCCATAACAGAACTTAGACTCTCATCACTTGCCTCATTTCTCATTCCTGTGGCCTCATTGATTTTGAGGTCAGCCACTCTCAAACAGGAGAGTCCATTGTCCAATTGATTGTTCAAGTACTCTGAAATGCCAGGCTGGGAGTCAGGAAGACTCATCTTCCTGACTTCAGATCTGGCCTCAGACACTTACTAGCTGTATGACCCTGAGCAAGTCACTTAACCCCATTTGCCTTAGTTTCCTTATCTATAAAATGGGCTGGGGAAGGAAATGGTAAACCACTCCAGTATCTGTGAAAACCCCAAATATGGTTGTGAAGAGTCAGGTGACTGAGGAACAACAACATTCTGAAAAAAAAACCCCAAAACAACTTTCTATCAGGGCTTAGAAAAGGTCCCTCACCTCTCTGAGTTGGCCATAGAAATCTTTTGAAGAGGAAAGGTACTGAACCATGTTGACTTTCTTTTAGGAATTGGAATCTTGATCATGACACTAGTTAACTATCAAAGAAAAAGATATATTAATTCTGTACCCTGCAATTAAGGCACAAGTCTGTCAAAAACAAGTTTTATTAATTTAATCTTATTGTAAATCTCAGTTCTGGGCTTGGAAATCTCTCCCTCCTCCTTTCTGACTCCCAGCCTCCCTGAAATCCTTCAAGTCCCTGCTAAAATCTCATGTTTTACAATAAGCCTTTCCCGAGCCTTCTTAATTCTGATATTTTTCTTCTGTTGATTATTTCCTATTTATCTTACACATAGCTTGTTTGCACATAATCGTTTACATGTAGTCCTTGTCATTAGACCCTGAACTCCTTGCGAGCAGGGACTGTCTTATCACTTTCTTAGTGTCTCCAGACTTAGCACAATGCTTATTGACTGACTGACTGACATCTGAGCACTTCTAAGTTGGAGAGAGAAATGTCCACACTGATCTAGTTCCTCACACCCACTTCCTCCTATACCTTCCTATACCTCTCTAACACAAAGACAATTTGAATAAACATTAGAATCTTGAAGGAAGGTTACAGTATGTTAAAAAAAATCATTCTATTCTGTCTTAGAAAGGAGTTCATAACTTTTTTTGTGTCACAGAGCCATTGGGTAGTCGGGTGAAGCTGATGGACCTTTTTATTGGAGTGATGTTTTTAAATGAGTAAAAAAAAACCCACCTAGGATTCTAAAGAAATCAAGCTATCCATGAATTTTTTAAAGACTAAGTTCACAGATCCCAGGTTAAGAGTACCTGGTTTAATAGAACAATAGTCTTAACGTCCTAAACTACTTAGCTCCTTTGTGGGACCATTCCCTTTAAGATTCATAGGGACTTTCCCTCCGTGTACTGTTGTACAATGTACTGTTCTGAATTGGAAAACAAAGTGAGTATTGCCAAAAAGTGGGATTAGAACATCAATTCCTTCAGGGAATGAGGAAGACAGTAATCTCAAATAGACCAGAGGTATTTCTTGTTCTAAATTTGGTTAACTACACCCTTAATCCATTTTCCCAGGAAAAGCTGGGAGGCAGGGTGGAGTTGGAGAGGAGGGTAGTTTCTGTTCCTGAGTCTGACCTATTACACACTTTCTTAATGGGAAAAAATCTGGAAAGGACTTTAAAATGGAGAAAATATTAATATTTTCAGTTGATCTAAAAACAAGGTTTTTAATATGCTTCCGCAAAGGTAACAGTAACAGTAACAGTAACAGTAAAAGTTCTCTTCTGTATCTCAGTGATGTTGTGAAGGTCAACCAGCCTTTTGCCAATCAGCTCTTAAAACAGCCACTTCTGGTTTTTCCCAATACAAATTGTTTTTTTTTAATTTAAAACTATCTAGTACATAGGCTCTAGTGTCCAAAACTAGCTAAACAAACAGCTTTGTGGGATTATTAAGATAGGATACTGGAGGAGTGTTTACTGTTTTTGCTATTCTTAGGGGGGGAAATCAGCTTTCTACCTCCTAGGCTTTTTTTTTTTAAGGCAATTGAGGTTAAGTGACTTGCACAGGGTCACATAACTAGTAAGTATATGAGGACAGATTTGAACTCAGGTCCTCCTGACTCCAGGGCTGGTTCTCTATCCACTGTGCCATTTAGCTGCCCCCTCCTAGGTCTTTTGCAATGAAGCAAATAACTAGTTTCATTCACTTTTAGATATTAGGAGGAAGAATAAGTAAAGAATAAGAGAGAGATCATTGGGAACAACTTGAATTAAATTAAGTATAATTTTTTTTAAACTATTGTGAAAATACTTCTGGGACTAACATGTCTGTTTTCCATGAGTTACCTTACTTTACAGATGTAGTAGACATAGAGTAAACCTGTTTGCTGAAAGGAGCCAATCAGGAGCCTGCAGTGAGCCAAAGGTCTTGCTCACTCCCAGATAGACGCCTTTGCTAATGTTCCCAGGCTTACCTCACTGAGCTGTGCGCCTCAAGCCAGCTTAAACCAGCCTTGCCTCAACTATTGCTGCAAAACATCTTGCTTCTGCGTCCTGCCTGGTCTTGTAAAGGACTGTCTGTTCTCCATCATAACCCATTGCTGAACCTACCCTTTGTGGTTTTCAAGTACAAATTGACCCTGCCTCTTCTAGGCTTGGGGCTCCATTACCTGGTTGCCCCAGCATGCATGCTTAATATCTTTCCTTTTTAATCAATAATTTTGTTCTGACAACCAGAATTAGAGGGTCACTGAAAAAATTATCTGTATATTTGCGTTAATCAAGGACTCATATAATATTGATATATGTATGAGGCTTCTTGTTGGAAGAGAATTCTGAAGGCTACATTTTGCTCTACCCAAATACTTTTTTAAAAATATTATCAACAAACAATAAATGCAGAGAGATCTTGCATATTCTGTATCTTTCAGCCAGTAGTATGTATTAACCTTCATCTTTCCCTACTCACCCACCCACTCCCTCTCTTTGCCTGCTTGTTTTCCTGTTGAATTTGATGTATTTCTCCACCATACTCATTGTGTACATGTGTATGGATGGATGAATGTGTTCCATTTTTTTTTTGTTTAGAGATAGGAGTGAAATTTATCTGGTATCTGCTCCTCTCACCTCTTCCCTATGTTTGTATGTTCTCCTTTTTATAGATCCAATTAGCGGAAATAGCAAGTTTTGCTCTTCTCTTCCTCTTTTCTACACTAGTGTAGTCCATTTACTACTCTCTTTTGTCCCTCAGAATAGCAACAAACCACTCCCAACTCCTTCTTTTTTCTTATTTAAATTCCTCAATTTCCTTTGAAGACTTTAAGATTTGAGGCAGCTAGATGGTGAAGTAGATAAAATTCTAGACTTAAAGTCTGGAAGATCTGAGTTCAAATTCAACCTTTGCAGCTGTGTGACCCTGGGCAAGTCATTTGACCTCTGTCTGTCTCAGTTTTCTTGTCTGTAAAATGAGGATATTATTAGCACCTATCTTCCAGGGTTGTTGTAAGGATAAAATGGGATATTTTAAAAAATGCTTTGTGAAACCTTAAAGCCTTATATAAGTTATATATACATATATGTAGAAGCGTGTGTGTGTGTGTGTGTGTGTGTGTGTAAGTATTCTGAAGGCATACTCCTCTCTCAATCAGAATGTTAGTGCTGCAAGCCATTCCCCAATTGATAAATGGTCAAAGGATATGAACAGACAGTTCTCAGATGAAGAAATTAAAGCCATCTATAGTCATACAAAAAAATGCTCTAAATCGTTATTGATTAGAGAAATGCAAATCAAAACAACTCTGAGGTACCACATCACACCTATCAGATTGGCCAACATGACAAAACAGGAAAATGATAAATGTTGGAGAGGATGCGGGAAAATTGGAACGCTAATATATTGTTGGTGGAGTTGCAAAATGATCCAACCATTTTGGAGAACAATTTGGAACTATGCCCAAAGGGTTACAAAAATGTGCATACCCTTTGATCCAGCAATAGCACTTCTAGGGCTATATCCCAAAGAGATCAAACAAATGGGAAAAGGACCCACATGTACAAAAATATTCATAGCAGCTCTTTTTGTGGTGGCAAAGAATTGGAAATTGAGAGGATGCCCATCAATTGAGGAATGGCTGAGCAAGTTGTGGTATATGAATGTAATGGAATACAATGATGAACAGGCTGACTTCAGAAAAACCTGGGGAAGACTTATATGGTCTGATGCTGAGTGAAGTGTGCAGAACCAAGAGGACTTTGTACACAATAGCAGCCGCGTTATGCAATGACTAAGAATGTTAAACTGAACCCTTCTCAGCATTACGAGGATCTAAGACATCTCCAGAGGCCTGGGGATGGAAAATGCTGTCCACATCCAAAGAAAGAACTATGGAAGTCGAATCGCTCTAACTTATTTTTACCTTCTGTTGAGTTTTGTTTCATCTCTTTTTGATGGTTCCTCCTATTGGTTTTAATTTTTACTTACAACTTCACTAATGTGAAAATATGTTTAATGGTTATGTAAATGTAAAGCCTATGTCAGATTGTGTGCTGTCTTGGGGAGGGTGGGGTGGAGAAAAAGGGAGAAAAATTTTCAACTCAAAAGCATATGGAAAAAAAATTAAAAAAAAAGTTAAAGAATAATAAAAAAAAAAGAATGTTAGTGCTGCATCATCACACAACTCCCTTCCAAATGCTCAAGTAAACCTACCTTTCTAGGATTCTCTGTACTCTTGTGTTTGAATATCAAAGTTCCTACTCAACTCTGGTCTTTTCGTTAGAAATAGTTAAAAATCCTCAATTCCATTGAAGATACATTTCTTCCCTTGTAGGATTATACTCAGTTTTGCAAAGTAATTTATTCTTGGTTGTACATCTGTCTCTTGCCTTTTGGAATATTATATTCCCAAATCTCTTCTCATTTATAATGGAAGATACCATGTCTTCTGTCGATTCTGATTATCGTACAGTACTGAAACTGCTTTATTCTGGATGCTTAAAGTATTTTTCTTTGACATGGGAGCTTTGGATTTGGCTATGCCATTCCTGGGAATTTTCTTTTTGAGAAGGAATTTGTGGATTCTTTCTCCCTTTAACTTGTCCTCTGATTCTAATATTTTTGGGCTGTTTTAATTTGTGATTTCTTAAAATATAGTAACTAGACTTTTCTTGGTTTTCATGAAGTCTGATGATTCTTAAAATGTCTCTTCTGGACTTATTTGCCAGATCAATTTTTTTTTGTTATCAAATATCTTACATTTTCTTTTATTTTTTCAATCTTTTGGTTTTGTTCTAATATTTCTTGCTGTCTCATAGAGTCAATTAATATCTTTTTGGTTTATTCTAGTTTTCAGGGCAGCTAGGTGGAGCAGTGAATAGAGTGCCAGGCCTGGAGTCAAGAAGACTCATCTTTCTGAGTTCAAATCTGGCCTCAGACATTTACTAGATGTGTGACCCCGGGGCAAGTCAGTTAACCCTGTTTGTCTTAGTTTTCTCAACTATAACAAGAGTTGGAGAAGGAAATGGCAAACCACTCCAATATCTTTGCCAGTAAAACCTCAAATGGGGTAACAAAGACACAGATATGACTGAAAACGACAGAAAAACCAAGTTTTCAGGGATTCCATTTCTTGGGTAAGGTTTGTCATTTTTTATTCTAAGTTACTTACTCTCCTTCTGATTCTTTCCTCCAGAGCCTTGATTCATTTAAAAATCTCTTGCTCCATTTCTTCTAGGTATTCATTTAATTCTCTTGGAAAATCCATTTTTTATTTTGAATTGCTGCTTGTAGTTGTTATGGACTTACTAGCCTCTTTTTTTTTTGCCATCTTCAGATTTGCAGTAATTATAACAGTTGTTTTCATTGATTTACTCATCTCTTCAGCTTTAGTTTTTGAAGTGGGGCCTGGACCAGGCTCTTTGCCTCACTGTACTTTCGTATGGGTAGATCAGCCCTGCCTGGTCTTGTTCTGGGTCTCTGGATTCCTGAACTGACCTCTGTATCCTGGGACCAGGCTCCCCAGGATTTCTGAGATAAAGAACATTGGATCTTCTGGGCCCTCTCTGGCATTTCAGGCAGGGTGCTAGGGATCTCAGAGTCCTGGGGCCTGCACTGTCCTGGTCAGAATGCTGCAGCACGGTACCGACTACTGGGCACTACCCCATGCCACTCCGTGGGGCTTCCACTGTCTCCTCAGTGGGGCATTCTGATCACACTGGAGCTTTCAAAGTAGAACTTTCTGTTCTTGCTGCCTCTGGGCACAGAGTCTTGGAGACTTCCTACGTCCTTGGCCTAAACAGTGTCCCTGGCTCATCTCTGGTGGTGCGGCAAGGCAATACTGTGCTGGCACTGGCTTTGCTTGGAGGCCCATTTTCCCATTGGCTTTGGGCTTCTGGATGACTTTCTGTGCAGTTCTAGGGTGAAAGAAATGCTGTAATTTCTCATTGTATTTTAAAAAAATCATTATTCAGTCTGGTGGGAGCTTCAGGTTTTTGCCAAAGTAGGTATGTGGGGGCAGGCAACTGGTCTCTTCCTCAGGCAGCCATCTTGGCAGAAAGTCCTGTCAACATGTATTTGGAATGGGGCCCTTGGAGAGCTTGTTCATCAGATTATATATTTGACAGCATAGATGGACAGTAAGTTGGGCCCAGAATTGAAAAGGAAGAGAACAAACTAGATTGCCTTCAGGAAACTGCAAATATCTTTAATTGACTCCAAGCTTCTCATGAAAGGTCTACTTCTCTAAGCAAAACAGAGTACCAGTGCCTCTGAAGAATTAAAATGCATATCACACAGAAAGCAATGAAGAGGTACGTGGTAGGTATGAGCAGGCTGCTGCAATATATTGCCAATGAGGAACTCTGAAGAACAAGTATAGAAAGATGTCATCAAGGAATTATACAAATAAGAGGAGATGGGCTGGTCATATGACAAGGATAAAGGATGGCAGGTAAATAGACAGAGTATTCCACAAATGACCTCTAAACATCAGAAAGGAAGGAAGGAAAAAGAGAAGGAAGGAGAAAGGGAAGGAAAGAGGAGAGGGAGGAGGGAAGGAAACAAATATTTATTAAGTATTTATTATGGGCTAAGCACTTTACAAATATCTTTTTTGAGCCTCACAACAACTCTGGGAGGTAGGTGCTTTTGTTAACCCCATTTTATAGGTAAGGTAACTGAAGCTGAGGGAAGTTAAGTAACTTGCCCAGGATCACACAGCTAGTATGTGTCTGAGTCTGGATTTGAACTCAGATATTCTTGACTCCAGGCCCAGCATACTATTTACTGTACCACCCATGGTGACCTTATGGGAGAGTTGTATAGGATGGGCAGAAATGGATAGGTTTTGGTCATTGGAGGGAATGAGATCACAAATACATTTGAATATTTGAGAGTGTTTTTATATATTTGATGTATACTTATATGAGTTGTCTCCCTCAATAGAATGTAAACCCCTTGAGAGCACAGAACTTTTTGCTTTTCTCTTCTTATCCCCAGTGCCTAGCACAGTGCTTACTAAATACTAATACTAATAAATAATATAATACAATACAATAATTATAACATAATAATAAATAATAAAAATTGAAGAGAACTGGAAGAAAAATTAAAGACGTTTTAGTGTGTAAAACTATCATCTTTATTTGATGGGGTTTTACTTTCAGCATCAGAATGCCTAAAGGGTGTTCATTAGGAAATAGGGAAATGTCTCTGAGAAGAAATAAAACATATCAGGAACACATAATTAGGAAGGAATTTCTGCATTTAATGAAAAGCAAAGTAGTCTTGTGGAAAGAGCCCTGAACTGAGAGTTAGGAGACCTCTGTTCTCATTTTACTCTGTCATTAACTTGTATCACCATGGATAAGTCACTGAAAGCTCCCAGTAATTACATTTTCTAATTTGTGAAGATGAGATACCTGCCCAACCTACCGGGCAGGGATATTGGAAGGAGAAAGATACTAAGATATGAGAAAGCACTTTAGAAAAGTCATGTGTTGCAGTACCAAAAAGCATCAGAATTCAGACCAAGGCTATAACCAGGCTTACCTGCAAAGGACTGTGGAAACCCTTTTCTCCTCTTAGCAGAGAAGAGAAAGTATGGCAGAGGAAAAGGAGAGGAGAAAGACGTCATAACTAAGTACCTTCTTTAAGAATTACATGGGGAGGCATATATTGCTGTTTCTTGCATATGTATTCTAAGGAGATATAGGTCATAGGCAAATAGTAACAATCTGGGTCAGGAAGATGCACAAGTGTACCTGGAATGATATGGTACTTTCTCAGCCATGGACTATAGATAAGGAATGAGGCATATATCATCAGACCTGGTTAAGGCTTTATTGTGTTTTGTTTTGTTTAATTGTACTTGAGATGCAACCTGGGGTAGTGGATAGAGGGCTGGCCTTGGAGGCAGAAAAACTCAGTTTCAAGTCCTGCTCTTGCTACATACTGGCTGTGTGACCTTGGGCAAGTCTCTTAATCTTTCAATTCCTTGGACAACTCTTTAAGACTATAAATTGCAGAGAAGGTACAGACTTGCATTGGTAGGAATTCCCTCACCTAGAAGTTGTCTGCACCAGATGTGTCATACTCAAATAGAAGAGGATCCCTGTGAGCTGCATATCAACTTAGGAAACTACAAATTAACATTATCTATATTTTATTGTATTTTTATTTATTTTGTTAAACATTTCCCAATTACATTTTGACCTAGTTCTTGCATACTCAGAGTTTTGTAGGCACATGTAGCCAATGGGCCAGGCCCAGTCTCTAGTCTTTGGCATACCTTGTTTTATAGTGCTTTACAATCTTGTGTTTTTTACAAATTGAAGGTTTGTGGCAAACTTGCATTGAGCAAATCTGTCGGCACCATTTTTCCAACTGCATGTGCTTACATGTCTCTGTGTCACATTTTGGTAAGTCTTGCAACATTTTCAAACTTTTTCATTATTATTATATCTATTAAGGTGATCTGTGATCTTTGATGTTGCAATAACTGTTTTGGGGCACCACTAACTGCACCCATATAAGATGGAGAACTTAATCAATAAATGTTACGTGTATACTGACTGTTCCACCAACTGGACATTTCCCCTCATTCTCCTTCTCCTTGGGCCTCTCTATTCCCTGAGACACAACAAGATTGAAATTGGACCAATTAATAACTCTATATGACCTTTAAGTGTTCAAGTGAAGAGTCAATGGATGTGACCAGTTTCATTGTCGTCTTATTTTAAGAAATTGCCACAGCCACCCCAACCTTCAGCAACCACCACCTTGATCGACAGCAGCCATCAACAATGAAATAAGACCTTCCACCAGCAAAAAGATTACAACTGGATGAAAGCTCAGATGATGGTTAGCATTTTTAGCAATATTTTAAATTAAGGTATGCTCATTTTTTTTAGACATAATACTATCGCATACTTAACAGACTATAATATGTGGTATAAACATAACTTTTGTATGCACTGGGAAACAAAAAAATTCATGTGACTCGCTTTATTGTGATGTATGGTTTATTGCAATATTCACTTTATTGTGATATTTGCTTTATTACAGTGGTCTAGAACCCAACTTGCAATATCTTCCAGGTATGCCTGTACTTATTTATAACAAAGGAGGGTTCTATTGGGGTGAGGCTATTGGGAAGTTACAGTGACATAAAAAAAACTCCAAAAGCATCAATAAAACATTTTTAAAAGTTAAGACTTACCAAAAAAGAGAAAAAAAAGATTTTAAAATTTTCAGTGTTGCAGCCATGATTTATGTATATGTAAGTAATGTCATGCTACTCACCCAGCATCAATAGAATCATAGGATCATAATTCTAGAACTAGAAGTGACCTTACACTCCAGTGACTCACCCAAGATCCTTCAACTGAGGATGTTTGCTTTGAGCTACACAGAGTTAACATAATAAACATTGTTGACTAGAATTGAATTTTCAAGGCAACTGACTGAGGTTAAGGGTATTGTCAGTGGCTGTGGGAAGGGAGCAGAAGGGCTAAGATCCCTAATCATGGCCTCACAAATGTCATGCTTTAATCTTTTCTTTTCTTTTCTTTGCTTTTCTTTTCTTTTCTTTGCTTTTCTTTTCTTTTCTTTTCTTTTCTTTTCTTTTCTTTTCTTTTCTTTTCTTTTCTTTTGTCTAGGTAGTGGGGTTAAGTGACTTGCCCAGGGTCACACAGCTGTGTCTGAGGTCAGATCTGAACTCAGATCTTCTTGACTCCAGGGCCAGTGTTCTAACCACTGTGCCACCTAGCTGCCCCATCATGCTTTAATCAATGGAGCTAGCCAATATTGACCTCATATGCCCACAGATATGGCATCATCATTGACATGAACTGATTTTCTGTGTGGATGTAAGTTGGTAATTTATATATAGAAGGCAGACCACAATGGACACTTTGGTTTTAAGCAGCAGACAAATTTGTATGTGTTCTCATTGGGAAATGCATCCTACCTAGACTGTTCAAGTTGCCACAAAATATGCTATCTTTACATCAGTAGTTGCGTGTTGGGAAACAATGATACTAGTAGCTGTCAGTAACTGATGGAGGAAGAGCTTGGCATAGCTCTCAAGCAGAGTAACACTGCTGCTGTCTGAATTTACAGAACTTAGACAATCTTGGCTTCCAATATGTATGCCAGAGTAATAAGAGGGATTGATTATAATGTCTCTTTCTACAATAATGTTTCCATAAAACATAGTATACGATAGTTTGGTTCTGTGATCTAGAAAGCACTAAATCATTCCCTGTGCAAGAGTTGCATCTTCCTACCCCAGGCTGTTACTGCTTTCCTATGACCTATGTCTTCTCAGAATGCATATACAAGTTACAGCAATACATGCTTCCTCTTGTAATTATTTTTTAAATGTTTATTTATTTAGTATTTTATTTTTCCTCAGTTACATGTGAAAACAATTTTTAATATTCATTTTTTAAAAACTTTCAGTTCCAAATTCTCTCTCTTCCTCCCTCACCACTCCCCCACCCCACAATGAGAAGGCAAGCAATTCAGTATAAGTTATGCATGTGTAGTCATGCAAAACATTTCCATAATAGTCATGTTGTAAAAGAGAACAGGCAAAAAAACTCAAGAAAAATAAAGAAAGTAAAAAAGAGTATGCTTCCATCTGTATTCAGATGCCATCGTTTCTTTCTCTGGGGGTGGACGCATTTTTCATCATATGCCCTTCAGAGTTGTCTTGGATCATTGTATTGCTGAGAACAGCTAAGTCATTCACAGCTAACCCATTGTGCAATATTGCTGTTACTCTGTACACAGTACATTTCACTTTGCATCAGTTCATATATGTCTTTCCAGGTTTTTCTGACAGCATCCTGCTCATCATTTCTTATAGTACAATAGTATTCCATCATAATCACATAACACAATTTGCTCAGCCATTCCCCAATTGACTGGTATCCACTTCCAATTCTTTGCCACCATAAAAGAGCTGCTATAAATATTTTTTACATATAGGTCCTTTTCTTTTTGGTTTTTATCTCTTTTGGGATACAGATCTAGTAGTGGTATTGCTAGGCCAAAGGGTATGCATGGTTTTATAGCCCTTTGGGTATAATTCCAAATTGTTTTATAGAATGGTTGAATCAGTTCACAACTTCACCAGTACATTAATGTCACATTTTTCCCACGTCTCCTCCAACATTTCTAATTTTCCTTTTCTGTCCTATTAGGTGGTCTAATAGGTATAAGGTAGTACCTCAGAATGGTTTTAATTTGCATTTCTCTAATCAATAGTGAGTTAGAACGTTTTTCATATGGCTGTAGATAGCTTTGATTACTTCATCTGAAAACTGTTCATATCTTTTGATCATTTATCAATTGGGGAACAGCTTTTATTTTTATAAATTTGACCCAGTTCTCTATATGTTTGAGAAATGAGGCCTTCGTCAGAGAACCTTGCTTCAAAATATTTTTTGTAGTTACTATTGCTAACTGTATTTTCCTCCATCTTATTCCCCTTCCCCTGTTTATTCTGTTCTCTCTCCTTTTACCCTGTCCTTCCTCAAAAGTGTTTTGCTTCTGACTACCCCCTCCCCTAATCTGCCCTCCCATCTATCACAACCCCCCCCTTCTCTTACCTCCTTACCCTCCTACTTTCTTGTAGGGTAAGATAGATTTATATACCCAATTGAGTGTGTACCTTATTTCTTCTTTGAGCCAGTTCTAATGAGAGTAAGCTTCACTCACTTCACCTCACTTCCTTCCTCTTCCTCTCCACTATAAAAAGCTTTTTCTTGCCTCTTTTATGTGAGATAATTTAACCCATTCTACCTCTCCCTTTCTCTTTCTCCCAGTACATTCCTCTCACCCATTAATTTTATTTTTTTAGATGTCATTCCTTAATATTCAACTTACACCTGCACCCTCTGTCTTTACATATTCCTATTTACCCTAACAATGAGAAAGGCCTTATGAGTTATAAGTATCATCTTCCCATGTAGGAATGTAAACAGTTTAACCTTATTAAGTCCCTTATGATTTCTCTTTCCTGTTTACCTTTTATGCTTCTCTTGAGTCTTGTATTTGAAAGTCAAATTTTTTATTCAGCTGTGGTCTTTTCACTAAGAATGCTTGAAAGTCATCTATTTCATTGAATATCTATTTTTTCCCTGAAGGATTATACTCAGTTTTGCTAGGTAGGTGATTCTTGGTTGTAATCTTAGCTTGTCCTCCACAATATCATATTCTAAGCCCTCTCATCCTTTAATGTAGAAGCTGCTAAATCTTGTGTTATCTTGACTGTACTTCCATGATATTTGAGACAGACCTTTCCTGCTGACCTTCATTTATTTATTTTATTTTTTGTTTTCCACATTCACTTTTAGAAAATTTTGAGTTTCAAATTTTTCCCCTTCCCTTCCCTCCCCCCTCCCCAAGACACATGCAATCTTAATTTTGATTGGCTGATATTTGCTATACATGTACAATCATACTAAATATTAAATATTAATCATATTTCCATATTAGTCATATTGTGAAAAAAGAGTCAGAAAAGGGAAAAACCATAAGGATGAAAAAAAGAGAAAATAGTTTGCTTTCATCTGCATTGAGACTCCATAGTTCTTACTCTGGATGTGGATAGCATTTTCCATCATGAGTCTTTCGGAATCGTCTCAGATCATTGCATTGCTGAGAAGAGCTAAGCCTAGCAAAGTTGATCTTCACACAATGTTGCTATTACTTTGTACAACGTTCTCCTGGTTCTGCTCACTTCACTCAGCATCAGTTCATGTAAATCTTTCTAGGTTTTTTCTGAAATCTGCCTGCTTATCATTTCTTATAGCACAATAGTATTCCATTATATTTATATCCCACAATTTGTTCAGCCATTCCCCAATTAATGTACATCCCCTCAATTTCCAATTCTTTGCTACCACAAAAAGAGCTGCTATAAATATTTTTGTACATTTCCTGTTTTTATGATCTCTTTTGGGATATAGACCTAGTAGTAGCATTGCTGGATTAAAGAGTATGCACAATTTTATAGTACAGAAGTGTTGGAGAAGATGTGGGAAAACTGGAACACTAATGCATTGTTGCTGGAGTTGTGAACTGATCCAATATTTATCATTTTCTTGTTTTGTTATGTTAGCCAATCTTATAAGTGTGATGTGGTACTTCAGAATTGTTTTGATTTGCATTTCTCTAATCAATGATGATTTAGAGCATTTTTTTCATATAATTATAGATATCTTTTATTTCTTCACCTGAAAACTGCCTATTCATATCTTTTGACCATTTATCATTTGGGGAATGACTTGTATTCTTATAAATTTGACTTAGTTCTCTATATATTTTAGAAATGAGGCCTTTGTCAGAGACACTGGCTGTAAAAATTGTTTCCCAAGTTTCTTCTTCCCTTCTAATCTTGATTACATTGGCTTTGTTTGTGCAAAAACTTTTTAATTTAATGTAATCAAAATTATCTATTTTGCTTTTCATAATGTTCTCTATCTCTTGTTTGGTCATAAATTCTTCCCTTCCTCATAGATCTGACAGGTAAGCCATTCCTTTCTCTCCTAATTTGCTTATGGTATCACCCTTTATGTTCAAATCATTTTAACCTTATCTTGGTATACTGTGGAAGATGTTATATATGCTTTCTGGTGGACCACAATCTCTGCTCGTTCTAATTACCAACCCTATGGTTATACTCCATCTATGTTGTTCACCTTCATTTTACAGGTTTTGGGGTTTTTGTTATTGTTGTTTGTGTTTGTTTTTTAGAACTAGCACATGAAGCTATTTATTTCCTCCTGGCTTTCCTCTTTTCCATTTCTACTTTCCCATGCAGTGCAATAGACTTCTGAAACTGGCTTTAATTCCCTAGGACAGATAGTATGACCTACTAGAAGAGATACCACAAAGAAGGCATAAATGTAGGTTTCTAGAGCAAGCTCCTAATGCTGGAACAAACTTAAGATGAATCAAAAGAATAAAAAGAAACCAAGCCCAGAAATATTATATCAGGTCAATTTGAACTTTACAAGGCTAGTCCTCAGCAGAAAAAATGAAAGTAACACTAAAAGATAATAGAAGGCCAGGGCAAGTGAAATGACCCATGTTGGTTCCAGATAACTGATGTTAAAACTCACTCTCTGACGAGAGATGGAGGACTATAAATGAATAACCTTGCACTGTTGGTCAATTTGATTGCTCTTTTATGTGGGTTTGCTTAACTGTCTTGTTTTGATTTTCTTTAGAAGGGTAAGTTGGGAAGTGATTGTTGTGTTAAAAATAAACAAATTGAATCAACATTTAATTCTTTTAATAGAGTATGTGGGATCAGGCAAAGGAAGCCAGAGAAAAGGAATAATGTTCCAAGTTAAAAACCAGCAAATGTAAATTCTGGTCTTAAATTTGGCTCCACTTGCACCAAAAAGTTTGTTCCAAATGTTTGAAACTGTAGGTGATAGAAAAATTGCAATAAGTTGTTAAAATATTAATGAAGTGTATTTGCCTCACAATAAAAGGAGTTTCATAAAAATACCTGATAAATTTACTTTGCAATACAGTCTGTTAAAATGAAATAAAGATAGGTTGTAGAAGATTTTGCAAAGAGGAGGACCACCTCTGATTAATATCTGATTACCTTCAGTACCTAGAATGAAATCTTGCCTCAATACTCACACGCAGATCTTAGTAAATAGCCCTCATGAAATGGTGTCCAACTTTTAAAAAATTTTATGAATTAATTTTATGAATTTAATTTTATGAATATACAATGCAAAAAAATATGTGTTTCATATGTTGACAAGCACTAGAGAAAAACAAAAGTCTCTAGCCTCAAGAAGCTTACAGTCTATTGAAAGGCAACAACATGTACACCAACAAGTAAATAAATACCAAAAGTGTAAGAAGACGCTAACAACTGATCGTAGGAAGGAAGGTTTCATAGAGGAGAGGGCACCTTGACCTGAGTTTTGAAAGGAAACAAGGAAAGACAAGTAAAGAGGAGATAATTCATTATGGTTACAGGGTCATACTAAAGAGAATCTTGATTTTGGCAAACAGGTAGGAGGCTAATTTGGTTAGAACATAAACCATGTGGAGAGAAATGATATAAAATAAAGCCTGGAAAGGTAGGTTGGAGACAGATTGTGGTGAGTCTTACGTAATGAGTGAATCTTAAATAATGAAAAATTTATAGTTTACCTGAGAGGTAATACAAAGCTGCTTTAGGTTTTGGGGGGTAGTTCAGACCCCTACCTTAGGAAGATAATTTTGATAGCATGTGTTGCTGAACAGATCAGAGAGGTGAAGAAACTAGAGGCAGAAAAACCAGTCTCATAAAATGTGATGACTGCTGTGCTGTTAGTAGTAGAGAGGAAAGGAACACTTCGTGATGGTGTTCCTTCTGTATTAGCTCTATTTTCATGCTAAAATGACAGGTTTGAGCAGAGACAAACACATTGCAAGATAGCACTGGACCGCGAGATAGAAAGCACTTGGATTTGAATGCCACTTTTGAGCTCCTGTGACTGTGGGCTAGGCAACTCAATTTCCTGAATTTCAACTTAAAAGATAATAGTGTTTACACCACTTTTATTTATTGTGAGGGAAGCACATTGTTAACCTTATAGTCTAACATAGTTCTTTCCAAGATGGTCGGTTAAAATGAAACAAAGATAAGTTGTAGGTTTGCAAATGGGAGGCTTACCTATGAAGACTATCTAATTCGATCCACTACCTAGAATTAAATTCTGCCCCCACACACTCATGTACAAATCTTAGAGAAATCAGCATTGGGTTTGTTCAATCTCTCTATAATTTCATTGCCAATATTTGTACAAATTATGTATCTTTTAAGGTTTTTTAAGGTTTTCCAAATAATTATTATTAAAACTAAAAATACAATTATCAGCTCTAGCAGAAATAAATTTGAATTCTGGGCTCCTGAACAAAAAATTCCAGAGACTCCTTTTATGCTTTATGCTGCAACCAAAACAAGGTCTCTCCCACTTTCTCCACACCCTTTGCTTTGGTACTTTCCATTATAATGCAAGAGCTGCTCTCAGGGTATTTTTGCTAATGATTGGCTCTAGGTCCCTACAGTGGCCCTGATTTCAAGCCCAAATCAGCCCTGCAGCAACATCAATAGATAGTGCTGCACTGAATAAAGGGCTGACTGGTTCCTGTTCTCTGATGCTTAAAAAGTCAGATTGTTACATCAACTTAAGTCTCTATTGCTAAGAAAGGAATGGGCTTGTAAAGTGTGGGAACAAGTTAATGACATGCAGGGGACCCAGGTTAAAGATTAAAATCTTTGAATCTGGCCTTGTGGAAAGAGTGAAATCACAGGAGAGAGTTGGTCTGGATTTTTTTTTTTTGATTGATAATCTGGCATCAATTTCCCCATTAAAAAATGGCCTCTGCTAAGATACATAACATCTTTTTTTTTATGTTGTATTTTCCTATCTGACGTTATTATTAGCTACTTAGTATATTGCAGAAAACATTTGCCTACTGTTTTTTTTCCTTGGGAGCTGTTAGTTTCTAATAATAAGCATTTGGCTCTGTCTAACTTATGATAAATCCATATAACCAGTCACTTGCCAGGTTCATTGCAGGGAAGCAAGCCCTTTGTAGACTCATTTGCTAATAAGGAGTTTTCTGTCCATGTTTATGAAGATGTCTTTGCTTTGTCGCTTCGCTCTTTCTCTTCTTCTTGTGGGGGTGTTTCTTCCTATTACAGATATTTCCTTTTGCATTTTTCTTGTTCCTTTGCATTTTCATCCATGTCTTAAGAGTGTGGTTTTGTGGGCTGACACAGAATTTTCGATGGTGGACATGGAGGCTGCCAGAAAAAAAATGGAGGGGAAGGAGGAGGAAGACTTTTAGGGAACATAAATAACTGAAAACAGAGCGTAATGATTACTCATATACCCCTTTAAAATACAGTGTGTTCTCTAAGACTTGGTTTTATAGAGCAAGGCTAAACCCAGAGTGCAACTTATGCTGTGGCCTTCTCCTGCCTAAGAATGAGACATAAGAATGAGAATACAGGCATTGAGATGAGATGAGAAATGCAGTTCTTTCTCAAGCATCAGGGGTTGAAGGTCTCTCCTTTATCACAGGAATAGGCAGTGCACTAGTTGGCACCTTGGAGATGCTGATAAAAATGGAGTTTGGGGGAAGCTTTTGGGAGAAGTGTCCAAGGAGAGATTTTGAGGAATGCTAAGGTCATCTGGTTATTCAAATACCATGTAACAGCATCCCAGACCTTACTAAAGGGGATTTGTGGTTAGACAGAGAAGGATCTTTTTTTTTAAAGGAAACCAAAATACCTTAGTATATTGCTGTAGTCTTATAAACTAATATTTATTCTTCAAAACTGTTTTCCTTCCCTGGAGATCTCAGTAAATAGAATAGCCAGTCAGGTTTCAAGAAGAAGGTAGAAAAGATAATTGGCATTTCTTGGTTCAGACCCTCCCTTCTGGATTTTACTGGTTCAGGTTCTATCTCTTCATAGAGAGGCAGGTTTAGAATTGTAAGGGAGCCAAGAGATTAACTACTTCACTGCCTCATTTTTCACATGAAGAAACTGAGGCTCAGGAAGGTCAGTGACTTGTTCAGAGTCACAAGGTGTAAAGTCGAGATTTAAACCCAAACTCTGACTCTATATCCAATGTTGTTTCAACTGTACCAAACTGCTAGACATATTGCCGTGTTTTTCCTTGGCTGCACTTAGGGAACGAGATTAACTCTTCTAGAAGAATAAAATACTTTTCATCACCCTAAGGATACAGTAGCACTTGAGAGGGGCAGGAAGAGTAGAAGGAAGTGGATGTTGAGGGGAAGCTAGCATAGAGATTTCAGTGAAGCCTGTGTGTGTCCCTGAGGATCAGGGAAGCCACTTTCCCTTTGTTGTGGGCAGAACTGTTTTCTCCCAGAAACCTCAGGTCTACAGGTCTGAACGCTTACTTCTCCATCCAGACATTTGCTTAACTCGATGATGAGAAT
Organism: Phascolarctos cinereus; assembly: GCF_003287225.1. Taxonomy (NCBI): domain Eukaryota; kingdom Metazoa; phylum Chordata; class Mammalia; order Diprotodontia; family Phascolarctidae; genus Phascolarctos; species Phascolarctos cinereus. The sequence continues at coordinate 348,090,748 of NW_027555847.1, read as the reverse complement.
GAAGGTTGGGAGGGCCAGTGACAGGTGGAAGCTCATTTTTCCCCTATGGTGTCAGGAAGATGTGACTAGAGTATTTCGCATCCCAATGATGGTCTCAGGGGTATGGGCAATTTCTTTAGAAGAGCATTCTTGTTTTTGTTTTCTATTGGTTGTTGTTATTTCTTTTTCTGATGAGTACAATGTATGTTGGTGAATAGAGAATTGAGATGTAACAGGTGAAGAATGTGAAGGATATGTATTTTTTAATAGGACAAAGATATGACAGAATATATTCAGACCTTCTATTTGCTTTGACGTTGTATGAAGCCTCATTGAAACTCACATGACAGCTGGTAGATCACAAACTCCATCAGCTCTTTGAATGTGACATCTTTTCACTTTTGCTAAAAGTCTTCTAGAAATCTGATGGGACACTTCTGTGCAACAGTTGGAGGCTACAGGGAGAATGGCTAAAAGAACAAAAGAAGGAAAATGTTCAGACTTTGCGTCTCATATGCCCTTTTCCTGTTGCCAGTGGCAGTTTCCCCGATCATCCTTTTTTCAACCTATAAAATGAAGGGGTTGAAACAGAAGTCAGAGGTAAACTGTGGTACATGAACTTTTAAAAATATTTTGATAATTGTATTTCAATATATTTGGTTTTCTTTGTAAACCTATATACTTTATGCACTTAAAAATATTATTCTGGGAGGGACCCATAGATTTCACCAGGTTTCACCAAGGGTCCATGATACCAAAAAGGGTAAGAATCTCTAGACTATACAATCACTGAGGTCTTTTCCAGCTCTAATGTTCTCTGAGTTGAATCCTAAAGACAGCACAAAGACAGTGTCAATCCAACCCACATTAAACCGCAAACATTTACTGAATTCTTTCTGGGTACTAAAATGTATGCAGCATATAATTGATCTCCTTGCAACCTTGTTGGAGAATTAAACATTCACACATGAAAAATTCAATAGCAATATAGTGCTACCCAATGGGATAACATGCCATTAGAAGAGAATTAGTACCTGATTATGTGAAAATCCCTTGCCCCTACTGTGATTCCATGTTCTCATCCCTATGTAGTTCAGCCCTATTCTGCCACAGTCCTTACCAGTCAATTCATCAACAACAATGTCTTAAGCAGACCCTAGTTACCTGGCAATGTGCTAGGTTCTGAGAATAGAAAGAATAAAATAAACAGTTCCTGTCCTCAAGAGGCTTACTTTCTATAAGGGGAAATGACATGTATACTTATATATAAAATTTTAAAATATATACAAAATAAATGCAAGCTACTGTGGGGGAGGGAGGGAGGGAGGTATAAGTAATTTGGAAGGGGGTATAGAAAGGCTTCGTTTGGAGTTGAAGATGGTGCTTGAACTGAGTTGTTTTTTTTGGGGGGGCTAGGCAATGGGGTTAAGTGACTTGACCAGGGTCTCACAGCTAGTAAGTGTTATATGTCTGAGGCTGGATTTGAACTGAGGTCTTCCTGAATCCAGGGCCAGTGCTCGATCCATTGAGCAACTTAGCTGCCCCTATGAACTGAGTTTTGAAGGACACAAGGAAGTCTAGAAAGTGGAGATGAAAGTAAGGAGGAATTTCATTCCAGATGTTGAAGACAATCTTTGCAGAGACACAGAAATGGGAAATGGAGCATCGTGTGTGAAGAAGAATAAGAAAGATGGTTCAGCTAACTTGTAAAGGGTGTGATAATAAGCCTAGAAGGTGGAAACAAGTTGTGAAGGGATTTAAATACCAAACAGAGGAGTTTATATTTTATCCAAGGGACAATCAGGAACCATTATAAACATTTAGAAAATCTACCAAATTGAGTTCTGATTGGGAAATCCAGGGAAAATAAATTACAGCAAGTCATTTTTTTCAGCATAGGGAGACAGAGAGGTCTGCGGACACTGTGGACATGGTCTAGCCAGGAACCACTTCACAGAATACTGCAGGTCAGGTAGAAGCTCTGCACCACGGCAAGAAGTCCTAAACATAGCACAGAGGGGTCTAAACTTGTTTAGGGTACAGAAATAGGTGCTAACTGTCAACTCTGTGGTTCATTACCAAGTTCTAGGTTACAGATCCATGATGCTGTGTCTAGCAATAGTGCAACCAAAGTGGAGATTGCAATTCTGTCACTCTGAACCAGCGCAACTTTCCAGGTTGCTAACAGTGGCTGAGTCCAACAGCAATTCACTAAAACTCCAACTGGGGCAAGCTCATAAGTGTGTTGCACAGACCTAGACCCTGGTCAGGAACTTACAAAACTCATTCCATGAGAGAAGAAATCAGACTTTGCCTTGGATCATACTGAAAGCTCGCTGGTCTCCAGCATGAATTGTCCCTGTGATACTGCAATAATTCAATACTCAATACTCCCAAGAAAGCAGCAGTAGGACCAGCCCAGACATACTCTCCAGAAATGTACAGAGCCCAATCCTAATATAAAGTCTGAAGTCAGAAAATAATCTGGAAGAATGAATAAACAAAAAAGAACCCCACTATAAAAAGCTATTACAGTGACAGGGACACCTCAAACACAAATACTGAAGAAGTGAATGACTCCAAAAATCTACAAGCCAAACCTCAAGGAATAACACAACTTGGGTTCAAGCTTATCTAGAATCTCTGGAAAAGATGAAGCAAAAATGTTTTAAAAGTTTGAATTTTTTTGAAATGAAGGAGAGTACTAGAAAAAAGCTTGGAACAATGCATTCTCCACACTGGAAGCAGACCCCCACCTTAACAAAGAGTTTATAACTGCAAACTGCACAAAAAAAGTCAGACCATAGAATCTTTCTTTGGTGACAAAGAAGATCAAAACATACAACTGGAAGAACACAACAAAATCAAAGCTCCTACATCCAAAGCCTCCAAGAAAAATATGAATCAGTTCCAGGCCATGGAAGAGCTCAAAAAGGATTTTGAGAAGCAAGTAGAGAAGTAGAGGAAAAACTGGGAAGAGGAATGAGAGTGATGCAAGAAAATCATGAAAAACAAGTCAACAGCTTGCTAAAGGAGACCCAAAAAAATGCTGAAGAAAATAACACTTAAAAAAAAATAGCCTAACCCTAATGGCAAAAGAGGTCCAAAAAGCCAATGAGGAGAAGAATGCCTTAAAAAGAAGAATTGGTCAGATGGAAAAGGAATTCCAAAAACTCACTGAAGAAAATACTTCCTTAAAAATTAGAATTGAGCAAATGGAAACTAGTGACTTTATGAGAAATCAAGACATTGTAAAACAAATCCAAAAGAATGGAAAAATAGAAGACAATGTGAAATATCTCATTGGAAAACAACTGACCTGGAAAATAGATCCAGGAGAGATAATTTAAAATTATTGGACTATCTGAAAGCCAGGATCAAAAAAAGAGTCTAGACATCACCTTTCAAGAAATTATCAAGGAAAACTGCCCTGATATTCTTGAACCAGAGGATGAAATAGAAATGGAAAGAATACACCGATCACCTCCTGAAAGAGCTCCCCAAAGGAAAACTCCTAGGAATATTGTAGCAAATTCCAGAGTTCCCAGGTCAAAGAGAAAATATTGCAAGCAGCCACAAAGAAACAATTCAAGTATCGCGGAAACATAATCAGGATAATCCAAGATTTAGTAACTTCTATATTAAGGGACTGGAGGGCTTGGAATGTGATATTCCAGAGGCAAAAAGAGATAGGATTACAGCCATGAATCACCTACCCAGCAAAACTGAATATAATCCTTCAGGGGGAAAAACAGATATTCAGTGAAACAGAGGACTTTCAAGCATTCTTGATGAAAAGACCGGAGCTGAATAGAAAATTTGACTTTTAAATACAAGACTCAAGAGAAGCATGAAGAGGTAAACAGGAAAGAGAAATCGTAAGGGACTTATTAAGATTGCACTGTTTATACTCCTACATGGAAAGATAATGTTTGTAACTCATGAGACCTTTGTCAGTATTAGGGTCATTGGAGGGAAAAATTATATGTAGATAGATAGGTAGATAGATAGATAGAGGGTACAGGGTGAGTTGAAGATGAAGGGGTGATATCTGGAGAATAAAATTAAGGGGTGAGAGAGGATTATACTGGGAGAAGGAGAAAGGGAGAGGTATAATGGGGTAAATTATCTCACATAAAACAGACAAGAAAAGGTTTTTACAGTGGAGGGGAAGTTGGGGAAGGTGAGAGGGAAGAAGTGAATCTTATTCTCACTGGATTTGGCTTAAGGAGGGAATACCATACACACTCAATTGAGTATGGAAATCTATCTCACTCTACAGGAAAATGGTGGGGGAGGGGATAAGAGAGCAGGGGGATGATAAAGGGGGAAAGCAGATTTGGGGAGAGGGTAATCAGAAGCAAATACTTCTGAAGAGGGATAGGGTCAAAAGAGAGAATAGAGTAAATGGGGGTGGGATAGTATGAAGGGAAATATAGTTAGTTTTCCACAACATGCCATCTTGGGGTGGGAGAGGGATGAGATGGGGAGAAAATTTGGAACTCAAAATCTTGTGGAAATGAATGTTGAAAACTAAAAATAAATTAATAAATTTTTTAAAGGGGAAAAAAAGGACTCTGTACTGGCCTATTCTGATGTTCTATACTTTTTTGCTCTGTTGTATTGGTGTTGCTATAGATCTCAATATCATCCTTACCTCTAGAATGCCTCATAAGAACTCAAGGCCATGCAGGTTGGTACAATAGTATTGAGGGAGATGCTTCTATCAATCAGGGACACTAATGTTCTGCACTGGTTCCTACATCCTCTCATTGGTGTCATGACTCTATCAGGTACTAGATATAGCACTGTCATCTCTGTAAGAGTAGGATTTTCTGGACTGTGTACTCTTCTTTCACCTTCATAATTAGCAGGGGTGAGCAAAGATTTAATAGATTCGGAGTTGAGGTGAGTCTATTGCCACAAGGACCAATGGAACATGGGGCAGATGTGTTATGGGAAGGGTACACTTCATCATTCAGTGATGGGTCTCGCTACCTGAAAGATGAGGAAGACTGAGCTAATGCCAAGTCTTCTCATTTCTGGCAAGGTCTCTTTATGTAGAGATTATGGAAAGATATCCAGACTTGAACACCTACACCTAAAGGCTCCCTGGAGGTATATTAGAAGTCAGTATTCCACTTGGGACACTTTGGCTGTTTGTAGTATGTGTCCCAAGCTTCTTTATGCAGCCTATAACTCGTGCAAGTTGTCACTGACTACAAGAATAATAGTGCTCAAGGTGAAAGCAAGGGAAAACCACAGGAAGAAAGCCACCATTTCTATAAAAAGGGTATGTTTAGAGGAGACAAGTGAACCATGTTATTATGACAGATGTCATTGTGTTAGTATGTCAGACCTAGTGAGAACAGTTGGGTTTGTGTGGTTTGAAATCAAGGCCATTCTGCACCTGACCAAGAATTCTTACTATTTTGCTGACAAGTGCTCATGGAACCTCAGCTTGAAAATCTGCAACAAATGGGAGAGGGGGACCTGCTATTTCCTAAGACAACCAATTACTTTACAAGAAATGAAATTGTGGAGGAGTTTTTCCTTACAGTGGGCTTTCTCTGTAAATTCCCCTTATAGCTCTTAGTTCTGTCCTTTTGTAGGCAGACTCATGAACAAACAAACAAAAGCCTAATCTCTCCTCCTCCAAGATAAATTTTCAAACATTTGAAGATATTTATTTTGTGTGCCCTCTGGACTTCTTTTCTCTTCTTCAGGTTAAATATCCATAACTCCCTCAGTTTATAGTCATATACTGTATATCCACTCCTTTTACCATTACTGGACTTGTTCCAATGTTTTTCCTAAATTGAGGCATTCAAAACTGCAGTCTGATCTCTCTGTCTTGATGTCCCTCTCTCTCTCTCTGGAAATCGTTGGTATCTTCTAAGAGTCAGATTTCAGCTGAGTGAAGAGACTGGAAGCCAGATCATAAGGGATTAAGAAGTGGCTAAGAAGAGAAAAGAAGGCAACAGAAGCAGTTTATTTACCAATTTCTTTAATACCTAAAAATATGAATGTAAGAAACAAGAAAGGAAGGAAAGAAGGAAGGTAGGAAGGAAGGAAGGAAAGAAGGAAGGTAGGAAGGAAGGAAGGAAGGAAGGAAGGAAGGAAGGAAGGAAGGAAGGAAGGAAGGAAGGAAGGAAAAGGCAATTACTGAGTACTTATTATGGACAAAGCACTGTGCCAAACTCTGGCGAATAGGAAAATGGAGACAATCCCTGTTCTGGAAGAACTCACATTCTATTTTGGGAGAGAGCAAATATAAGAGATTTCAGATGCAGGTCAGATGTAAATGTCCCATGGTCTTTAGGGTACAACAGCAAAACAGATGGTAATGCATCTCTTTTAAAGTTATTTCCATTGGTAAAATTATTATCTGATGTCAAACCATTTGACAGTATCAAGAACTTTGCTAGTGAGAATTTTCTTTCCTGGGTCTTTAGTAGCTAAGATTTCTGAGGAGTTGGGGCAGAAGCTATTGCCTATCCTTATCTTCATAGCTGGCTTTCTGAGATTGTGGCCATAGAGGTCAAAAGAGAAGAAGAACTGTTGATTTCAGTGGCATTGCTATTCCCAGGGCTCTTGAGCTGAAAGTCCTGGGCTAAACTCATTGGGATCTGAGAGGAAGTGATGGTTGATGTGATGGTGATGGTTTGACTCATGAATGTATGGGTGCTTGCTTAAAACGAAATGCATATAAATAAAACACGTGTATACACACATATATATACACACATACATCTTACATATGTATGTATACAGATATCTCAAGAAATATATGTGTGTACACATGGTGTCTATTCCTATGTACACACACATGTATACATGAGTACTATCATTGCATAGACATACAAACGTATATGTGCATATATCTTAATGTGTACACGTATATCAAGCTATGTATGTATGTATATATATGCGTATATATAAACACATCTGCAAGGCACCCTGAGAGAGAGAGAAGAGACAGCATGTAGACATGTGCCAGAAGAGTTTAACCATCACCACCACTGCTTCGACCACCACTTGTCCTCTCAGATCCCCACATATAAGTATATTTCCATGTACGTTCATATACAGATAGAGAAAAATAGATAGATAGATGATAGATAGGTAGATAGATAGATAGATAGATAGATAGGTAGATAGGTAAACGGACAGACAAACTTATAGTTCATCTAGCCCTGGTGATCGAGATGATTGTAATTAAACTCACTGAGGAGAGATGAATTTTCTCTTGCCATCTCACTTATCTTGGGTTTCAAGAATATTCCAAATAATCAGTGATCCTTCTTCTTCTTCTTCTTCTTCTTCTTCTTCTTCTTCTCTTCTTCTTCTTCTTCTTCTTCTTCTTCTTCTCCTTCTTCTTCTCCTTCTTCTTCTCCTTCTTCTTCTTCTTCTTCTGTGTAATCACATTCTTTCACTCTCCTGGTCTTGACAGAGACTCACAGAATCTCAGAGTTGGAAGGGAACCAGTTCAATCTATGCAGGGATCCCCTCTACAACATTCTCAACAAATGATTATCATTCTATCTTTATTTGAAGACCTACAGTGAGTGGGACCCCACTCACAATCTCCTGAGACAGCCTGGTTAGTCCACCTTTAAATAGAAAGAGCTCAAATTGCTTTTCCTTATAGGGAGCCTATAAGTGAAATCTATTTCCCTGAAAATTCTAGTCTTAGCTCCTAGTTTTGTTCTCTAGGACCAAACAGAATAAGGAATGGGGAAGAGAAGAAGAATCTTTGTCTTTTTCAGTTCTGATTGTAAGGCTTGGATTCCCCTTCTTTGTTTCCTTCTCAAGGCACTTCTCATTACAGGTTTCCTAGAAAGACAACAGTCTGGTAAGCAGTAGAAGAGAGATGTTCCTGAAGCCCTTTCACCTTCTTCTGGAGGACAGAGAACCACCTGTACTTTGTGGAGATGAAGCTGTTATTTGGTTCTGGTTGAAATACAAACATTGTATATTTTCTGTAGGTTCACTACAAAATTCTCTATAACTTCCACACTTGCCTTAAGCAAGATCCTTGAAGCTTCATTCTTCTTCTTTCTGGTAGTTTCTGCGGCAAAGGGAGCTCAGTCTCTGAGGACTGCTGAATGAGGCTTATTTTCCCATGTCTTTTCAAAATATGAAGTTCATTGGTCTTACTTGGTAATTAACATTTTCCTTCGAGCCTGATTGAAATGGGAGCTGTTCTGATTCTCAAGCAATAATTTAATTACCAGCAAAGCACCATCAATCCAATCTAATTACTCACCTCCTTCCTATTCTTCCTTGTGCTCTTCTCTGGATACCTTGCTTTCTGCTTGACCTCAGAGTAACTTTCCTCTCTTCCCTCTCCTACACCTTAAATAGCCAATCAGTCAGTCAACTCTCACATATAGATATTTACTAGCAGTGGGACTCTGGGCTATCTAAATAATAGCTATCATTTCCATTGGACTTTAAGGTTTGCAAAGCAATTTACTTGTGTTACCTCATATGATCCTCTCAAGAACTCTGTGCTATTATTAACTCCATTTTACAGAGGAGGAAATTGAGGTTGAAAGTGATTACAAATGACTTGCCCAAAGTCATCTGGCTAGTGTCTGGGGTAGGAATCCAACTCAAGTAGCCACCATTAATTGAAAATGATTTCTCCTTCTCCAAATGTTTTAATTTTTTAATCTTTCTCTTTTTATTGCCTTTACCATAGATCATCTTATCTACTTATTTATATGCCTGTATTCCCCTTCCCACACACTCTCTCTTAGACTGTAAAGTTCTAGGGGTCAGGTCAGAAGCTGTTATTTTTCATCTTTAGATTTCCAGGACCTTACACAGTGCCTAGCACATAGTAGGTGCTTAATTAACAAGTATTTATTAAATATCTACTTTGTGCCAGGCACTGTGCCAGTTACTGAGAATAATAGATACTTATTGAATTAAATAGTGAAAGTCAAAACACATCATCAAATGAGTAGTAGAGGAGCAGCTAGGCAGTACAGTGGATAGAGCACTGGGGCTGAAGTCAGGAGGATCTGAGTTCAAATCAGGCCTCAGACCAAACACTTGACACTTACTAGCTTTTTTACCCTGGGCAAGTCACTTAACCCCAATGGCCTTAAAAAAAAAAAAGGGTAGTAGAGACAGTAAATCCTGCCAGAATTCTGCCTGTCAGAATAGGGAGAAACCATTAAGGCTACAGTGATCTGGGAGGGCTTTTTTTCCCCAATAGAAAATGTCTTTATTAAATGAAAGCTCACTTCGCTTAATATTTCAATGCAGCTATTTTTTTTAACTGAAAACTAACCAGAATTGTTTGTGTACCTAAATAGTTAACAGAAAGTTCACTTTAATTATAACTGTATTGAAGACCGAAAACCATAACAGTTTTACATTTTTATCACATTAATTAAACTTTAATTGCCATTAAAGTGAGCAAAGCAATTTAGAAATTAATAAATATTTATGTCTGGAGAGGGCTTCATGAATTTTAAATAAGATAAAAAATTAAAGTATTACATCTTCTGGCAAGTGATAATCTGAGATGCTTTTTTCACAGGAGAGACCTGAGTTGTATTTCCTGTACCACTTACTAGCTAGACCGTGGTCTTGGGCAAATGACTTCACCTTTCTGGAACTCAGCTTCCTTTTCTGTGAAATGAGGGGTGTTGGGTTCACCAACCTCACAGGTCCCTTGCAGATGTACATCCACAGGAAAAATAACTTGACCTGAATTTTGAAGGATTTATTTTGGATTCAATGCTATTCAATGAGCATTTGTTGCATGCCTACTGTTGTGTGAGGCAATGTGCTAAGTGCTAGTGAGAGCAAGACTAAAATGAAACAGTCCCTGCCCTCAACGAACTTACACTGCCCTGGGGAGAGACAGCATGTATACAGAGAAATATATACACAACATATACAAAGTGATTTTGAAAGGGTGGGAGAGCACTAAAATTTAGAGATGGTAGAGATGATCAGGAAAGGTGTGGATGGCAGGTGGTGCCTGAACTGTACTTCGTAGGAACCCTTCCTAGAAATCCTGTGATGCAGGTGAGGCATGAGAGATATGGGGACAGATAGAGCTAAGTGGAGGAGAATCCTAGGCTAAGGAGCTGCAAGAGCAAATTCCAGGAAATCAGAACTCAGTTTGGTAGATTTTCTAAATGTTTATAATGGTTCCTGATTGTCCCTTGGATAAAATATAAACTCCTCTGTTTGGTATTTAAATCCCTTCACAACTTGTTTCCACCTTCTAGGCTTATTATCACACCCTTTACAAGTTAGCTGAACCATCTTTCTTATTCTTCTTCACACACGATGCTCCATTTCCCATTTCTGTGTCTTTGCAAAGATTGTCTTCAACATCTGGAATAAAATTCCTCCTTACTTTCATCTCCACTTTCTAGACTTCCTTGTGTCCTTCAAAACTCAGTTCAAAGGGGCAGCTAAGTTGCTCAGGTGGATCGAGCACTGGCCCTGGATTCAGGAAGACCTCAGTTCAAATCCAGCCTCAGACATATAACACTTACTAGCTGTGAGACCCTGGTCAAGTCACTTAACCCCATTGCCTAGCCCCCCCCCAAAAAACAACTCAGTTCAAGCACCATCTTCAACTCCAAACGAAGCCTTTCTATACCCCTTCCAAATTACTTACCTCCCTCCCTCCCTCCCTCCCCCACAATAGCTTGCATTTATTTTGTATATATTTTAAAATTTTATATATAAGTATACATGTCATTTCCCCTTATAGAAAGTATTCATGTAAACTACGTACCCTTTGGCCCACTGATATCACTACTAAGCATGTACCAAAGATGTCAGAGACAGAGAGAAAGGACCCATATGTTAGAAAATATTTATAGAAGTACTTTTTTTGGTAGAAAGTATTCAATGTAGTTAAAGAAAGATAAATAGAAGTTTGGCTAAATAAAGCAGAAGATGAATTGGAGGAGCTAAATCTGGCAAGAAAAGTCAGGACTACACTTCAGAGGACATGAATGCCAGGCTAAGTATGGACCTCATCTACAAATAAGGAGCAAGGAAATGCTTTAGAAATGGTCAGAATTAGTCAGACAGTGGTAAGAATGAAGGATTGATGGGGGAAGAAGGTCTAGAGAGAGGAAGTCAAGTTAGCAATCAGTCAATAAACATTTATCAAGGACCAGAGAGTCCCTGCCCTTGGGGAGCTGGAAGGAACCACTTCCTTGAACCCCTTCATTTTACAAATGAAAGAAACTGAGGGTGGTTAAGTTACTTGCTGAAGGTCAAACTTTTTGATTCTGGTCAACAGAGTCCCCTAGTGGTTAAATAGAGTTTGTTTTCCTGCAGTTTAAGAAGCAGACAACTTTCCCATAGAAGTGCCATATGGGACGAGTAATTTCAAAAAAGACGGCAATTCTTTTTAAAAAAAGGTGGGGATACTCTACTTGAGAGCCTTACCAAGGACGAGATAAAAAAGGCAATATGTGCTCTGCTAAAATAAATGATAATAAAATCAGAGTTTTAGAGCTAGAAGGGTCCCTACAGGCCACCTAATCGAATCCTCTTATTTTACTGAGAAGGAAACCGAGGCCCAGAGAGACACACCTCAGTGCCAAGAATAATTTACACCAAGGCACTATTTATAAAGGCAAGTGAATAAGTTGACAGTAGACATAATATGCAGTAGAAAGCTTACAATGCAGGTGAACATGCTCTCTTCCCCAGGGTTACCCAGTTAATAAGATGATTAGATTTGGAGTTAGAGGCGATGGTTCAAATCTTGGACCTGATACTTACAAGCTATGTGACCATAGGCAAGTCACTTAACCTCAGGACTTTAAGTTTTCCTTCTGTAAAAGAAGGTGTTGGACTAAATGACTTCATAGGCCTTTCTTGACTAACAGGACTTACAGTTTGATGGCATGTCATTTGTAGTTTGAGTACATAAATAAATCAAACACATTTATAAAAGCTTTTAGGCTTGCAAAACAATTTCCTCATAACAATCTTGTGAGGTAGATAGTACAGGTATTGTTAGCCATTTCAAACACATTCCAAACAAAAACTGAGGCCCTAAGAGGTTAAGTGACTTGTCAAGGGTCACACAGTGACTTGTACAGAAGCAGTCATTATAGTATGATAAAGTATGAGACATTGATCACATAATTTGTAAGTGGCACAGTGGATACAGCAGCAGTCCTGGAGTCAGGAAGATATGAGTTCAAATCTGGCCTTGGACACTCACAAGCTGTGTGATACTGAATAAGTAACTTTACCTCTGTTTGCCTCAGTTTCCTCATTTGTAAAATGGAAATAATAATAGCACCTACCTCCCAGAATTGTTGTTTGGATTAAATGAGAAAATTATTGTAAAGTGCTTGGCACATAGTAAGCACTATATAAATATTAGCTCTTATATTTATTATTATTTGTACCGGACTTGCAGCCAAAATGACTTGGTTTCAAATGGTGATGTAGTGGAAAGAATGCTTGAGATGGAGTCAAACAAACTGGGTTTGAATCCTGGCTCTGCCACATCCTACTGGTATGACTTTGAGCAAATTGATTAATGTCTCTGGGCCTCAGTTTCCTGTAAAAGTAAGGGATTGGACTAGAGTTAACGCTCAGGTTCCTTCCAACTCTATATCTATGATCCTACCTACTTGTTACATGAGTAACAATTGGCAAATCACTTGACCTTTCTGTGCTTCAGTTTCCTCATTTGTAAAATGAAGGTGTGGAACTCATTGATCTCAAAAGACCCTTTCCACGTTAAAGCTATGATGCTGTGATTTAGAGATGGATGGATTGTTCAGTCATCTAGACCAACTCCCTCATTTTGCAGCTAAGGAAACTAAGGCCCAGAGATATTAACGGTTGTTAAATTGACTATATTTTACAGTCAGAGGACTTCACATCTGGACCAGATACTTATAACCTATTTGACCATAATCAAGTCACAATTTAGGTTCTCTCTTTATAAAAGAAGGTATTGGATTAAATGATCTCACAGGCCCTTATGTCTCTAAACCTATGATGCTATGACTTGTGGGAATCCTTAGGAAGGATGTGAGAAGCCCTGTACTACATCACGAAGCCACATAGTAGAGAGGTTGAAAGGGCTGCCTGTTACACAAAACCCAACTTAAATAAGGGTTTTTGTCAGCTACACCTTCAGGTGTAATAAGAAGTCCAGGTTGTTCAGAACAGTTTGGGGTAGCGAGCTCCAGGGTGGCAAGAATGTGGAAATAATGAGAGAATGCTGGAATTAAGTCAGGAAAGACATAGCTCTCTGACCCTGTCACTTAACCTTAGGCAACCTACAGTGTGGGCTTGGGTAAGTCCCTTAATCTCTATGAGGCTTGGTTTCCTTATCTGTAAAATGTGGATAATGCTAGTACCACCTACCTCAGAGGGTTATTGTGAAGAAAGGGGTATGTGAATGTGAGCTATTGTTGTTGTATTATTATTTGTATTAAAACAATTAATTAATTATGGGTGATTGAAGGATTTATATTTGTAAGGGGCTGTATTTTCAACTAGCTGTGTGCCCTCAGAGAAGTTGTTTAAACTGTGCTCTCAGGGTTTAAAAATAACCTATATTTAAAATGAGGGGCTTAGGAAACAATGCTGGGAGTCAGTCAAGCAACAAGTATTTATTAAACACGTACAATAAAAATGGCCAACATTTATACAGTACTACAAAGTGTTTTACATATGTTATCTTATATCATTACTCTGTCCTAAGCACTGGCGAAAAACAAACAGTCCTTGCCCTCAAAAAGCCCCCAGAATAATGGGGAAAACATGCAATAACTAGTTATAGAAACAATTTATTTATAGTTACATAAACAATTTGTGGTTATTCAGTCTTGTCTGACTCTTCACGACCCCATTCGGGATTTTCTTGACAAAGATACTGGAGTAGTTTGCCATTTCCTTCTCTAGTTCATTTTACAGATGAGGAACTGAGGCAAACAGGGTTAAGTGATTTGCCCAGGGTCAAACAGTGTGTGTCTGAGGCCAGATTTTAACTCTGGGAGATGAATCTTCCTGCTTTCAGGCCTGGTGTACTATCCACTTCACCACCTAGAGTAGATGGCAGGTAATCTGAAGGGGAAGGTATAGGGTGCAGGAAGGGGAGGAGGGGTGAGACTGGGACAAGAAAGGCCTCCTGCATAAGGCAGGAATTGAGCTGAATCTGAAAGTATTATGTTTAATTGCTTCCAAACTGGAAGCAAAACAACTGTCTAATAATAGGGGCACGGTTAACTAAATTGTGATACCTTAATATCATTAAAACTAACAAGTGAGAGAAATACAAAGAAATCTGAAAGACCTTTATGAAATAACCTTTTTATTTATACCAGACCTGTGATTTTATTGATATAGGGAACCCCAAGTAAGATACTTCTACCAATGCAGATCATATATTTTCTTTTTAAATTAAGGGTCTTTGAGAATTGTCTGGCCCACTCTGTGGTTAAATGACTTGCCCAGGGACATACATCCCTTTGTAAAAAGCAAGGAAAAAGCAAAACTGGCCCCTGACCTTAAGGAGCTTACCTTCTCATGGGGGAGGAGGAAGACTACATGTACATAAATGGTATAGAAAGGATATATTCAAAATAGGTACAAAGTAACCTTAAAGTAAAAGGCCCAGCAGCTGGGGTGACTGGGAAAGACCACTAGGATAAGGTGGTATTTGAGCTGAGTCTTAAAGGAAGCAAATGATTTTAAGAGGCAGAAGTGATGAAAGAAAATATTCCATTTAGGAAATGTTTTATATGATTGTGTACAATCCAATAAGATCGGAGGCGAAACAAGGTTGTCCATTATCCCCGCTATTATTCAATATCATACTGGAAACGTTAGCTTTAGCAATAAGAGAAGAAAAAGAAATTGATGGTATTAGAATAGGCAAAGAAGAAACAAAGCTATCACTCTTGACAGATGACATGATGATATACTTAGAGAATCCTAGAGAATCAGGTAAAAAGCTACTTGAAATAATAAAGAACTTTAGCAAAGTTGCAGGCTATAAAATAAACCCACATAAATCACGATTGTGTACAATGTTTTACATGTATAATCTATGTCAGATTGTTAATGTCTCAGGGAAGGGGGAGAGAAGGGAGGGAGGGATAGAGTTTAAAACTTAAAAAAATGTCAAAAATTGTTTTATACGTGTAATTCAGGAAAAAATAAAATATTAAAAATGGAAAAAAAGAAAGTATTCCACTCATAGGGTACAGCCAATGCAAAAGCATGGAGCTAGTTGCTGGAGCATTTACGTGTGTGTGAGGCCTGTGTGTCTAAATCATAGAGTATGAGGAGAGGAGAAATGTGAACAAAGGCTGGAAAGACAGGAAGGAGTCAAGTTGTGAAGAGCCTTAAATGTCAAACAGAGGGTTTGGTGATAAGGAGCAATGAGAGGTGGGTGAGGAGAGGGTGATGCAGTGACACGGGGTCATTTAGGAAAATCGTCTGGGCAGCTATGTGCGGACGGATTAGAGAGGAAGAATGGAGGCAGAAAGACTAATTATGTGGTTCTTAAGAGTAATCTAGGCTAGAGGTAATACGATTCTGAATTAGAGTGACAGCTGTTTGAATGGAGAAAGGAGACCTATCTGAGAAATGTTGTAAAGGTAGAAATGACAAAATTTGGCACCTCTTACACAGAAATGAGAACAAGGGAGTCAAGTATAACACTGAGGTGTGAGCTGGGATGATTGAAGGTGGTAATTTTAATGGTTACAATAGGACAATTTGGAAGGGGGAAGTTTTGAGGGAGAGGAAATGAGTTCTGGACATGTTGAGCTTGAGATGTCTGTGAGACATCTAAGACGTTTAGTTCAAGATGTCCAAAAGGCAGTTGATGATGGGAGATTGGAGCTCAAGACAGAGATTAGGACTGGAGATATATATATATATATATCTGGAAACATTCTAATAAGTGAATCCATGGGAGATGACCAGGTGAGAAAATACAGAAAGAAGGGAAGAGGGCTCAGCATAGAACCTTGGGGGACACCCACAGTAATTGGGAATGCCTTGGATGAAAATTCAGCCAAACAGACTGAGACTGAGCAGAGGATAGGTTGTTGTTGTTTGTCCTTCGTTTTGAAGAGGACCATGACATCAGGAAGGAGATGTCACGACTTGCAAGTGAACAGGATTTAAGTGAGGGAGGGCTGTGCAAAGTCACTCAGCAGATAGGTAGAAGAACCAAGAAAGAACAGCGTTATGATAACCCAGAGAGGAGAAAACATCTGGGAGAAGAAAGGAATCAAAGGTATGAAATGTGGCAGAGAGATCAAGAAGGACAAGGCCCGAAAAAAAAGTCATTATCTTCGACAATTAAGAAATCACTAGTAACTTTGGAATGAGCAATTTCAGTTAAATGATGAGATTGGAAGCCAGACTGCAGAAGGTTTAGAAGAGAATGAGAGAAAAGGCGACAGTTTGGTGGTGCAGGGGCTAAAGTACCGGGCCTGAAATTAGAAGGATTCATCTTCCTGAGTTCTTATCTGGCCTCAGATACTTACTTGCTATGTGACTCTGGACAAATCACTTTACTCTATTTGCCTCAGTTTCCTCATCTCCAGAGAGATCTCCATTTTGGAGAACAAAATGACAACCATTCCAATATTTTTTTGCCAAGAAAACCAACAAAACCCAAATAGAGTCACAAAGAGTCAGACATGGCTGAAAAACAACTTAACAACAACATTGAAAAAGAGGAAGTAGAGGTACCAAGTATAGATTTTTTTTTCAAAGAGTTTAGCTGAGAAGGTGAGGAGAAATATAGGTTGATAGCTAGTGGGAATGGTCAGATCAAGTGAGGATCTTTTTTTTTTTAAGTATGGAGGGATGTGACAATGTTTTGTAGGCAGAAGAGAGAATCAATAGATAAGGAGCAATTGAAGATTGGGGTGGGGGATAATTATGGGGGCAATCTGTTGGAGAAGATAAAAGGTCAGATCAAGATGTAGCAAGAAGGGTCAGCTCTTCAGTAGAGACAATGAGCAAGATGTTGAAATAATGATCAATGAGTTCAAAGGGATGTGAGATGGGAAGAGAGAGAGAACATCAAGCTCTTGGTGAATGGCCTCATTGATTCTGGTGAAGACAAAGTCCTTAGCCGAGAGGGTGGGAGAAGGTAGACATATGGGAGGCTTGAAAAGAGGAGAAAGTTTAGGGGTCCCTCATGGTTCTCTCCTGGGCTTTTCTTCTCTTCTCCCCCTATACTTTCACTTGGTGATTCATCAGCTCCCATGGGTTTAATTACCATCTGTATGCTGATGATACTCAGGTCAACCTTTCCTTTCCTTTCCTAACTTCTCAGCTGACCTTCCACCACACATCTATCTCCAAGTGCCTTCCAAACATCTGGAACTGGTTGTCTAGTAGACATCTGAAACAAAGTCCAAACAGAGCTCAAGATTTTTCTCCCTGAACCCTCCCCCCTTCCTACCTTCCCTAATACTGTTGAGAGCAACATCATCCTCTCAGTCGCTCAGGCTCACGACCTAGGAGTCATTCTTTATTCCTAACTATCTCTCACCTCTGTTGCCAAGATCTGTTGATTTTATCTTTACAACATCTCTCAAATATTCCCTTTCCCTCCTCTGACATTGCCCTCATTCTAGTGCAGACCCTCATCACTTCACTCCTTGATTATTGCAATGGGCTGCTGTTGGGTATGCTAGCCTCAGGTCTCTCCTCCCTCCAATTCATCCTCCATTCAGTCACTAAAGTGATTTTTTTCTAAAAAACAAGTCTGATCATGTCTCGTTGCCTCCAGGAGCAAATATAAAATGATCTGTTTGGCATTCAAAGCCCTTCATAACCTAGCCCCTTCCTACCTTTCCAGTATTCTAACACCTTACTCCCCAACATGTACTCTTCCATCCAGTAATGTCGTCCTCCTGGTTGTTCCCTGAACAAGAAACTCCATAACTCAGCTCCAGGAATTCTCTGCCTGAAATGCTATCCCTCCTCAACTCTACCCACTGAATTCCCTGGCTTCCTTTAAATCCCAAATAAAATCTCACCTTCTACAGAAAGCCTTCTTAACTGAAGTGTCTGTTAATTATTTCTTATTTATCCTGTACATAGCTTGCTTTGTATATATTTGTTGCGTGTTGTCTTTCCCCATTAGACTGTAAGCTCCTTGAGGTTGGGGACTGTCTTTTACCTCTTTTTATATCTGTACATAAGAGGCACTTAATAAATGTTTATTAATTGATTGATTGACCAGCTGCTGTGGTTACTGAAATAGGGAATTAATTATGGAGAAGTAGAAGGATTTTCTTGCATGAGTGATGGTCCAGTTGAGATCAATAACAAATTTTTGTAATGGACTCATTCAGCACTGTTATGTTTTTTCTAGCTCCATTCAATAATACATGATTAGGAGCAACAGAGGATAGGAGTAATCCAGAGTAGGGGTTTGGCAACCATGATCAGTGATAGGGCAAGAGACTAAGGTACTTAAGAGTAGAAGATAGTGCCTATCTGAACTGGTTTGCCAAGGGGTCAAGATTCAGAAGGGAGAGAGCATATCCTAACCAAGGGTGATGACCTGGGAAAATGCTGAGGGACTAGAAGGACTAGAAGTCTCTCGACAAGGATGAAGGATAGAGTTAGAGGTAGTAAGGCATGGGGAAGGATGGAATGATAAAAGATTATGGGCAGATAAAGGAATTTCAGAGTTCTTGAAACTGGAAATGGAATACTTATGGGTGATGGCAAGATTGAGGGTAATGACCATCCCTACATTTGGGCAGCTAGGTGGCACCACAGTATATAGAGCACCAGGCCCGGAGTCAGTAAGACTCATCTTCCTGAGTTCAAATTCAGCCTCAGACACTTACTAGCTGTATGACCCTGGGCAAGTCACTCAACCCTATTTGCCTTAGTATCTTCATCTGTAAAATGAGCTGGAGAAGGAAATGGCAAACCACTCTAGTACCTTTGCCAAGAAAACCCTAAATGGGATCGGGAAGAGTTGGATACGACTAAGCTGAATAGCAACAGAGCAGAAGAGTCAATCATGGGATTTGGATAGATTGAAGAACTGAGCAGTTGGGATATTTGTGGCAGCATCAACATCTATACTGAAGACTCCCTAGTATGAGAGCAAGAATCAGGATGAAGAGCGAGACAGTCCTCAAACTTATCGGAAAAAGGAGAGAGAATGTTTTAAGGGTCAGTAGATAATGGCCACCGAGATCTGGATTGGGTGATAAATTTGAATGCTGAACTTCAAAGGAAGAGAGACTAATGACTAGTGAAGGTGGAGGGTGAGAGGGGGAATCTGAAAGTGGCTCCCTAAGGGAGCAAAGAATATTATGACTTCCCCACTAGGCCCAGTGAGTTGGAATGTGTTGGAGAAAATGCAACCAGCACAGGAAAGGATGACCAGGCATGTAGTGTCATCTTGAGGAAGTTTCTCATGTAAAAATGCAAAGTAAAAATAAATACATAAATAAATGAAACAGAAGTAGAAGAACAGGCTCCGCACTAATTATGAAAACACAAAAGAAAGAAGGAATAGCTAAAGAATAATGAGACTAAGAGGGGCTGGAAAGGCGCCTTGCTACATTAGGCACTGATATTAATTTTGAAGTAAATTTTTATTAAATTTAGCTGATTGTATTATTGGTCAGTGTTAAGCTTTAAATAAAACATTTAATTAAAAAAAAACAGGTACTTTATCATTTTAATGTTAGTGTACTGGGAGAAGTCCACGTCATTTCATCCCATAAAACTGTACATGGTGATATATAATATTTTGGTTCAGGACCACTTAAACTAGGGAGACATTTCTGTGGCCTTAGAGAAATTTGTTGAGTCTGCAGGAGCCAGCAACTAGATCAGCAACTTGGAGAAGGTTGCTGCTGCAGCAAGAATTTACCCAAAAGGCAATACTACCTTTGGGTGGCAGCCAAGGCTTATATATGAGGCCAGGGTCCAAGGGCAAGCCAGTTGCTCTCCAAAGACTTAGGCAGCTACGTTGACTCCTTCAGGCCTCGGATGTGTCTCACTGGCTATTGAGTGACCCACCAAATGTTATAGGGTTGTAAATGAAATGAGAGACACACAGCCTGAAGCAGTAAAAGTGCTTTTTAAAGAACCAGCTGACAGAGCCTGTCTTCCACCTTTTCTCTGACTGCTACCCTGCTGATGCTGCTGACACTTCTATCCCTAAGCCCTTCACCCCTTCCTCTTCTTCCTCATCTTCCAGACTCAAGGGACAAAGAGGTGGCCCTGACACTTGGCTCTAAGAAGACCTGAGGCCCTCACATACGTATGGTCAGTTATAAATTCTACCCCTCCTGACATGCTCATGCTCTATCACCAGGGCATAGAAGTGAAATGGTCCCTTTCTACCTCTTCTCTGCCCTTCCTCATTCCAGCCTGATTCCTTTTAACTGCCCTTTTGTGATTTCTTCTACCCTTCAACTTTGCCCTTAATATCCAGTCTAACCTGATTTTACTTTTTAAATTAAATTTATTTTTTTCAGTGAACAAAAATCTATTTCCTCTTCTTTTCATGTCCCTTACTTATTGGAAAAAGGAAGAGATAACCCTTGTGTAACAACCCACATAGTTAAACAAAACAAATTTCCACATTGATGATGTCCAAATATGTGTGTTTCCTACTTCATACTGAGGCCATTGCCTTTTCTTTAGTCTGATTTAACATAGGTGAACACACCATGATGGTGTGATATGCCTGGCCTCTGCACTTGTCTAAGGATAGGCCTAAGTCTGCCCTTCTTGCCTCATAAGTTGCTCATTATCACCCTTCCTCCTCGATTCATCATTGCTGTACAATGGAAACAGAACTGAATCAGGATTCAGAGGGTTTGGGTTCAAATCCCAGATTTGCTGCTTTTACCTTCGTGACTTTGAACAAATATACACTCTCTGACCTCAGTTTCCTCATGTGTAAAATGGGGGTTTTGATTAAAGGGCTTCTGAGGTTCTTTGTAGCTCTAAATCCTGTGAACATTCTAAACACAGTTGTACTTAGCCTTCTCAGAGATCTACAGTCCACTCCCTAAACGCCCCACCAGGATTCCTCTTAGTCTCATACCAATTCTAGCCAGTATTTGACAGTCTCTCCCCTCTGTAACACATCCTGTCTTCCCTACCTCTCTTTTCCAGATGTGAGGTGGCAAACAGAGAAACTTACATGTATGCCATTTTAGGGAAACAACCTCTGAGCAATGAAGTAATTCAATTGGAGTTAAGTCAATGTTACAAATCTTACTTTTTACTTCATCTACACAAAGACATAATATTGAAAAGGAGTTCTAGGATATCAAAGGATATATTTATTCATTCTTATATTTGTCTACAGAGATTTTTTTCCCCCAAAATTATATGGAGTCAGGAAGAACTGAGTTCAAATCCTACCTTAGTTGTGTGACCCTAGGCAAGTCACTTAACCTCTATTTGCCTGAGTTTCTTCATATTTAAAATAGGGATAATAATATCTTCCAGGGTTGTTATGAGGATCAAGTGAGACAGTATTTGTAAAGTAATTTGTAAACCTTAAAGTGCTACATAAATGCTAGTTATTATTATTATTATATTGAGCTGGTCTATACAGCCTAAAGCTACTATACTTTCCCAGCTACTGATTGGTTAGGAGCTGGGTAGACGGCATTCTGCTTAGTGAATGTTACAATGTTAGCACTATAAGCAAGGAAAGTTTAGCTGCTATATCTTCATTTACTAGTCAGGCCTTAAATATCTGAAAATCATTCACAAATGTCAACTCTTAAGGCCTAAATGCCTGGCAAATGCCAGCTCAGAGCCTAGCCCTGCTATTTATTGTCTATACTCTGTCATCTTCCCATGATAAAGGCCACCTTAGCCCATCTCGCTCTTTCCAAAGCTAGCCCCAGATTTCAGTTTCAGAGCATATAAAATAGATGGTGGTCAAGATCTGGGCTGCCCATGTTAAACACGCCAAGTCTGTCTTTACTTCCAAGAACATGCATATGGTTTCCAGTCAGAGGACCTAGATCTGAATCCTGATTCTGCTACTTATTAGCGATGTGACCCTAGGCAAGTACCTTAACCTCTCTGGGCATCAGTTTCCTTATTTGTAAAATGATAGAGTTTTTCCTCAACAATGTCTAAGGTTCCTCCCAGTTCTAATTTTATGCCACGGTGACATTTCTGTGAATTTGCAGGGAGTGAGGAGGCAAGATGTTATCACGGGCGTCTCTCCACATCTATGGATGAAGATTTTCTGAGATGCCACCCATATATTAATGAAGGTGATGTGGAGTAGTTGGAAGAGTGTTATATTTAGAGTCCTAATTGTGCGACTTTGTGCAATTTCATGTGACTCTTCATTTCTCTAGGCCTCAGTTTCTTTCTTTTTAAAATGAAGAATTTGGATCAGATGATCTTTAAGATTTCTTCCAGCTCTAAATCTTTGGATCTTAGATGAAACACAGTCATGGGACCATAGATTGAGAGTCAAAAGTGGCCTTAGAAGTCATCAAGTCCAATGCCCTCATTTTACAAATGAGGAAACTGAAACAGAGAGGTTGACCAACATCCCCAGGATCACCCAGCTGGTAAGTGATTGAGGATGAATTTGAATACATCTTCCTGACTCCCAAGTCCAGTGCCCTATCTACGAAACCAGCTGCCTCTCCAAACCTGCTCCTTTGATCCTCCTTCATTCCTCTCCCCCCTCCCAATTCAAAGGAGGAAAGGCTGTCTCTGACAACTGGAATGGAAAGGCTGTCTCCTACCCCCTGGGCAGGCCACTGGTAGCTTCCCAGTTAGCAAGAAATAAAACAGCCCTCTCTGAAACTCTCCTCCTGTGGAGTCCAGATTTTAACCTTTTTCAGTCTTCCAGGCTGTGGGAAATAAAACTTCAAAGAGGGGTAGGTCCTTCCATCATGCAGGAGCCTTTCCTTGCCAACTCTGACTGAGAAATGATAAGCATTTCACTGAACTCCCTCTGAGCAAGGAAGCCCAGTGGTCCACCACTCACCCTCTGAGGCCTGAATGACCAGGAGTACAGCGGCAGCCAGGACATATGCTCCAGTTGGCCTCATTCCTCTCCCCTCCAGCCGCCTGCGGGGAGCTGCCTTTCAGGAAGCAATAAGCTTCAGGTATGCCTGAGTCCAGAGGGTGGATGGTGAGATAAGTGAGCCCAGCCCCACCCCGGGAGGTGCTGGTGTCATTCATTTCTCATATTTCTTTTCCTGGGGGTGGTTGTGTTGGACCACACTCACGCACACAAACACACACACACACACACACACACACACACACACAACCACACACACACACACACACACACAAAACTGAGATGCCAGACTGGGTAGATAAATAAAGGTTGACTCCTTCTGGTTACCTACTGAGGGACTTGGATAAGGAGCCTAAATAGCATTAAAGGAGGCAGAGGACATGAGTTCACAGCTGGCTCTGGTACTTTCTAACCATGTGACCCTGGGCAAATCACTTTAACCTCCTCTCTGGCAATTAGTTCAATATAACAAGTCTTATTTTTTGCTTCACTCGCACATAGACATAATTATGAAAATGAGTTCTAAAATATATGAACTGATTTTTTTTTCATTCTTACATTTTTCAGCAACTTATATGAAACAGATAGTCTTCCTTTTAAAAAAATCCCATTTGGCTTGAGTTGGTCCATGAAGTCTAAAGCCACTGTACTTTTCTACCTACCATTTTCTTTGGTGCTCATTTGTAAAATGGGCTCTAAATCAATGATCTCATGATCATGAAAAGACAATGGCTGTCTCAATTTAACAAACATTAATTGAGTGCCTACTGTGTGTATTACACCGTACTAGACACTAGAGGAGTTAAGAAGTTTAGATAAGACCCTCTCTTCACTCTTACATAGTCTAGTTAGGGGAATAAAAATACATTCCCAGAGAACTAGAATACATAAGTATATTAGAGAGTAGTTGAAGACAGCATTATGTCGCAAAGACTGTTAGTGGTAGGGAACTGGGGAAGTCTATCTGTGGCTAGTCTTTAGTGATAAAAAGTCATTAATTACTTAAAGATAAAACATATGTTTGTAGTAAAGCTTTTCTTATTCTTCTCATTTATTGTCAAAGAGAGATGTTATTCTCAAGACAATGGCTAAAAGATGAAATAGTAAAAGAATAGAAAGATCACCTCTGGCTCCATTAACATTTTGTCATTTCACTGAAGTCTAACGTTGCCTACTTTTTTCTTTAGTCTAGACATGTGATTTGGTTAGTGTAGGGACCACCTAGAATGAAAACTTCTTCCACCACTACAGATCAATATCTCCTCTATGATTTGTAGTCTTGTGGAATTTCTTAGGGCACAGAGAGGTTAAGTATCTTGTCTTCAGTCACAGAGCTGTGACGTGTCAGAGACAGGACTTGACGTCCTTTATTCCTGACTTCAAGGCTAGTGCTCTATTTACTGTGCAACATTGCCTCTGAGGTTTACCTAACGCTGAAGTTTTTTCAGTTGTTCACTATCCCCTTTCACTTATCTTAAACTCCTATCTGTTTCCATGTAAGTACTTGCAAGATTTTAAAAAAATCCTTGGAAAAGCTATTTCAGAGTCAGTAAAGAAGATAGAAACTTGTAATCAAAGGGATATGGATGGAGAAGATCTAGGTAGAAGAAAGATAGAATAACAGAAGAGATAGTAAGAATCTTTATCTGCCTTCAAGGCTCAATTCTGATATCGCTACCTCTCCCATGAAGCCTTCCCACATTCCCCCACCTCCCATGGAGAGTGTGCTCCACTTCCTGAAATTACCTTGTATTTGCTCATCTCTGTGCATGTTGTAACCCCCACCCCATTCCTAGTAGAATTCAAATTCTTTGAAGTCAGGGATTGCTCCCATTTTTTGTCTTTGTATCCCTAGCATCTGGACCAGGGCCTTGTGTGTGTGTATATATGTGTATGTGTGTATATATGTGTATGTGTTTATACATATGTATATATACATACATACATATATGTGCAACATTGTCAAATTTAAAGGTCAAGAGATTGTATCTAAGTCATACAAGTTCTTCTTATGTCTTTATGAGACAATTGTCACCTCTTTATTGGAGAAATAGTTTTTGCAGTTTGTTTCATTAATTTCATCCACAGTTCATTGGGTAGTATAGGGGTCTTTGTTGTTGCATACACACACACACACACACACACACACACACCCCTGCTCTGTGGTTCTTTCCCTCTTTCCTTATGAATATTCATGGTTCCAGAGGGCACTTTAGCAGCTGTGTATTAAATCATTTCTGAGGGAATTCTTTAAAGAGAAAGTTAACCTGTTGTGTAATTACATATCTCTTAGTGCATATCAAAAACTAGCTAACTTTATATAACTATAAATTGACTTTAACCATATTTTCCTCTAGTTCTTTTCAAGGTGTTTTGGAAATCTTAGACGTCTGTCTACTGAAGCAGCTCCTTCTCAAAAGGATTATTTAAAAAATGAGTTAGAAACACATTCATTGCACCCTTTACTTTTTTAAACTAAAGAGGTATTTCTGGTTATAGTAAAATAAATTTTTTTTCTTTTCTGTTTCATGTTTTGATTGATTATGATTTAATTAAAACTGCTATTTTTATTGTTGTTCAGCCATTTCAGTTGTGTCCATCTCTTCATGACCCCTTTGGGGTTTTCTTGGCAAAGGTACTGGAGTGGTTTGATTTTTTTGACCTAGATATTTATTGTAAAGTAAAATAACTTTTTAGCACAAGGTTAAATATTTAAGGAATGAGTTTCCTTTTAAAGATTTTAAAGAAATTCTTGTCAGCAAAATGATAGACATTAGTTAAACTCAGGGCCACCCAGTACTCTGACCTTGGGGGAAAGCTTTTGGGGCCAACAGGAGATAAGTCTTCAGAAAAATCACATTTCCCCAAGAGAAAGAACCACTGACTAGCAGAAAATAACCCTTGTATTTCTAACAGCCAGAACCATCTAGAAATCAGTGATATTCAAGAGTACTAGAAATAGGCCTTCTCTTGTAGAAACACAATCACTCAGGTGACTCATCAAATTTGACTCCAAATTATTTCCAAAAAAACAAATCTTTGCTCAATGGCTAAAGACTCACAACCATTGAAGATGTTCAAGAGAAGATAGACATGACTCTTTTTTTTTTCATTTTTAGGCACTGGGGTTAAGTGACTTGCCCAAGGTCACACAGCTAGGAAGTGTCAAGTGTTTGGTCTGAGTCCGGATTTGAACTGAGGTCCTCCTGACTTCAGGGCCGGTGCTCTATTCACTGCGCCACCTAGCTGCCCATAGACATGACTCTTGAAGACAGCTCCCGAAGAGAAAGTTCTCAAAATGTTTTGACCAAGGGCATCATCTCTGGCATGTTTGTGGCCTTCTGAGGTAGTTACTTTGAAGGGGACAACACTCATTTAGATATAGAAGTTTTGGTATGTTTATGAGAGAGGAACAGCCTGGCTTAGTGAATAGAGATCTGGCTTCAATGCCATGCAGGTCTGGGTATAAGCCCTCCCTCTGATATGGACTATCTGTATGAACCTGGGCAAATCACTTCACATCTTGGTGGGAGTTTCCTATATTAACAAAATAACAGGTCCAATTTATCAGAAAACTAGTCTTTGTCCTTGCTTTCCTGGAAAGGGTAACTGGATCTTGAGGGAAAGAAACACAGGAGAAATTTTTGCTGGGTGCAGAAGAAGGGAAGAACAACCTGAATCACTCTGTGCTTTCCCAGAATATTCTGTAGACAGGGCTTCTTCACCCAGATGAAAAGAAGAGGAGTCACTACAGAGCTAGTCTGGAGGCAGCAAAACTAATTAATTTCATTTCTCCTCTGAAGGTTATGAACACACATCGGACAAATACTAATAATAGCTCCCACTTTATAAAGTATTACAAAGCCCCTTCCTCATACTAACCCTGTAAGCTAGGTAGCCCATGGAATATTGTTCCTCTTTTCCTAAGCTTCACAGAAGTTTGCTCTTACCGAATAAAACAGTAACAGTGAATATAAGAGCAACGACTTAAACTCAGGTCTTATTACTCCAAATTTGATGCTCTTTCAAGTGTAGTCAAGGCTTTACAAGGAGTGAGAATCAGAAGAATTGTCATCAGTATTGAGAAGGGGTCAGTGTGAGGCTTAAACCCTCTGGGAGGCTTCGTGTGAAAGGTAATTCTCAATGGCTCAGAACCTAGGACTAGATCTTTCCCGTATGCCCCCTTACACCTCTTTGCTGCAAAATTTTCTTTATCATTGTGAATTTTTTTCTCTTAGGAAAACTAACCATGTTATTTATGCCAGGCATATTTATCTCATAATTAGGAATGTCAGAAGCCACTGATGGCAAGGGCCATCCTCTAGTTGCTCCCTATCCATTTGAATTTATCCCTTCATTTACAGTACCCAGCCAGAAGGACATTGACATTGGTAGCATCTATTTGTTTTTTTTCACATGTATTTATTTTATTTTAATTTATGGAATAAAACAAGTATTTCCATAACATAGCATAATAAAAAGATGACTGCACATGAAACTGCAAATGTGTTATATACAACTTGCTATTCCTTTTATACCTATGATAGTTATCATGTAAATTTCTTTTTTTCCCTTTTTTTCTTCCCTTCCCCACCCTCTGCCCTAGAGATGGCTACCATTAGATACAAATAGGCATATATATGTAAAATTATTCTATGAATACTTCTACTTATCAGTTTTTTCTCTTGATGCAGATAGTGTCTTTCATCATATTTCCTTTATAGTTCATTTGGATATTTATTGGGGAATGGCTGAACAATTTGTGGTATATGATTGTGATGGATTACTACTACGCTATAAGAAGTGAAGAGCTCTATGACCTTAGGAAAACATGAAAAAAGTTATACAAAATAATGAAAAACAAAATAGTGGCATCTATTTGATGGTAATGCCTGGAAGGCAAGAGTTCGCTCTGCAGGTAAAGCTAAAATTCTCTTCCCTATCAGCCTAAGATAATATCTAGAATGGCCACTATTAGAGTTGTTCCTTTGGGTTTTAAGGCTTTGTGTCTCTAGGAGGTCCTGGTCAAAATGTCCATTAGAATTTACTAATTCAAAATTGTCAGATTAGCTCTGTTACCTAGAAAGCCTATGAGGAACATGGGGTGATAAATTTTGATGAGAGACAGAAGTATTAATGGGAGATGCTAGAGTCAGGAGTATAATGTGCCACCTGGGAATGACGAGCTCATGGTATGTGTCTAGAACTGTCATTTCACTGGTATAGAGAACTCCAGGGAAGGAAACTCCATATATTAATATACATCAGCAATTGTTCCGCAACCTTAGTGACTTCTAGGAGTAGAATGTTGCCTGGGTCAACAGACAGATTAAATGATTTGTCCAGGGTCACACAGTCATTATGTCAGAGGTGGAACCTGAACCCAAGTCTTCCTGTTTTTGAGGTCAGCTGTTTGTCCACTGTACCATGCTGCCTTGAGAGTCCTTGAAATCATACAATAGAGGGGCCCTAGCACAATATTACAGCACTGAGCTGCAACATGGTGTTTATCATAGCAAAATAGGGAAAGGAAGGTCAGGGACACTGAAGACAAACTTTGACTACTTTGTTTGGTCAGGACCTTCTTCAAGGCCAACCAAGAGAAAAACATCTGTACAATGGGGATGGTAGTGGTGGAAAAGTGAGAACAGGAGGCTTCAGATAAAACACTTGATCACTGAAAAGAGCAACTAATCTAAAGCCAGGCTATTTAGTATGATTTCTCATCTTGAAAAGTTCCTGGCAAAGGAGAACATAGAAGCTACTAAATTTTTCTCTTACAAATGGGAAGCTAAAGTATTTCTACCTCAAGGAAATGAAATGTAAACTTTCCGTTGCTGCAAGCAAATGCATTATTACAATGGGCACCTGTTTCATACTGGGCATGAATGTTCAGGGTCAGATGAGAAGTAAGGAAATAAGGAAGATGATAGCTTAATAGAGAACTGAACAAAATACACAGAATTGGACAAATGAAGCTTTCTTTTTGCTGTAGTTATGTGCTGTTGTGGGAAGGGCACTGTCTAGAGAGTTGGAAGTTCTAATTTAGAATCCTTTGCTTCCTTCAAAGGTCAGCTTAGGTACCACCTCTGAGAACAGAGGCAAAGTCCAAATTCTCTTTTACCCACTTCCCTAAATTAACGTATGGGAACTGTGTATCTGGCCCCAACCACAAAAGTCCCCTAGTAACATGGCCATGTTCCTAACAAAGCTCTTCTTTCTGTGTTTATTACTCTTGACCATTTTGACTCATTATTACCAAACTGCATATCATATTTTGATTTTGTATTTCTTTGAAGATGATGAACAAGAATTCTTCTATTCTACTGAAAACAAGAGCTATTTATTGAGTTTTCACCAAAATTAATAGGATAGAAAGTAGAATAATGACTAACAGCTGGACTTGGAATGATTCTCAAGGTCAGAGTGGTGGGGAAAGGGGATCGTTAGAAGGGAATGTTGTAAAATTTCTTTTCTTGTGCTCTTTAAAATACATGATAGGTTGTTCTCTAATTGAGATGAATAGCAGAATGTTAGAGTTGGAAGGGACCTAATCCATCTGACCCCATTTTACAGATGAGAAAACTGAGTCTCTTAGAGGTGAAGTAACTTGATTAATGTCCACAGGTTATAAATATCAAAGGAAGGATTTGGACCCAGGTCATCTACCTCCAAATCCAGAACTCTTTTCCACTATTTCAATACTGTCTGTCTCAGAAATATCTTTGCTGTAGAGAAAGAGAGGCCAGCAGGACAACAAGGCCAGGTCCTTCCGTGTGGAATGATTCCATGATAGATTTACACTCTACAATTATGTTTATGAAGGATTGGGTACAGGTTATGCCAAAGTAAATAGAAAGAGGAGAATAGGTTACTTATCAGTAGCAAGAGAATTTGAATGAAAATTAAAGTTGGGGATTTCCCTGGTTCTGAATTTCCTATTCCTGGTTAACGCTATACTATCCCTTCCAGAGATAAGTTGGTTTCGTTCTTTCTACATCTTTTCAAGATAACTGAATCATCACAAATTAAAAGCAATAACTTTATTTGAGGTGGTTAGTGTTATCTCCATAATGAGGACAAGCACAGAGGTTAGTTGAATTTCTCCATATCATACAGAAAGTCTGACTCATTGAACTGGAAATCAATTTTAATAGCTTGGAGGATATCCTATCCTGCAATCAGAAAAGGACTGCTTATAAACCATTCCACCTAAGGTTCTTCCTGAGGAGAAGAACACTGAAGGGTCTGAGGAGGAAGCAGCTGTTTCTCCTCCAAGAAATGATGAAACTGAGCCACACAGGTAAGAGCTCATCCTGTGAAGGTGGGGGAAGAAGAAAAGAGAAGTGGTGATTGGTGAGCTCTTGCTGACAGGTCCCGAGGAAGACTAACAACAACGACAACAACGACAACAACAATAATAAAAGCTAATGTGTATGTAGCACTTTGTTGTTTGAAGAGGTCACTATAGACGCGTGGAGAACTCACTAGCCAATTCGAAATTTTTAAACGCATGTATAGAATGGAAACAAGGCAAAGTAACAGAGAAGAAAAACAGGAACATAGAATGGTCCTATAAGAACAGTATAAGTGGTACTAACACTCAGGTGAGGCTGGCAAGGGACAGTAAGTACAAGAAAAATGGTTTGGGGAGAAGGTATCTCTATTGGGGAAAAGATGAGGATCAAAGCAAGACTGGGACTGTTACTCAGAATGGCAAGTAACAAAACTGCTGACAAAAAGATGGCAGAGAAGCTCAATTATTATTTTGCTTTTGTTTTCCCTGGCAGGGAGAATGAACTTTGGATTTGGGGGAAAAAAAAAACCAGAGCAAAAATTACTAATTGGGGTGTGTCGAATCTGTGTTATTTTGGAGTTTATAGACAAAATGTAAAAAGAAAGCTTTCATGAAATTCTCCTGTCTATTCTTCCCTACCAGTTAGCACCGATTACTCTCTAAATGAGGGATTTTGTGATAAGCCTGCCACTACGTCAGAAGGAGAAAAATCAACCTATCCACAGAAACTCCTGTTCTTATCAGATTTATTTAAGTGTAATGGGGAGGAGAAAAGATTGTCCAATGAGGGCCCAGCCATTCAAGCATGCTGAGACTTGGCTTTCTTGTGAACATGATGGTGGTCTTTCTGCCTTATTCCAATCTAACACATGAAGGCTTGGCGAACCTACTTCTGTCCATGAGTGACTCATGAGTCATTAACACTTCTTCCAGTTTGTCAGCCAACTCAAAGACTCTTCATAACTACACAGCACCAGCAGCTAGGTGGAGCAGTGGATAGAGCACCTGCCCTGGAATCAGCAGGACCTGAGTTCAAATGCGTCCTCAGACACTTGACACTTACTAGCTGTGTGAAGCTAGGCAACTCACTTAACCCTGATTGCCTTACTAAAAGGCAAAACCCCCCCTCAAAAAACAACAAAACCCTACACAGCACCATCCCTCAGCCACTGGAAATAGGAAAAGCTCTGAAAGCCATAAGTGGGTAGGTAAACAATAAAATAAATTATCTCAACCAACTCAAAGATGCTAACTGAACTGCCAAGAAAAAAGGGCTTAAGGCCCATACCATGGTGAAAATATAATAGGGCCTTTGCTCAAGTAATTCATAGCTTTATGTGGACCTATTTTTCTAACAAAAAATATCAATTTGTTCATAAAGCAAGGTTAGCATTTGTAATTACTAAAATCCTAAATAAATAGTAAACATATCCTTATGTACATTATGAAAAGGGGGTATGAAAACTACAAACCAGACATTATAGAACAGATTGTAGTAGACAAAGTTTAGTCCCAGAGAACCTTTCAGAGAACCGAAATCAAAACATATTTCCATAATCATACTAAGATGTTTTAATTTCCAAATGGTATAACCCACATAAATAAAGGTGCTTTGTGAAGGAAGTCCTCAATAATTTTAAGAGTTTAGAGAAGTCCAGAGTCCAAAAAGTTTGAGGACCACTATGCTAGATGAAAGCCAGAATCTAAAAAAGATTTTGACAGGATAAAATATTGGAACAAATGAATGAAGAAATTTAATAAGGATGAATAAAATCTTACACTTGGGTTCAAAAAATCAATTTCACAATATAAGACAGGGAGGCATGTTATAGTGTTATAACCAGAAAAGGAGAAAAGAGACAACATGGCATAGTGGATAGAGAGCTGTTTGAATTAGGAATTAATCAGTTAATCAGTTTTCTGATAAAGAAATCAAAACAATTTATCGTCACATGAAAAAATGCTCCAAAGCACTATTGATTAGAGAAATGCAAATTAAAACAACCTCAAGATATCATTTTACACCTATCAGATTGGCTAAAATGATAGAAGAGAAAAGTGACAAATGTTGGATGGGATGTGGAAAAATTGGGACACTAGTTCACTGTTGGTGGAATTGTGAACTGATCCAACCATCTTGGAGATCAATCTGGAATTATGACCAAACAGTTATTAAACTGCCTATACTCTTTGACCCAGCAACACCACTATTAGGTCTGTTTCCCAAGACGATTAGGAAAAAAGGAAAATAACTTATACGTTCTAAAATATTTATAGCAGCTCTTTATGGTAGCAAAGAGCTGGAAATTTCAGGGATGCCGTCAATTGGAGAATGGCTAAGCAAGTTCTGGTATATCTTTGTGATGGAATGCTACTCTGCTATAAGAAATGATGAGCTCAATGATTTTAGAAAAACATGGAAAGACTTGCACAAAATAATGAAGAGTGAAATTAGCAGAATCAAGAGAACAATGCATACAGTAACAGCAATATTGTTTTAAGAACAACTTTGAGTGGCCAAGTTATTCTTACTATTATAAAGAGCCAAATTAACTGCAAAGATCCTGTGAAGGAAGATGCTATCTGCAGAGAAAGAATACACACACACACACACACACACACACACACACATGCATACACACACATACATATGTGTGTGTTTATATACATATACATACACAAACATACTTGCGTCTAATGGTAGCCATCTCTAGGATGGGATGGGGAGGGGAGAGAGGAGAAAAAATTACTTAACTTTGTTGTATATTTAAAAGGAACAGCAAGTTGTACATAATGGACCTGCATTTTCAGGTACAATCCTCTTTTTTTCTGTTCTACTTTGTTGTGGAAATGCTTACTTTATTTCTTAAGTTTAGAATAAAAAGACAAAAGAGTTCCTATGCTAAGGGGTAATTAAAAAAGAAATTAATCAATTAACATTTATTAAGTGTCTAGTGTGTGCCAGGCTCTGTGCTCAGCTCTGGGGACCCCATTTTAGGAAGGACAGTGATAAACTATTGAGCATCTAGGGGAGGGCAATTATGATGGTGAAAGACCTATGAGTCTCAGTTGAAGGAACTGGAATTTTTAACATGGCGAAGAAACGTCTAAGGAGATTTATGATAGCTGTTTTCTGTAGAAGAGGGTTTTGTGCTGTTCTCTCTCTTAAGGACAGAAATAAGAGCCATGGGTAGAAATTGCAAGGAAATAAGTTTAGACTTTATATAAGAAGAAGCTTTCTAACAATTAGAACTCTCTAAAAAGGAACTGGTCTTCCCCAAGAGGTGGGAACTCTCCCTCATCTGAGATTTTCAAAGGCTGAATGATTGCTTTCTGGATATATTGTTGGGAGGGGAGGGAGTCCTTTTTCAGTTATGGATATAACCAGGCTACTAAGCTCCAAGCTTCCAAATCTAAAATTCTTTAATTATGTGGGTTATCCCCAAATACTATCTATCCATTATTTTTTTAAAAAATCACAAAAAGAGAGAATCCAATGTTTTGTGGTAGCAGAACACTGTAATCAAGCAAAACACACAATAAAACCTATTGGTTTGGGAGTAGTATAAATTGTGGCGTTAGCTCAGGCACACTGAGCTTACAATTCATTAAAATCTGAACGCCCCCCCCTTGCTGTACCCCAACACAAACTTTCATCTAGCTCAGAGATCTCTGAGGGGTGTGTGATCAGTCAGAGGGATGGAAGATGAGTTGCATCCCACTCTTAACTCAAGAGCCTCAATAGACTTTATCTCCAACACAACTACACCCACATTGTCCCTCAATACTCCCCGATTCTGCCCCCCTCCCTCCACTGTGCAAACTCCCAACCTCCCCCTTTCTGAAACAGGCACTGGCCCCTCAAGGCAGTTATAACTTGGGCACCTGTGGCATTAATGACTCCGGAGCCATTGGGAAAACCCACTTCTCTCCACAGCTTACCAACCCTCTGCTCCTCAGATAACTTCGTTGTGTTAGTAACCTCAGAGGTTGGGCTCTGGGCTCCTGAGGCAGTTTCCCATGAAGAAGAGCCCCACCTTAGTCCCTTTTCTTTAGGGCAGAACAAAGTGAGTCTCACAGAACAAGAGGCAGAAATGGGCCGGAATATGCGTTGGCTGATCTCTACATCGTCTCTCCCCTCAAACCTACCTGTCTCCAAAACTGTCCTCTTTCATTTGAGGGCAGCAGCATCCTTTAGTCATCCAGATTCACAATCTCGGTGTTTGACTCCTCATTCTCCTTCACCCCACACATCCAACCAGTTGCCAAATCTTATCTTTTCTATCTTCTGTGTCTTCCCCTTCTCTCTATTCCAGGCCTGTACAATGTACAGCCCTCCAGCAGCAAGGATTTCGCAGTAGGGTTGCCACTGCATGCTCTCCTGTTTGTCACAGTGACCCAAGGCAACCAACCATCGCCAGTCTGTCTCTAGTCTAACCTATCTGCCGCAAAAGAAGTTTAGCCTTTTTTAATTTTGGCTGCTACCTACGCCAAGCTGTGCGAGTCTGGGCTATTCACACAGCCACTACCCGACTCAGACTCTTAGCCCCTCTCAGCTGGACTATTTGTAGTAATTTCCCAATTGGTCTCCCGGTCTTGTCTCTCCTTAATCTAATCCCTCCTCCATCTATCAATCAAAAATGATTTTCCTGAAGTGCAGGTCTGACCACGTCACTATTCTATCCAACAAACTTCAGTGGCTCTCTATTGCCACTAAGATGAATATCATCTCTTCTTTATCCTATCTTTTAAAATTTTCCATTTTGTGCAAGCTTTATTAGTACAATCAGTAGAAGTAGTTAGGTGGCACAGTGGATAGAGTGCTGGGCCTGGAGTCAGGAAGACTCATCTTTCAGAGTTCAGATCTGGCCTCAGACACTTCCTAGCTGTGTGACCCTGAGCAAGCCACATAACCCTGTTTGCCTCATCTGTAAAATGAGCAGGAAAAGGACGTGACAAACTGCTCCAGTATTTTTGCCAAGAAAACCCCAAATGGGGTCACAAAGAGTCAGACACAACTGAACAAGAAGAAGTATATAATTTACAAATAAATAAACATATATGTTAGAAGTTCATGCTCAACATTTATTGATAGTACTGCATGATCAAAAAAGCTTGGAGACCACTGGCCTAGCTACTTCTCTCTGAAGTAGAGTTTAAACTCTGCTCTGTCTTATGTAGGGCTTTAAAAAAAAATCTGTGTGACCCTCTACATTTATCCCTATTGATTTTTATCTTGTTAGAGTCAGCCATTATTCTAATTTCTCTAAACCTTTTAGATCCTGTCACCAATATGTTAGCTATTGTTTCCAACTTTGTCTCATCTGCAAGTCTGATAAGCATTCTTTCTGTGTCACCTAAGGCTCTGATCAGCAGGTTAATGGCACAGTGTCAAGGATAGACCCTCAGGACTCACCTCTAGAGACCTCCCTCCAAGTTGGTTATTGTTATTGCTCCGTTGTTTTAGTCGCGTCTGATTCTCAGTGACCTCATTTGGGGTTTTCTTGGCAAAGATTCTAGAGTGGTTTTCCATTGGCTTTTTCAGCTCGTTTTACAGATGAGGAAACTGAGGCAAACAAAATTAAGTGAATTGCCCAGGGTCACACAACTAGTACAAGTCTGAGGAAAATTTGAACTTGTGTCTTCCTGACTCTAGGCCCAGCTCTCTATCCACGTCACCATTTAGGCTGATCAATCCATTAATAACTACTTTTCAAGGTATATCATGTAACAGTTCCTAGACGTATCAAACAGTGTATTCATCTAATCCACACTTTCCCATCTTGTTGACAAAGCTCTGTCCTCACGATTCTGTGAGGTAACTAGTAGGAGTCTTATTAGCCCTATTTCACAGGTGAGGAAACTGAGCCTCAGAGAAATTAAGTGATTTCCCCAAGGTTGCACAGCTAGTAATTGACAGAGTCAGGACTTGAAGCAAGGTCTTCTCACTCCAAGTATCACCCCATATCTGCATATTTTCTTTTTTTTTCTAAAACAATCCTGGGGAATTTAGGAGCATGAAATTGCAAATATTTCTGCACCAAAAGAATAGGGAAGGGCAAAAAGTCACAACCCCAAAGGAGTTATAATCAAAGGCAACAGTTTATTTTCTCAGCTATAGAGCAATTCTTGGGGCTCTCATAATAACTTAGGGTCCATTGCCTCAAGAAATTGCCAAAAAGTCCTTAGAGTCTTACATAAACACACTGAATGGCTTGAAATTCACCCCACCCCTAGATGCTAAAGCCAAGTAGTGAAACTGTCCCTCCTCACTTTTATACAGCACCTCGAACACCGCATGGTCCTTTTGTGACTTAGGAGTCATAAGATGTTAGATAAAGAAGGGGCCTTACATGTCATTCCAAACCACCTCCTTCATTTTACAGGTAAGGAAACTGAGGCCCAGTGAGGGGAAGTGACTTGCTTAAGGTCACATAGCTTGTTAAGCAGAGCTGAGATTAGAATTCAGGTTTCCTGAGTTCCAGTCTTTTTCCTGACTTCCAGTCCAGCTCTTTTTCCATAAAGCTAATATTGCTTTTTTTTTTAATTATGGGACAATTCATCTCTTGTTGTAAATGAAAATTACTATGACCAAAATATTATGCAATTTTAGGAAGTGACCACTCCCCTTTGGGGAAGGTAGGGACTTTACTTGAAAATGACTCATCACCTAGAGAATATAACTCAGGGAGTAGATTGATTAGCTGAGACTTCACAGGAAGTACCCGAATTTATGAACTTACAGTCCTTTTCCAGAATAGAAACATATTGGGAAACAGAAGCTATAACTGCAAAAGAGTCAGGCATGGAAAAGGAAGGATTTATTGCCACACATGCCTTTAGAATACAGCCTCAATAATTCATGGGAAAGTGAAGAATGCATCCCTCTCCAAGGAGAAGCAGAACATGCAATATGTGGCCCAATATATAGCAGGAGTCACAGTATGAGGGACACTTTCGTGGGCTCTTTGACCCGGTGATCAGCTTTCCTTCAGATAGCAGCCAATTCAGGTAGCACCTGTCCTTTTGACAGGGGGCCATTTTACGATAATTGGTGTCCCTGACCATTTTAGCTCTGTGCCTAGTATATGGCAGATAATTAATAAACACGTATTGATAGATTGATCCTAACAGGTAACTGGGGATTCCATTAAACTCTCTGACTCTTCTCATTTTTGGTGTCATCCCCCACCACATCCTTAGCCTTGCCCCTGTGCAGGGACTGGATTGAGACAGGCCATGGCCTGTGGCTGAGTGGGTGCCATGATGATAACTGATACCTTCCCAGAAGGTGTGTGTCTATGTGTGTCAGGAGACAGGAAGTGTGGTGAGGATTGCTGTCACGGTTGGGAGATTCCTGAACGAGTGAGAACTTCAGGAGCCTTGCAAGTTCAGTGACCAGGAAGAGAGGTCACAGGGTTGAAGGATCAGGGATATGATTTCCTCCCAGTGCCAGCTCCCCAAGCTGAGCGCCATTGCCTCTCCCAGCATACACTGAAGAGATGTATGATGGCAGGGAAGGGAGTGGCTTTGCTCAACTCCTCTGTTTGGGATTTAAAGTCCTTCACAGACTGGTCCCAATCTTCCTTTCTGCCTTATTATATGCGACTAACCTTCATAAACTCTTTAGTCCAACTAAGCAGGCTTACTTTGTGCTCTTCATACATAGCTAAGAGGGACAGAAAACAGAACACTTGGAGTCAGGAAGTTGTTCAGTTATTTTAGTCATGTCTGACTCTTTGTCAGACCCCATCTGGGGTTTTCTTTGCAAAGGTACTGGAGTGGTTTACCATTCCCTTCTGCAGCTCATTTTACAGATGAGGAAACTGAGGCCAATAGGGTTAAGTGATTTGCCCAGGGTCACACAGCTAGGAAGTGTCTGAAGCCACATTTGAACTCAGGGAGATGAGTCTTCCTGACTCTAGGACCTGTGCTCCATCCACTATGACACCTAACTTCCCCTAGAGTTAGGAAGACCTGAGTTCAAATCCCAGTCTCAGAAATTTAACAACTATGTGACCCTGGGCAAGTCACTTAACCTCTGTCACAGTTTCCTCAACTATAAAATGAGGGTTAGATTACCTTCCTCTCAGTATTATTATGGGAACCAAATGAGAAAATAGGTATAAAGTATTTAGCACAGTGCTTGACACACAGTAGGCACTTAATAAGTGCTTATTCCCTTCTCCCCCTCTCCCCTCCTGAAGGTTAGAATCTTTTTTTTTTTGGCTAGGCAATGGGGTTAAGTGACTTGCCCAGGGTCACACAGCTAGTAAGTGTTATGTGTCTGAGGCTGGATTTGAACTCAGGTCCTCCTGACTCCAGGGCCTGTGCTCTATCCTGCCCCTTGAAGCTTAGAATCTTGTTGAGGGAACAACACTACAAACACATTGGAACAGTTAAATAACAATGCAAAATAGTGTAAGATTATGTAGCATATGAGTGATAAAGGGAATAAAAATACTAGAAGTTCAGGAGGAAGAGTTCACAGTGAGCTGGGGGCTCAGCTAACACCTTAGGTGCCAGTCAGCTTAGAGGCAGAACATACAGAATTGAAATATTGAACATACAGAATATGTACTGGTGTACATGGGGAGGAGGGAACACTTAGTTAAGTAAGAGGAGCACTGATAAAGGAAGGGGGAAAGTAGCAAAGGTAAATTTTTTCTACTTCAAGGATTCAGACTCTCAGAGGTTATCTAGTTCAAACCTTATCTAAAACATGGACTCCATCTTCAGTATGCTTGACAAGGGGTCCTTTTTGCAGCTCCCTTTGTATGAAGCATCTTTGCTGTGTGGGTCATTTAGCTGGGTTCCCCAGAGTTTGCTCCTTTCTACAACTTGATGCTCTGTTACCAGGCCTATCTCTGTCTTAAGTCTATGGCAGGCTCTCTTCTCTGCTGTCAAGAGTCCCATTACTTGAAACTACTACCTTTCTCAAGAGACTCCTTTTAATATCTGTATCAGTGTATCTCTGCTCCTTCACTTTTTTCTGGAACTCCCTTAAAGTGGTGAACTTTCAAAATGCTGGATAGATGCTCACTCTCCTCTCACCCTGGAGGTTTCCTTGGTCCTGAGTTTTGACTCCCTCAAATATGAACTCTGCTTAGGGTTAGCTATTTAAAACCCTGTTGGTCCATGGGGTTTGCTCTCTTTAATTCCTCACGGAAGGTGTTCGCACATGCCAAAGGGATCAAGGCAAGACACATCTTTACAGTGAGTAAATGTAAATGTAGCAGTGAAGAAGCACATTGACAATTTTGTGTTTCCTCCTCTATAAAATAGACCCAAGAGTAAAATTCTTGTCTAAAAGCATTGTGTAGGTAAATTCAGCCAGGTGAAGGGAAAAATAAAATCACAAAATTCCTACCTTTGGGCCTTCCTACCATTTCTGCTCTGATTTTCTCTGTTGCATGGAGTTAAGGTACAGCAACCAGACAGTGGCTTGAACCTGTGGACCTGGGGTGAGCAAGGGGATTGCAGAAGACTATGTGAAGCTGGGTTTATGCTCTGGTAGCTCTTATTCTTCTGTCAGTACAGGCTGATTTGGGTTGGCCTTGGATTTTTAGAGCACCACTCCTCTTGTGGGACAGCGGACGGAGCCCGAAGTTAAGGAGACCTGAGTTCAAATACAGCATCAGAAACTTACCAAGTTGTATGTTTCTGGATAAGTCATTTAATCTGTTTACCTCACTTTCCTCAACTATAAAATGAGGATAATTATAATGCCTACCTTACAGAGTTGTTGTGAGAAACAAATGAGATATTTGTGAAGTGCCTGGGACACTATAGGAGCTTAATAAATGTTTATTTCCTTCCTTCCTTGTGGCAGTAACCAGCTACTTGGGGCCGTTTGCAGTTGTCCTGATCTATATCTTGCCAATGGACAGATGGCTCCAGAGGAGAAAGTGAGGCTAGAGACTTTGTATAGCCCTCTCTCACTTAAATCCAATTCATTTGCAAGTCTTTGTATCACCTTCCTGGTGACATTGTCCTCTTTGAGAACAAAGGACAAACAACAACCCATAGTCCAAGCTGCCCCACTGGGGACCCAACTGGCCA
This sequence comes from Phascolarctos cinereus, assembly GCF_003287225.1. Classification (NCBI taxonomy): domain Eukaryota; kingdom Metazoa; phylum Chordata; class Mammalia; order Diprotodontia; family Phascolarctidae; genus Phascolarctos; species Phascolarctos cinereus. The sequence continues at coordinate 348,050,357 of NW_027555847.1, read as the reverse complement.
GTTCTGTTTGGATGACACAGCTCCCTCCCTCCCTCCCTTCCTCCCTTCCTCCCTTCCTCCCTTCCTCCCTTCCTTCCTCCCTTCCTTCCTCCCTTCCTTCCTTCCTTTCTTCCTCCCTTCCTTTCTTCCTCACTCTCCTTCCTCTTTTTCCTCTCCTTCTCCTTCCTTCCTCTCCTTCCTCCTTCCCTCCTCTCCTCCCTCTGTCCAAGGGAATCATACCCTTAACTGCAGGTGTTCTGCGCAAAGGAATATAAATTTTGATTGCTGAAACCTAGCCAGATATCTTAGAGTTTACAAGCTAGATTTCTTTTTTATGGACCAAATCACTCTGACTCTCATTGATTGCCCAACAACAGGTCCCAGCCCAAGCCTCATTTGGTCATTGTTTCATTTTTGATGGCTCAGAGGGAATGTGAATATCAATTGTTTCTATTTTGGCCAGAACTCTGAGGGTCTTCCCCTCCCACATTGGGATTTTATTATTTTATTTTATTTTTGTCTAGGTAAAAGAGGTCATTATTTGACTCATTTTTACCTAGCCTGGATTGCTATTGAGGCCATTGCCTCAGACACATTGAGACCTGGGAAAGACCTTAGCTCAAAACGGTCTCCCATTGCATCTGGGGCCACCTCCAGTTGCCCTGATGTACATCTTGCCGGTGGGCTTAGATGGCTCCGGAGGAGAAAGTGAGGCTGGTGACTTTGCACAGCCCTCCCTCACGTAAGTCTAATTCACTTGCTAGTCTTGGCATCACTTCCCTGATGTCATGGTCCTCTTTTAGAACAAAAGACAAACAGCAACAGCCAGGTACCAGGCTGAGAGGAGTGAATTGGGACTTCAAGCCTGCAAGCAATTGGGTGAGTTTTTCTAAGGTTTGTTTTAGGTGTAAAAGCCTATATACACATTTTTAAAAGGAGTGCTATCATTGTTGGAATGTTTATAATGCTAATGGCACACATGATAAGATGGAGAACTAGTTACTTTGGAGACTAATTATTAACTATAATTTCTTAAGGCAATGCGAACACACTTGGAACAAAATTGATCATTGGCATATTCCTAGTGTTTTATGGGAGTATAGAGAAAATAAGTATACAAGAGAAGATGGTTAATTATGTGAGTCTAATACAAAAATAGAACTAAATATGGAAATAGTAGGGCTTCAAATAATGCCAATGATCATTAAAGTGTCCAAGATAGTGGCTAGGACAGTATAACAATTCCATTAGTTAAACCTTCTAAGGAACTGGGGCTCCTAAGAGCTAGGACCAGTTTAGAAGGGAGTTACTGCACATTGACTATTGTTGTACCGAGAAATGAGCGAGTTGACAACCCAAGCTAATTTTAAATTGTGGACTTTATTAGCGCATGGCTGCCAGGGATATTCACATCCAAATCAAGCAGCCCCCATCAGGGGTCGAGCTAGGGTTTATATAGAAAAGAGCATGGGAAAGAAATGCGAGGAGCACTGATGAGGTAATCCAAAGATGCAGGTGTTTTTGGGGCTATGGATGGGAAAGTACAGGGAGTATACAGGACAGGGAGGGGGATGGATCTTTGAAGTCTGGCAAGAGGAAGAGTTCTTGGGCTGGTCAAGGACACCCCTCTCCCTCTGTCCTGATGAGAGAATGCTCTGCAACAAGGGAAAGCTTTCTCACAACATAGGAACTTGCTGAGGAATTGGGAGGCTTCCAGAGACATGATCTGAGGGCTGGGGGCCTCAGCAGCCCAGCTCTGTGTAGCTGTACCAGGGAGAGAGATAAGGGTCATGCTGAGGCCCATGCATGAATAACTGCTAGGCACAGTGTCCTTGGGCTGGGGAATGGTTGTCAGAGACAGTGTTTCTGAGACTAGGGAGAAATTGGGGCACAAGTACAAGCACAAGCACCCCATTATTAAGGATCAGAGATCACACAAACCAGACCAGGTGTCCTGGTCTCTGGTATAAACATAATTATCTAAAGCAACCATATTGCAAGCTTTCTTATCCATTTGCGTTGGAGGTATGGGCTATGCTGAGCTATGCAAGAGTACATTTCACTATTGTTTAGATTTAGGAGGAAAGAGGTCTGGGGCAAGATTAAGCACCAACTTTTGCTTTCCATGGCTCGAAGGGCCCTACTACCTAAATGGCAAAATAACGTTCTGTATTACACTATCACAAAACCTAGACACTTACATCTTAGTGATAGAACAGTATAACATACAGTACCTGGCTCATGTTTCTTCAGTCTAAAATAAGTAATTGTGAGTCGGTTGACAAACATTTAAGTAGCAGAAAAAATTTTAAAATACAATAATAAATAATAGCATAATACCAGCAAATTGGAATTCATATTGAAATTAGACAAAAATCATCAAACCTAATTGCTTCTCTAGAGACTACTGGAATAAAATAAACTCACGATAGCCTTTATTTCAAGGAATTAAGATATTAAGTCAAAGACTGTGACAGTTTGCTCTGGGAAGCGATGAGAGATCTTTAGACTAAGACAGATGCACGTCTGTGGAGGATAGTTTGAGTTTCACTACCTCTAGGCATTAGATAATTAGGTACCTCAAGATCATTTGATTTGGTATTTCCTGAGACAGATGATGAAGAGAGGAAATCCCTAATTGATAATCAAGAAAGGAATCCCTCTCAGGCTCTTGTTTTGCAACTTTGTCTGTCATTAAAAAAAATCAAATGAGAATTTTCTAACCTTGTGATTCAGGCCCAGAGGAGAAATCATGGGTAAATGAACTAAAACACCGGGAGCTTTCACACAAATTTAGGGCAACGAGCTCTATTCAGCATTCCCTAAATTGGGGGCTTGTCTCAAAGAGCAAACATTTGCTGCATCCAGGCATGAACTAGTAAAAGTCTGCAGCTCTTAAAGGCCCCTTCATCCAACTTTCTGGATGAATAATGATAATGATAACAATAATAATAAAGCCAGCTTATAAAATATATATATGTATATAAATATAATAGCACCTACCTACTAGGGTTGTTGTGAGGACTGAATGAAATAACATATGTAAATGATAATAGCATAAATATATATGCACATATATGTATAAAAGTTAAGAACCCTTGAACTATATCTACATCTATCTATAAATCTATATATCTATATCTATCTACAGCTATATCTATATAGCTCAAGGGTTCTTAACGTTTTTTGTGTCATGGACCCCTTTGATAGTCTGGTGAAGCCTTCTTAGAATCATATTTTTAAATGCATAAAATGAAATACATAAGATGACAAAGGAAACCACTACTATATAATATGCATTTATATAGCACTTTAAGATTTGCATAGCACCTTACATATATTATCACATCAAGCTTGTGAAGTAGATGCCATTACTTCCCCAATTTTACAGATGAGGAAACTGAGGCCGAGAAGTTAAATGACTTATCTTTTTATTGGAGAGACAGTTACCAAAATATTTTTTAAAACAACTTCATGGGCCACTTCAGGATGGGTACCAAGATCATCCATCAAAGATGAAGAAATTCTTCTGCCCTATTTAAATCCAAAGAGAGTGCAGGTTGGAAGAACTGATGAGGGGATTCCCCCAGGCAGATAACCTGGGCACAGACAGGGGCCCTGGAGGGTCACCTGAGGGAGAGGCCTCTCCAAAGAGCGTATGGGGACTTCTCTCCTGCTTCCAGGCTCCTCATAGGCTCCCCAGGCCTGATGCAGTCTCTAGCTGTGTGCAGGCCACTTCAGCCTGCACTGTGTATCTTTGTGCTGCTGCTTAAGTAAAGAAGCATTTGATTACACATTCCAGCTCTGAGTGTCCCATAGCATCAGATTCTGGTCAGCCTAAGACAACTTCCCTCTGTGAGTATAAAATTCAACTTGATTTTGAAACTACAGACTGGAAAATCAGAATTGTTGTACTTTACCGACTTCTTATTCTTTTTATTCCTTTTTAATAAGCCTAGTCTAGTGTGATTATATTTATTGTATGGCTGTTAGGTAGAATGGATTTCTGGAATGTTTGCCTTTTGAAAAGTACTAAAGACAATACACCATGAAGTGCCTCCCACACTTTTCAAGCCATGGTGGTAATAAAGCACGGCACGCAGCCCAAGAAAAGGTTTCTGGAGACTTCCATACACAGAGATGTGAGACTGTCACTACTCAATCAGGCTAATATTTACTTAGCTACTATAAGATCATACCAAGACTGTCACTACTCAATCAGGCTAATATTTACTTAGCAACTATAAGATCATACCAAGTACCCCTAGATGCATCAGAAATCAGGGACTTCCATTGTATGTAAACTTTACATCTCTACTCAAAGAAAGGAACAACCTATTCCTCCTTGTTTTAGGCAGCTAGATGGCACAGTGGGTAGAGGGCTGGGCCTGGAGTTAGAAAGACCTGAATTCAAATCTTGCCTCACATTCTTGCTAGCTATTTGACCCTGAGTGAATCACTTAACCTCTCTCAGCCTCAGTTTCCTCATATGTAAAATGGGAAAAATAATAGCACCTACTTTGCAGGGTTGTTGTAAGGATCAAATGAGATAATATATGTAAAGCATTTTGGAAACCTATACATGCTAGGTGTTTTTATCATTCTCTGGAACAGACAATCAAGGAAAGAAGTGAAGCCTCTCCTTTCCAGATCTTTACAAACCCTAAAGCAGACAATCAGCTGGGAGGACTTGGGCATGGACCAATATGAAAAAAGGAAATTGGACCAAATGACCTTTTGAAATCACAGGATGAATGACATAGTGCTGAAAGGGACCTCAGAGCCCATCTAGTCCAAACCTCTCATTTTATAGGTGAGGAAACTGAGACCCTAGGAAGGTAAAAGACTTACTGCGGGTCACATGGGTTAGCAAGCAACAAAGGCAGGATTTGAGCCCAGATCTTTTGACTTCACATTTCTTTCCATTGTACCATGCTGCTTCTTATGTATTATTCCACACCTATGATTTCATGAACCTTAAGGTTCAATATTAAAGTTCACAGTAATTACATAGTTCAAACTTATTGATTTCCATGGCTCTGATTCAAAATAAACTATAAAACAAGATGGCATTGTAATTTTGTTGTTGTTTTGGACTTGTGACTTCCCAGGTGTAGGCAACTCCTTGTGAAAAAATGATCTCTTCTTATGCAATTTATAAATGTAGAGTTGTTTCAAAGCACAGAAGGGTTAAATGATTTGCTTTGAGTCACATGACTAGTAGTAGGTGACAGAGGCAAGATCTGAACTCAGCTATTCCTGAGTCTGAGGCTAGTTCTCTGCCTACCGTGCCACCTGGAGGCTCAGCACTTTCATACTTTTTTTTTTTTAGGCAATTGAGGTTAAGTGACTTTTCCAGGGTCACACAGCTAGTAAGTGCCAAGTGTTTAGTCTGAGGCCAGATTTGAACTCAGGTCCTGTTGACTTCAGGACCTGTGCTCTATCCACTGAGTCACCTAGCTGCCCCCACTTCTATGCTTCTGTAGCTTGAAGAATCTGCATTCTCATTAGTGGAGATATTTGCTACACTGCTATTGATTGTGACTTCTTATTCTGTGTGATTCATGGTTTTTTTTCCTCCTATAAATCCTCTATAGAGTATCCATTTAGTCAACCAGTCAATAAATATTTATTAAAGCACCTACTATGTGCCAGGCACTGTACTAAGTGCTGGGGATACAAAGAAAGGCAAAAGATAGTTCTTGCTCTCAAGATACACGCAGTCTCATGGGGGAAATAACATGCAAACAATTGTGTACAAACGAGAATTATAGAATAGTATAGACTATTGAATGATTCAAATGAGGTAAGGTGTGAGAGAGATCTTGTTTGAGGGGAATGTTTAAAACTGGCCTCTGTTCTATCTACTAAGACAAATACTTATTATTAAACTGACAAACAGTGGACACAGCGAGATCATATATTCTCTATGCCTCTCAGTAAATTGTTTAACTATGAAGATAAGGTCTGTTGTAAAAAATTGCTTTTGACAGCTGCCTGTTCCCTATTCAGGTTTTCATCAAGGACACTTTTAATGAATGCACAAACCATTGTTATATATAGTTTCAGAGATGAGAAATAAGGAAAATAGGTCAATAGTTCCGTATACCATATCATCTATAATGTTTTAGGTATCATATAGATTGCGATATTTTATATTCTCTTAGAATCTTCACATTTGAGATAACTTGAAAATCAAATTGGGTTACTTTAAAATTGTGTTGCGTCTGACAGGGCTTTTTAAAAATGTATTTGCTCAAGTCTAGCCATTCTTCCCAGCTAAAGTTGGGAACTTTTTTGGTTTTCTTTCTTCTTCAGGGCCATTTCAGTGCCATTCTTCACATTGAATATTGCATACTGAGATGATGGAGTCTAAATTCAGTTTTTACACTATTGTTACTAATGTGTATAGATCACTACAGAAATGCCCTAAGGTCTGTTCAATTTTACACCTATTTGTTGTCATCATTCCAAGTTCATTTATGAATCTCAGGATTATCTGATTTAGTTGGGCCTTATGACAAATTCTCTTCAGGTTCCTTTTCCTTTCAAGTGCTTTTCTTGTACTGTGAGGTGATGACATACGTAGTCTTCTGAAATGCTTTGCAGATGAACTTCAATGCTCAAATCAAAGACAAGGGTCTTTGCTTTCTGGGAGATTGAGTGTGTGCTGATTGAGACAGATTGAGAGTTCTTTTAGCCTTCTTGTGGTCCCTATTTTGTGTTGGTTAAACTTGTGAAGTTTAACTTCTACAACTTTTAAAATTTTTTATTAAAGTCAGAATCAAAATCTTTAATTTTATCTTTTCCATTTTTCATAGCTTTACAGCCTGTTGGGTTGGAGTGATTGTAATTATAGTATCATCTTCTCATCTTTGTTCTTTCTTTTACTTTGGTATTGCTTTTGACCTCTGCTCTAACCATTTGATATGACTGCACACAGATAGCTGACTCTGAAATGATTATATTGCGATTGAAAAGTTTGCACCTTGCCTCTCTTGCCCTTTCTCCTGAATTCTGTTTTTCTTTCCCTAAGCATTTTCTCTGAAGTCTCTCCAACTATATACAGTTTCAGGGGTTTAAAGGACTTTCCCTAAATCAGGAGCCACACATCTCCCTCCATGTATGCAGCACTCAGCTTTACAAAACTGTCTTTTAAGAAACCATCCTAGGCTTGGGGCAGGAGTGGGGTTAAACTGAAATCATGTTTGTCAGAATTTTTTGGTTCCCTTAGTTATGTTTTGATAGCAAAAATTTTCCACAGAAGCATTTTAATTAATTTTAGTTTTCACTTCCATAAGATTTTGAGTTCCAATTTTTCTCCCCATCTCATCCCTGCCCCACCCCAAGACGGCATGAATTCTGAATACCCCTTTCCCTAATCAGCCCTCCCTTCTATTGCTCCCCCCATTTTCTTATCCCCTTCCCCTTCTATTTTCCTGTAGGGCAGGATAGGTTTCTATACCCCCATTGCCTGTATATCTTACTTCTCAATTGCATGTGAAAACAATTTTTAATATTTATTTTTAAAACTTTGGGCTCCAAATTTTCTTTCTTCCTCCCTCCCCACCCACCCTCATTGAGAAGGCAAGCAACTCAATACAGGTTATACATGTGTAGCCATGCAAAACACTTCCATAGTAGTTATGTTGTGGAAAACGGATATATTTCCCTTCATCCTGTCCCATCCCCATTTATTCTATTCTCTCTTTTGATCCTGTCCTTCCTCAGAAGTGTTTGCTTTTGATTACCCCCTCCCCCAATCTGCCTTCCTCCCCCCTCTCTTATCTCCTTTCCCCCTATTTTCCTATAGGATAAGATAGATTTCCATACCCAATTGAGTGTGCATGTTATTCCTTCCTTAAGCCAAATCCGATGAGAATAAGATTCACTCACTCCCTCTCACCTTCCCCCACTTCCCCTCCATTGTAAAAGCCTTTTCTTGTCTGTTTTATGTGAGATAATTTACCCCATTCTACCTCTCCCTTTCTCCCACAGATGCATTTATAACACAGTAAACATACTCTCCTACTTATTCATTAACTGATAAATTTTAGTATGTGACCACAGCTGTTTTTTCTTCTTTATGGAGCCTAAAATAATCCTCTGATTTCTGAGAGCTCACAGCAACCACAAACTACCAGGGGAGAAGGACAGGGAGTCTAAACAACCAAATATTGCTATTGATGCATGTTATCCTGCTGTAGGACACTGAGGAAATAATGCCAAAGAAACTGAAGTGTAGAGTGAGCAAGATAAATGACATTGAAGTTTGGGTATTTTGTTTGGATAATTTGTTGTTTCCTAGTTTTAAGCTAGTGTGTTAAACCTAAAAATTACTATAGCAGTTTTCCCATTCACATTTTTGTGATTTGAAGTGATTATTCATGTTATCATAAAGTCATACTTTCTATTTAGACATAATTTTTAATGGTTGCTCCATTTAATTCTATTTTTATTGTTATTAAATCTTCCCCCCTAAAGGAACACAACTCTAATTTTATAATGAAAGTCAGAAAGCAAATAGAAGCTATTAAAGCTTAAAACTGCACCAAGACTTTTGGGACATGTATAGAAATTTACTCAGGGGAACTTACATCAAAAGGGAAAGAGTCAAAAAGTGAGTGAAAGGGAAATATAAGGAACAAAAGACTGAAATTACCAAAGGACTCAGAAGGAATAAAACTCATTAAAAAACCCCAAGCAAAAGAAGATAAACCAACAGGAAAGAAAATATTGATACCATAAAGAAATTTGACTTCCAAAAAGTCTAAATGAATCCAAATATCTCTGAATAAATATTTCAAGACAAAGAAAATGAATCAACACCTCATAAGGCAGAGGACCCTGTGGATTCCCAAGAGAACATGAAAGTACAGCAGAATATTCTAAAAGAGATCAAGAATGAATGAATGAATAAAACATTTATTAAGTATTATGCTAAGTGCTGAGGATATAGACAGAAAAGCTAGACAATCCTTGCTCTCAAAAAAGTCACATTCTTATGGGAGAGACAACATATATGGAAGGTTTCAGCTGCAAGTCAGTAAGGTTCAATAGTCCTTAAAGCACAGCTGCTAAGCAAATAGTAATGTCACTTCTTGAATATTATTTCCACAGATAAAAATCATATCGGTTTATGACACTGAACCATTTTACAAAGCCAAGAATTTTGGTGGCAAGAACTTTCTTTTCTGGGTCTTCAGTAGCCGTAAAAGTCAGACTACATCTTCACCAAGGGTTGCTTCCTGGGGATGATGGCTGTAGGAACTGTACTGGAAGGATTTCTATTCCCAAGGTTCCTGGGTTCAGGGTCCTGGACTGAATCCACAGGGATTTCAGGGGAAATGGTGATCAAAATGGTATTGATGGTTTGACTTTCCTGACACTTCTCGCCTCTTGTCTTGCTGCTTCAACTAGGCTGGCCTGCCTACCTTGTGGGTGGCAGTTAGTTTCAAGACAGAAATAAGAATCATAAATGCAGAATTTGTGGCCTGCAACAGCAGAAGTAATTGGCAGAATAAAATTCACAGTAATAAATCTCACCAAAAAAAATCACTGATTGGGAATGAAAACACACAGAAGTAAAGTTCAATCTGGAAGAAGAGAAGCAAAAGGCAATAACATTAAAAGAAAATCTCTGTACAAGCAAAACATATTGATCTTGAAGACAAGATGCATGGAAACGATTTAAGGATTTTAGGTCTCCCAGAAGGATGTAAAGCCAAAAAACCCAAAGACATAAAATAGACAAGAAATTACATAAGAAAACTACCCAGAACTTTTGAAAATAGAAAATAAAATGGCAGCTAGGTGGTGCAGTAGTTAGAGCAATGGCCCTGGAGTCAGGAGGACCTGAGTTCAAATTTGGTCTCAGACTAAACACTTGACACTTACTAGCTGTGTAACCCTGGGCAAGTCACTTAACCCCAACTGCCTAAAAATAAGAAAAAAAATTTTTTTAAAAAGAAAAGAAAGTAACAACTACAAAAAATCCACAGACTGCATTCAGAAAAAAAACCACCCAAACCTTATGCTGCAAACTCCAAGATTCATAAGTGGTTAAATTTAACAGTTCCAATAACAACAAATTCTGCAACAATCCAGAAGCAAAGACCTTCAAATATAAAGGAAAGGAAACTTGAATACTACAGACTATTCTTCACTCCCCAGAAATTGTAGAAGGGAATGGAATAATGTGTTCTGAATAGCAAAGGAGCTTAAGGTGCAACTCAAGGTAATATACCCCACAAATCAGGGTCTAATCATCAGTGAAAAAGGGCTCCAATAGGAAACATTTGAAGCATTCCTATCCCAAAATATGGACAGTCTATTTGCTTTGGAAAGACTTCAGACAACAGAAACACAAGTTGTTATTCAGTTATTTCAGTCATGTCCAACTCATGACTCCATTTGGGACTTTCTTAGCAAAGATACTGGAGTAGTTTGCCATTTCCTTCTCCAGCTTATTTTACAGATGACACTAACAGGATTAAGTAACTTGCCCAGCCTCACAAGCTAGTGTCTTAGGCCAGATTTGAACTCAGGTCTTCCCGATTCCAGGCCTGGCACTCTATCCATTGCACCAAATATAGCAACCAAAGGCACACAAATAATGAAATAAATTATCACAGGAAAAAAGGAGAAAAAAAACCCTATAAAGACATGGGGTTAAAAATAATAAAGGAACCATTAATAGATTTCTTTTTAAGAGTACACAAAGTGACAAAAGTAAAAACAGAACTTATAGAAACAATGGGGAGGAATAGGTCAGAAACACAATGGTCTAAACTTCAAAACACATCTGTAGGTGAATCGAAATTCTTTATGGAACTAAATTTCATAATAGGAAGATACATAAAAGGGAAGAGGGAAGGAAGAAGATAGAGGGAAATGCATATGTAGCCCCAAGTAAATGGCAGACAATGAAGGAAAATAACTCCTCTTAAGTATCTTAGGAAAAAGAGGGCTTATAGGAGAATGGGCGATGTGAGGAAGGAAGGGATTGAAACAGGGAGAAAGAAAAGGAGGAACTCTCAATTCAGTATTGGGAGAGGGTTCCAGTGAAGAACACTCTCATGGTGGGAGAGACACATTGTCTAACAGAAGATGTGGACTTGACAATAAGAGAATTAATACTTAGACAGACTACTACCTCTGAGAGATTGTTGCGCCTCCAAGGGCAGCATCCTCCCTCAGGAGAAGGGGAATTAGAGCTTCTAGGGGTAACTGACATCCAGAAGAGTGAGAGAGCATGGATCCAGAGAGATTTCATGGCAAATAGGGGAAAAAATTATCATGGGGAGAGGAGGGGGTAATAATGAACACCCCAATTAAGGACACAGGGAAATATCTAGTATGGAGCCATACTTCTATGCTCTCTATCTCCTATAGGAATGGATCCTAAATCAGACACAAGAGGAAAAAAAAGGTGGGAAGGAGCAAAATGTATGAGGAAATAACATAGTCCCTGTTTAGAGAAGGGAACTCAAATAAAACAGAAGGATTTCTTTGTGAGTGGCAGATATGAAAAACATGCATACTATACAGGCAGAGTTATTGCCTGAGAATGTTTAAAAGTAGGAAACACATTCAGGCAGACAAAGCACAATCCCAGCTCTTTAAACAGAATATTGTGATGGTAGTGTTGGCACAAATGTATCACTGGGATCTAGCAAAGTCACAACCACAATGGAGTTCAAGGTAGCATGCAAGGAGGGGAACTTGAGAGATGTAGAAAAACAGCTGCCCTATGTCTGACCGGCAAGAGGTCACAGCTATAGCTTCCAAAAAATGATCAAAGGAAGAGACTATAGTGGAACGACAAATCCATCCTAACCTGCTCTTAATTAGTAAAATTAAGTCACTTAAACATAGTACCATTTTCAAAGTTATCCACTTACCCCCAACTAATTTAAGAAATAAGAGAGACAAATGCCAATGTAACATTCTTTAATGACATCCTGTATTTTGATTTAATTCCAATCTGGTTTGCAGAAACAAAAAGTATGGATTATTTTAAAACTTCATTATAAAGAAAGTAAACAAAAGAATAATCCTGCTTTGATTTATTAATTTCTGAAAATACGTTATTTTTCCTATTTGGAAAAAAGGAGAGAATAAAGAGTGTTCTCTGTCATTGATGGACTTAAATAAATTAGTCAGAGCCTAGGTAGACCTTAATGACAATTTACTGAACATTAATTCGGTGTTATATAAAAAAAAAAATCTACTTTTCTCAAGTAGGCTCCACAAATCATTCATAATTTCTCACAGATTAAGGCACACATCGTTATTGGCATTATAGTTCATGTATCCGTAAGAAAATATAAATAACATCTGAAGACAATGGATTTTGTGTGCAGTAAAGTGCATTATGTGACCCTGAATGCACTGACCTTCAGGAAGGTAGCATTAAACTATATGTAAATCCAAGAGTTATAGTTGTTCATTTCTCCTTTAAACATTACCATTTTAACAGACATTGATTTAAAGGAATATAGCAAAAAATAAACTTCCTTAAGCTAGACTATTTTCTGAAAAGTTATACTTTTCATTTTAAGTAGCAAGCAATTAAAGTTTTAAAAATCATTTAACTTACACATTATTTTGACATAGCATATAAACAAATTGATGGCAACTGGAAAAATCTTAACGGCATATATGTGATCCTATATTTGATATTATGTTATTAGTGGCTATGTTTGTAGATCAAAGGTCAGTTAAAGTTTCACTGACATAACTGAAGAATGCATTTAACTATTATTCTGTAAACAGTGTAGACATATTCATTTATAGCAGAAGTACTATCTCTTTTAAAACAGATAAAACCCCAATGCATGGGATTCATCGGTAAAAGGTCCAGATAGACAACACTTTGATAAAATATTATTATAACTATTATATTATAGCTAATACTTTATTGTAGCAGAGATGTATTTCCTGAAATAATAAATTAGTTCTAACACTAGATAATATCATTCATGAATTCCAACCTCCCCAATACCAACCACCAAACCCCTCTCCATACTCTATTTAGATAAACTAATTCTATTCTTAATTAACAATTAGCACCTGGCAAGTTGTATTTTCAGGCAAGATAAAAATTCAGGATAAATATTAGCAGCCATTTTTACATACAAACAGCATTCCATTTTAGTTATTTCAGTGCTTCAAGATTCACAGGAGTTAAGCAGCTCAACATAATGTTAAATGTCTAGAACCTGGGCAACCTAGACCCTGAGCTTCTTTTCAGAAGGAAATAGGCTGCTCAAAAGTATAATTCTCCAAAACTTCAATTCAATTCAACTCAACGAATATGGAAGATTGCTTGGAAATGGCCCCTTAAAATTCTTTTTGGAAACAGTCATGACCTAAATAATAAATAAAACCAAAACACAAAATGCTGATGGTAAAGCAAGAAAAACTGAATAGGTTATAAAAAAGCTGGGTGAGAAGAAATAAAACAATATTTGCATATATACATACATAACAGATGACTGACTAGAACTGTATAAATGAGATTCTTCACATTAAAATCATTTTGTTGACTACGCAAAACAATTCTCGAGCCAAAATAACTAAATATTAGAACTACAATTGCTGCAGAGGTGACATATATTTAAAAATTCACTTCAATGATGAGTACATTCAATGATTACTTTTAAAGAGTGTTTTCCAAAAGTTGCCACCTAGTTCCTTAGACATCGATATGAATTCCATGTTTTATAGACATCATCTCTCTGGTCCCTGTTAAATACATAACAAACGAACTTAAGTGAGGTAAAGATGCTGTGATTGTCACATAGAGCCAATATGGCAGGGGAGAAGTTCTTCCAAAAGGGCAAATCCATAAGCCATGACGAATTCCATCCCGAACATGGTGAGAAGTCCAAGACATAAATAACATCCAGGGAAGAAAGCACCATGAGTCTTTGAGCCGGAAAAGGTGCATAACCAACTTTAGTGTCAGAACCACAATAGGTATCAGAGTAGAACAGTGGAGAAAAGGCCTATGTGGAAGATTCAAAGCAGCCTGGGGGAAAAGAAAAAGAAATATCAAGTATTGTTTCTATTTGGAGAGGGAAATTTTTTTGGAAAGATATTTACTGGTCACTTTCCAGTTTCTTAACTGAAGTGCCAAGTAAAACTTTTTCTCTGTTGGCCTCATTCTAACCACCCCAATACACGAATCAGAATTACTATATACACAGAAAGGCAGGCAATGTGTATAATGGGAGCCATTTTCTTACTTAAATAATCAGATTTGAGGAACCACATGATTAATAATCACATTTTATACTTAGCAAAGTTAGATTTAACAGAAGTGTTTGATTTTTAAAGTGTCGCTAGAATCTTCCTTGTTTTGTGTCAACATAAAGCAGTGAATCAAATATTATAAAGTATTAGTAAAATGATTACATTATCATTTTATTTCTCCTCTGAGTTGCCAGAACCATGTAGCAATATTATGTACACTTCTCCAATATTTCAAAATATCTGTAAAATCTCACTACACCTTAGGAGATTGGTGTCATGGGTTGCTGTAGCAAAAAGGAAAAAAAAAAGTCAGCTTCTGTCTAACCTCAGGGATGTATGTATCATCCCCCAGTCCATAGTTTCATACCTTTCCCAATCTGCTAGGGTCTTCTTCAAGAGCTTGCATTCAACTGGCATAAATAAGTTATTATACTCAGAACAAACATGCTCTTGATCCTAAATAAAGATTAATCTGAACAGTTAGGAAGAATAGAGACAGCTGATAGTAGAGTGGATAGGGTGCTGAGCCTGGGGTCAAGAAGATGCGAGTTTCAAAATATCTCAGACATTTACTAGCTATGTAACCCTGAGCAAGTCACTTAACTTCTGCTTGCCTCAGTTTCCTCTACTGTAAAATGGTGATAATAACAGAACCTACCTTTCAGAGTTGCTGTGAGGATCAAATGAGATATGTGTAAAACACTTGGCACAGGGCCTGGCACATAATAGGCACTATAGAGATGCTAGCAATTACTTACTACTATTACTATTAAAGAGAAAATTAACACAGTGGAACTATTTTTCAAGTAAGTTAGTGCTGATTGTCCCATAATAAAGCAGAATACAATTTTTTACAGTAAAATAGAAAACTATTTAAATGTTGGCCAGAATCTCACATGTGAATAAACAGATTCTAAAACATCTGTATCTCTGAATTATTAAATTTTTCTACAGAAATTAATTTATCATATTGTATTTTTATGTATGTAGAGAAGAAACTCTAAACTTTTTTTAAATCTCAGGACTTCTTTATATTCTTACATATTATTGAGGACCCCAAAGAGCTTTCCTTTCTGTGGATTATAGCAATATTTACTATATTAGAAATTTAAAATGATAACATATTAAACTATTACTTAATTTTAAAATAACAATAATAAACCCAATATATGTTAACATAAGTATCATTTTAAAAACTGTATTTCCAAAATGAAAAAAAAGTGAGGAAAATGGCATTGTTTTACATATTTTTGCAAATCTCTTTAATGCCTGGCTTCATAGAAAACAACTGGATTCCCATATCTGCTTCTGTATTAGATCTGTTGCAATACGTTGTTATGGTTGAAGTACATGAAGAAAATCTGACCTCACACAGATATGTATAGTTGGAAAACGGAGGAGTATTTTAATAGGCAAATAGCACTTTATTATTATTATTATTATTATTATTATTATTATTATTATTATTGTTATAAAAATAGTTTTGACCTTGACCCTTTGAAAGGCTCTTGGGGATCCCCAGGGATCCTGGGATCACACTTTGAGAACTGCTGACCTACAGCATGAAAGGTATAACTAAAAATTCTAATTTGAAACAAATACAAATAAGTGATATCATATTGCTTGCCTTCTCAAAGGGCAGGGGAAGACGGGGAAGACTGCCTTCTCAAAGGGCAGGGAGAGAATTTGGAACTCAAAATTTAAAAAAAAAGAATGCTATAAAGAATTTTATTTTTAAGAAAATAAAAAGAAACAAATACAAATATGGCATCACACAATTAACCGGGAGATTTTATTTCCAATGGAAAGCAAAAGTTACTCTTGATGTGAAAAGAAAAAAAAAATCCGGGTCAATTATTACATAAGTGTTTATAGAATCCTAGGGTTATACTGGTATGTGTCAACCTTTATCAACCACTTAGCTCCACACTATTTTATAGCCAGAGATGGCAATTTTCTATGACTATTTAAAGTTTGTTGGCATAGTTTAGCCCTTCATTTTAAATAGTAGATCCTGTTGCTAATAGATATGAAAAGAAATAACAAGGAATTTCTTGTTTCCAGGTTTCTTGCTAGAATATTAATATACAACTTACTTACAGACAAATCATGAATAATGAATAGAAAAGAACAGGTTGCTGCAAAAATGAATATAAAGACCATTACTCAAAAATAACCAAATAAATCTTCACTGACATTTATTGCTGATGAACTATGCCATCTACTGGTAAATGTGAAGGAAATGATTCAATATTCTACTCAGAAGAAATGAAAGGACTGGTATAATATTTAGCCTGATGAAAATTACCTGCTAGATGAGTTATGATTTTATGAGAGTTTTAAACCAAAAAAAAGGTTTTTTTGGTTTCTTTTTTTTTTTTACTAAATCAACATTTGAATATTTACTTTGTGCAAAGTATTATAACCGGGACTACAGATTAAAAATAATTTCTAAATATGTAATTGTGAAATTAATCTATCATATTGCTTTTAAAAAGAACAAAATCCCTTCATCTCCCTCAGGCTTTAAAACATATTGTCAATTGGTCATCCTCAAAATAGTTACTGTACAAAAAATGAGAGAAAGAAATCAGTGAGACAGAATAAAAATACCAGATAGCTAACTAAATGTAAACAAAAAATTAATCTTTGACAAATTTTTAAAAACTGGATAAAGGATCCATTATTTAATAATTGTCTCTGAAAAAACTGGCTAATAATTTAATAGAAAATGGGTTTAGACACACCTTTTGTATCACATACTTTAAGCGAATTTCAGCTGGATGACAGACAACCATTTTTTAAAATATAAAAAGAATGGGAGAAAATGGAGCAATTTATGGAAAGAACTTTTTTTCTATTAAACCAATAGAAGAAATTATTAAGGACAAAATGGAGGTCCTTAAAATATTTGAATAAAAAATTCTGTACAATAAAAAAAAATAATCAAAAGAAAAACAACAGCTTGCATATTTATGCAAACTGTAACAGATGAAAACCTGACTTCTAAAATATATAAAAAGGTATTCAAATTTACAAAGGTAACTAACTCCAAATCCACAGTGGATAAATAGTCAAAGGACATAAACAGACAGGTTTGATGTGGAAACACAAATTGACAAATATCATTGAAAAAATACTCAATTTTACTGATAATCAAAGACATTCATATGGAGAAAAAAAAGAATTTCAAACAGAAATAATGAAAAAAAGCAAGAATGATGAGGGTCTGGAAATACAAGGTTTCAATTTATAGTGCAAAATAATAATTGTCTAAAGTATTTTGGTACAGGTTAAAAATCAAAACAACAGATTAGTTCTACAACTTCCAGAAACAATCAAACATGGTAGTACTGTGTTCGAAAAGTCCAAGGACACCAACTACTGAGGTTAAGACTTAAAAGATGCAAGGTAAATTGAAGGCAATCTGGCAGAAATTAGATTTAGACCAACATATTACTCTATATACCATAATAAACTCAAAATGGATGTATGACCCAAATCTGTGTTCTTACCACAGAAAAAAATTAAAGAAAAGATACCTTTAACAGTGATTGCTAAGGACAGAATTTTTATATTAACAAAGGACATAAGTAATCACAGAAGACAAAATGGGCAATTTCAGTTACATAAAATTGAAAAGCTTCTGACCAGCAAAATTAGAATTAGAAAGGAATTGGCACAGAAAAAAAATATTTGCAACAAATTTCTCCAATAGAAGTATGCTATCCAAGATATATCTAGAATTGATACAAGTATAGAATGAGCCACTCCCCAACAGATAAAAAGTAAAAGGACATAAACGGAGTTTTCAAATGAAAAAAAAAACCAAACAAGTTATCAATAACTGTATGAAAAATAACCATATGTAAAAAAACTCCTGATCAATAATATGAGAAATGAGAATTAAAATAACCCTTTGAAGTTCTACCTTAGAACACTAAGAAGGCAAAGACAACAAAAGAAGAAAACAAGAGATGTTAGAAGAGCTTTGGAAGGGCAGACACACCAACAGACTGCTGTTAGAACAATGAATTTGTCCCACCATTAATTTGGAAATTAGTATGGCGCTCTACCCAAAAGTTACATCACTGAATGTACATACACTTTGACCCAGTACTTTACATGTACTCCCAAGGTCAAAAACTGTGGGGAATGACTCATCAGTACAAAAAGGATTTTTAGCAGTACTTTTTGTTGTAGCAAAGACCTCACTGGGTGAATAGCTGAACAAAATGTGGTATCTGAATGTAACTGAATATCATTGCACCATAAGAAATTATAACGATGACAGTGTCTGAGAACCTTGGGAATACCATATGATTATTGCAGAGAAAGTAGAAACAGAGAACAATTTACAGAATGACCACAGTATAGTCAAGCACAACAACTCTGAAAGTTTTTAGAACTCTGATCAATGCAGTGATCAAGAATTTAAAAGACTGAAGATGAAACATGCTTTCCCTCCTTTAACAGAGCAGTGATAGATATAAAGCTTAAAATGAGACATATGTTTTCAGACATGGCCAACATATTGATTTGATTTGCTTCTCTATACTTATTGTTATAGAGGAAGGCTTCCATTTAGGGGGAAGGGAGTGTTGGTGGTGATAGAAATGAAAGAAAGAAGGAAAGAAAACAGCAGCAATAAAACATTTAAAAATACACAGAATAATCTATAGAAGAAGTTCAAAGGAGACAAAAAGGGTAATTTTGTTACTACCTTTTTATTATAGTGTATGCAACAAACTTACAATTTTATGTACTATCTCTATTTTGTTTCTTGTGTACTGAAATGTTTGTTGACTAAGTTTATAATAAAAAAGAAAACGATGGGATTGGATTAAAAAAACCCAGTTCTTTGCGGGTTTTGGGCTTTTACAAATGCTGTGTAATAACTGTTTTTATAACTGTATGTTATTATTATAAAGTAAATGCAAAGAAAAAGGCAATCAAAATAAGCCTTGTTTTTTAAGAACTGATGTGAAGAATACATAACTGAAATAATTTGGAAGGAGAACAAGAAAATGAAATAACATGCTTCTTACCTTTAAAGACAGAGATCCAGCTAGAAAAAAGTGGTCCACATCAATAAAAGAGGCTAGAAATCCAGCCAAAATAACTTCTCCAAAATCACTCTTCTTCTTGAGTCCAATTACTATTGCCCATGACCACATTCCAATTATACCATGCACTGCACTGTCAGAGAGGGCTCTAAGCCAGTCATTTTGCTGAATGAAAGAAAACTGAACAAGTCTGTCTGCTACAAAGCAGAATAAACCTAAACCAAGGCTAGAAACGACAGACAGGGTACTAAATGTCTGGAGGAGAGCAAAGGTCTTTTCAGTCTCAGTTGCCATCACAACTGACATGTTGCTGTACTTTAAATGCCATCAGGGAACTTATAGTCTATTGTTGTTAACATATTCACATATCCTGTAACAGAACATACAAAACATGTTAATCATGTGGGCCAGTATTTACTGCTTACACACAAGATAATATTACTATGATAATCACATATGTAAGAGAGGCAACATGGCATATGATAGATAGATGGCTAGCCTGGGAGCTAAGAGGACCTGGGTTCAAGTTCTGCCTCTGACACATACTGGCTATAAGATTTTGAACATTTGTTTAATTTTAAAATTTACTTTAAACTTAATCTCTCAATGCCCTCAGGAAATATTCTAAGACTATAAATTGCATTACCAATGCATTGGTATGCATTGGTAAAGGGAATGTCTTCAGTGGAAGCTCCCTCTACCAGCGAAATCACAGGCCCAGTAAAAATATTCCTATATATGAAATGTATACACCTATTATGGGCCTCTTCACTGCCGTCTGAATTATACCCACTTCTAATTTTTCAAAGGTTGCTGTATTCTCTTTTGCTGTCATATAACAATACCAGTTAATATTAAACAGATAGGTCTTTACTTTTCTGGGAAACTCAGGGTCAATAGAGGAGATTTATAATTACTCAAAGGTAATCCAACCTATTTTACTCCTTCCTTCTGTTCAATTCTGGAGCCAACTCATTGACCATCCATGCTCCTATCCCAGATATACATAATTAGGAACAAGCTTTACAAGTTATCCATCTATACATATGTTGATATATGGGCAATAGTCTTCATCCACTTGGTCTTTCTTATGTGGACTGACAAGACAAATGACTATAAATATGAATAATTCTGTAAAGATACACAGAACTCTTGATCACTCTGTAATAGTAAAGTACAGCATGCTAAATTTAGGAAGTGAACTGAGACTAACATTTCTCAGACATTCTTACAAAAAGGCTAAGTATAGCACAGTGGATGGGAGTGGGGGAGGGAAGGGAATAAGCATTTATAGTAGTAGTAAGTAGTAAGCATGGCCTACTATGTGCCAGGAACTGTGTGCTAAGTGCTTTTATTTTTTAAATAAACATTATCTCACTTGATCTTCTCAACAACTCTAAGTGGCAGATACTGTTATTATCTCCATTTTATAGCTCAGGATATTGAGACAAAGAGAAGTTAAGTGACTTGCCCAGGGTCACACAGTTGGGAAATGTCTGGGGCTGAATCTGAACTCAGGTATTCCTGACTTGAAGACCAGGGCTCTATCCACTGTGCCACCAGAGTACTGGATTTAGAATCAGAAAGATGTGGGTTTCAATCCTGCCTCTTCATACCATCACCTTTGTGACACAAGTACTTAACATATGACAAAAACGACTTACCTTCTCTGAGACTTTAGTTTCAATATCTACAAATGGTAACATTAATTAAATTAAATTAACTAAAGGATAATAACACTTGTGTATATAAAATACTTTGTAAAACTTAAGGTGCTACACAAATATCCCAGTGATGATGCCTATTTTCAGGTACCATTAACTTAGGTTAAATACTAACAAAGGCCCAAAGGATGCTTCAGTTCACTTTGAAGATTGATTCATTCTTCATCTAAAAACCTTAGTGTTTGTAATCTCTTCAAATTACGTCACTGGGTTTTACTTCAAATTAAATCAATGTAATACATGGTATTAATATAACTAAATTAGAACTATGAATAGATAATGAAGCCAGGAAATACATAAAAGTTTCACTGTATATATGTAAGATTAATTTGAACCATATCAAATGACTCCTTTCTTTGATAGTTTCAAAAGAGTGTCAGAACTATAACTACCAAATTTTTTCACCTGAGACAAAAACATTTTGGGGGATGGGGAAGGTGGCAGCAATAGCATCACAGAAGGCAGTCTTACTAAAGGAGAGTTGTGTCAGGAGATGAGGCAGTCTGATCCTAGAGTCCAACTTGTGTCTCTGTAAAGAGCAAGTGCCAGAGGCGGGCTGCTAAGGAAGGGGAAGGAAGTCAGAGAGAAAGAAGGACAGCAGGGATTTTATGGTGATGGGATCCTGAGAATGGTGAATGGGGACGGATAAAGGAACAGGGTCTTACTAGGTAGCATAGACCAGCACAGAACCATGAGGCTTGGGGACAGAAGTGTCTAGACTATCACAGGGAAGAAGTCTGCTTCCATGTCAGTGACCACAGGAGAAGCCCCAGCTACCCAGTCCTAGTTATATCTGTAATTTGTGTTAAACAAGCAATTAAAAAAAAATTATAAATTTATAAAGTAATTCTACAAACCTGTTTCATCTAATTTTCTTTTTACTATCAACTATTTAACAAATCACAAAACTTACAATACTAACCTTACATCTATGTGCCAAAAGGGTCTGGTAGCTGATGTGATGTCATGAGGGCACGAACTAGAACATCAATTTACCATAAGAAACTGAGACCCAGTTTAACGGGAACTAAAAACAGAAAAAAACATAAAAATGCTTATTTATAAGAACTCAGTGACAGAAGAGAGTTGTCTAATATCTGCGTTTTATATATGGAAATAGAGAAGGCTTTTCCTTGCTTGCACTGGCTTTCTACAATGGCTTTTATCGGCCACTATTAAGGTGAATAGAAATTCCAGGTAGCTTTAGTTGGTTTGGTTATAGATTAATATTAGTATTGGGATTGACTGGACAGTACTAACATAAGACTTACAGAGAAAAGGGAAGGAGTTATCTTCCTTTCCTCCCAATCTCCCTTCCTGTTTATGGATGGAATGTGAAAAGTTAAGGATACAGGGAAATTGGGAAAGGAGTATGAACAGTTTGTACCTGCCAGAAGGTGTGGAATTTAAGCTGCCAAAAGACATGTTCATTCACACATTTCACAACTGTCTTATTAAATGCCTACTATCTGCAATGTGCTATTAGTAGCACACAAAGATAAAACTACTCCTCCAACTTTTCCTAATTCTGTTGAGGGCATCACCACCCTTCTAGTCATTCCAGTTCCCTTCATCAAGGATATCCATAACTCTTCTTTTCATTGATGTCCTCATTCAAATAGTTCCCAAGTTTTTCAGCTCTATCTTCTTTTGCAATTGTCATCTCTTTTCTCCACTCTGAGTCAACCACTCCTCCAGTTCAAACCTTCATTATCTTTTTTTTTTTCTGGACTGATAGAATAGCCTCCAATTTGTTTCCCTCCTTTCATTTTCTTCCCATTTCCAATTCATTCTTCACACTACTGCCCAAATAACGCTAAGGCATAAGTCTAACCATATCATGTAGCCTTACTCATGAGTAGCTTCCTATTGCTTCTAGAATAAAGGGCAAATTCTCGAGCATGGCACTGAAGACTCTCCAAAATCTGGCTCTAGCTGCTCCTTCCAGACTTATTTCAATTATTTCTCTTCATTTAGTCTACCTTCTGCTCAAACCAGTCAACATTTGTTCCTTGAATTTAGCACTCCTTGGCCTCTCTGTCTTTGCACAAGCTATCCCTCCATGGCGGGAATGCATCCTCTCCTCATCTCTACCTTTCCCCATTTCCCCATTCAAGGCTCACCTTCATGCTACCACCTATAGGATGTTTCTTCTCATCTCCCTAGTTTCTAATGTCAAATTACTTTGTATTTATTTATATGTTTACATATCATAGCACTCAGTAGAATATAAGCCATTTGAGGGCAAAGAGGGAGGCATCATAGTATAGTGACAGTAGAGGACCTTCAGTCAGAAGTTCTAGGTTTCAAATGACACCTCTGACACTTATTACTTGTATGACTTTGGGCAAATCACTTAAGCTCCCAAGGCCTCAGTTGCCTTCTCTGTAAAATGAAGGGGTTGGATTAGGTGGCTTTTGAGGTCCTTCCAGTTCTAAAGAATCTACCTATAATTCTATGACCGCTTTTTCATTTTTGTTTTTGTATCCCTGGTGCCTAGTATAGTGTTTTGCACACAGAAGGGCTTAATAAGTAAATGATGAATTGAAGTTCATAAATATCCTTTTCATCAGTTGCTCCCAAAGGAATCCGAAAGGCTTTTGGTTCAAAAATTTGATAAGCATGCCATCTGTGTACCTTTACTAAGTTATGCCGAGTGTCCCAAAAGTCTTAGTGCAGTCTTAAGCTGGAATAGCTTTAACAGCTTAAAACTGCACAAAGGCTTTTGGAACACCCTGTATATAAACAGTACCGGGTCAAACACAATTCTTGGGAATTCTAAGAGAGAACTCCTTCCAAAATATTCCTGCTATAGTCCTAGCCTTTCAGCAGATTCCCGTGAGAGTAACTGATAAAAAGAATATTTATGAACTTTGTGATGTTTCAGGTGAAGTGGGTTCTTAAAACCAATCTCCTAGAACAGCAAAAAACTTCGATAATAATGAATTTTTTTTAAGGGAGTGGGGAGGGTGGACCAGGAGGTGTCAGGATTTAATTAGCATTTCCGCTCCCAAGAGAAAAGAGGAGCCTGGGGTTTCTCATACTAGTTCTTAGCCAGTTAATTTCCCCAGCTTCTCCCGCAGCCCGAGGGGATCAGAGGGAGCAGGAGATGGGGACACCCCCCCGGGGGGGTTGGGCGCGGCTGGGGAAGCAGGGGAGCCGTTAGGCTCAGGCTCAGCTCCGCCGGTGCTGGACAGCTCCGGGGGCCGCAGGGCGGAGCTGGGGGCGCGGGGACCGAGGAGCCCAGCCCTCCCGTACCCGAGCCGGAGCGGACCGCGACCTCCTCCCCAGACAGAGGCGGAGCGAAGGCGGGGAGGGCTCAGGTGCCGCCCCCCGCCCCAGTTTCGGGGCTTCCCTGCCCTCCGAGCCTTGGGGGGCGGCTCCCGGACCTCCGGCTCCAGCCTCCCCACCGACCCCCAGCCCTCCCTCCGCCCCCCAACCAGCAACCTCCGCGGTCGCCCCAGGCCCGTCCGGCTCGAAGCCGACGGGGTCCAGGAGGAGACGCCCGCCCGCCCGCGCCCACCGACCAAATGACTCCGGCGTTGTCCGTCGGTCTGTCCGCGGCCCGGGAGCTAGAGCAACCTAGTCCGTGCGGAGCCGAACCCGCGGCTCTACCGCTGCCCAGCAGCGAGACGCGCCGAGCCGGCTAGAGAAGCCCCAGCGGAGGCTGACGCTGCGCCGCCCGGGGGCCGACGGGATACCTGGCTGAACTCCCGGAGGACGAGGGAGAAGAAAGGGAGGGAGGGGAGGAGGGAAGGGGACCAGTGAGGAGGTGAAGGGGAGGGGGAAGGAAAGGGAGGGGGGGGAGAGAAAGGAGAGGAAGGGAAGAAGGATGAGATGAGAGGAGTGGGAAAGGGAGGAGAGGAAGAAGAGGAGAGAACGGAAAGGGGATGAAAGAGGACGAGAGGAAGGGGGGAGGGAGGACGGGCTGTCTGGTGGAACTCTGTGAGAGGCTACGAACTTTTAACTCTTTTCGTTCTAAATCATGAATCTCATTTTCCCGCAAATCCTCCTCTGTGGCCGCCTTTGCACTGAAGCCTGCAAGTTTGGTTTGGAGTCTGGCGACTTCATCCCGGAATTCACAGATACTGACAGTCCTTGCCCGGACCTGACTTTCGGCCGGGGAAGGGAACCACGTGCTCACGGAGAAGTGAAAACGTGCGCCTCGCACAGAGAAACGCGTCGGGGCGTTAGGGGAGGTCGGGGGGCTTGTGTTTATGAGGGATGTTGCAAAGTGGGGCCCAGGTCCTCTGCCAGCTTTACTGCCGAGGGGGCCAGGCACCCGGCCCAGCCCTGGGGATCCAAAGAAAGGAAAACAAAACCAGGAGGGAGACGTCGTGCAAACAATCGTGTGCAAACGAGACATATACAGGATAAATTGAAGATGATCTCCGGTACTTCATTATATTTTCTGATTACTTTTATAGGGAGGATGACTATTAATATGGTTCAGTTCTTGAAGCATAGGCTTCTTGGTTATAACACAGACCAACAGTTAAATTAGTGTTTGCTGACTGTCCAAAATCTGTGATTGTAGTACCTTCTACTTCGATTTCTAGCACTCGACCATCACTGCAGTGTGGCTGAGGAGGACTGAGGACTTTTTAGAAATTTTCTTTGCCTAGTGTCCTACTGAGGACTAGTGTTCTAGCCTACTGATGATGAACCTTTCCTGGCTTACCTAGGCTGGCATCTCTCATGTACTCTTTCTCCAGACTAAACCTCCACAGTTGCTCCAGTCCTTTTATAGATGTTTTCCAGACTTCTCATTGTTTTGGTTTTCTTCTATTTGGCCTTAAAATGTGGTGCCCAGAATTTGAGTACCTCATATATCAGGGCAGAATCCAATGGAACTAACATCCCTTTTGCTCTCAATGCAGCTTAGGTCACCCTGGCTCCTATATCACCCTGTTAACTGATATTGAGCTTACAGTCTTCTAAATCTTTTTCATATGAAATGTTGTCTAGTCCTGTCATTCCCATTCGGTGTTTGTGAAATTGCTTTTTTGAAACCAAGTGTAGAACTCGACATTTCTTCCTATTTCAATTTCATCACATTAGATTGTTTTCATTGCTCAATCCTTGCTGAGGTATTTTTGGATCCTGACTCTGTCATCATCAACATGTTAACTATTACTCCTAGTTATATACCATTTGCAAATCTGACAAGCATGTCTAATATGCCTTTATCTAAGTCATTGATTAAAAAAATAGATCAAAGGCTTTAGAGCCCTCCTCCAAGGTGATGACTACTCATTGGATCTATTTAACCAGTTCCAAAATTATCTCACTGTACTATCAGTCACCTAACCTAGATCTTTTCTTGAAATCTAGAAATGTTTGTCAGATACATAAACCTTAGTTAACATGTGATCTGTGTACCAAGGGCCCAGACACTTTTAGGTATTTTAAAAATTACATTTCCCTTGGTCTGAGCCCTCATCCGGAAAATAAATGATCTATTTACAGTAAAATCCAAAAGGCCAGCACCACCTCCTCTTTTTATTGACTGGCCACAGTCAGTCAATAAACATTTATTTAGCACCTACTATGTGCCTGGCAGGTAGCTGGCAAAGTGGATAGTATGCCAGACCTGGAGTCAGGAAGCCTCATCTTCTTAAATTCAAATCTGGCCTCAGACTCTTACTAGCTGTGTGACCCTGGGCAAGTCACTTAACCCTATTTGCCTTCATTCCCTTATTTGTAAATGAGCTGGAGTAGGAAATGGCAAATTACTCCAGTATCTCTGCTAAGAAAACTCCAAATAGGGGCTAGGTGGCACAGTGGATAGAGCTCTGGCCTTGGAGTCAGGAGGATCAGAGTTCAAATCCTATAGCAGACACATAACACTCACTAGCTGTGTGACTGGGCAAGTCACTTAACCCCAATTGCCTCACCCAAAAAAAATTACAAAAGAAAAAAAAAGAGAACCCCAAATGGAGTCACAAAGAGTCAGACACGACTGAAAAACAACTGAACAACAACATGTGCCAGGCACTGTTCTAAGTGCTAGGGACACAAATAAAAACCAAGACAGTTCCTGCCCTAAAGGCGCCTGTAGACTAATTGGGACAGACAACGGATAATTTATTTAAAGCAGTTTAAGGGAAAATTCAAAAATTAGCAGAAACCCCAATCTACAATATATCAGGATGTATTCTTTCTCCAAGGGTCACTTATAGGTGAAACACCAATAGCCTTTACATACCAGTCTCCCATGTGTTGTAGTTCTGGGGTCCTCTTGTCTTAAGGCTCTTTCTGCATTCAGGTAGGGACTTATTTAAGGCCACATTCTTTTTGTCACTCCTACAGGACACTCTTATGTTCTTTTGGTTTGTCCTGGTTTTGTCACTGAGTTATGTCTGTGCATGGGGAGACAGATGGTGGTTGTACAGATCCTGACCCTGCAATCACCTCAGCCTGGTATGTCCAGATGATCTCTACATCACATCCTACTTGGTGTATCCTCCAGAGGACCACACCCTGATTCTGTAAGAGTTGCCAGACCATGTTGATTGATCCTCAGTTCACTTCCATGAAGATTCTGGGAGTATGTTATATAAATAAAATAAATGGAAATAATGCTTTCTGATAACCACCATGTATAGACAGTTATTCAGAAACACAAATCTCAAGATGGGCAAAAAAAACAAAAAGTGAATACCTTAGCTTACTGGTAGCTTGTGCCCCCATTAGGGGAAACAGAAGTTGGCATATACCTCATTACTTTCAGGAAAAAGAGGAAGTCTTTCTCCTTCCATCAATTATCTAGAAGCAGCTTATTTATCTTCCCTAGGGAGGGAGAAAGTTTTTTGGAATAACTCAACAAAGTACCAAATATACAAGTGAAAGCTTCTTATTCTCCAAGACCAAATTCATTCTGGTCCATGACTGAAGGGAACTTCTTTACTAGTCAGTCAAAAGTTTGCTCTAGAAAATTCAGGCAAACCTTAGGTGATCTTGGGTATAGAGGCAAAGTTATTTCTTATAGATCCACTGAGCCCAAACCCCTAGGCTTGAGCCAGATCCACAGTTCTTCACGTGTGTGGGGTGAATTTTCATTTAGGTATCTACTTTGTGTACATGGTACTTAAATTATTTAGTTATGTTTCTCCCACCCCCACCTCTGGTTCTGACAATGATTCCTTTCACCTTCAATCCACCCAAAGAAATTTGCCATACCATTATTTCATAGATATACTTTTTACCAAATCACTACTGGGCTCAAAAACCTGATCTGAATTCCTCTGTCTTGGGTTTCAAGGCCTTTCTTAATTTGGCCCCACCCTACTTATCCAACCATATTCTCCCATCAGGAAATATCATGGTGTAGTGGAAGGCTAGTCAGAGGACCTGAGCTATCCTGGCTGTTACTTATTATGTGTTACTTTGGCAATGTCTTCCAATCTCTCTGGGTTTTCACTGCTTCATCTATAAAATGAGGGGATTGAACTAGATATCTGAGAAGATACTTTTCAGCTCCTCATTTATGATCTTATGATCAACAGTAGTCTAATCCTTAACATGTACTTGAATCAGATGAATTTCTTCATTGTAGGCCAAGCACATTCCCTTACCTTTGCTCATATTATGCCCCTTGCCTATGGTGTCCTCCTCTGCTCATCCAAATCCCACCTAATTTAGCAGGGGCAGCCCAAATCACCTCTCTTTTAGGATGCCTTCTCTGGTTATTCCCTCTCTCACATTAATTCAACAAATATTATGTGCCTACTAGGTATAAGGCATTATGCTAGATTTTTAAAAAAATGGTACTGCCCCCAGTGAGCTCATACTGTAAGATACAAAATGCTTTAAGAAAAATTGAGGAGGGAAAGATGACTTTTAGCTGGGGGAATTAGGGAAGGCTTTGATGGAGTGATACCTGCACTGGGTCTTGAATTGAGAGGACTATTTCAAGACAAAAAGATGTGGAGAGAGTGTGTTTCACATATGGAAGATAGCCTGCATACATTTAAGGTAGTGGGAGAATGCAGAACAAGATAAATAGTGAATAGTCCAATATTGCCAGAATGTAGAGTGTGTGAAGGGTAGTAATCTGAAATAAGATTGGAAAGTTAGGTTGCAGCCAGATTATGTAAAGCCTTAAAAGCTAAAAAAGTTTGCTCCAGGCAATAGAGAACTGTCGTAATTGAGTGACATGATCAGACCTATGCTTTAGAAAGATTATTTTGGCAACTATTTGAAAGTAAGATTGAAGAGGGAGTTAACTATAGAGACAAAAAGATCAGCCAGGGGACTCATATTAGTCTGGGAGAGAATTGAAAAGTGCCTCAACTAGGGTAAAGGCACTGAGTGAAGGTAGGGAAAATCTCTTTTGCTTTCCCTTCTCTGAACTCCTACAGCATTTAGTTTGTATACCCTATCATGGGAACTAGGAACCATACTGTAATGTTTGATAACTGTCTTAGTCATCTCCCTAGCTAAATTGTGAACTCGGTCAGAGACTACTCTTATTTCTCAGTACCCCAGAGTGCTTAGCACCTAACACATACTCAATAAATACTTGTTGATCAATAGACAAGTTCCAAGGCAACTGGAAGAAAAGTGGTCTCTCTATTCATTTCTGTCTAGAATGTGCTACTTGTCCGTCCTTTCTAAATGACAATAGAAAATTTTTACATGCAAATTTGGAAACAGATTCAGAGGTTAAAAGTCAACACCAAATTCAGAAAGTGGAGGCAGATGCAGTAACTGTAATTAGAATCAGAATTTTAGAAGTGAAAGGGACATTGGAGAATTAGAACCTTGTGTTCTCCAAGTGCTATACTATTACTTAGACAATATTGATTTAAGAGATCTATCCTATTTGCTGAATTTTCCTTTCAGTCATGAGACATCACTTATTTACTTGTCAAATCCTTGGTCTTCTGTCAAAAAGATTAGTTTATTCCACAAAGAAAAGAATGCCAAGCACTTTAACTCAAACATTTAAGTTGAAAAAAGTCTTGAACCAAATTTCAATTTGGAATTTATTAACCAGAGTATGTACTACTGTAAGACATGCAAGGGATAAGCAGACAAAAGAGCTAACTTAATGAAAAAGAAATTTTTTTCTTTTAGTAATGTTTGTCATTGGCCTAATGGCAACTTGGCAAAACCTATTAAGCCATAATTATAAGGGTAAGGAGACTGAAACTAGGAAATTCCAACTCAGTTTGAATGTCTTCCCGGAATGCAAGGTAGTCCTTTCCTGGACTTCAAAGCACATACACAATATTCACAGATATCAAGTTTGACTGTCCTTTGAGGTCTTAGTCACTTAGCTACCTCTGTTACCATCATAATTGCTGTAGTTGACACCCATGGGCTCTTCATACACTGAAACTTCTGTCCTGATAGTCACTTTTGGGTACTTCTACTGCAGTGAAAGTAACTATAGGGGAACTTCTGGCACCATGAAGCACCCCTACACTTCCCCAAGTAGCAGCAAGAACAGAGAGCCCTTTTCAAGGGTGTAGCAGAAAAGCTGGTACCTAGGGCTACACTTCATGGACCAGGACCCAGGCGTAAACCCCAGGCTACCTACCAGATGTCCAGGCGCTATTCAAAAAATAACAAGATGAAAACTTACTTATGAATACTCAGTTGTCACAGGAAAGACCTTTACAAGGCTCACTAAAATCTGTTTTGTGTCTATTTGTACTCAATCCACGCGTATTTGTTCAATCTACTTTGCATAAGGTTGATTTCTGATGTTTCATTATTTTTGTGATTGTTTTGTGGCTTCTTTGATTTCTCCAAATTCCTCTTGAAATTGCTTTGTTAAATCTGCAAGATCAACAACATGTTTATTAAATAAGAATTTCCCTAGGTATTTTGTCAAGGTTATGTTGTTCCTGAAATTTTAGATTTGGATAAAAACAATCCAATATAGTAAAAGTATATATTTACCAAAAATGACAATCTAATTAGAGTTAAAAGTATCTGTTAAAGTGACAAAAAAGTTTCTTGGGCACCATCTTATGGAAAGACCTTAGAAATACAGAAAAGAGATCTTTACATTAGTATGTTATAATTCAGCAATATTAAGCAGCACTTACCACCTGCAAGGCACTAGAGATACAAAATAAAAATATGAAAATGTTAGCATTTTATTGAAGAATACAACATATACATAAATAGGTGTTATACAAGGTAATGTGAGGATGGAGAGACTGCTTACAACTGGCAGGAGTGGAGGGTAGTCAGGAAAGGGTTCATGATAGGAAATACCTGCCTAGGCCAAGTCTTTTTTTGACCAGGGGAGTGATAACATGAACCTATACCCTATGAAGATTATTTTGGTAGTTGTGTAGATGATAGATTGGAAAGGGGACAAATTGGAAGCAGAAGAAATCAGAAAGCTATTATAGTGGAGATGAGAAATAATGTCTAAATCTAAAACTAGGATGGTGTAGCATACAAATGGAAAATGATACATGCATGAGTTGTGTAGGTGGAATCAATAGGACAGGACCGCTGATGTATTATGGGGATTGGAGGAGGTGAAAACAAGCATCATTTTAAAATACCTACTACATGCCAGTCACTGTGCTAAGTACTTACTTAAAGATAACTGAGTAATGAACCTGGCTGACTGGTAGGATGATGGTCATGTTCACAGAAATTATGGAGTTTTGAGGAAGGGGGGAAATGGCTTTTGGGTTTTTTTTGGGGGGGGTAAGGGAAAAGATCAGTTCTGTTTTAGGGATGTTGTTTGAAATATTACCTTAGAGCCAACGAAACTGTGTGACTGCCACATATTTGGCTTGCTGTGCCTTCTTGATTACAGGGCTACGTTTGTTAGGTTTTTTGTTTTTTTTTTCAACTGCTGTCCTTCCTTTATGAATAGGCAATTGCTAGCAAAAAACTAAATCAGGGAAGGCTGTAAATTTGTGAGCTAAAAGCCATGTGGTCTTTTTACCAAACAACGTACATACCTCAAGACCATTTCCCTAACCAGTGGTCAAGTTATTTAGACATGAAAATAATTCCCTTAACACTCCTCAAGGTCATACTGATTTTTTATTTGCCTATTCATCTATGCAACTTTCCATTCCAAGTCCTGGGTTCTTGTGACCTAGCCTGGGAACAAACTACCATTTTATGTAATGTACATTGTTTTAAATAATAATGAACAGTATTTATTGGTAGTAGTTTCTTTTTCAACTATTTCAATTTTATAAACAAAATTTGAATACATCTTTTTAAAAAAATGGAATGTCATAATTCTTTTAAAACTACTTCCTGGGGCAGCTAGGTGGCGCAGTGGATAGAGCACCAGCCCTGAAGTTAGGAGGACCTGAGTTCAAATCCGGCCTCAGACCAAACACTTGACACTTAACTAGCTGTGTGACCCTGGGCATCAGTTAACCCCAATTGCCTAAAAAAGCAAAAAAACCCCAAACTACTTCCTTATGTCTATATATAATATCCTATATTTTCAAATAGGTTGTTTTCCAAAACAGTCTTACCAGGAATAAGGATGTAAATTGATTCTGAAAGTGGTTGCTGGCCCACTTTTAAGGGACATTAGTGAGTAAGGGCACTAGTTCTTTATTATGTTTATTTCATTATTTTATTATTTTAATTCCAAAAATGGCTTTCTTTCTCCCCTGGATATAGGGTGTCATTAGCATAACACTTTGAGACCTCTTTAGTTTCTTAAAGGAAAAAGAATCCTGGCACTGAGATATTTCATAGGGAATTTGTAGAGGTAGGACTGGATGGTTTTTTTGTATACTGACTTCTTACCCACAGTTCTCTAATACATTTATAGGAAAAAAAAATCTTTGGGATCAGAGAAACAAGATAGTAAGTAAACAAATCCTTAGTTTAGCTTATTTGAATAAAAACATTCTGCAGGCTAAAAGTGTACTCATTGTCCAGCCCCAGCAGATTACAACATAATCACTAAAATACATTTTGCTTATACATTTGTAAACTACTAATTTAACACAGGGTATTATCTGTTGCTGCATAAATGAATGCTGTCTGGGAAATAAAAAGAAATTAAGTAGTTCATTCAGATTTCTCAAATAGTTCTTTATTCCTTGAAACAATATGATGGTCATGATTACTTTAAAAAAGCATTTTCAAATTTAACTTACATTAAAGTAGCATGTTCATACAGAAATATTTATAAGCAGTGTGAAATAAAGTGACATTAAACTAGAAAATTTTCACACCATATTTGAGCAATGAACAGGAGCAAATTTTCCATTCAATTTTAATAATCCCGTGTACAGACAATTCTCTTGAGGACAGTCATTTGTACCAAGAGAATACAACTTTAAGAAATTTGATGTAGTTAAAAAACCTTTATTTTTAAAAAAATTACTTATTTTTTACTTTTTGGAATAGGTTAGAAGAGATTCAATATCCTGAAGGATTTCTGAAGTTTTCTTCAATGCTACTGATACACTCTTTTTATTCACTTCTTCAAAAAAGCTACAGGCTTCTGAAGATCTTGATTTAGAAATATCGGAAGACTGCTCATTTTTCTTAGCAGAAATCTGATTTAGGACACTGTCATTCTCCAATAAAACTAAGTTATTTAATTAAGGAACTCTTTCTTTTGTAAACATTTCATTTTTAGAAGTCTTTTGACTAGCAAACTGCTTCTGAAACTTATGGTTTTGTTTGACTTTTATGTAATACAGAAACTTTCAAAGAGGTTGAAAGAAAATCTATGAAATCTGTTTACAATTCTTGCTGTGGAAAAAATACTGGATTTAGTGTCAGAAGAAGTGGGTTTGAATCTCAGCTCTACCATTTGTGTGACAGGCAAATCATTCCTTCATCTGGACCTTAGTTTCCTCCAAATGAGGGAATTAATAGTACTAGGTGATCTTTAAAGTCCTTTTCAGGATCATAAAATCCAATAAAATGCTAATGACAGCATTAAGTTTAGAGTCACATTCAAAAAGTATCAATTCAGCCTAGTTTGAAAAGGTAGAAGTGATGTACAATAAGAATTTATTTTGAAAGGATACAGTTAAATTTCTGTATTTTTTCAAGTTCAGAAGTAACAGACCTGCAACAAAGGAGAAAAAAGAATAAATTAAGATCAAATGGGGTAATATTTGTAGCAGTGCTTAACACAGTAGGTGCTTAATAAATGCTCTTCCTCTTGTGCCCTCCCTTTAAAGTTTACAACAAAAAGGTTGTATGGTTATTTCACTAATGTATTTTTGTCCAATTTTACTTACACTAAGTTTCAAATATATTAGATATTACCACTGTTTTTCTAAGGAGTCATAAGTACGTAGTTTTGAATACAACAAATCTATTATCATTAACTATTACTTGATACATCTTTTTTTATTATCTAACTTTTTCAAGCAGACTGTGAATTCTGTGAGGGCAGGTTTTATATGCCCTTGCATCCTCAGGAGTGACATATAGAGGGGTTTGCAGGAACGATAAAATAACTAATATCTGGGAAGACTAATACCTCAAGAAATGCATTGCTGTGAACAGTAAAATTTTCTAGATAAGGGCAGAAGTGTCAGAACTTTTAAAAACCTTTCTGATGGAAATCTTTCCAAAAGGTACACTTTCTTTTTGTTAATAGGATCTAAGAAACGATCTTTTCATTGATCTTTTCAGGTTTATAAAGTACCAACTATTGTGATGCAATATTAATGCAAAGTGAGACTTAGGGCTGAATGGATACTGATACGAGTATCTGTTGGAACTTGATTTAAAAAAAAATCTTAAATTTCAATTTTACTACTCAATTATATGCTGCTTTCTCATAAAGGACAGAGTGAAGAGAAATCAGATCTTTAAAGACACAATTCAGGTGGCCATTTGCCTGTATTGTATTTCTTCACTGATGCCTCTCTATGTTTCTCCACAGCAGACTAATCCAATTCATTGTCTGGTACTCAGCATTGTTGTTTCCAACACTGCCCATTACTGCCATCTCTAGGGCAAGTAGTAGTGCAGTGGATACATTACTGAGCTTGAAACCAGGAAGGCTCATCTTCATGAATTCAAATCTGGCCTCAAATACTTACTAGCTGTGTGACCCTGGGCAAATTACTTAATAGATGAGTTCTTCATCTGTAAAATGATCTGGAGAAGGAAATGGCAAATCACTCCAGTATCTTTGCCAAGAAAATCCCAAATGGAGTCAAAGAGTTGGATAGGGCTGAAATGATTCAACTACAAACTGCCACTCCGCTGATTTTTTTTCAAGTTTTTTTCTTATCTCTTTTGTCTCCTGTAATTTTTCATATGTCTGGTGCCCCCCCAAATTGCATCTTTTATAGCTATCTAGTTAATTCAAAGTATTCCTTTCCTTTTGAATGACTGATCGATTTTAATATTTTAGTTGTAATCTATGGGTCTTTAGTTCTTATTTGTCTTTATTTTTTGCTGGTTGCTGAGGATGGTGGTGGGGAGAATGAGAAGAGAGGGGAGCAGGTTTCTTTGCTACCAAAAAGGTTCTTTTTTCCAGCTACTTCTGGATTCACAGAACCTACAAAAGGCTGTATCCTGAGTAGAGAAGGTTTTACTGGGTGAAAACTCAACAAATTTGGTGATTTCTTTTATTTTGACCTACTAACAGCAGGTGATTTACCTATCATATGGGAAGAATTAAGTCTGTGTTTGCACTCCCTATCACCACTCTAGTTTAGGTCCAAAGGATCTCACGATGGAATTACTGCGAAAACTCTTCTACCTGGTATTGCTGAATCCAATGTCACCTTTCCAACCCACCTTTCATCTTCCTGCTAGAATAATCTTCAACAACAATAAGCCCATCAATGAATATCATATTTTTGCTCAAGAAACTTTATTGATATTTCATTCAAATTCCTCTATCTGGCTTTTAAGGTTTTCCCATCATCTCTTGCAACCTTTTCTATCTAATCTTACCTCCACCTCCTAATTAGACCCTACCATGAAACCTTCACTCCAGTTAAGCTGTTCACTTATCCTCATAGGCCATGCTCATTTTGTTCCTCTCACCTTCAAAAGAATACCTTTTCCTCTCCACCTATTCAAATCTTATCTTCAAGGCCAAGTGAATTCTCTATGAAACTTCACTCAATTTCTCTGGCCCAGGCCGATTTCTTCCTTCTCAACTCCTAGTGTACCTAACTCTCCTCTAATAGTTCTACTGGTGTTTGTCTTGCCTTTCTAACTAGAGAAAAACTATAAGTAAGACAGCAGGAAGAAGGACCCTATCTCCTATTTCTTTTGCATCATCTAAAGCTCCTGTAAAAATGCTGGGCAAAGAGCTCAATACTGGTTGATTTACTGATTTATTTTATTTTAGGACAATCACATCAAAGTCTTTAAGAACATTTGGTACTTCAACAAGTATCCCCAATGAAGGCAAAATGTATGTAATCATATGATCACAGGATCTGGAACTGAAAAGAACTTTAGATTTCTGGTCTGAAACCCTTAGTCTTTAGATTATGTTTTTATAATCTCTTAAATTTTGGCATAACAAATGATAACACAGTGTGTCACATAGCTTTATGTTACCAAGCATTTTAGTATGAGGACTCCATTGCTAAGTTATGTCAAATGATAATATTAACACTTCTGTTTAAAACTAGTTCTATATTTTTGAAGCTCAATGAGCTGTGAGAAATGATAAGACAACCAGATTTAAATTAAGACTAACAGATAATTTACTCAGGGAAAGGAAAAAACCCTTCCCTAGTTTCAGAAATTCAGATTTTCAAGCTTTCAGTATTGTCTATGTTCCCTAGACAAATAAAGTACATAGAAAATTAGCATGAATACCAGTTTTCTTCAGTAATGGGTGATGATGGAGGATATGTGAAGATTTCCTGTGGATTAGTCTGAGTCAGACTCCTGCACCAAGCTATTACTGTTGCCACATATCTAGGTTGAATACAAGAAATTAGGAAAGGAAATCATTGAAGCCATCTATTTCAGAGATAAAGTGTTAAGTGGGAAATTTTCTAAAATTTTAAACTGTATCAAAATGTAAATTTAATTCAACTTTTATTTTTATGCCTACATTTTCACCAGGAAAAAAAATAACTTGAAATATCTAACAAATTCTGTTTAAGAATAAAAATAAAGTTGATACCTGGATTCCCTGAAACAGAAAGTCCAGTTACACTTATAAGGCATCCTCTCCAAGCAAAATAAATTTCAATTTAATTTCAATTTTTAAAAAAATATATATTTTTATAAAAGCTTTACACAAAAAAACTTTTAATAAAAGCTTACTTGAATATATAAAATTTAAAAATTAAGAAATTTTCAATCAGTGCATATAAGTATCAGTAATACATGACTCATTGAATTTATCAAATAAATGTGGAGATATGGCCTTAAAGACTGTTTGGACAAGGTATTAATTTTTTAAAACAGTAATGGCATCCAGCTACTTCTTTTGATCTGGAGGATGCCAGTCTCGAACACCAACAAATACTAAAACTAAAACAACGTCAGCAGGGAAAAAAGGTAGATAAGCATTCTCTTGTGACTACTTAAAATGTATACACTTTTAAAACAGGATATAAATGCAATTACTAATGGCATTATGTAGGCTAAAAAGAGCTAAGGCATAATTTTAGTAAGATGACTTCAGGAATCTTTCTCCATTGTGACTAATAGAATAACAACACCTAAGTGGCCAATTTAACTTGTAGAAATTTCAGTCCATTCCTTCCAATATCTAACTCTGCCCTTTTTTCTACAAAAATAGGCAAACTGAATTATGTAAAGTTTTGCTTATTTAGAAGTTCTAATAAATCTCATATTTCAAAATGATGAACTGGTAGCAAAACACAGATTACTTATACCTAGTAGCTTGATGAAGACCATTCCCCTTCTCTTATGTTGAAAACTAAGTGGGATTCATAAAGCTTTGATTTTGGCAAGACCAATCTGTTCAGTTATACTATCTGCCAACATAAAAGAAGGCTCTGCTACCTTAATGAAATGCTTTCTTTTACCAATATCTACTTTGAGAAGCTGTTAACATCTGGATGATAAACTTGTTTTTGATAGACAAGTAAAAAAATTATTAATATTTCATTTTCTAAAATGAATATATAGAAAAGATAGGTTTTACTGCAGTACCTTTCAAATTGTCCAGGATGTTCAATTTGAATTAACTGACCTTGTCCATCTGGAAGAGTTAATTTACACCAACCTAAGGCAACACCTTGATTTACCTTAAGAAAAGGGGAGGAGAAAGATAAAAAAGCCTCATCTAAAGCTGAAAAAATACTCCTACTTTATGTAAATACCAATAAAGAAATAATCAGTAAGTAAGCGAATCAGCAGAGAATTAGAAGATAATTTAAATGCAATTAATGCTTTCACCTGGGATGTAGACACTATTTTGGCAAATTATCTTTGCATTGAGATAAAAAACTAACAAAGAGAAGTAAAATGAAGTTAATTCAATTTATTACCAAAAGAAATCAAGAAAGCATAGTCCCTTCCATGGCTTCTGTATTTTATAAAGGAAGCCAAGTTAACACTACAATGTTTCTTTATTTTTTGTATTTTGTAGAAGAATGGACACTACTTGTCCACATTTCAATTATGAATAACTTATGAATAACAATAGTAAAAGCTAGCATTTATAGAGAGCACTTTAAAGTTTGCAAAGTATTTTAACAAATTATTTCATTTGATTCTCACAAGAAATCCTGGGAGGCAGGTGCTATTATTATCTTCATTTTACAAATGAGGAAACTGGGCAGATAGAGGTCAAAAGTGACTTAATCTAGACCACATAGTTAGTAAGAGTTGAAGTAAAATTTGAATCCAGGTCCAATGAAAGGATGTTTGAAAAATTATTTTGTAATTAAATACTGAAAACAATTTGTCATAGAAATAGGTTATAAGCAATGTTTAGATCTTCAGTTGCCCACAGAAGATTATTTAACCTGCTGAATTACAATACTGTAGTTTTGCATATGGGAAAATGAATCCCAAGTTATACCTTGAAAGTTGGAATACCAGGAATATTTTCTCTGCCACTGTCCCAGTCTCTAAAAGAGAACCCCTTTCTCTCTTCCACCCCATATAGAAGACAGAATCACATCCTCTCCCTTCTTTTTGCTGCTCCAGAGAAGGAGAAGCCACCCCTCTCCCCGAATGTGCTAATGCCAAGGAAGAGGGGTTTCAATGGCATTTGCTGAAGAGTAAGGCTACAGAGGCACAGGCTAGAGGTTTTTGATAGCTAGGTTTCTATTGAAAGATAATAGTGGGGAAAGGTGTCTTATATTTTTACATACCCAATGTTGAAGACACATAGACTGCTGAATATCCAGAATAAAAAAGAAAGACTTCCCTGAAATATATTTACCTGTCTCTTTCTGAAGAAAGAACTGAAGTTCCAAATTAGGGTTAGGGAAATACCATCCAAAAAAACAGCAAATACTTTATCATCAGAGTATACAAAAAAACTTCCTATCATGGGAATGAGTGTTTCCCTCAAAAGCACTGGCATATTCCCTTTATTTGATCCAGAAACCTAAAACCATGTAAATTAAGAAAAGAAAAGTAGTTATTCATGAACAAGATTTAAATAATCAACTATAAAGCATTTTAACATTTTTGTCAGTATCCTGAACTTTTTTATACTTCAATGGATCCATAATCTCATTAGTTGTCATTAATGTAGATTGTGCCTTTTCAGCTTCTATGATTTTTGTTCAAATTGTACCATAACAGTCTCCAAAGAGCCATTCAACTTTCTCAAAGCCTTCCAAGGGCTTTTTTGAGTACTCTATGACCCTAGGTTCTTGAAAGCTGTTGCAGCAAAGTATAGGCCTTGGTTTGTTCCAATGATGGAAAAAACTATATGCTAACTGAACATCAGGCCCACTCAAGATGTAGAGGCTTAACTGATAACATATAAAAATGTTTAAAATAGCTCTTTTTGTAGGGGCAAAGGCCTGGAAACTAAAGGGGGGCCCATCAATTTTAATTGGGGAATGGCCAAACAAGTTATGATATATGATAAAAGAACAGTACTGTGTAATTAGAAATGATGAAAGGTATAGTTTCAGAGAAACCTAGGGAGTCTTGTATGAACTAATACAGAGTGAAGATGGCAGAACCAGAACAATTTATACAATAACAGCATTGTAAATAACTTGGAAAGACTCACGAACTCTGATCACACAATGGCTAGTCATGATTCCAAAGAACTGATGAAAGTGATGGGCTCAAGAACCAGAAATGGGACAAATATTTTTAGAAATAACAAATGAAGGGACTGGTTTTACTTGACCATGCATATTTGTTAA
The DNA here is from genome assembly GCF_003287225.1 of Phascolarctos cinereus. NCBI lineage: Eukaryota > Metazoa > Chordata > Mammalia > Diprotodontia > Phascolarctidae > Phascolarctos > Phascolarctos cinereus. Next base: position 348,010,058 of record NW_027555847.1, on the reverse strand, counting down.
AAGGTTTTTTTCAGTGGTGGGGTTTGTGAGACAGAAAATAAAGCTCTTTCATAAAAAAAAATTTTTTTTAAAGCTTTTAAAAAAGAGGCTTAACAACAAAAGGCTGGCAACTCATGGAACAGATAAAATTCAGGAGACTCAATCTTGTTTGGTCCCTTTTCTGCTCCTGTCGTGAGAGTGGTAAAAAAGCACAGAATGCTAATAATCACAGTTCTTAGACCATCTATGAATGTTAATTTATCTTATTATTCTTAATTTATGACCTTTGTACAATCACAAATTGTCTAAATAGTCAAACACTACTGGAGTAACTTGAACAACATCCAGATTGAAATTCTTGCTATAAATGAAAACTAAAGACATGAATCATAGTTAAATGAAAGGGTCACCTAATAATAGGTTTTCCTCAGAGATGTGAATAAAGGAGTTGGTAGCAGGTTTCACAGTGTTCAAAGATAAGAAGAAACATCATTTCATGGAACATTTGGTTATCTTGGGAGGCAGTGCTCATGATGAATTTATATGCAGAGAGAGACTGCCAGGATAATAATTCTTAGTTATTGTACCAATTTTTGTCAGAGACAATGATAATGTACAGGAGATGTAAGAAGAATGACATAACATCCTCTGAGTTATGTCAAAAAATTGACTGGTATTTCTAGTGTAAAGATGACACATAGGGATGTATGGCAAAAACTATCATGAAGACTCCAAAGAAAGACCTATAGAGCTACTCAGATGTCTCAAGCCTGTTGTGGGTAAAATTGTTGGTGGTGACACAAATTAGAACTAGAACCCAAACCCAGTACCATAAATTTAGGAACCAACAAGGGTTTATTGAGTTTGCCACAAAGAGAGAACTCCCCACACACAGAGACTCCCTGAGGGAACAAAAGGATGAAGCTTATATAGATTTCAATTTGGCCAGGAAGTGAACTGGGTATGGAGTATCTTAGGATTGCCGGGGGTAGTGAGGAAGGAAGAGCAGATGTGATATCCTTTGACTGGATAGGCTTGCTGCTGGGCTAGTAACAGAAAAGGCTCTTATTCAGGTTAGCTATCTCATGTAATCCCACCCCAATAGATAGGACCATTTTTGCTGTTTCAGCAATGAAAACTGAATACAGGGTGGGGGTTCAAACAAGGTCAAGGCCAAGATAGGGAATTGTAGACAAAACAGAGTTGTTTTAGCTTTTTTCCCCTACTCAATTCCTCTCTTATACGGTCATAACTACTTTTTTAAAAAGTTTTTATTGACATTTCGTTTTTATATTGCCTATAAAAATCAACTTTCTCTCCTTCCCATGTCCCCAACACTGAAAAAGCAAAAAATCAAACGCCTTATAACAAGTGTGTATGTATAGTGTCTCATTCTGTAACAAGTCCATCACCTGTCAAGAGCTGGGTAAGACTTCATCATTGGTCTTCTGGAATCATGGTTGGTCATTGCATTGAACAAAGCTTTCAAGGCCTTCACAGCTGTTTGTTTTTACAAGGTTGTTACTGTATACATTGTTTTCTTTCTGTTCACTTCACTCTTCATCTCATATAAGCTCTAATGAGATGAAATAGGTTAACTTAGGATAACCAACTCCATTTCATTTTAAGCCTCTATTTTATGACTGAGATATTTGAGTTGTTTTGCTGTTAGGTTTTCAATAAGGTAAACACTTGTGCGGTATAGTTTGAGAATGCGTGTATCCATAACAACTGACAAAACATGTAAAACCCCAGATGTGACAGACTATTAATGAGAAAATACTGTAAAGAATTTTTGTCAATAGTTTATATAACTATCTACCAATCAAATTATGTGGGAGATAAATTAGGTAACAGACCACCAATCAGAACTTGAGAGCAATCAGTTAATACCCCTAGCTAGAACCACAAAAGCAGGCTGGAAGTCTCAGTCATCTGCCTGTTCCCTAACAACTAAGATAAACTCCTGCATTCTCTAAACAGCAATGTTTGCTTGAGAGCAGTACTGACTGATGGAGACTAGCCAGATAAACACCTAACAGAGACACACACATATAGCCTCCAATTGGACATTGAGGGCACTTTGTTGTGAGTGCTGGTATGAGACACACTTACTCGGACTTCTAAGAATCAGGTTGTTGATATATTCCTAGAGGGGTTGATGTTTTATTGTCAAAGAAATAACTACACATTATAGATTACTAACGTCTGACATCATGCATTCATTAGTGTTAAGTCTGATTTAGTGCTTCTGTTGCACTAATCAACATATGTAATGGAAAATCAGTTTAGAGCATGAACTGTAGGTTACACAAGCTTTGTGACGCTTCACTGAAACTGTCCCTTTTAATATTTCTTACAATATTGTATCACATTCACATACCATAATTTGTTCAGCCATTCCCTAGCTGATGAGCATCACCACCTAAATTTCTGGTTCTTTGCTACTACAAAAACAACTCCTATTAATATTTTTTTGTACATAGTGGTCCTTTCCCGCTTTCTTTGATCTCTTTGGGGCGTGGATCTGATAATTGTATTGCTTGAGGCATAGTTTCAAATTGCTCTTTAGAATGGCTCAATTCATGGTTCCACCAATGTGCAATTAATGTACCTATTTTGCCATAGCCCTTCCAACATTTATCATTTTCTCTTTTTTTTGTTAACCTCACCAATATGATGGGTATGAGTTAGAAGCTCAGAGTTCCTTTAATTTGCATTTTTCTGATTATTAATGATTTGGAGCATTTTTTCATATGGCTAATCTCTGTAAGAGTGAGAAGTGAAATATGGCAAGCACTAAACACCATCACAAAATATGTACTGACTATATCATAACAGGGATAAGCTGACTGGTCATTAGTTTGGGAGTCATTTCCAAATAAGTTGTCTGAAATAAAAAAAATGGAAAACAACAACAAATAAGTTATCTGTGTGAAGTCAAGACCATCAACTGGTCTTGAAGGTCAAAATTTAGTCTAAATCAGGATAAAAATGAGAAGTTACCAAGTTTGATAACAGTAGTTCCTACTCAATCTATTCAAACAAGCTGTAGACTTTGAAAAATGAAAAATTCAAAAGATATTATTTAACTACCAGTTTTCATAATAAGGGTGAAAGATCCTAAACACTGTCTCACATAAAAAACATTTGCTCTCTTTTGTTTAGTGGAAAAACACGGAAGCCAAGTGCAATAAATATTTGGAGCCCAAGTTTATTTGTAAAATATTATGGAGGATTATGATTGAATTATGAACATTATCACCTTAAAAATAGCAAAAAACAATTGAGGAGAAAATGACCTTGAAGACAACTATGTATGAAACTCAAATAAGTCATATTATCCTGAGGTGACTGTGATTGAAACTAGAAGAAAAGCCAATGTGAAAAAAATACAGTTCCACCAGCATTTCAAGTGTTTTATTCTTCTTGGTAATGGTAATGATCATTACCAGGAGGCCCAGAAGCTGTTCTATACAGACTCTACATCTCAGTGTTTGATACATTAGGTAAGGAAATGGCAATAGCACTTAGAATATAAAATGGGACCAGTGGTTAGACCTAACTAAATACACCTAGATGGAATTTGAATTGGAGACAAAACAATTTTAAGGGTACCAAGAGATGTTTATTTCCAAAATATCTCCAAGAGGAGAAGATTCTAAAATAGAAGAGATCAGAGGCGGTAGAAGGCACTTTGCTTTAAGGAGGACTAAGGAAATTATTTTGTTCTGCTGAGCCAAGTACATACCATTTTCCAGCAGCATATATTATAGTTATGGCTTAAAGAAAGTCTAATTTTGACACAATGTTGAAGAATTCTGCAAACATGAAAAAAATTAGTTAAATATAAGCAACTTAAATGGTATATTCTAGATCTTAGTAGTAGCTTTATTCATAGCACCATGCAACATTTTAGCTCAAAAGCAATACTTACTTGCATTAGAGTTTGTCATAACCTTTCTTTCCCCCATGGATATTTAAGGCCCTAGAAGAGAGCCACTGTTGCTGCCTTTTCATTTAATATCTGTTAGGGTGCATTCCTGTTAGATTTCCTTGATTATTAAAAAAAAAAATTTGGTTTGGATCTGTGATTTCTTTAGTATGAGAAGCTTCCAGCAAAGCAACTCTCTCCAACAATGCTGACTGGCTACTTATCTATAATTTCTACACTTGCCTGAACAGTTGTTTGAGGTACTGAGAGGTTAAGCGACTTGTCAACAGTCACAGAACCAGCATCGGTTAGAGGAATGATCTAGAGTCAGGTCTTCCTGAGTCCAAGGCTTGCTCTGTCTCTCCTAAGCTGTGCTACCTCTCAATTTCCTTGATAGCTGTGCTGAAGGTTTTAGTCTCATCTATGACGTGATTCCAAATTGGACTAGTCAATCAGATACTTATGTCTTTAAGGAAGAGCCACAGAGTCAGCTAAAGGGAAGTCCCAGTAGCTAAAATATAGCAATGCCCATACACAGTAGGAACAGTACTCTCAAAGCACCTTTAGCCTTCTTTATGCTAGAGTTTACTGATCAGGAGAAAAATATCAATGTAAGGCATAAATAGGTCTCTGAGACTTCCATTACCTTAGGTCTCTTCCTAATTGAAGCTATACATGGCAGAAAGAAGATGTAAAGATGCACCTATGTCCTAGGCATGTGGGTATTTTCCTACTGGGATGCCTAAAAGAAAGTATTTTTTGGTTCAAAAATATACCTAGTCATTGAAAGTTAGAGCTTAAAGAGATAAGAAATCAGTGACTCTAGACCTTTATTTATGGAGAAAACAGAAAGGTAAAGTTGCTTACCCAAGATTACACAGTTTCACACTACCAACTCCTAATCTTATTCCTTAAGTAAAAGAAAACGTACTAGTAGAAAGTGCATAGCTTACCTGGTAGCCTGTGTAATGAGGGAACACACAGAGTATGGACTTCCTGGTCTATCAGGAGGAAGGTTTCTGATTGAATACATTTTCTCTTCTCTCTAAAAACATGTTTAGAAATAAACTAGTTCTAAATTGGTACAACTATTGACACTTTAAAAAAACGTGATTATTAGGCCATCACCATTCTTTCTACATTTGACAGAAAATGAAGTTTTTTTATCAAAGTTCATAAATACAAGGCATTATTAACATTTTCTCCTTCATTTTTCGATAGCTAACAAAACAATAAATCAAGCCCTGATTTGTAGTGTTGGCCGATTTCAGAGGTATAAATGGTCACGCTGAAAATTTAACAATTGGCTCTTGTAAGCTGGTATGAGCAAACTCCAATATACCCCTGGGACATATCCAGCGCTAGTCACAGATATTATTTCAAAAGGACTTTTTATTTTTATCTTTTTTCTATTTAAAATTTTGGAATGATAATCAAATGTGAATATTCTCCACGGTTCTGTCCTAGGACCTTTTCTCCTGCTACACTCTCTTGGCAACGTCACATTTCCCATTTGGGTTTAATTACCTCTTTATGCAGATGACTTATCTCTCTATATTCCAATATTTCTCCAACTGCTTAATTGGAAATTTCAAACTATCTGGATATCTCAAACTCAACATATGCAAACTCAACTCACTATCTTTTCTCCTACAACTCTCCCTCTTTCCAAACTTCACTACTTCTGTGGGAGGCCCCACCAGTTCCCAGTCTCCTACATTCTTAATTCTCCCTCACTCTGCAAAACCAATCAGTTGCTCAATCTAGATCTTCCTACTTCTACAACATCTCTTCCATGTGATTCTCTATCCTCACACAACTACCATCTTAGCTTACTGCAGCAGCCTAATTGGTCTCCCCGACTCAAGCTGCTCCCCACTTGAGTTCCTCCAAGTCACTGCTGCTGAAGTGATCTTTGTAGGTTTGAGCGTGTTACATCCTTACTGAAATCAACTCCAGTGCCTCTCTTTTGTCTTGCTAAACTCCTAGGTTTGGCTTTGAAAGCCCTTCACAGTCTGTCCCCCGACCTATATTCCAGCTTCGATGGATATCATTCTCTCCCTTGCTCTATACAATACAGCCAAAATAGCCTTCTCTCTGGATAAAACATTCTATACTTCCAGTTTCCATGCTTTCACAATGGCCATCCCCCCACAGTTGGAACGTACTCTTTTCTCATTTTGTCCATACAGAATGTCTCTCTTTCTTCAAGAAGTAGCTCAAACATCAACTACATTAAGCCTTTCTTGCTCTCCCCTAATTGTTAGTATCCTCCCAAACCAATCACTTTGCACTTATATTTTTGAAAAACTTTAAATCACAGCTTACTAAAATCCATTTATCCCATAGTATGTTTTCTCCTCAACCCTTTCTATTTAAACACAAAAGTCAATTTAATGTATAGGGAGAATATAACTTTAATTGAACAAGACAGCAAAATTGCTCTGTTATAGTTGAACTTCGTATAAAAGGAGACATATGTTATTACATTTTACAGACAAGAATACTGCTTATATCTGTGGCAGATATAGTGGCGCAGTAGATAAAAGTGCTGGACTTGGATCAAACCCTGCCTCAGAAACTTCCCAGCTGTGTAACCCAGGGCAAGTCAATTAACTTTTGTGTCTGCTTCAGCTTCCCCATCTGTAAAATGGGGATAATACATGTAAAGCACTTTGCAAACTTAAAATGCTATTTAAATATTAACTATTGTTATTATACACCATAATATTTTACTTTTTTCTCATTCCTGTTTACACACTACATAGGTTAAGACTGACTTAATTTTCAACTGTTTTTCTCACTGGCTTTACTAAGCAATTTATCCCATTTTCCATTCTGTTGTAGATGGTAGGAAAATTCTATTCATTATGATCCATCCTGCAAAGAGAAGTGGGACACTATAATGATGTCCCTTAAGGACCAGACATCAAACGCCAGCCTCCTGGGTAAATTAAAGCCCATCACTTAAACATATTTGAGCATATTATGCCTAGTAAGCCCAATTACTTAATCTTCCACCAGCACTAAGCATGACCTCTGCACTGTTCATGCATTCACTTGTTCAGTAAATTTAAAAGCGCAAAATATTAAAATCTATTGATGTTTAAAAAATTGTAACCAATTAGTTTACATAAGAACAACATGATACATATTTTGAGCAAGTGAACACCGGAAATAGTATGGAGTCAAAGTGCTAAAGTACTGTTGGTTTCCACTTCTTTTGTTTATAAACTTTCATCACATAAAGAAACATAGAAGAAATATAGAATATCTATGTTTTAAACCAAGATTGCACAGGCAAATCAAGTACAGTGGGATGAAAGTGCACTGTCGGTGAGCTGCCAAGAATGAAGTGTGTCTACGCTAACAATGAGAACATACATAGTCTACGCCATGACTAGGTAATATAACATGACATACTGAATTGCAAAACAATTTATTTCATTTGCAATTTAAAAGTCCAAACAAAACTACAAGTATCAGAAATATCTACTCAACCAACAGTGTTGTTGTATGGAGATAATAATTATAGACCTACTTGTTCTGATTCTTTGTGCACTGAAGAGAATGTAAAATAGTTCCCCAAAAACGTTCCTTCTGATTTGAAAATGGATCCATCACCAGGAAAAATTTCTATCGAGTTTACAGTTTCATGAGAAAGTCTAGAGAAGATTAATGTTAAATCAAAATTAAATTTTTTTTCTATACATATGAATAAAGTTAGCCATGCAAAAAACAATTCTTTGCTCTGCCAGGAAGAATGGAATTTTGATTAAAAAAGGACATTTTTCCACTTTAGTTTAAATTTGGTTAATTTTTTTTTAAATGATCAAACTGCACCGCCTGAGTATCTTACCTAAATACTGTACCTTTGTACCATACTACTTTTACTAGCTCAGGATAGGTATATTCTTGTTCTTGTAAAGATGAATTAGAGAAATTCCACCTGTTACAAAATAAAAACAAACATGGAATTATTTATAGTGGTACACTATATGTTTACCTGAAAAAGTTAACATAACACTATAATCACATAATGATTTCCTCTCCTAAATTTAGAGCATGAAAAATGAAACTAAATTTACAAAAGAAAATTCCACTGGAAAAATATTTATCTAAACTTAACTTCTTTGATGATTTTCTGTGTTATCATCATAATAAATCCTAATACAATTAATTACACAGACAAGATAATTCAGCCTGGTGTGAAATTATAATGACCAAAGTTGGCAATAAAGAGGAGACATGAGAATGCACCACCTTCCCTTCTTTGTAGAGGTGAGTAGACCACAGATTTGGAATAACATAATCAGATTTGGTTCAAAGTGGAACTTTCCTCCCTCTTTTGTATTCTTTGTTTTAAAAGAGGGGAGAGAAATACTGGAGAATATAAGTGATATAAAAATTAAATGTATCAATTTTTAAAAAATCAGTTTAGATTGTTAAATTACTTTAAGTTTCTTTTGATGAATTCTTTTATTTGAAGAATCTCAAAACTTTTGATCCGTTATTGTCATAAGCATCAACCAACATTCAGGGGCTTTAAAGTAGCTCCTGTAGTGTTTCTGTGATAAAATGATGAACTTTCTTCAGGTTTAATCATCATCATGACATGTCTCTTTTAACACTGCTGATAGGTAGGCATTCAACCATCTACACATCTTTCCTTGTGAAAGAGCACTGGATTTGGTATGACCCTGGACAAGGCACAACTTGAGACTCAAGTTTCCTCATCTGTAAAATGGGGTAATAATACACACATATTACTTCAAAGAGTTGTTATAAGGAGTAAAAAACATAACATGTATGATGCTTTAACTATAAAGCATTATTATTTTTGACATGAAGATGTGTTAAGAGTCTGAGGCTAAGAATGAATGGTATGGAATAGTTATCTGGTTTGGGATTTTTTTTTTTTGGTACAAAGCTAACTGGACTTAAGAGGACAGCTAGGTGGCTCAGTGGATAGAATGCTGGGCTTGGAATCAGGAAGACTCATATTCCTGAGTTCAAATCTAGCCTCAGACACTTCCTAGCTGTGTTACTCTGGGCAAGTCACTTAACTCTTCTGGCCTCATCTATAAAATGAGCAGGAGAAGGAAATGGCAAGTTACTCCAATATCTTTGCCTAGGAAATAACCAATGGGGTCATGAGAGCCAAAAATGACTGAAAAACAAACTGAACTCTACTGGGAGTGAATCTGCGTTTATGGTCTAAATAACTATATAAACAGCTTAATTGAAAATGAATAAACTAAAAAATAGTGACATATGAAAAAAATTCTTTAAAAAAACAAATTTTATTATATCCATTTTAAGATTTGAAAATTAATATTAGGTATTTTAGAATTTTTCAAAATATGAATATATAAAGTTAGTTTTGACAGTAGACCTTTTCTAAAAAGCAAGTGATTCTTTCATTACCTGTGCAGATGTGGATTATGACAGTTGAGGGGAAGAACTCTGGGAAGAACAGAAACCTCTTCACCTTCCTTTGAAATATCAGATGCTAAAACTGTGATCTGTTTAACATTCTGGTCAGCTTTCGATAGTTTATTAAATTTCTGAAGAAAGTCAAGTGCCAAAGACACAGGATACTTCCATTCTTCTGGACAGGAGTCCATAGACCAGTGCTGCTTTACCCACGTGTACACAAAGGTGTATTTCTTGTAAGACAAAGATGCCATCTTTTCCCCTTTGGATTCATTTATAAAATTATTTGCTCCTAATAATTCCTTGGATTTGACGATTTGGCAGTGCAAATCATTTTCCTTATTCGTCAAGCTTTGTCTGTCAGAAGTTTTTCTAAATATACAGTTTTTGCTTGCTTTTTCACACTGTTTATCCACTTTCTTTAGACTATTATTCTTTTTTTCTGATAGTGCCATTAGTGAGTGAGACCTCTGGCTGATTTTGCATAAAAAATGTATAGTAAATTCATGTTGTTGTTTTGGTAGGCAAAGATAAGCATGACCATCTAAAGATGAAATCTTCACAGTGCCATCATCCATACAAATCACTGCATCATTTGTACCACGACTAGGCCACCTGACTTCTGAGATATCAATGAAAACAGACTGTTTAAAAAAAAATAAAATAAGGACTATAGTAAACATTTTCTGTAAGCAATTCAACTCTCATTTATTTAGTGCTGGTGGTACAGACAATATTAGAATTAGAATGACAAACAATTAGAATTAGAATACAGACAAAATTAGAACTTAGGAGACGAAAGGCCTTGCCCCAGTGACAATCAATCCCCTGATAGATGCTTATAAAGGAAAGACTGGGACCAACTCAGCTTCTATTCTAGAGCCCAACTCACTGTCCCTGCCCTGGTAATACAGGCCACTGTATGCCACCTAAAACCTCAGGGCTCTGAATAAGTCTCTTCCAACTCTGTACTCATGGCTTAAGCCTACACAATTCCTCCCTATACTTTCATTCCAGCTGATCCCAGTATTACTCCTAGACCCTTTGTTAGTGTCCCTCTACTAATTTTTTTCTTTTGGATCCCCTGCCTTTAAGCCAGCACAGTCTTCCATCCATGAACACTTCCTTTTATAATCCTTCCATTTTCTTAGGGCAACTAAAATTTCACTTTTCAGGAAAGATCTCACAACTCTCTTCAATGCTAATGCTTGCTTGCTTGCTCTCTCTCTCAGGAATCTCCTCTGCCCTGCCACCATTGACAGTTAAAGGGGCTAAGAGGAAATGATGGCATACTGCTTACACCCTACTATCACTTGTAGAACATAATTCTGCCACCATAATGCAACAACCTTTTCTTTTATCAAAGACCCAGCAAAGACTTGCTACAATCAAAAGTTATCTAGTCCAACCTCCTTCATTTTGCAGATAAGAAAACTGAGGATCCCATAAAAATAACTTGAAGGTAGTGTAAGTAGTAAGTGGTAGATCTAAGATTTTAATGTGGGTACCATAACTCTAATCTCAGTACCACTGTGTCACACGGGCTTAAGTTCACACCACTGACTCTACAACCCTTTCCCCAGACTTGGTTCCTATCATCTCCTGCCCTCCAGAGTACTCTCCTGAAATCTTCAGTCTTCCTCTCCTCTTTCTTGATAACTAACATTCTCCCTTCTAACTACCTTCTAAACACACTGGTCTCACAACTGTTATCTCCATCTTCACCTTACTTGCGGCACCCACCAAGATAAGTCATATTCTAGACTTCATTATCATTCAAACTGCTCACTGCCAAGATTATAACTGTAAAATTCCCTTTTCAGATAACCATGTCTTCTCTTTTTAACAAGTCCACAGAATACAGTTCTAGGGAGGCAGAGCCAAGATGGCGGAGTGAAAGCAGTGATTTGCTTGAGCTCTCCCCCAAACCCCTCCAAATACCTATAAAAAAATGGCTCTAAACAAATTCTAAAGCAGCAGAATGCACAAAAAGACAGAATGAAACAAATTTCCAGCCCAAGACAACCTGGTTGGTTGATCAGAAAGGTGTATCGCGCCGGGCTAGGAGAAGAGCACAGTTCAGTGTGGGCACTGAAGCAGCAGTGAACCTGCAGCAGGCCTCAGAGGACTGAATCGCAGGCAGCTGTGGCAGTTTCCAGACCTCTTAACCCACTAACGCCAAAGAAAACTTAGAAGGTCAATGGGAAAAGTCGTTTCTGAAGTGTGAGAGAAGCTAGGTCTCAGCCCCAGTTCCTGAAAGCCTGGCCCCAGGGCGGCGACTGCCTCCTGAGCTTCTGGCCCACAGACTGAGGGGGAATCCAGTGGCTGATCAGAGGGGGACTGCAGGGATCTCTTTGCCAGTGCTGAGGCAGGAATCTCTTGCTTTGACCATGCTTGGATCTGGGTCACAGTTCTGAGTGGTGGTCCTGGGGCAAGGAGGAGTGCTGGTGTGGTGGACCTTGTAGTGGCTGTGAAGAGAAAATCCTCCTCAGTTCCAAGACAGAAAAGAGAGCTTGTAGTCACTTATAGACCAGAGCACAGGCCAGGAAAGGAGTAAACACCTTGCCCCTTATTATACCACCCTGGAAGAAATGAAAATTTACAGGTCCTAGAGTATCTCTAAAAACAGCTGTACAAACCCCCAAAGGTTGGGACAGTACATTCTCCACATTGGAAGCAGAACTTTACCTTAATAAAGAGTTTATAACTCAAGTAATTGGCTGGGATCATGAGCAAACCTCTCAAGAAGTGTCAGTCCATAGAATCTTCTTTTGGTAACAAAGAAGATCAAAACATACAACCAGAAGAAGACAGCAAAGTCAAAGCTCCTACATCCAAAGCCTCCAAGAAAATTATGAATCAGTCCCAGGCCTTGGAAGAGCTCAAAAAGGATTTTGAGAAGCAAGTAAGAGAAGTAGAGGAAAAACTGGGAAGAGAAATGAGAGTGATGCAAGGAAATCATGAAAAACAAGTCAACAGCTTGCTAAAGGAGACCCAAAAAAATACTGAAGAAAAAGGAACACCTTAAAAAATAGCCTAACCCAAATCCCAAATGGCAAAAGAGGTCCAAAAAGCCAACGAGGAGAAGAATGCCCTAAAAAGCAAAATTGGCCAAATGGAAAAGAAAGTCCAAAAGATTACTGAAGAAAATACTTCCTTATGTAAATGTAAAGCCTATATCAGATTGTGTGCCATCTTGGGGAGGGTGGGGGGGAAGAAGGGGGAGAAAAATTTTCAACTCAAAAGAATATGGAAGTGATTGTTGATAAATCAAAATAAATAAAATTTAAAAAAGAAAAAAAATACTTCCTTAAAAATAAGAATAGAGCAATTGGAAGATAGTGACTTTATGAGAAATCAAGACACTGTAAAACAAATCCAAAAGAATGAAAAATTAGAAAACAATGTGAAATATCTCATTGGAAAAACAACAGACCTGGAAACACAGGTGCAGGAGAGATAATTTAAAAATTATTGGACTATCTGAAAGCCATGATCAAAAAGAGTCTAGCCATTATCTTTCAAGCAATTATCTTATCACGAAAAACTGCCCTGATATTTTAGAACCAGGGGGCAAAATTGAAAGTGAAAGAATCCACGGATTACCTCCTGCAAGAGATCCCCAAAGGAAAACTCCTAGGAATATTGTAGCCAAATTCCAGAGTTCCCAGGTCAAGGAGAAAATATTACAAGCAGCTAGAATAAAACAATTCAAGTATTGTGGAAACACAATCGGGATAACACAAGATTTAGCAGCTTCTACATTAAGGGACTGGAGGACATGGAAGATAATATTCCGGAGGGCAAAGGAGATAGGATTACAACCAAGAATCAACCTACCCAGCAAAACTGAGTATAAATCCTTCAGGGGAAAAAACGGTCATTCAGTGAAATAAATAGAGGACTTTCAAGCATTCTTGATGAAAAGACCACAGCTGAATAGAAAATATGACTTTCAAATACAAGACTCAAGTGGAACATGAAGAGGTAAACAGGAAAGAGAAATCATAAGAGACTTATTAAGATTGAACTGTTTACATTCCTGCATGGAAAAATGACATTTATAACTCATGAGACCTTTGTCAGTATTAGGGTAGTTGGAGGGGAAAAATTATATGTATGTAGATAGATAGATAGAGGGCACAGGGTGAGCTGAAGATGAAGGGGTCATATCTAGAGAATAAAATTAAGGAGTGAGAGAGGATTATACTGGGAGAAGGAGAAAAGGAGAGGTAGAACGGGGTAAATTATCTCACAAAAAAAAACAGAAAAGAAAAGGCTCTTACAGTGGAGGGGAACCAGGGAAAGGTGAGAGGGAATGAGTGAATCTTATTCTCATAGGATTTGGCTTAAGGAGGGAATAACATACACACTCAATTGGGTATGGAAATCTGTCTTACCCTACAGGAAAACAGGGGGAGAAGGAGACAAGAGAACAAAGGAATGATAGAGAGGGGAGACTGGGGGGTAATCAGAAGCAAACACTTCTGAGGAGGGACAGGGTCAAAAGAAAGAATAAATGGGGGAAGGGCGGGATAGGATTAAGGGAAATAGAGTTAGTTTTTCACAACATGACTACTGTGGAAGTATTTTGCATAACTGCACATATATAACCTATATTGAGTTGCTTGCCTTTTCAGTGAGGGTGGGTGGGGAGGGAGGAAGAGAGAAAATTTGGAATCCAAAGTTTTAAAAACACATGTTTAAAAAAATGTTTTCACATGCAACTAGGAAATAAGAAATACAGGAAATGGGGCACAGAAATCTATCCTGCCCTACAGAAAATAGAAGGGGAAAGGGGGAGAGATAGAAGGGAGGGCAGGCTAGGGGAAGGGATATTCAGAATGCATGCCATCTTGGGGTGGGGGAGGGGTGAGTTGGGGTGAAAATTTGGAACTCAAAATCTTGCGGAAGTAAATGTTGAAAACTAAAAATAAATAAATTAAAAACCAAAATAAAACAAACAACCAAGTCCACGGCTTCACTTCTGAACCTGTACTTTACCTCAAGCATGAAGTCAATTTTCTCTCAGTCCAACATGTCTGCCGCCCAGCTTCTTTTCCTTTTCTTCAGTCTTAAATGGCCATTTCAACAATATGATCTTCTCCACTCTTAAATCCCTCATCCTTCTGTACTATGTCCTATTGGATAACCAATTCCTGCTCCACTTCTCTTCCCAAATAGCTTAGCCACTGGTAGAGATATGATCCCATCCCTTCCTGTTCCCTCTGGGAACAGTAATCTTTAAAAGACTGACTCATTCTGGACATGTGCATGAAAACTTCTAGGTCTTTTCTAGATGAAGTGCTATCTAGATAAGCCTTTCTCATCTTACATTTGTGATGATTTCTGAACCCAAGTGTAACTTTTCACATTTATCTCTATTAAATTCCATCATTAAGTTTATTACAGCATTGTAGCTTGTGGAGTTCTTTTGGATCCTGACTCAGTTTTCTATGTCAGCTATCCAACCTAGACTTTGTGCCTTCTACAAAAGCAGCTGTGCCTTTATCTAAGTCATTAATCAAAATGTTAATCACAAATCTGGAGTATTCTACCAGAGGCCTCTTTCCAAGCTGATACTGAACCATTTATGACTCTTTGGGTCTAGCTATTTAACTAATTCCAAATCCACCTAACTGTACTATTGTCTAGCCTACAAATCTTTTCCCATCTTTTCCATAAGAATTGCATGAGAAATTTTTAACACAATCTTTGCCGTGGCAGCTAGGTGGCACAATAGATAGCGTATCAGCCCTGGAGTTAAGAGGACTCAAGAGTTCAAATGCGGTCTTAAGACACTTGACACTACTAGCTATGTGACCCTAGGCAAGTCACTTAGTCACTTAAACCCAATTGCCTAGCAAAAAACAAAAACACAACAATAAAAAAACACCTTTGTTAAAACCTAAGTAACCTAACTAAACTTTTCTAATCTTATCTCGAATCTACCAGTTTAATAACTCTAGTTAAAAAATGGAAATGAGGCTAGTCTAGCATGAACTGTTTTTGAAGAAATCATGTTGGCTCTTTATGAGATGTTCACTAGCCATCATTTTTTTTAAGAATGCATTCTACAATTTTTTCAGGAAAGGTCTTCTCTCACAGTCAAGTTCCCTGACCTATAGTTTACAGACTCCACTTTCCTCTTTTTTTTTACGTCAAGACAGTTGCCCTGCAACACTTACCTCTTTTGTCCTCTAAGAGCTTTCCTGCTACATCTTTTAGTAATCTGGGATATAGTTCATTTGCAGCAGCTGGGAGCCTGAACTTACCAAAAACATGTGAAAATGACCTGAATCTGTATGCCTAACAAAATACTTAATTTTGTTGCTACCTTCTTCCCCATGTCTACAAATAAGTATTTTAAAAGCAAAAAAAAATTTTTTTAAACTCTCTTTTGATGCCACTTTCTTTTCACCTTCATTTCTAAACTTTTACAAAGAATTGCCTACACTTGTTGTATCCACTTCCTTAACACTAACCCAACTCAACTCCCTGTAATATGGGTTCCAGCTACTAAAATTGCTTTCTCCAAATTTAGCAACAGTCACCTAAATACCAGATTTAAAGGCTTCTTGTTAGTCTTCATCGTTCTTTTCTACAACATCTGATACTATGGACAATCCTCTTCTTGATTTTCTTTTCTCCCTTGGGTTCCAAGACTTTGCTATTTCTTGCTTCTCTTTCTCAGTGAGTTATCTTTTCAGTGTCTTTCTCTAATTACTCTTCCTCCCCGAAAAGTACTGTGTTTGGCCCCCTTCTGTTCTCTACTTCGCAATCTTATCTGTTGTTATGGTTTCAATGATTAACTTTATAGAGTTCATTCCCAAATTGATTCCTACTGCTTAGTCCCTTCCCCCGAGCTCCAGTTCTGAATTTCCAATTTCCTGTTCTACCTACATATATGTACCTCTACATGTCAACACTTTAAATGTTTGAAACTGAACTCATCTTTTTTCCCTGCAAAATCTACTCATTCTCTTAATTATCAAGTTTCTGTTAAAAATACCAACCTTCTTCTAGATGTCTTGCATATATATCTCAGCATCATTTTTGACTCATACCCACACCTTCCCCTTCCCGCCAACAATCCAATTAATTGCTTAGTCACAGCAATCAGGTCCACTCACACTGGCCAACACGGTGGGAGAGCAAGACAAAGAGAGAAAGGGGGGAACAATCAGGTTAATATGGTGGACTCACCAGCAGAGGGACAGGACTTTCAAGGTGCAGTTGCAAGAGGCAACACAGAGGAGAATCAAAGAGGGAAGAGGTGGAAGAGGAACCTGAAGAGAACAGCCCAATTTAGTCATACTGGGCAACTGCTACAAGGAGGAGAAGGGTTACATAGCAATGGGATAGGAGAGGTACACGATCCTTCAGGAAAAAGATGGGGGAAGTTGCATAGTAGGGCAGAATGCTGGCTTCTCTAACCTAATTACAGATACACTTGAAGGAGATGCCCTAACAATCTTTGGAACAATTCCTCTTAACACGGGGAATAACAGCATGAGCAACAGCAGGAAAATGCAGGGCATGTTCAGGAGACAGGACTGGCCGCTTGAGCTGGCATGCAGATTGCATGGAAGGGAGAAATAATAATGAAGGTAAATTTTCTTCTCTCTCAGGTTCCAATGGGTCAATCTCTGATACCTAATAAGCCAACTATAACATATAGCAACAATTACTTTAGAACCAATTTGGTACTTTAGAACCAATATCCCCCAATAAGCCCTAAGTTCACAAATGAGTGATTCAAATGTCACAATGGCCTTCCAGAAAATAGTGTTTTTAAGAAACACTAGCCTATGTTTTTCTTTTGACAGGACCTTTGACATTTCACAGAATACTAACTGCCTATTGTGGACATTTTACTTTAAGATCTTGAACCTTGGGGCAGCTAGGTGGAGCAGTAGATAGGGCTCCAGCCCTGGAGTCAGGAGAACCTGAGTGCAAACCTGGCCTCAGACACTTGACACTTACTAGCTGTGTGACCCTAGGCAAGTCACTTAACCCCAAATGCCTTGCCAAAAAAAAAAAAATCGAACCTCAAACTAAACATGTCCAAACTGAACTCGACTTGCCCCCAAACCTACCTTTTCTGCTTATCTTTCTATTTGTTTACTCTTATTCTTCCAATCACCAAGAATTAAAAACAGTAGTTATCTTTCCTTCTTCCTTTCCCATATCAATGGACCAAAACATATCCATCCTTTCTTCTCAGCATCTCTCTCAACCATCTGCTCCTTTTCATTGTTACTGCTACAAATCTATCTCACAGTTATAGTGGGGCTCAAATGAGAATATATGGAAAGTGCTTTGAAAACCTTAAAGTACTATATATCTCTATCAACAGTTTAGAGATAGATAGATATAGATACATACCAACTAATGATTATCATCATTACATTGGTTCAATTCTCCATTATCTCTTGATAAGACCACTGTCTTTCCCACCTCCAATCCATCCCCATACACTGATTCCTAACTAATCCTAACACATATTTCTAATTATCATTACTCTGTTAAAAAATTTTCAAGAGTTTCTCATTGTCTATCAAATATGAAGTCCAAACTCCTTGACCTGACATTTTAGGGCTTCCACAATCTGACTGTAACCTGAACTTGGATTCAGAGGACCCAAGTTTCAGTTCTGGTTTTGTTATATACTGCCTGTGTGACCTTAGGTAAATCAATTGATCCTTCTGGGGCTCAGTTTCTTTAGCTATAAAATAAGAGATTTAAAGTAGAAAATTTCTATAAAGGTCCTTTTAGAGCTACATTTAAAACTTCTTTTAGCTCTAAATTCTAGGATATTATCTTCCTATATTTATCTCAAGCTACCCTCTTCCTATATTTTTGGCTTCAGACTTAACAGTAAACCATTCAAACTGTCTCAAACTAGTTGCACCCTACACTATTCTCCATGTCTTTATCTTATTTCTTATGTCTGGAATGAACTTTTCCCATCAGCCGTTGCAGAAACTCTACTTAATACCCACAAGCCTCCTTCTTTATGAAAGGTTTCCTGACCTTTTCTTTGAACTCTCATTCCACTTTGTACCTCTCACACATTGATCAGGTTTTAATCTGTACTATATTTACTTGTGTCCATCTTATTTCACCTACCAAACTGCAAGTCTCTTGAGGAAACAGATTGTGTCTCATTTGTCTTTGTAACATTCTCAGGGCCTACCTCAGCACTTAGCAAATTAAGTAATCATTCTACAGGGGTCAAATTGAATATGTAAAATGAATACTTTCTAGGTAAAAGTCACTGCTAAAAATATTAAACAAGAAAAAAGAAATATTAAGATTGTAAACAGCATCTTTTTTTCCCTAATGGTTAAATGTCTCTACTAACCACAAAGACCTTACAATTTGCATAGATTTTTAAAAATTAAAAAGATGGCCATCTCTTGTGAAAAGTTTAGATTTGGCCTGAGGATTGGGGGTGATAGACCACATAATCCAATGCTCAAATCTATGGGCTTATAAATATCATACCTGTGACTCTATTTCCAGGTGCCACAATAACAAACTAAAACAATTAAATCTAAAGTAATGATATCTAGTTTACTTTTTCATATTATATTTAAGAAAATCTGAGGTAAACAAAAGCTTACCTGCTTTCTTTCAGAAGGTATGATGCTTTCAGGTAAAAAAGGGCGACTAGAAAAGCAATTTCTAAAATCTAGGGCCTGTAGTAATTGCTTCTATGAGAAAGAAAAACAAGTAAAATAATTAATTAGATATATTTCTTAATCAAAACAGAATGACAGTTACCCGGAACACTAATTATTTTTCATTTTCACCAACCGCCCTCAAAGATACTTCAGTATTTAAACAATAACTGGAATATCCCACACTCACGTACTCTGTAATTACTAATAACAAACTGGGTCCTTTGACGAATTCTTTCTGGTTGTTGCAAAGGATGTGCTGAAATAGGAGGTGCCTTTTCAAACAGGAATTCAGAACCACATGGAGAAAGCTGTAATTTGGAGCCATCAATATAGTGTACTTCTACTGAATCATCTTCATAAAGCACCATTTGAACTTCGATCTCCATTGCTAATGAATTAAGAGTTTTCCAAGGACAACCCTATACTAAATAGGCCATAACACAGCACAGTTTTCTCAATGCATATTAATCCTGTTAAAATAAAAGAACACATCAGTTTTATAGATTTAGAGCTGTGTAAGGCCTGAGGTTATTTAGTCAAGCACCTTCATTTTTACAGATTAGGAAACTGAAGCAAGAGAAATTAATTGACTTGCCTGAAGACACCAAGGTAATAAGTGGCAGAATCACAGAGAAACTATATACTTTGATTCCATTTCTACAATACTACAGGTGCTACATTAAAATTAGAGATTAAAATTCTCCATGAAATCTTTTATTCACTCAATCTTTACTTTAACGTGGAAGTACAGCAAGGAGGAACAGAGGCTCTAATGAGTTGATCAATAAGCATTACTAGATCCCAGTTTCTATGCTAAATGCAAAGGATAAAAAAAAAGTGATCTTCATTACCACGAATGTTTACATTGTTACTATCTTTCTTTTTTGCTTGCTTTATTTATATAAATTAAAAACTCAGTAATTAGCTCAGAATGGCAGGCGTCACTTAAAAAAACCCACCTCAACAATTTATTTTCAGAATGTCATTATTTTTATCTTTCCTAAACCCTCAGCTATCAAAAACAGCACTTTTCTGAAATACTGTATCATTTCCCACAGAATTTACAGATATGTGAAATGACGTAAGCTGTTTCCTCTCAAAGTCATATCCATTCAGGTGATTCCAAGTAGTTTGCTCTTGAGACCCTGAAGAACAGCTTTTTAAAAGTACCTGTCATTCTGGGTGAACTAACTTGGTATTCCACAAAGTAGATACTTTCCCCTCTATGTCTATTTAAAACACACACACACACACATACACACACAAATTTTCCTCTATGTCTATTTAAAAACAAACACACACAATTTTCCTCTATGTCTATTTAAAAACAAACACACATACAACACTAATGTTTAAAAACACACCTGGAACATCACACAGAATGTTTGCTTGGATTAGAACCAGATTTTTTGAGATTCTAGACACCAAAAAAATACTGATCAGAGGGATATTTATAAGACACAGACTAGTTATATATTTCATACAATGGCAGTTAACTATGCCATCCCAAGGCAATCCCCCTCCTGGGCATTTACTCCAAGAAAATCAAAGACAGAAATAAAATCCAATATATACCAACCTGGAAATAAAGCAGGTGCCCATTGATTGGGCTGGGAAAAAACTATGGAATAAGAACTGTAATGGAATATTACTGTGCAATAAAAAATGATGAATTTGAAGAAACATGGGAATGCATAACAAAACACATGGTAAGAGAAAGAATAATACACAATAACAGTGTAAACAAATCACTTAAAGGAACTCAAACTGATTGACTAAAAATATCAATGAAGGTCATGGAGAACAGATAAGGAAACACTTTCTCCATCAAAGCAGAGGGGTGGAGGTCTACTAGAATAGAATGTCATAAATTGTTGATGTGGTTACTATAATTGGATTTTTTCGATTTTTTCTGACACAAGAAAGGGTTCGATATGGAGGGTGGGTTGAAATAATTATGACAGAAAAAAGGCATCAATAACATTTTTTTTAAGTAAATAACATTTCATTTAGATGTTGTCTGGAACCATATCACACAGTTCCATTTCTTTTCCTTTGGGATAAAAGATCCCTCAAACAAAGCCATTTCACTGGGGCTAAAAGCTTTGTTGCTTAGTCCACCTTGGCAGTTAAGTAATCTTTTACAAATAAATATGAATATAGTATGATCCAAGACAACTGACAATTTCCATGCCAACTAGCATTTTTTTTAGGGCTCAAAAAATGCTTAAGGAATAGTACTGATTAGCCACAGATAAAAGTGGAGACTGGGTAGAAAAAGAGAGAGTAAGAAGGGAGACCCCTGAGCTAAGGGAAAAGGAATGATGCTGATCCACTCACCCCTCTGAGCAGCTGATGCCATTATACAAGTATTTAACCCATAAACTAGCATGCCACAAAGTACAGGCAGCTCTGACACAGTTGGCATTGGTTTTGCTTGGTTACAAAAGGAATGGTTGGTTTGGTTATGGGAAAGAGAAGGAATATATTTTGTAACAGAGGTGATGTAAAAACAAAAGATAACAATAAAATATGATTTTAAAAAAGTGGTGTTGAGATAAATCTTAAGGCATTTCACCAAAAGCAACTAACAGGCCATATGGAAAAAGCATTCTGAATTAGTATAGCAGGACATTAATTTTAATGTCTGTTCAGTAATTATCTATCTTATATTTGGCAAAATTGGATAAGTCTTCTGTGTCTTACTTCCATCACTTGTAAATTATAGATGAAATACGCCATACTTCATTCGAGGAGTTATGAGAATTAAATTAATTTCTCAGACCTTTTTCTCTCTACACTTTTACTTAACAAGCACACAAGTCACCTGACTTCAACTATCCAATATCTATGTAACTAACTCTTAATCTGGATGTTTGACCCATTTCCAAATGTCAATTGAACAACTCCAAATCCAAGTAACTCCTCTTTTACCCTCAAACACCTGCATTTCCTTCTGATTACCTTACTTTTTGTTGACTGAACCACCACACCTCCAGACTTATGGGGTAAAAACCTGGGAGTCATCTCTGTCTGTCTCTTCTCAGGCATCAAGTTCTGTTGTTTCTACCTCCCCAGAATTATCTTTCACACAAGTGCCTTTCTCTTTGGTGTCAACACTAACACCTCAGTGCAAGTTCTTGTTACCTCCTGCCTGAAAGATTGTAATCATTTTCTAATTATTCCTACTAGATAAAATTCCTACTCCTTATCCTGGTAGTCACAATCCTTCACCACCTGTCCCTAATTTGACTTTCCATGCTCTTTTTTTCCCATGGCTTCCTTTCACAGCGCCCACATTTTGGGGGCCGCAGTCCCGTGAATACAACTCACAATTAGAAGTCAGGTGCCCTGGATCCAAATCCCTGTCCTCACACTTTGCACCCTCGTAACCACGTGAGCCTCAATTTCCCCTACTCAATCCCAGAGAGAACGCCGGGGAAAAGTGCAGTTTTAGACCTCCGAAGTGCTACATCAATGTGAGTTACGAAAACTTGCCGCTGTCCACTGCTCGCGGCTTCTTTCCCCAGGCCATCCCCTCTAGGGTCCGGCGTCCAGGCCCTGACCCCCTAAAACACCGCCTCCCCCACAAAGCCCGCCTCTTTCCCCGCCCGGAGCCTCGGAAGACGTCGCTGCAGGAGAGACGCTGCCAGTCCGGGGCCCATGAACTCGTGGCTCGGGGGTGATTTTTGCTAACCACTCAGTTCGCATGTACAGAAGCGGCGCCGCCGGGGGGGCCTGCGCGAGAGGCGGAGAAACGAAGCCCGAGACAAAGAAAACCAACAGTCAGCTCGGCATGAGGACGTAACTGCGGCTGTCCCCCCCCGCCCCAAGCTGGGGGCCCAGTACCTCCGACCCCCTTCTCTGCCCCGCGCTGGGGGGAGGAGCCACGTGACTCCTCCGAGCCTCGGTTTCCTTCCCTGCAGGACAGTGGCTGCCCTGCCTACCGTCCAGTCATCGATAAGACTTCTATGAAAGCGCTTTGCACGCCGGCATACACAGAAACTACCAGGAAAAGCTGGCGGAGGATAAAAGCCCGTAGGGAGGCCAGGCGGCGGCTTCGAGCCCGCAGCCTCGACTCCAGGGCGAGCCTACGACGGGCTACGACTTTCCACTACAGGGTTTAACCGTCCCGGGGTTGAAAGCAGGAAGTCCCGCCTCCTTCTCAGAGCTACGCGGCTCATTGGCTAGCTCAAACAAGGGGCGGGGAAGCATCCCGGGGCGGGCGCAGCTTGGTGGGGAGGAGGAAGCCTGAGGGGGCGGGCACCGGAAACCCGCAAGGCTCGGTGTCCCCCGGGCATCAGCCCGGTTTCCAGGCCGACCCTCGGCCCTCCGCGCCGCCAGAGCCTTCCAATACGTCCGCGGCGGCGCACGCAACGATCACGGACACTGTATCTAGCGGAGCATGACCAGTGGGCAGTGTTCAGCAATGGGAGGACACGGCTATCCCAACCGAGGAAAATCACTAAAAGTTGTAGTAAGTCAACACGTTTACTATAAAACAAGTCCATTTCTTCTCTAGACGCTCGTTAATGTAGGCATCCTAATTATATCCCATTTAGACTTTTTGTCTTGAGTAAGATATAGCATGCCCTGTAAAAATAATTCAGGCTACTTTACATTCATCACTTATTGGGAACAGCATCTGTGGGAATTCATGAGTTTAATAAAAATTGGAACTCCAATCTGCCTCAGATACACCCTTCACCCAAAATTAATGCATTAGACCAATAATCAGTGGGAGAGGTCCGAGGAAATTAATATTATAAATATTATTTAATATTATACATAATATAAAACCTCAATTTCTTGTTAATTCTACATCAAGGAAATGGGGACATCACCTGACCTCGCTGTAACTAAGACTTTCTCATGTATAAACGGGAGTTGGACTAGCTACTAGGATGTAGAGAAGGGACCCAGGCATTTAAAGTCATGCTGGTAATAAACGGTAGTCCTGGGTTTCTATTTAACTTCTATTTTGAAGTCAGATCTTCTGATTTAAAACAGAGCTGTAGGATTGTTCTATCCAGACAGGAAATACATAATGGGTGAATATGGCATTGTCCAGACTATGATAGGCAAATTGGAGAAACAGCTCTTAGTGGAAGATTTACAGAGGCATGCAGAAAAGCCCCACTGAGCAAGAGGAGACGGAAAGGTAAAGGTAGTGAGTTGTAACACTGGAGGCCCATCGGTAGGTATACTGCAATAGATGACACAGATGTGAGAATGCATTTTAGAAACTGAACAGTCCTTTCAATGAGCTCCAGATTCTGCTCAAGATAAAAACCGCATCTTTTAAATATCAATATTAACCAGGTGGAATCATGGAATACAATTTCAAAGGAATCAAAACTGCTCTCAACTCAAAGGGCAAGGCAGTAAGAGACACATAGTGGGTAATAAAAAGGCTACAGTATGTCAATGAAAAATTGCATGTAACAAAAGCAGAGAAATGTGTGACCAGAAAGGAAGTGGGTTGGTCCTGCAGTAAGAGATAACAAGTGGAAAGGCAGAATGCTGCTTCATCTGAATAATGGGGATAATACCTACAGTACCTACAACTCAGGGTTGTTAAGCTCAAATGTTAATAAAGTGTTATGGAAGCCTTAAAACACAATATAAAATGCTGCTATTATGATTGTTGCACCAATTCTGATGTAAACAATTTACTATTTTTAAATTTCTGAACCCAAGTTGTCAATATTTTAGTGGTCTCTTCCCCCATCCATCAGAAACATATACTTGTGTGAACAAATTCAGAAACCAACAGCAGCAAACATCTGGTGAAAACAATGTAAAGAGAAAGAGAAACACTTTTGTCAAACGTCTTTACTATACAGCCTTCCTGCACAGAAAGAGAAACAAATGGGTTCTGGACCCATCAGACTCAGAAGCCTGAGAGAGGCAGTATATATTAGTGATATGAGACTTTAATCATCCAAACATCTGCTGGAATGCTCCAACTAAAAGACTAACAGGCAATGATTTCCTAGCTTACCTTCATGATATTTTCATTCTTAAAAAAAATAAAGGAGGAATAACCAGAAATTTCTATTATGGATTTAATTATTACTTACCAAGAAAGGAAGGCTGATAGTTGTGGCAGAAATGGGGGAAGGCTTGGAGGAAAATGACCACTCCTTTCTAAGGTAAGTAAAGAGAAAAGCCTACTTATAAGCCAAACTTGTACCCTAGATCAAATTTGGGAAGGTGGATTTAAAAAGGGTTGAAAGGAATTAGAAATACGGTGGTCACATATTTTTTGACAAGTAGTATTTTTGACAGTTTAATTTTGTGATGGTCATGCATGTGTGCTTCTGACAGTAGGCTGAATCAGAAGACTTGACCTGGATGAGATGAAATTGGATTGAGCTGGTTTTCCTGCCTTTAATAAGTTCTGTAATGAGTGCTCCATTTGGCTAGAGCCACATACCAAAGATGGATAAACTCTAACTGTGAAACTGTCCAATTAATCCATCAGAATCCAAGTGAAGACCTCCCTCTAGAGGGACCTAGCACCTGGAAGGGTTGTTAAATGATTCCTCTACAGTGGGTATAGGTTTTCTTGGCATTGGAAAAAGCAAGACTGGGGGGGAAAGAAGAGGGCTGACCACAGATACGAAGAAAAAAAAATTTGTCATGGCCAAAATGATTCAGAACTTGAATACTTTAGACTAAAACAAAGTAATTGTTACTGATGAAACTCTGAAACACAATTTTTCCATTCAAAGCCATATACTAAAACCACTGTAGTAGTTTTGAGTGAGCCTGTAATATCTAGTAATCTTTAGATTAAAACATGCACCCCCAAAATGCTTGAGACTTGACTTCTAGTTACCCTAGTCTTGTTCTCGTTGAGGAAATTATTAACTTTGATAAATATATTGATAGACTGAGCAGCTGAATTACAGAAATTCCCAAATGAAGATGGAATGTTGGCAAAATGAACTTATACCATGCACCCATGACAAAAGCTTTCTCCAAGAGATGAAGGTAAACATATTTCAATGGTAAAAGAAACTCATGTGATTTAAATCCTCATTGAAAAACCCATGTGATATAATTTTGGCTAGTCTTAGAAAAAGTGGATTCTTCAAAGAGAGGCTTGATATCTAATGTGATAGAAATGTGGCTTCATGATAAAAAACTTTAAAAATCTGTTGAAGTACTATGAATTTAATGTAACATCATGCAAAACAAGTGACTAGCAAAAGGCATATATAAAGTCAGTTCTGCTATATCCCAACATGTTACTAAAAATCACACTATGAAAAATTGTGCAATAAAAACCATAGAGCTTATGGGGAAAATGGAGCACAACACGCAAAAACTTTGAAACTCATAAAAAAAGGATAGATTTCCTGGTCATATAAGCAACAAGATGGAGGTTTAGATATTTTCTCTGATCCCCATGATTTCTCAAATCTCTCCAAAACAGAAATTACGCACCAAAGATAAAGCAACTTGAGCTATCTCCATATTCTAGTATGCCTAGAATCCAAAAGGTTAAACATACACACACACATCCATGAATTGAGGCTTACTGATTCTGAGCTCACTCTGCACCTCTCCCCTACCTCCCACAATACCAGCAGTGAGGCTGCTGAAGCAGGTTCAAAGATATGATACAGGTTTACAATAAAATCTGTCTCCACATACTGGTCCCCCCCCCCATTTCCAGTTTTGTGAAAACCCCTTTTCCAGGTTTACAGAAATTTGCCTTGGCCATGACAGCCTGCCAGCACAGCCCCAGTTCTTTAAGAGCAAAAGCCTATTAGGGGACACAATCCTATAGCACCACCAGTGCAGTAAAGCTCTGAACTGCCAGTATTGGGACAAAGGACTAAGCAATACAGGGAGTGGTGCAGGATACCAGGACAGGACAACATACAGGTAGGGTTGCATGTGGTGTAACACTCTACTAAGCCAGAGGAAAAGGGCACAGCATCCAGCTGGGGCTAGTTCTGACCACCCAAAAGTCACTTGGCACAAAGATCTATACTGGAGAACTGTGAACTACTCAGCATGGGAGGAGGCTGAAAAGGTTTGAGATTCAGAGGAAACCACAATCAGAGGTGAGGGAGCTATAAGGGAAGATAAGGGGAAAAAAAGACTGAAATAACCAAAGACCTCAGGAAGAAAACTCAAAGACTTTGAATATAAACAGATAAATTAACAGGAAAAACAGTAACTACAGGAGGAAATATGGCCTCCAAATCTAATAAATGAATTCAAGTATCTACAAATTAAAACAAAGAAGAGTAATCCAACACTTGATTGAGACAGAGGGTCCTGTGAAATTTCAGAAGAACCACAACACATTATTCCTCAAAAGAGAAATGAAAATTATGAAAGCAAAATTTATGGTGTGCACAGCAAAAATAATGGGCAGAATAAAAAAAAACTGGAATTGAAATGGCAAGCCTCATCAAACAAAGAGAGACCAATAGGTTGGGAATGCAAATACAAAGAAGTGAAGTGTATTCTAGAAGAGAAGCAAAAACAGTAACATTAAAGTAAAATATGCTCAACACGCAAGCAAAATACACCGATCTCAAAGACAGGATGGGTAGAGAAAATCTAAAGATCGTAGAAGAACAGAAGAGCACAAAAGGACAAAAAACCTTAATATCATGATTCAGTAAATAACAGAATTGCCCAGAACTTGTGAATATAGAAAATGAAATACCAATTGAAATAATTCACAAATCACTTCCAGAAAAAAAAAAACCCAAAGCCTCAAATTCCAAGACACACAGTGCTTAAATTGAACAATTCAATTCATAAACAAGTTTTATGAGATCAGAAGACCTTCAAATACAAAGGAAAGGATAGAAAATGTAAGAGGGACTCACTAGAAAAGATAGGAAGGAATGGAATAATATGTTCTGAAGAGCAAGGGAGGTCAGGATACAACTTAGGGTGACATACACTGCAAATCTGAGCTTAATCATACAGGGAAAAAAAGATTGATATTCAAAAATAAGGAAGTGTTTGAAATATTTTTAGAAATACCAGCACTGAAATGATCATTTTGCTTCTCTCCCATCCCACATAACAGAAATGAAGGTAGAATGAATAAATGCAGTAGCCAAAAACACCAACAGCAACAGAGTACAGCAGAGAGACCAATAAGAGATTTTTATCCAAATGTACACAGAGAGGCAGACATGAAGGTGGAAATCTGGGGGAGGCAACAGTGAAGCGGCAAACTGGGAACATTAGAGACAAAATCTAGTGATACTGTCTACAGGTAAATCAGTGTTTCTTGTGGGGTGACATTACAATGTGGGAAGGCACATGGGGGGGTGAAAAGGAGCGGAGAGAGGTAGAGGAGTATGTAATATGCTGGGTTCAAATCAAGGGCTAGCAACGAGGGGAATGTGCCTTCTGGTCTAAGAAAGAGCCCATAGGGGAGTGGGTGAGGAGGAGGGGAGAAGGATTGAAAAGGTGGGGAAAATGAGATCTTGCTTTGGTGGTTGAAGGGAGTTCCAGAGATGAATGTTTTCTGTAACTGAAGAGAAATGGAGATCTTGTGCAGGGTATGGACTAGGGGATTTGATGTTTGGTAGGTCTACTCATTCTACCTCAAGAGGGGTGAAATTGCAACTCCTTGCAACTGGCAGTTGGGGGGAGGGCATGGACCCATGAAGGAGCTTTTGAGGTAAACAGGGAAAAAAGATAGCCAGGGAAGGATATAGCCAAGTGATGGGCTACATAATCATTGACACAGTGGGATAGGGTCCCTATCATGGAGAATGTTCTTTCTGACACCAGCAATAATTGGTATTCTTCTGGGAGTAAGGCACAATGGAAAGGGGAATTCATGGGGCAGGTCCAGTAAAGGAGTAGCAAAAACCACTCAGAGCAGAGAGAATAGAATGGGTATCTTGTAAACTTTGCATGAGGAATACCGAAAAAAGAAAGACCAGATAATTATAGGGGTCACAAATCAGATGAGGGTCTAGGGTAAACAGAAATAAAAGATGAATCATGTAAAGAGTGAGGAAAAAAAATCATTTTTGGAAAGAGGCACAATAGAAATTTACTAAAGTGAAGAACAGGATTAGTTGTGAAGGAGAAGAAAGAGGAAATCTATTTGACTGAGAGGAAAAGAGGTGGGGTGGGGAAGAATTATATAACCACATTAAAACAGGAGAGAAAAATGAATAACTTCACTTTTCCAAATGGAAAGGGGGTAACAAATGAGAGGATGGGATGAAGGGTGAGGAGAAGAGAGGCAGTGGGAACAGGGCCACCTTAAAAATAATATTAACTGAAGGAATAAAATACTGTGTTTACAGCAGAAGGGGGAAAAAACCGTAACTTGGAAAAAAAACAATGCTAGAAGACAAGTGGAGAAAAATATAAACCTAACATAACTTTAAATGTAAATGGATTAAAAATCCAATAAAACGAAAAAGTGGCAGACTGGATAAGAAAATCTGTTGCTTACAAGAACTTGATTAAAAAAATTCATTTTGAAAAACAAAAAAGCTAGAATATAAAGGGAAATGATGAAAACAAGTAGGAATAAGGGGAGACTAGTATTGCAGACCTTAAACTATATTGTAAAGTAGCAGTCACCAAAACCATCTGGTATTGTTTAAGAATAGAGGGATAGATCAATGGAACAAACTAGACAAAGGCAATTCAGAAATAACAGAACTTAATAACCCAGTATTTGACAAAGTAGAGAACTTAAATTACCTAGAAATAAACTCTTCATTTGATAAAAATTGTTGGGGAACCAGGAAAGCAGTTAGGGAGAAATTAGGCTTAGACCAACACTTAACACCATATTCCACAATACATTCTAAATGGATATGTCACCTTAACATTAAAGATCATACTATAAAAAATTAGAATAGAAATATATCATAATTCTCAGAGCTATGGGTGGGGGTGTGTGTGTGCGCGTGCATGCGTGCGCGCGTGTGTGTGTGTGTGTGTGTGTGTGTGTGTGTGTGTGTGTGTGTGTGTGTGTGTGTGTGTGTGTGTGTAGCAGTTGGGGTTAAGTGACTTGCCCAGACTCATACAGCTAGTTAAGTGTTATGTGTCTGGGGCAGGATTTTAACCCAGGTCCTCCTGACTTCAGGGCCAGTGCTCTACCCACTGCGCCACCTAGCTGCCCCAAAGATGATGTACTTTTAACCAAATAAGAGAAAGAGGCACTTAAAAAAGACAGATACCTTTGATTACTTGAAACTGAAAAGCTTCTGCACAGACAATATTAACACATCTAGGATAAGAAGGAAAGTGGTCAAATGGGAAACAAAAAATCTTTTTCGATTTCTCTGATAAGGGTTTGGTATCTAAAACATAAACAATTAATAAATATATAAGGCTAAAAGCCATTCCAATAGATAAATGATCAAAGGATATGAACAACTGTCAAAATAACTGCAAAGAACAGTTTAACAAAGAACACAACCACAGGAAAGAATGCTGTAAATCACTAATAGGAGAAACGCAAATCAAAATAACTCTGAGGCTTCATCTCACTCCCTACAAAATTGGCAAAAATGACAAGTCAACACTGAAGGGGCTGTGAAGGATAAGCACACTTACACACTGCTGGTGAAGCTGTGAAATGGTGCAACTATTTTGGAAATTTGGATATAAATAAAATAACTAAAATGTCCATACCCTTTGAACCAGAGACTCCATATTGCTGGGCTGATAGTCCAAGGAGGTCATTGATTAGAATAGAGTCCCCATGTACTCCAAAATATTTATAGTATCACTTTTTGTAACAGCCAAGAATTAGAAAAAAGTAGAAGTCCATTGGGGAATGGCCATATAAACTGTGATACATGAATGTAATGGAATATTATTGTGCTATAATAAATGATGTGCGATGAATTTAAAAAAAGCATGAAAAGATCTCTAAGAACTAATTCAGAGTGAAAAAAGCAGAGCCAATAAAACAATATACAGAGTTAATTACAATAATGTAAATGGAAAGAATGACACTGAAAGAAAAAAAATCAAAAGTAAACAAAGTTACAAAGATCAAGCAGGACTTGAATGAAGAGATATGAGAAGACAACTTCAACATATGGATGTGGGAGATCCATAAGGTATTAGACATCATCAAATAGTTGTGATGATTTTTTGTCCTCTCCAAAAAATATCTGCCATATGGGATAGGTCTCTGGGAAGGGGTGGGAGGGAAAGATGCTTAGGATAACTATAGTGATGTGAGAAACAAAAAATGTCAAAATAGCACAGTTTTATACATGTTGAATGGTTAAATAATACATAAATACTACAATAAATTGTGGCTGTTTTGGGCTTTGTGCTGTTCAACGGGTTCTGATGTGACCTAGACTGGTAAAATTGATGGCTACAGCTTAGAGAGTGGCTTCTGCAGTACAAATGGGGAACAGGGGCAGTTATAACCATAAATGAAAGTGGAGTGGAATGTATGGGTATGGACTAGCCCTCCTCTGACCACCTCTCCTACTGCACTAGGAAATAAATTATAAACATGGCACTTTATCTTGAAAAAAGAATTGAAAGTTTGCTTGTGGACATAGATGTCAAAATGGTTGTAGTTTTCTAATTATTTTGCAATGGTGTGGTTCTATTTTCACTTTTTTTTTTTTGGTGAGGCAATTGGGGTTAAGTGACTTGCCTGGGGTCACACAGCTACTAAGTGTCAAATGTATGGTCTGAGACTGAATTTGAATTCAGGTACTCCTGACTCCAGGGCCAGTGCTCTATCCACTGCACCACTTAGCTGCCTCATTTGCACACTTTCTTGAAAAAACTGTACATTAGTAACCTCAATTTTATGTTATGTTCTAACTGTTCCTTAATATATCAGTCATGTTATAAATTTGCATTTTCAAAGCAAGTGTTACAGAACTGATTGTATTATATACTAAAAGTATTTTAAAAGATGTAGTAAGTTTAAATGTTTATGTTAATAAATTTAACTGTTTTACTTTGTTCCAGTTAATTTACACAGTGCTATAAGATCCCAAGTACTAAATTTCCACAGGCAACTTAGTCCAAGAGAGATGGAAAGCACATAAGAATGTAATTCTCAAGGGATAAAGGGAAACAATTCCAATATAATGATTTTTCATTTTTCTAACAAAACCTGAAGTTGCTTGAAGAGACAAATGTGAATACACAGGGAACTAACCAACCAACAGAGATTTTAAAATCATATAGTGGCAACAGCATGAATTTTGGAGTCAGGACCTGTCTTCAAATTCCACACCTTTCCTTAAACTTCAGTTTCATCATCAATAAAATAAGGATGATGGACTAGATGATCTCTGAGATTCCTTCCAGCTCTAGAGTTATGATCTTATGATCCTAGGATGGAAGCAGGCCAGGTAAAAAGAAAATGAATATGATTGTGCCACAATCCCATAAAATAGTGTTAAGAAATGATAAAGCCCAGAATCAGCCAAAAACGGAGCAAGGAAAACTATGGACAAGGTGTTGTTATTGAGTTTTTTTTTTTTAATTTTTCATTTTTAATAGCTATATAGGAGAAAGAGCAAAGAATCAAACAAGACATAGGACTGTTGCTTGGGGTGGATAGAATGATAATGAGTTGGCAAGGAGAAAGCAAAGGTTAGTTCAATTACGTTCATAAATCTTGAGTTAGAAGGGACCTCAGAGACCATCTAGTCCAATTTGTTTATTTTAAATATGAAGAAACAGGTCTGCAGAGTTGAAGTGATTTTGCCCAAGGTCACACAAATGGAAGGATCAGGGATAGGAGTCGAATACAGGTTTTCAGACTCCAGAGCTACAGCTTTTCCCACTATAGCTATGTAGCTTTCTTTTTTTTTTGACAAGGAAGACTTTTGCATTTGAAAAGATTGAACAACAAACAACAGCTAAAAGGGAGTTGATACCCAATATAAATAAAAGATAGTAAGAATCCTAAACTGCTTTTGATGATTTTAGGTCACTGGGTCCAGATGGAACTTTGACTTTGAATAATTAAAGAACTATTAGATATGATTAGTAAGTTATCATAATGATCTTTAAAAGACAGTAAGAGAATGGGAGAGTTTTACCTGTCTGGAAAAAAGTAAATATTATGAATCTGCAAACTATAGGCCACTGAGCATGATGTAGATTACTGGAAAAATTCTAGAAAAAAACATTAACAAGACAACTGATGAACATTTAGAAGGAAACAGTGATGATAAAAAGCCTTCAAAAGATACTTCATCAAGAGAGTTATGCTAGACTAACGTTCTTGATAGTATTTCAAAGTAGATCAGGTGAATGCTGAAGATATTTAGTTCACCTGAGGTTTTAGCAAAAAAAAAATTGTGAAAAATGTGGGATTAAAGCAATAATACAATTAGATGGATTAAGTACTGGTTCCTGGATTCAAAATAATATTTAAGGGTTCAATGTCAATTTGGAATATTCTCAGGTGGAGTGCTGCAGGAATCTGAGCTAGGTTGAGTTGTTTTAACATTTTTGTTAACTCCTTGGATAGAAGTATAGTGGCATCCTTATTAAATGTGCAGATGACAGAAAGCAGAGAAAGGTAACTAATGCAAGGAGTGATATGCAATGTTAATATTGACAGTCTAGGTTGAACCTAAAAAGATGAAACTCAATTGGTATAAGTATAAAATTCAACACAGATTTTAAAAAACAACTTTTTACAAGTACAAGATGAGAGAACCATTGTTACAAAGCAGTTTGTCTGAAAAAAGATGTGGAAGGTTTTGTGGATTGCAAGCCCAGTGAGTCAGCAGTATGATATATTAGCCCGAAAAGCTAAAGGGATCTTGGGTTACATTATGATAAGTTTAATGACCATGCTTACAGAAGAGCAGTACTCCGCCTAGTCAGACCACATGTGGGGTATTGTGATAAGTTTTGGGTGCCACATTTAAGGAAGGACATTGACAAGGTGAAGAGTATCCAGCAGAGGGCAACAAACACAGTGGAGTCTATGTCAAAAGGAGAGCAACAGAAGAATTGGGGCTGTTTAGCCTGAAGAAGAAACTTATTTATGTGATAACTGTATTCAAGTGTTTGAAAAGCTGTCATGTGGATACGCGATTATGCTTGTTCACTTGGGCCTGGGAGTAGCAGAAGCAGCAATGGGTAGAAATTACAAAGGGGAAAATTTAGGACACAGGAAAATACTTAACAATTAGGGGTATCTCAAGGTGAAACAGGCTGTCTCAATGGAATTGCATTCACCTGTAATGAAGGCCTTTAAGTAGAGACTAGATGACCGATTATGTCATGGAGGATTTCCTTTTCTAATTAAGGGTGGTACTTAAATGGCAAAAGAGGTCCCTTCAAATGCCACAATTAATGTGTTTCCGAGTAACAGGCTCAAAGAGGGTTAAGTGAGTTGACCAAGGTCTCAAATGATAAAAAG
This sequence comes from Phascolarctos cinereus, assembly GCF_003287225.1. NCBI lineage: Eukaryota > Metazoa > Chordata > Mammalia > Diprotodontia > Phascolarctidae > Phascolarctos > Phascolarctos cinereus. Next base: position 347,975,629 of record NW_027555847.1, on the reverse strand, counting down.
GTCTCAAAACCAGATTTTCTGATTCCAAATCATCTTTCTACCATGCTGCCCTAGGGAGCTTACAATCTAAGATAATTAAATAAGTGACTTGAAGGTATGATCACTCTCAGCAGTGGGAAACAGGGAGGTGGTCCCTAGGTTGGGTCTTTGAAAGAGGAGATTGGGAGGGAAGGAGCCCATTCCAAATATGTGGTAAAGGTAAGACCAAAGACAAAAGAGGTCGGGTGGAAAATACAGAATGATCCATTTAGACAGGGAAGTTGATTAAAGTAGTATGAGATGAGGAAGGGTAGGTTGGAGCCAGATTATTGGATCTTGTACACCATGACATGTAGGTTTTTATTTGCTCAATGGGTAAGATTTTGGGGCACAGGATCAGACCAGTGCATTAGGAAAATTATTTAAATAAGAAATGTTTAAAATGGATTGGAGAAGAGATACACTAGAAGCAGGAAGAAGAGCTAAGAGTCATTTACAATTTTCTAAATGAAAAATGAGGATTTTAAGTACGATGATTACAGTGGAAAAAGGAGGGAGAATGGAAGGACACCTATGTGGTCAAAGTATATGAACAGGCAGCAAGCACATGAAAAAATGCTCCCAGTCATGAATAATAACTAGCACTTACTTTAAGATTAAACTTTAAGATATGCAAAGTACTCTACAAACAGCTCATTTTATCTTCATAACCCTGGGAGGTAGGTACTATTATTATCCCCATTTTACAGAAGAGTAAACCGAAGCTGAGAAAGACCAACTTGCAAAGGGTCAAACAGTTATAGCCTGAGGCTGAACATGGACTTATAAAGTCTTCTTGACTCCAAGTCCAGCATTCTATACACTGTTATATAGCAGCCTCCAATAAAAGAAATGCAAATGAAAACACTACCTCACCAGATATGCAAAAATGACCAATGACAAAAATGGTAAATGTTATTAGAGGAGCTGTGAAGATAGGTACACTAATACATCGGTGGTGGACTTATGAAATGGTTCAACCATTCTGAAAAAATTTTAGAAATATACTTCAAAATGTCACTAAGTGGCACATGTCCTAACCCAGTGATACTACTAACAAGCTTATCTAACAAGGAAGCAACAGTCACATATGCACAAAAATACTGACAGCGACTCTGTGGTAGCAAAGAACTAGAAGAAAAACAGGTGCTCATTGATAGGGGAATGGCTGAACATGAAAAATTCAGAGGAACTTGGTTAGACTTGTAAAAGCTAATCCAGAGCAAAGTAAAGAGAACCAGAAAACCACCAAGATGACCATAATACTGTAAAGGAAAACAATGTTGAAAGATTTTAGAACTCTGATCAATGCACACACCAAGCATGACTTCAGGAGTAAAAAGTGAAGCACTTTCCATCTTTCAGTTTTGAGACACAGCCAATGTGTTGATTTATGAAAGTACAAAAGAAAGTTTTGTTTCAGGGAAGGAAGTTATTGGGAAATGGCAGCAGAAATATTTTTGTACAAGAAAAGGCAATGGACTGAAGAGGTGTTTTTTTTTTCTGGAAAAGAATCATTTAGGACCTAAGCATTTGATTAATCATAGGGAAAGAGTAGGGGAAAGGAAAGAAAATAACTGAAAATTTCAGGACATGTGTATATAGTTAATAGTACCAAAAACATTCAAGTCTGGAGGAAAGGCATGTTTTCAAGAGAAGTCGATCAGTTTAAATTTTGGACATGTTGAGTCTGATCAAGTTCTACGGAAACATCCAGGTGGAGATAACCAGCATGTAACTTGGTATTTGGAAATGTAGTTGGAGGGAAATGTTGGATCTGAAGATGTTAGTTATAATTTGAAAGCTACAGGTAATATTAACAGCTATAATGATCTCAAAGACCTACTTGGTATGCCAACCTGAGTTTTAGTTTGAGAAACACGTCCTAGGCATTATGGTATATATTTTGAAATGCTGTTGTAGTGCTTGGTGGTATTTCTTTTTCAGCTATATGCTAGGTGGAAAAAAAGTTTTAGCTGAAGGGTTTTTTTTCCTTCACATAAACATTTGTTTTAGATTACCAGAATAACATAAAGGAAAACAACACTGAAAAGATCAATTTTTACTTTAGAGGACTGCAAGTGAAGCATAATTCAGAACTGGTGGAATTTAAGTGTGGAAAGAGGCATACATTGTGAAAACATGGCCAATACATTTATTTGTTTTGCTTAACTGTTTCTTTGTTGCAAGAGAGAGTTCCCACTGGTGGTGATGGTTGTGATTTGGGGAAGTAATGGAAAGTAAAGCAATATTAGAAAAACATCAATAGAACATTTAAAAAATAAGTAAAAATAAATTACTCTTTGGTCAGTAAAGTAAGTTTAAAGATGAGAACCTTACTTATGCTAACATGTCACATGTGGGACAAGCTCTTTTAAAGCAATTTAAAAATGAAACAAAACAAAGCCTGGCAACCACTACAAAACTTAATTTAAAGAAATCCAACTCTGCTTTATTTTTAAAAAAATCATTTTAAACTAATATGTTCAACAAATAAACAGGCAGAAAATTTAGTCAGAAAGCTAACTGTATTAACTGACACAAATAAATGTTCCAAATGTGTTACAGTGCATTATTAACAGAACTATTTACATGCATATTTACAATATTTTTTATACATAAGTTTTTGTTTTTTACCTACTTTTAGAAGTTGTAAATAAGTACAGGTTCAAGTTTGGGAGGCAATTAAATTACTTATCAGTACACAACCAAACTAAAATTAAAGGATTATTAGGGGAAAATGACTCTCTTTAAAAATTATAAAGCAGAAAAAAATACCCAGAACTATAAGTAGTAGGTGAATAAACCTGTTAAAATTCTCAAGTACAAAATTTCCAATACTACAAAAAGAAACTGAAGAAGTTATATAAATTAAATCAAAAGATAATGTTCCAGTTCTTTTCTGGAGGATAACCAAGTTAGTGATGTGAAAAAATTAAGCTTGTAGATCTAAAAAAGAAAAAAAGAAAAAGCTGCCAAAGTAGCAGAAAACGTATGCTTGACTTTGTTCTTGAAATAATTTTATCACAGAAGCCCTATTGTTATTCGAGCTTTCTCCTATAAAATGCTTTAGCTGTCAATTTTCTTCCACAAACTAATAATTTTTAAAGACCCTGGTAATCTAAGTAGTATTTAGTTTGCATATGTAACATGAGTTAAGAATGATTTCAAACTCTGAATGCTAAAGCTTTTTTCATGATTATGATTCATATTTGAGACCCAATTTGTTAGTGGGATACTTAACCTAAAATTGTATTATTAATAGCTAATAAAAAGGGTGCTACATTTATGTAGTAATGTAAAAACTAAGGTTTATTTTTTCTCAAGGAAAATAGTATTTTATTTTAGTAAGATAAGCTTCTAATCAGTAAAATTTTCTTTCAACATGTCACTTATTTCAAATAAATTTTATTGCAGCCAAAACAGTTCATAATATGTACATAATAAACTATGATATATATATATACACAATTTAAGTTATAGGAAATAAGTTTACTTTTTTTGGCAGATATTGTTAAACAAAATTAAAGTTGCATACATTAGTAACTTAAACTCAACATCCTTAATTTGGTATAAATGTGACATGTTTCCTTGCTTCCTTCTGTTTTGCTAATCACCATACCTAAACTGCCTTATAAAGATAATTTCTTTCTATCTAACTTTACTGTTTTCTCTTACGCTCTGATTCTAAGCAAAATTTTTCATAGGCTTCTTCTATTTCTGGGTCCATCTCATCATCAATGTCATCCAAGTATCTGTAAAAGAAGCAATGATGATTCTAAATTATTTATATACCTATCATTTATTCAGAAAGTAGCTGCTTCAATTCTAAGACACTGAAACAGTTGGTTATCTACTTCCTGAAGTTCTCTTGTCTCAGATTCATGGTAAAACCTAAACCTAAACTGTATCAACTTATAAAAATATTTCATGAAAAACTCTCTCTCCAACAACCTATTTTGAAAAAAACTAATTCCATAAATATCTATCTGATTTAATAACAATATGCCATAAACTACTATTCCAAACACAGAATTCTAAAATTATAATATCTCATCAGTTTGGCTCTGTGATTTGACTTTTAATGATGCTTTATTATCTGGTACTTACCAGAAATTTAATCTCACTAAAAAGACCATTCCACAATTGATATAGCTGAACTATGTAGCATTTACTTAGAATCATACTTCTAGGGTAGAAAGTAACCTTAGAGAGCATCTTAGACCATCCACTGGCCCAAACCAGTAAATTGAGGTCTGGAGAGGTTACATGACTTGGCCAACGACACACAACCTGTTAGCAACAGAGTAGAGTTAGAACTCATCTCTTGGCTCCTACACTGTAGTGAGTCATTCTACTACATAATGCTTACTGTTGTTGTTACTAAGTTCAAAATTTACCCTTCACACCTAGTCTTAAAGTATAGCTACATTTTAGCAGAGTACTATTCAAATTCTACCCCTGACAACAGCTGTGTAATCTTTGTGTCTTAGACTACTCCTAAGACTTATCTAATACTTCCATTCCCACATAAGGACACTAATAACATCACAAATCCTTTTTATATTAATAAGATTACTCAGAATAAACACTCTGTGCTTATTTTAAGTGCAAGACATAAGTTCTGTGTATCTGTTTATACAATTTTGAAAGTATAAAGTACAAAAATACAATGTTCTAAAATGAATATTTTTGGAGAGGAGAGGCTCATATTTTAAGCATGATATTGAGAAAACATTTTCTTTTTTATAAATAAAATGAAGCAAGCACTGCTGTCATATAATACCTACAAAATTATTGTTACTTTTTGATCCAGTGACCTCACTATTAGGAGTATACTTTAAAGGATATTATTTATGGGAGAAGACTTTGCACAAAAATATTTTAGCAGTATTATTTATGCTAGCAAAAAACTGAAAATACATTAAGTCAAATGGCTGAGAAATGGCTGAATAAAACTGTGGTATATTAAGTAAAGTACTACTATTCTGCCAAAATTATAAACATAAAGAATCCAAAGAAATATATAAACCCTTATAGAAAATAGGAATGAAAATAATATACATACTTGCTACAAACTATTTAAATAATAACTATAGAAGTCTGAAAATACAAACAAGATTTTAAAGGGAATATAGAAGCAAAGATGTTTCTTATCTTTCACTTAAAGTTACTTTCTGAGACAAACTGTAAATAGCAAATACTTACAGTTTTATAAAGTTTGTTTTTAGTTGATAATTATTAAGCTTAAAATTTTTTAAATTGTCATGTGTTAAATACCAGGAAACAGACAAATACAACTCTAAGTATTCAAAACATATGGCCCCTCAACATCTAATTTTCTGACAACAAATTCATCTAGGAAAATGCTTTTTATAAGAATGATGGAATATTTTAAGAAAGCTCTGCCATAGAGAGATGTTTTATAGAAAAAAAAATCAGCTACAAATGAAACATACGGATCTCCAGCCCCTGATAAGTCTGTTCCATTTTCCTCATAATCTGGGAAGAAATTCTCTCTGTCAAGTAACTCCTGATACTTTTCTTGATAATCTATATAAAAAAAAGAAATATCACAGCTTAAGATGCTTAAAAAAAAATCTTTATATACAAATATTTCTAAGTAATTCACCTATAACTATGTGACATGCTGGGTTTCTTTTCTTCCTAATAGTAGTGAAAAACTGAATTAATCCACACACTTTCAACCCATCCCTCTTCTGTGAGTTATCTAAGGTCAGGACAGAGCCTGGGACAATGGAGAAACAAAACTAAGTAGCTTCTGTGGGAACAAAACTCTAACCCCAGTTTGTTATTACTATGACATTTTTATCAAGTGAACTAACTGAAAAAAAGGTAAGATTTATTAATATTAAATATCATCTAACAATCTATTTTATTCTGCTGTTCAAATGGGAACCATGCTAAATATACATCATCCTGTAGAAGGCAATAAACAGTAGCTCAAGAAGAGAGACAATGATAACTCTGGAATTTACAAACATAGTTTATACCTGGTAGGCAATATTGCCAAGACTGAAAAGGACTTCTAACCCAGCAGTTCTTAACCTGAGGTCTGTAAATTTTTTTTGCTTTTAATATTTTGTTCATTGTATTTCAATACAACTGATTTCTTTTGTAATACTATTTATTTTATCATTCTGAAAAAGGATCCATAGGCTTCATCTGACAAAAAGATCCAGGACACAAAAAAGTTAAGACCCCTATGATAAGCAATGTGTGGTACAACAAGCAAGTGTAAGAATAGAGAGGCTGGTGATGAACTTGGAAGCAGAAGACCTGAATTTGAATGCTGGCTCAGACACTAGAACTTTGGTACCCTTGGCAACTCAATGAGACTGTTTCCTTGTCAGTAAAATGAAGACTATTCATCTACCTCACAGGGTTGCTGAAAGATCAGCTGGCACATGCAAGTAAAGATCTTTGCAAATTTTGAACTGCTAAATAAATGTTAGCTCTTATTAGTAGTATTAATGTAACATTCACCATTTATAAGGATCCTTCAGGTAGCACATAGTACAGTATTCTTATACTATATTTTAAGAAAGCTCTACCACAAATGCTTCATAGAAAGAAAAATGTTTTTTCTGTTTCTGTTAAAAACAAGTTACTTCAGGTCTGAAAAGAATGAACAAATTCCTTGTCTGATTTTTATTAAATACTATATCAACTCATTAGTCTCATCAAAAAAAGCCATTACTTTCTGGGAAACGCTTAAATGGCAAACGGGAGTGGGGTTAAAGTTGTCTGGTACTATAATTCCTACCTATGTACTTCAAATCCTAGGCTCAAATATTATTTTTTCCATGAAGTCTACCTAATCTCTCATACAGAAGGAAATTCAACCCTAAAAAACATTTTATACATTTCTCATTGCATTCCACTTTTTGTGTATTATTTTATCTTTCCTTCTAAACCAGAGGTTGACAAACTACAGCCCCTTCAAGCTATAGAACTAGCCTGCTGATGGATTTCGTATGCCCAAAATATTATTTGAAAATGTAAACACCATTTCTAAGTCCTAGACTATACAAAAACAGGTGGAAAGAGCTCAGACCATGGTTTACCAACTCCTGCTTTAGAATGAGCTACACGAAGGTAGAGACCATGTCTTATTTTCCTTTGTATTCTCGTAACAATTAATAGTGCCTTAAACACAGAAAGTGCTTTTTTGAATGAAATAATATATAGGACAAAAGTAGATTAAACTACATGACACAAATTAAGGATGCTAGAAGACTATCTACTTAATAAGGTGCCCTTTGTTCCTATTCCTGGTTTTATGTGTTGTTATTGCTTTGAATGAATGGCTGTGTGGGTGTTTTCTGCATCACAGCAAATCTATATGATAAGGTACTATATATAATATGGTATAGGCCTACATGGCTTCGTAACTGTGGGTTATTCTATTGGATCAGTTTTTTAGTTCACCAGTAAAATAAATGTGACATACTCAACTTTGATGTACTTTAGTAGGTAGTTTACTAGTATTTATTAGTATTGGAAGAAACAGAAAAACAGAATGTTATGTTATAGTGAATAACGCAATAGATTTGAAGTCAGGAAGAAACAGGCTCAAATCCTGCTTTAGTTTCCTCACCTGGAAAATGAAGGAGTTGGACCTGATGACCTCTAAGGTCCCTTTCAGCTTTAAATCTATGATTCTATGAACACAATTTCCATCAATCCTACACTACTGGCCAATGAGTACATATTTCTAACCTCCACAATTTCTCATTCTTCTGTTAATGGAACTTTCTCATAGTTAAGACTGGTGAGACAAATGTTTTTATGGCACTTAAAAAGTGCCAAAATAAATGCAATTAAGTTATCTATTTGGTTTGCTTTCATCTACCCCTCACTTCCTCCCCCGCATGTCAACACAATGCAAAATAATTTTAATATTAGCCTTATATAAAATATAACCAATAAGATATATCTGCTCCCAGAAAAGTGATATATTATACAAAGCCAAGTAATTCTTTTGTATTTTTAACTGTTCCCCGTCAATAGTAAGATTCTGTTCACATACTTATGTATATATATGTATATTTTTACATCTTATTAAGGCTCAGGTAAAAGAAGCTTATGTAATAAAAATAATAAAAACTAGCCTTTTACGTATATATGTATATTATTTATGAGTACTAATCATGTCAAATATTAGATGATCTATGGGTTAACAAAGCTATCACTTCAAAAAACAAAGAGGTCATATGTCTCCAACATAGTCAAACTTCCAAAAACTATAGTTACAGCTTACTTCTAAAGTAGACATATACAAGAGAAATTGATATGTCTTACTGATTTCCTACATATATATTAAAAGAAAGTCAATAAAATTGTTTTCTTTATAAAAATTCTCTAAAGTAGATGATAAAAAGCATAAAATCAACCAATCTTAATAAATATCTGACTGGTTGATTTCATGCTTTTTTTCATCTACTTTAGAGAAAACTTATTGTTAAAACAACATACCTGGATCAGCAGCAGTAAAAGGAATGCCATCAGATGTATAAAATGTTGGCTCATTCTAGAATTAAAATGGTATAAAATATTATGTAATACACATTAGTTTATTCAATTATTGCTTCTTAAGAAAATATTGACAAAAGATAAATCATTGACTGTCTACATTAGTAAGCCTGTAGGAGCAGATAAAAATCTATGCAGTCCATAAAAATGTACTGGAGCTTTATAGTTCTAGTATCCCACAAATCTGGTATTTATTCCCCTTATATAGGCCATTCCTCCTCATTCATGCATGGTTTTGGTTGCTACTTTGTATGCAAGAAAGTAGTAACAGTTGGCTAACATCAAATTTGGGGGACAAATAATATAGCAAATTTATTAAATTTAAAATTGTGATTCATACCCCAAATAAAGTATTTCAACTTTGAACACTGTCATACCATGAAATAATTAGGATCATTTTCAGGTGTTGATTCTCTATATGTTGAGGTGGCATGAACTCTACCCCAGTTACTTGATCGGAGTTCTACTAGCTTCAAAAGCATCTGTTTTACATCTCTGCAGTAAACAAGAGTTTATAGTACATTAGAACAATAATGGAAATTTTCTTGAAATCTAATAACACATAATCTAGTTTCTCAAAGTCCTTAGGGTTTTATTTGGCCTTGCTGCTTAAATTTTCCTATATAGTCAACATCTATCTCAATTTCTACAACTTCAATGAACATGAAGGCCTAGACTAAACTACATCTTGAACTCTGCTCTAGAATGCCATCACTAGTTCACACTCATTATTTAGTTCTCTGAGGACAAAGACTGCGCCATTTTTTTAAAGCTCTATAATGGCCAAAGCATCATAGACACTCAAATGTGTTGAATGAATAGGATATTCTTGACTTATTTCCTTATGTTACCTGCTTTTGTCCCATTTGTGAAAAAATATGTAAGAATACTAGAATTTACTTATGAAATTACATTTACTGGACTTCTAATAGAAGGTATACATCTGACTATTGATATGACAATATAAATCTTGGTATTTGTAAACGTGGTAAATAGTTATAGACCCAAGGAATGTTAGAAGTTGCTGACTGAATTATTACAATCCAAGTTCAGAATCAAATTATAACGGCAATGAAAACATTTTTAATAAGGCACTTTTACCTAGTTACCACACTAATAAACACCTCACTCAGTTATCTATACATCTTGCTAAGCTTTTAAACTGATTCTTCTGTAGGAGAAGGGGTATAGCACAAAGAATTGAAGCAAAGTGGCCAGATGAGCAAAGGTCAATCAATAAAGTAGTAACCCTTTGAAGAAAAATTTCTGCATCTCTGGAAAATATTTAACACAGTGAATTCACTTGCTCTTAACATAAAATGTCCCTAAAAAAAGTACAGTAAAACAAAACACCCCACAAATAGAAAACAGGGATGAATTGCATTAAAATTAGGCTGCTATCTATGTCACTTCTCTTCCCACCTGCTGCAATTTGCATCTAGGACAACATTTTCAATTCTCAGAATCACTTCTTCCATATCTGTCTTTCCTTTTTCCTTCCATGCATCTTCCAAAACTGACCCTGTCAACTAAGAAAGCAGGTTATTAGTAAAAATAAAGAATTCAGTAAACTACAGAAATTCTAAAAAAAAAAGGGCAAGATTATTAGTTGCATTCCTAACATTCTCTGAGAAATATCATAGAATCACTGAGCCAGAAGCAACTTTAAGAGATGATCTAGCCCAACCTCATTTTATAAAATGAGGAAACTGATGATCTGAGGTGAAATGGATTGCTCAAGATGACACTGCTAGTTAATAGCAAATAAAGGACTAACACTAGTTGCCATTGCTCTTCCCATTACAGTAAGCCATCTCATTTTCCTATTTTTTTCTTTATGACTAATAGAACTCCTAATACTACTTTGGGGTCTTCAACTTGCTATGGTTCTCTTTTGGATTAGAGAACTTTAGCCATGGCACTAATAATCATATACAGTTTTGCTTTCATTTCTCTTATACCTAGGCATTCAGGTCAGTAATCATTTAAAAAGGGTTAACTTTTTCCAGTAAATCTTTAAAATATATTGAGTGCCCTAAAGGGCACAACAATTCAAATGTAAGCACAAAATTAAACTCCATCCTTAAATAAATCTGAAAGTTAGTTTCTATAGTGACCTAGCTCTTGTATTGAAGTGGATTATTAAGAAGACAAACATAATAGATAGCACTTAATTAGTAAAATTTGGATATACCTATGCTTTTTATTATGAATGTGTACCCCCCCATCAGCATGATCTTTTCTGCATCTTAAAATTTCTCTTCTACTTTTTCAGTCAAAAAGAAAATAAATCCTAAGTGAAAACAATTAACACAAAAGTTAAATGTTCTTTCTGCAATTGATCCTTTATTTATCCACTGTTCACATAAAGATCCTTCTTTGATAGAAAGGAACCAGCTATTTGTGAAAAGAAGTGCTTCAGTTATTTTGTGACATTTTACAGAGCTACACGCTACCCATATCATGCAAAACTTAAGATTAACACCTCATAATTGAAGTGAAGTTAAATGAGCAAAAAATAAAGAAAAACCATAAAGTATCTCATCAAAGACTCAGACCCCCAATTATTAAACAAGGTAAGGATATCTTAAAACTGTATATAAACATATGCATATAATTATGCATGTGTGTGTGCGTGTATACCCCCACCCCCAAAAGAGCAGGTCCACATATGTAACTGAGCTGTGTTTCCAAAGTTCATTTTTAAAGATGGCCCAAGTATAACTTTGTTTCTCTGGGAAAATTTAAGTGCTTGGTAAGTGCCCACTTGAGTCCACAAAAGCTCATTCAACGCTTTATAAAGAATACTGCCATTTAACATAAAGAAGAATAGCAAACAATACAACTGCAACAGTAAACCAAAATATAAAAATAAAAACTGAATAAAAGGTTTTTATTTTTCTTGAATGCTAGTGCTTGAGGAAAATCAACTTTAATTGAGGAAGTAAGAGACATCAAGTGGAACCTTTTTGCATACATTTCTAGAATCTTTCAAAGGGGAACTGGCAGCCCCAAGGCCACATGTGGGCCTCTAGGTCCTCAAGTGCAGCCCTTTGACTGAATTCTAATTTCACAGATCAAATCCCCTTAATAAAAGAATTTATTCTGTAAAACTTAGACTCAGGCAAAAGGCTGCACCCAAGGACCTAGAAGGCCACATGTGGCCTTGAGGCCCACAAGTTCCCTATCCCTGAACAGCATGCTAACAATGCTAATTTTTTAGGTCACAAACTAGATTGGCTCATAAACAAGAAAAAAAGAGGAAAAGAAGAAGGAAATGAGATTTTTCTAAAGTAACTAAAGAAAAGTTGGGAGAGAAAGGCTAAAAATTACCAATAACAAAACTGCCTAAGGTGAAATACTGAACTATGAATAATGAAAAAAAAAAGGAAAAAAGGGGGTGAGGAAGAAACAGGGTTAACACTGCCTGTTTATGATAACCCTTATGGGTAAGAAATAGTGTAGAGAGAAAGAGATGATAGGCAGGAAGTTCTCTCTAGGGCACACAATCAGCTCAGCAAAAGCTTGAAACATCTCCAGATGTTTCAAATTGAAGAGGTTGTTAGGCTATTCCTATACACAGGACATGTTCACGTTTCATGTTTTGAACTCCAGGGCCTCTATATGAAGACAAATATTTATGTTAAATAATCAAGTATCAGCATGCTTCTCTTCCTATTGCCCAATTATTTCTTTTGTAGCATTTAGGGAAGGTTGCTGCAAAAACTGCTCATTGTAATAAAATTCTGCTTCCATTGAATACTTTATAGAAGTTTTAATGTTATATCTCTTAGTTTCATGAAGAATCAAAATGGAGTATTTGAGGAATATTTGTTAAGGAAGGCAACAGGAAGTATAATCATTAGAATTAAGAACAAAAGCTAGAAATAGTGAAAACTACCACTGAGGCCAGAGGTGCTGGGAACCCCAAAACTCAAGGTTACTTTAGACTTTACTATAACTTACAAGTGGATGATGGAATGCCTTCAAGCAAATTTCCTTAAAGTTATGTGAGTGGAAAGGTTTTCATATAACTAACCATTAGAATAATAAAAATTAACAGTACTTTTTGTTATGTGATACAAAACATTTTCATTAAATAGCAGGAAAAATCATAAAAACTGAATTAAAGTTCACAAAAAAGAACATGAATAAGAATAAGGTGTTAATATTTTTTAATCAGCCCTCAATAAGCATTTACTTAAAAGCATAATCCTAGCATATACTAGCACTGTGCTTACCCTTTAGCTCTTCAATGTAAGAGTGTAAAATGTATCTGAAGTTCTTGTTAAAAATACTTAGTATGTGCATTGCAATATATAATGTGGCCTCAATTTTTCTTTTTTCTAAATACAACAGATACAGTGAATATTAAGATATGAAAGAAATTTTTTTAGTAAACCCCTACCTTCAGTAGTTTTACTGCACAGATTAAATTGCTGTCCACAGGATTAGAAAAAAGGGCGTTCAGTAATTCCCGAAGACCAACCTGAAGAATATCTGCTCTTGTAACCTGCCCCTTTGTTCCCTTAATCTATGAAACAAAATAAAATGATTAAAACTTTGCTACCACATCATAAAGCTCTAATTGGACAAAGTTTAAGGGTTATGGAAGAATGTTTATGTTTAACTTAAGAATAAAAAGTATATTTTAGTTCTACAAACTGGTATCTTAATGGAATTACCTTGTCATAATTACCTTACACATACCCATAAAGCTTATCTCTATAAATTGATCAGGTTACTATAAAAATGCAATTTTCTCAAAATTTTCAAATATCCCAAATAGCAGATAGAAATAAGAACTAATTTTAAATGTCTGCAATACAAAGAACAAATTAAGAACGTTACACAAATAGATAATGCCGAACTTGGAGTAGTGAAGATGAGAATTTGAATCATGATTTAGACACCTACTGGCTAAGTGACCTTGAGTAAATCACTTCAAGTCAACAAGCATTTATTAAGTACCTACTGTGTGCCAGACACTGTGCTAAGCGCACTTGAGATCTCAGGATTCAGTAAATTCAGGGGAGTTCAAGAGAACACCAAAATAAAACATAAACAGAAGACGGCACAGGACAAAGCCCTGGTGTACACATGTACATAGAAGCAGGACATCAATGATGATTCAGCAAAGGAGACTTAAAAAGAAGGGATCAGCAAGGTAGAAGAACCAGAAGAGGAGTATCATGAAAACCCAAGGATATTCAGGAGGAAGGTATGGCCATAAGAATCAAGTGCTACAAAGAAGAATGGGGACTGAAAAAAGGACAGTTAATTTGGCAACAAAGAGCTCTCTGGTAACCTTGAAAAATGAGAGGTGAGAAAGGGAAGGAAATGAGTAAAAACACTAGGAGTTTGGCTATAAAAGCAAGACAGCTATAGGACAGTAATTTGAGTTGATGACAGGGTTAACTGAAACTTTTTTAAGTATGAAGAATTTAGCCCATTTGGAGGTAGAAGGGAAGGAATTAGCAGACAAACTGCATTCAAGAGAGACAGAGAAAGGATGGGATGATCAAAGGGTAAGCTCTTAGAAAAGAAAGGAATAGGATCAAAGGCAAAATCAGAGGGGGTTGGCCTTGGCAAAGAGAGTGGCCACCTCTTCCTCTAAGACAGGAATAAAAGAGGAAAAAACAGGATGAAGTTGAAAGAATCTAAGAACATAATTCTGAAAAGAAAAGGGAGCTTATGGTGGTAGGCCTCAATTTTCTTGGTAAAGTATGTAAAAAGGTACTGCTTAGGGTGAAAGGACTGGAAGGAAATATATACTGTGAAGAGCATAATAGGGAGTCAATCAGAGAAGAATAAAATAATTACCAGGAAGTAGAAAAGACAGTTAAAATAAGACAATAAATTTGAAGTACACCCAGTCAACATTCTTGGATGACTTCCTCTAGTAGCATTCAGCAGAACAGGAGTAGGAACTTGTAAGACAGATGGTAGGGCTGATCTAGGATCAGGTGTTTGGAAAGCTGCTCGTAGAAACAGGTCAGGAAGGCAAGGGATTCCAGTGTACAACACAATGTAAAGCTGAACTGGTTAACTATAGACTGGGAATGGAAGAGAATGAGACTATAGCAGGGACTGTGTTACTAGGAAAGCAAGGAATCGAGAAGTGACTGGAAGCTGTAGTAAAAATCAAGAGCAGGCTTAGGAAATTCCATTTTACTGCAATTTCTTCAGGTGTTAAAGTTTTCTTCCTTTGCCCATATTCAATTTAAATTAGGTAGTCATTTGAGAATATTAACAGGAAGAAGAAATTATGCAGTTACATAACCAACCTTTATCAACTTGGTTGAAATAGTCTAATTGCTTTTTAAAATTCACACATCAATTAACAATGGAAAACAACCACATTTATAGAATTTTTCGAGTTTGGAAAGGACATTAGAGACTTACTCCAATGCTTCTCAAATTGATTTGAAATATACTAAAAGATCCTTACTGTTACAGAGGGAGTATGGGGTACTAGAATAAACTTGGGATAAAGGGAGGAAAGGAGAAAGAGGAAATTCTGAAGTGGAGCAGGTAATGGACATGGATGTGAGATTTGTTGTAATGGTACAAGTGACAAGATTTAGCAATGTGAATTTTGTGAGAGCTGAGAATAAGGTATAGAAACTCATAATTATAATTTTGGCCTGAACAACCGGTCCAACATCTATTAGAGCAGGGATTTCCCCTTACAACATTTCAGAGTAAAAATAAATTTTTGTTTAAAGATCTCCAGTGAAAGGGACTGTCCTCAAAAGACCCATAAAAAACAACAATTCTAGCAGCATTTTTTTTTTATTGAAGTAAGGAACTGGAAACAAAGTAGGTGTTACTTGTCAGTTGAGGAATGGCTGAACAAATTATGGTATATGAACAGAATGGAGTTATTACAGTACCATAAGAAATAGACTCAGGGGAAAAAACTAGGAAGTTTGTATGAAATGATGCAGAGTGAAGTGAGCAGAACCAGCAGAATTATTTAACAAAGACCATAATATTGCAAATGAAAATAACTTTACAACATTTAAGAACTCTATCAGTACCACAGTCAATCAGAACTCCAGAGGGTTGATGAAGCATGCCCCCCTCTTTGGCAAGGTAAATGACCATAGGTCCAGAAAGAGACATGCATTTACAAACGAAACCAATACAACACAACATGTTTTTCTTTCGCTATACTAATTTGTTAAAAGGGAAAGGCTGAGGGGGGGAGGGTGACGGCGAGAGAGAGGAAGGGGGGGAAAGAGGGGAAAGAGAGACGAAATAATGGTAATAATGCAAAAAATAATGTTAATGAAACAAAATTCAAAGTAGAAAACAGAAGGAAATTCATAATAGGACACAGACATGGGCAATACAACTGTGACTACATTAAACTTAAAAATAACTTTAAGTAATTGATTCATGGTTTCACACATAAAACTTTTCTATCCTTCTCTGTATATGGAAATGTTCATATTTATGGATGATTTTTTAGTTGATAATCCCCTCCAACACAGTCCGTTCTACTTCTCATCAAACCAAAAACTGCTTTTCTGCAATATTTGTTTAGCAAATATATCTCATCTCTCTATCTCCATGACAAGTCTTCAAATGTTTGGAAAACAGTTATCTTTCTACACCTGCACATATCTTTTCCTTCCCAGGCTAAATACTTCAAGTTCTTTTAATCAATCCTACGGTTTCAAGTCCCATAAATCATCCTGGTCACTCACCACTAGATATATTCCAGATAGTTAATACTCTTCCAAAAATGTGACATACAGAATTACAAATAACACTTCAATTGTAATCTAACCATGACTATCACCTTCTTTGTTCAGGACATTAGATGCTTTAATATTAAATGAAACAAAAGACCACATTACGTTACAGGAGCCTAATTATGGATGCCCAATGTCAATACTGACACCTTCTTTAGGGAATAAAAAACCAGAAATAAGTATAGCTAATAATAATCAGGCATTGTTAGACTGGATCTTACCAGGTTGTTATCATCACCATAACTTACATCAACATTCAACAACCTTTTATTAAGCAGCTATTTGGCAAGGTACTGGGAATACACAGTCTTTGCCCATAAGGAATTTATAATCTGATGTGTGTGAATGTGGCAGCACAAATTAAGATATTAGACAGCAAAATCAATAAATATCCTCCCGAACTTCCCACCCCCACCCATTACGAAGTGGGAGAAAACCTAAGGCTAAATACCATAGGTATTGCTAAACACATCCCTCCCAGCTGATTACCAGTTGCTCCTTTAAATACCCTCTGATTCTAATCAAATGCTTTACCAACACCAAACAATGCATTCTCAATAGCTTCCACTCTACCCTACTAAATGTTTCACATCTCTATTCACCATTCAACAGACATTAAGTACATACTATGTGCCAAACGCCATATAATCTCTCTTCTTTATTTGGAAGAGCAGCACAATTCACCACTCCCTTCATAAGTTTATCCCACAGAACAACACAGGGGAAACCTCCTCAAATATTACATGAACACACCTGTGTTCACTTGCACTGCTCCCTAATTCCTCATTGTCTCCCAACAGATATATGTGTATGTGTGTGTGTGTGTATATATATATATACACACAAATACATATACACACATATAGTGCTGCATGTTACATAAATAATAGTGCTTACGGTTTATTAAATTCCCTGTTTTTCTCCCACATTAACTATACATATAGGTCTATGCATATACATGTCTGTCATTCTATATTTCCACTATGTGTTTTTTGTACCTAAACCTAAGACTAGATTCATCCCCATTAAATGTCATCCTTAAATCTGGTCCATTACTCTAATCTATTGAGAACCTCTTGTCTTTTTGGAGCCTGGTTCTTTCATCTAATATACTGACTATTCCTTCTAGCTCAATGTTATCTGAAAATAGATGATGATACTAATAACATATTATTATAATGTATAACAATATATAATACATAATTGTACATTATAGTGTACAATATATTAATATACTGAATTTTAATAATAATGATGATGATGATGATGATAAAGCATGTTATACATGCCTTTATCTAAATCAATGACAAAAATATTGACCAGAACAGGGGTGAGGATAAGAGTCCCAGAACACTCTACTACAGACCTCCCTCCAGGCTGACATGAATCACTACTTCTGAAATTGATTCAATCAATTTAAGTAACTATCACACAGTTCATCTACCTACCTTCTCCACAAAATCGTGTCAAAAATTGAGGTAGACTATCCCATCAATCTGTCAATTAAATTAAAGAAATAAGATTATCCTGACTTGACTTGTTTTTGATGAAGTTTTGCCAGCTCATAACAACTACAGCTTCCTTCTTGAAATGCACACAAACCATCCCTTTAATTAATGCATTTTAGAACTGTTAGGATAGGTTATCAGTCTCCCTGGTCTACAGTTGGAAGAATCCACTTTAAAGATCTACTTTTAAGGTTTGTAACCTTAGCACCATCTGTTACTACATCACCTTCTCTCAGCCCAGATATCTAATCTTGTCATTTTCACCTGTACAACATCCAATTTCTTATCTTTACTCATACAACCACCACTTAACTTCAGGCTATCATCACCTGTCACCTAGACTACTGCCTCCTGATGGGTCTCACTGCCTCAAGCCTCTTCCACTCTCCAAGCCATCCTGCACATAGCTGCCAACGTACTTCTTCTCAACTGCAGATCTAGCCCTATCACTCTCTTACTCAATAAATTCTAATGGCTCCCTACTGCTATAAGATAAAATAGACAGTTCTGTTTACCTTTCTAAGCCCTTCAAATCTAGTTCCAATTTATTTTTTCGGCAGCATCATAACAGCACTCCTCTTCCCATGCTCCACAATCTAACCAAACTGGCCTTCTCTTTGTCTTTCAAATATGGCATTCCATTTCCCACATCCAAGCCTTTGCCCTGACTTTCCCATATGCCTAAAATGCATTCCTTTTTCATCTCTGCCTCACCAAATCCCTCTGTTCCTTCAAGATGCAACTCAAGTGCCATCTTCCGCATGAAGCCTTTCCATATCCGAACTGTTAGTGTCCTCCTTAGGTTTTCTATTTATTTTATACTTATTCTGTCCATACTTACATATGTACATGTTACCTTGGCCAATAGAACGGAAGCTTCTTGAGGTAAGAGATTGTTTCATTTCTTGTATTCCAATGCCTACCACAGCACCTAACAGCAGGCATTTAAATCCTTTCTGACTGGCTGAGACAAGTCATAAATTTCTCAGCTGTTCTGCTTTTAGCAGAAACTTCCAGCAGTTTTCTGAATATATGTAGTCTCCCATCAATATTATACCATGTCAGTTTTTTAACGTGCTTTTAAAACAATATTCATTTCTGTCTTTTGGGTAGCAGTATGAAATATTCTTGCAGGACAAAATCACCATCTCTCTTTTCTTTGATCTTTACCGAAATGCTTCTGACCATGCTTTACCCATTTTGGTTTATGAATTTCCATACATGCAGTGGAACTTTATGAAGCTGTATTTATTTCCTTGCATTAAGAATGCTAGGTCATTTTATTACCTGTACTTTATACATTTCTATATAGGCATGTGAGATCATGAATATTACTGCCCCTCTTCCCATGTATCATCTGCTATGAATTATTGGGATTTTACTGTTATTCTTACTCTTTAATGCTCATCTTTATAGTATTTGGATTTATAGTTGTAGGTAAGCTCTCTTCTCCCCCTCCAATTTCATGTTAAAGCATGGTCAGATTGACAAGCCTCCAGGCAAATGAAAACAGGCCCTCCTCTCACATGACTGCCATTACATGTCTGAAGATAGCTCTTACGTCCCTTTCAAATCTTCTTTTCCCCAGGCTTAAACACACCCAGTTCCTTCAACTACTTTCCATGACATGTTCTCAAAGCTTCTTCAACATCCTGGTTACCCTACTCTCGATATTCTCCATCTTATCAATATCCTTAAACAATGGCATCCAGAAATGAATGCAGTACTATAGATGAAGTCTGCCAAGGGCACAATACAGTGGGACTTCTGAGGAAGAACCGGGAACTTCTCAGCTTCTCTTAATGTAGACCAAAATCACATTAGCTTTGTTGACTGCCACACTACCCTAACACCTCCTATTAAGTCTGTAGTATTCTAAAACACCAAGATTTTTTTCAGAAGTGAAACTTTAAGAACACTTTCATATACCTATATATGCCATTGCCATCTTATACCTGTTGAATTTAATTTCTTGTACTGAAGAGCAAGACTTTATATTTATCCCTACTGAATTTCATCTTATATTAGATTCTGCTCAATGTCTATCAAGATAAAAGTTAACCCTATATAAATAAAAAGAAGTAGAGTGGTCCTGGGGTTTGATAAGTCTTGAGAAATAGGTGTTACAGATTAAAATTATAAATTCAACAAACATCTAAACACCTACTACGTGCAAGGCACACAACGATTCAAATTAAAGTTTACATTCTATTAGCAGGTACAAAACATACCAAAAAAAAGCAAAATGCAGCAAACATTGTGAGAATGAATATTCACAAATGTAGGGACCAGTGACAGCTTCAGAGAATGTGACACCTGAGTTGAACCTTGAATGATGATAAGGATTCTAAGAGGTACAGATGAGGTGGGAGTGCATTCTAGGTATAGGAAACAGCTTGTGTGAATTTACAGAGTTGGGAGATGGAATATCAAGGTAAGGGAATGACTAGTAACCTAGTTTGACTGGAATGTAGTTTGTGAAGACAAGTAACATAAAAGAAGGATGGAAAGGTAGGTGAAAGTCAGATTTTAGAGAGCTTAGCTGTAAGTAAATTTAATGGTACAACTCTTTTGTTCAGTATTTGTACTCTGATACAATGTATATTAGCCCTGGGAAGGGTCTTAAAGGTTATTCTGTATATAAGGAATCAGATCTCGAGAGCTGAAGTAATTTGCAGGCATTACTTGGTTATTTATGTTTTAAAACAAACGTCTGCTGAATGGCAACACACACACACACACACACACACACACACACACAGAGAAACTTAAAAAAGGAAATAAAATAAACTTCTGATGAATGAATAAACAATGCACAGAATTCAATGTACTAAGTTCAAAAAACAAGGGAATCAACCAGTATTCATTTATTTCACTTCAGATAAAGTGGGCTTAGTTACAAGTTGCTCCTTGCTCTGGCTTTTTTAGCAACTGATTCACTAGACCAGGTACTCTCTCAGGGTCCTTGATGTATTATGATCTCAGAGATGTAAACAGAGATTTTATGCCAGTATGTTCTAAGTATAAATCTGCTCCAAGACAAGTATATAGTGGCCTAGCATATTTTTAAAACATGTGACTATTGAATAACAAGATTAATTTGCATAGACACCTAGAAGTATAACTACCATATAATCACACTTCGTATGCATTTATTGAGTGAGGAATTCAGAGAAACATGGGTTAGATTTATATGAACTAATGCAAAGCAAAATAAACAGAATCATGAGAGAATAAATATGTAAAAAGACTATGAATGGGACAAAAAGGATCACTAAAAGGAAATTTAAAACGGAATATGGGGGAGGGGACGCAGGGAGAAGAAATCAATGAAGGTCCCAGGAGATAATAAATCATATTTCCTTCCTTCATGGGCAGGAAAGTGGGAGGGCTAACAGGATACAGTAACATATTCATTGTCAGGGAAAGTTTCTATAATAGATGACTTTTTAAAAAAATTGTTTCTCTCACAAAGGAGGGGTTCAATCTGGAAGAGTGGAAAATGATTACATCAGGGGAGGAAGAGAGAAGAAGCTAGCATTTACAAATATTATCTGATTTGATCCTCAATCAAAACAACTAACAACTCAGGGAGGTAGATGCTATTACTATCCCCATTTTACAGTAGAGGAAGCTGAAACAGAGATTAAGTTACCTGCTCAAATAAGTATCTGAGGCAGGATTTGAACTCATGTCTCAATGACTTCAACCCCAGCAGTTTTTACTCACTATACCATCTTACCGCTTCAGGAGAGATGTGAGAAGATACCCCTACTCCATCCCTTTGCAGAGATGAGAGGTTCATGATTATGGAGTTTTGCATGCATTTTCACACTTTTTAAAAAAATATTGATTCACAATGATACAAAACTAATTTCAAAGGACTCATGATTAAAAAATGCCATCATCTCTAGAGAAAGAACTGATGGTATATGAATACAGACCAATGCATAGTATTTCACTTTTTTTTTTGTTGTTTACGTTTTCCTCCACAAAATGACTAATATGGGGACAGGTAGGTGGCACAGCGGATAGAGCACCAGCCCTGAAGTCAGGAGGACCTGAGTTCAAATCCGGTCTCAGACCAAACAGTTGACTCTTACCAGCTGTGTTGACTTTGGGCAAGTCACTTAACCTCAACTGCCTCAAAAAAAAGACTAATATGGAAATGTTTTACATGATTGCACACATATAACCTGTATCAGATTGGTTACTGTCTCAGGGACAGGGTAAGGAGGAAAGGATAGAATTTGGAGCTCAAAATAAAAAACAACTTATATTTAAAATTGTAATCTTATGTGTAATTGGGGGAAAGTATCATTTAAAAAGAACGTTTAGAGAACAAAAAAAGTATTGATTGATTTTACTTATTTCCCTCTCCCCCCCACTTTTGCTTTTTTTTTCCTTTAAAAATATTATTTGCTACGGGACAGCTCTCTGGAAGGGGCAGGGAAAAGGATACTGAAATTCTAGTAATGTAAAAACAAAAGATACCAATAAAATTTTATTTAAAAAACTAGGAAGAACTGAATAAAGGACATCATCAGGAAATGAATGCTAGAAAAAATTAATGGGCTTGTCACATGGAGAGAACAAGAGATAATGGGTAGGCAGAAAACAGTTTATGTACTCCAATGTTATTCTCATGATACCAGGCACAATGTGGAAAACTCAGGATAACTGTGACAAAAGTTACACAGAATGAGTAGGCATAAATAGGTAGTTATCTGTACACTTGGAGGAATGTCCACATTAATAAGATTAAAGATTTATTTAAGAATCTAAGCAATACTATATTTATCTGACATCAAAGAATTATTCTACAACTAGTAACCTCCTTAAAGGTCAAAACTTCTTTTAGTAATGATTTCCTTATAAGATATTAAAATACGTATGCTCTATGCTTTTTTAAATTCTGGGATTTTCCCCCTGTAGTTCTTCACAATCGCCTATCTTACATGAAAGTTATGAACTGTCACTATTTGCTGTCAGTGAACTTGCATCCAACAATACCCCTTTCTCACAACTGACCCTTGTCTCATAATCTGCTTTAAAAGGAGAAAAGTCATCACCAAGCTTTTTAGGACTGTAATTAATGAAGTTCTGGATATGGGCTTAGCATGAAAGTAGTCAACCTAATGGATTTTCTTTAATACCTCTGTTTGAAATTACCTTCCTACTTATGCATATAGCCAATTACAATAACTTATCAATTTGAGTTTGTGACAGTAATGCAATTGTGAAGGGGGCTAAGTTGCCATAGGGTCATCTTTCAAAAGGCCAATTTAATCCACAGAAATGTTATTTTTGTTATCTGTATTAACCATTTCTTCCACAAAATTCTTTTTCAGAGCTCCAGGAAGTAAACAAAAATGACAACTGAGCTTACCTTAACACTTTTTTTTTAAAGGTAATTGGGGTTAAGTGACTTACCCAGGGTCACACATCTATTAAGTGTCAAGTGTTTGATCTGAGGCCAGATTTGAACTTAGGTCTCCTGACTTCAGGGCTGGTGCTCTATCCACTGAGCCACCTAGCTGCCCC
Organism: Phascolarctos cinereus; assembly: GCF_003287225.1. Taxonomy (NCBI): domain Eukaryota; kingdom Metazoa; phylum Chordata; class Mammalia; order Diprotodontia; family Phascolarctidae; genus Phascolarctos; species Phascolarctos cinereus. The sequence continues at coordinate 347,952,240 of NW_027555847.1, read as the reverse complement.
TACTTTAACACTCTTTGACCCACACAGGCGGAGTACAGTGTAAAAAGCAACAAATTTGGAGTAAGAACCATTCAATATGTGTGACAATATGCCAGGTAAACCATAACCTCTTTGTGCCTCTGCAGTACTTACCTCACAGGGTCGTTTTGAAAATCATGAGATACACCTTGCAAAGTGTTAAGCACTATATACAACAGTTTCATTATGACTATTTCTCTTTCTTATACACTGCTAGAAGATGAGTAAAATACTAAAATACTGACAAAACAAGAGAAAAATCAAAATGCCAAGATAATCCACACAATTACCCCGTACTAAGTTAAGGTATACATTAACCCAAACATGTACATACATACAGTTGTACTAAAGTAAACTTAATGAGAGGCTAAATAGTATAGTGTATAGAGAGCTAGCATCTGACTTTGTATTTCCAGTGTGGGGCACACAGAAAGCACTTAATAAATGATTACTGGCTGACTGACTAGGGAAGACCTGAGTTCAAGTCCTCTGTCACATATGGCAAGTCATTTAACCTCTCAAACAATTCTCAAAGTTTACTTGAGAAGGTGCTATTCTGTAGTGGTAGATTAAGTTTCCTCACCCAGAGCTTCCTACATTAAAGAAATTACAGGTCTGATTTTTTAAATTTTTATTGGAAAAACATTTTTTTATAAATTTGTAAAATTTATTTTAAACACCAATAGAAAATGAGAAAAGGAAAAAAATTTGCTATGTACATAGCAGAACATAAGAGAGGATTCAATATAAAACAATAAATTTCCATTTCAAGAAAGCCTATATAGTAAATACTATACACTGTTTTCAAAGCTGCGCAGATAGTCTTTCGCTTCCTCGTACGTTTTCTTTGATTCTCTGCTGTGTACTTTTTACTTTACTTTTTTCCCCTTCCTCCCCCTAACCCCACTAAGAAGGCTACAATTAAGTGTGGATATATACACATATACATAGATACCTTTAAACACATATACTTAAGTTCATACTATGTTTATTTCCACTTGTCATCTGTTTCTCTGACGGTGGATAGCATCTTCCTTCATATATTGAAGTCTATGTTTTTCTAAATCAACCAGCACACTGCAGCAATATTCCAACCCAATCACATCCTATCTGTTAGAGTGTCTATTAAAAGTGTTTTCCCAATTTTCTGCATTCCTCCTATTCTTGGCTGTGTAGGTTTTATTTATGCAAGAAAATTTTAATTTAATTAAAATTATTTATTTTATACTTCAACAATACTCTCACCCTATAATATAGTTTAAAGTCTAATACTACTGAATCTGCTTCTTTTACATCTTTTTTCCTGGTGTCTTTGAAGTTTCTGGCCTTTTGTTCTTCCAAATAAATTTTATTATTTTTTCTAATTCAGTAAGATAATTTTTAAGTAATTTAATTGGGATGGCATTAAATAAACAGATTAGTTAGGTAAAATTGTCTTTTTTTTTTAAAAAAAACTATATTGACATTACCAACCCATGAACAATAACTATTACTTCAGTTATTTAGATCTGACTTTATATGCTTTTTTAATATAAATTTATTTTTAGTTTTCAACATTCACTCCCACAAGTTTTTGAATTCCAAATTTTCACCCCATCTATCTCCCCCCACCCCACCCCAAGATGGCATACATTCTGAATATCCCTTCCCCTAGTCTGTCCTCTCTTCTCTCTCTCTCCCCTTCTCTTATCCCCTTCCCCTTCTATTTTCCTGTAGGGCAGGATAGACTTCTGTACCCCATTTCCTGTATTTATTTCCCAGTAGCATGTGAAAACATTTTTTTTAAACATATGTTTTTAAAACTTTAGGTTTCAAATTTTCTCTCTTCCTCCCTCCCCACCCACCCTTATTGAAAAGACAAGAAACTCAATATAGGTTGTACATGTACAGTTATGCAAAACACGTCCATAGTAGACATGTTGTGAAAGACTAACTCTATTTCCCTTAATCCTATCCTGCCCTCCCATTTAATCTATTCTTTCTTTTGAGCCTGTCCCTCCTCAGAAGTATTTCTTCTGATTACCCCCTTTCCCAATCTGCCCTCCTCTCTATCATATCCCTGCTGTCTCTCCCCCTATTTTCCTGTACGGTAAGACAGATTTCCATTCCCAATTCAATGTGTATATTATTCCCTCCTTAAGCCAAATCCTATGAGAATAAGATTCACTCATTCCCTCTCACCTTCCCCCGTTTCCCCTCCACTGTAAAAGACTTTTCTTTTCTGTTTTTTTTTGTGAGATAATTTACCCCATTCTACCTCTCCCTTTCTTCTTCTCCGAGTATAATCCTCTCTCATCCCTTAATTTTATTCTCCAGATATGACCCCTTAATCTTCAACTCACCCTGTGCCCTCTATCTATCCATCTACATATGCATACATATAATTTTTTTCCTCCAACTACCCTAATACTGACAAAGGTCTCATGAATTATAAATATCATCTTTCCATGCAGGAATGTAAACAGTTCAATCTTATGATTTCTCTTTCCTGTTTACCTCTTCACGTTCCACTTGAGTCCTGTATTTGAAAGGATCTGACTTTATTTGTATAAAGTGTTTTATGTTTATGTTCATAGGAAAAATTATTTTTGAATGACATTCCTTAAACCTGAATTAACTTTTTTTTCCATTTTTTTTTTAGGCAATTGCGGTTAAGTGACATGCCCAGAGAACCTGAACTAACTTTTAACAGAATCTATAATTCATCTAATTTACCTGAAAGTAAGTATATTCATCCAACATTTGCATTTAGCCAACAATACCTCTTGACTTCAGATCCAACCTTATTACAAAACCCACAAAACTCAGAGTACACAGTCAAAGACATGTATTTACTTTCTCACTTCTTTATGATATATTCCCTTCTCATCTCCAAATGTTCTTTCAAAGTCAGCTTAACTTGGCTTTGCTATTTTCCCCTCCCACTTCTAGTTGTTAGACTCTTGTTCTCTTCTAATTACCTTCTATCAACCCAAGTTGTGGCATCATGGATAATGTTAGACTAAGAGTTAGAAATAACTGACTTCAAATCCTGCCTCAGAAGGGAACTTTACTCTCTGTCTCAGTTTTCTCATCTATAAAATAAAGATAATAATTGTACCTACCGCATAAGGTTGTCAGGATCAAATGAGATAATGTATGTAAAAAGTTCTGCAAACCTTAAAGTGTTATTTGCTATTATTATACAAAGTAACCTATATTGGCACTTATCTATGTATGATATTGTATCCCCAAGCATAACATAACCCAGCACTTTAGTATCTTTGACATTCTGTCTCTCATACTTTTTCATAAATTGTAATCACATACCATACATGCCAGCTCAACATTTTACATCAGTTTCTTTACATTCCACTGCCACCATTTTAATGTAGATCTTTTAAGGCTTTTATAACTACTCACATAAACTATTCTGATGGGCTCTTCACAATTCTAAGACCACACTCTGCTCCAATCCACCTTTAAAACTGACACCATAACAATTTTGTACACATATATACCTGGCCATGTCACTGTTCTACTTAAAAGACTTCAATGACTCCCCAGTGAAGGTCAAATTCTTCTGTGGCACTCAGGGTCCTTCATAATCTGTCCCCTCCTCACATCCAGACATCACCTATTACCTTTGCTCCAAATACCTACTTTATGCCTCCCAAACACATAATTCCACCAATGCCTTTGCTCACCTTGTTCTCTATGCCTGGAATATCCTCTCTTGATGTTTTGCTATGGAATTCCCACCCATTCTTTAAAGTTCAATTTAGCATTAAAGTTTTGTTCTGTTCTCCAGAAGTCCTCCTCTCATCTCTTTGGTCAATATCCACTTACCCTGAAGACTTTACCAAGTGCTTTGTTTCGTAACTCTTACTACACTAATTGATAGTACATTAATTATGGCTAACTGTATTGGTATAATTCCCCTGGCATATTTTAAACTCCATGAATTCAAGAACAATGTCTTAAATTTTTAATATTCCCTTGTGCTTATCTTACAAACACAAGTATGTACTTAATAAGCACTTCATGGTGTGGTCCCTAAAAATAGTTTACTTAGTTTACCAACTAAAATTACAGTCAAACCCAAAATGGGTCAGGTGAACAACTCTGCCTCCTCTCTAAAACTCATGATAATGAAGAGAGTAGATAGACCTTACTGCCTATCTTCAAGCATTTATTTATTGCTCATTAAGCCAAAGAGTAGTAAATCCAAAATAAGAACTTTCTAAAAACCCAATAAATATAGGACAGCGTCAGTAATTAAGTGCTTGAAGACTTGTAATGAACAAGACGGAAAACTAACAAGCACAGTATCCTTATTCTTAGGATAGTGTTTCACAGATCATTATTACTATTGCAAATCAAAAGGCAGACCAGAATCAAATGACTAGGAATTATTGAATCAGTACAATACTTTCTAGGAATACAGAATTTATCGCCCTTATATTACAGAGTTTAATTAGTGCTTTCAAATATTATTCTCCTTCTTCATACTAGTCTCCAATACTAGGAACTAAAAGGACTTAGTATGGATATGATCCACATAGTAGATTATGCCAGAGGGATAAAACAATCAATCTATATTTACAGAACACTTTATTTGCATAAAACATTGTAATGGAATGCTACAAAGAACAAGGCAGAGACCTTTCTTTCATATAATTAACAAACTAGATGAGGAAGCAAAGATATATGCCTATGTATAGGATACAATATAGGATAAACAACAGTTAATGCTATTTCAGAAGACAGATTATTTGTGTCTCTAGGTGATTCAGGGAAACTCAGAGAAGTAGGGCTGAAACTGAATCTTAAAGCACTGGCTAGGATTTAAGGGGAATGGGGCAACAGAAGGAGGGAAAAAGGGAATGGCCTATCATTTACTTCATAGCCTGTCCTCTACCACTATGTACTGGGAGGAATGATTTATAGGAACCATTCTAATTGAGCTATTGCATTTAACACGTTGAATTCAGGTCCTGTGTGAAGTAACAAAATAGGAAACAACCAATATGATATTACAGAACAGTAAGATTTACAACTAGGAGCTAGAAGAGATCTGAGACTATTTAGGCACACCCCTTCATTTTACAGATGAGGAAATTAACTGAGGGCCAGGAAAGTTAAAAAATTGTTCAAAGTTCTTAAGAAGTCTACAACTTAAATCATTTAATTAATGAAATACAGGGATAGACAAGAGTTTGACTGTGAAAAGCTTCAAGTGACAGGCAAATAGCATGTAATATTTGTTAACAGTGGGAATTGCCCAATTCAATATAGACGGGACTAATCATGATATAATAGTTATTGATCCAAAAACACAGTGTGAGAGAAACAGTGAATAAGTGTAATAAAAATGACTTTCAATTCAATTCTGGCTGCTTTATGCCATGATGAAATATTAAGGCATTTTATAATAGAATACTTTCAAAGAATATATACCCCAAATATTTTCCAACTAATTGCAATTTTAATCAATGAATTATTTTGTCAAGGTAAAATTAACATAAAAAGCTTCCATTGTCTGTCTTACAGTACATGAGTTGAAGCACAATGATCTTCTTTACTTAATAATCATAATCAACACAAATTTATTTTACAGTTACTTTTAACCTTTAAAAATATTGGAGAAATAATTATGACTATTATTCCAAATTATTTTGGAAAATGTTGCCTCCTAAATTATTTTTTAAAAACAATAAAATGACTAATACAAAAATTACTCAATAACTTAGAAGTTTTCAAGACAGGTCAATAAGAAGAATTGTGCTTTCTTACCTCCAGGTTAAGGTAAAGTTCACCCAAGAAGAGCACAAAGGAATGAAATCGTTTTCTGGTAGCTTCATCTCCTTTTGCAGCCTGATCTTTGTTTTCATACTCAGTTCGACATCTAACAGACACACACAAACACAGATAAAAAACTCTCAAGATTTTAAAATGCTTTCTTAAAGTAACTTCTGAGTTTCATGTTCTCACAAAATCAACTATAAAAGAATTAGAAAATGGCCTTAAAAATAATGTGTATATAAATACACACACACACACACACACACACACACACACACACACACACACACACACACAGAGCAGTCCAGCAAAGACGACAGTAAAATGCATTCCTATAATAAAACCATCTACTTAAACTCAAAAAATTCAACACACATAAGTTCTAATATGCACAGGTACTAAGCTAAGTGTTAGGAATACAGAGACAGAAACAATTGCTGTTCTCAAGCTGCATGAGTTCTACTAGTGGAGGAGGAAAAACATAGATAAGTAAATATAAAGTGCTATTAAGCACAGGGGTTAGGTAAAGATGTCATGTAGAAGGGACTCAAGTTGTGCTTTAAAGATCGGGACTCTATAACAAAGATATAAAGAGTAAGTACATTTCAGGCATGGAGGACCACTTGTGGGAAAGCACAGAGGCAGGCAAGGTAGATGACAGCCAGACCGTGAAAGGCAGGCCAAGGGAACCTTATATTTTATACTACAAGCAAGAGGAGGTGGGGGTGGATTTAGCTTATGTTTTAAGAATAACAATTTGGCAGCTGCGTGGAAAATGGAATGGAGAAGAGATTAGAAAAATGGAGACTAGTGAGGATGTTGTTCTGTTGGGACTTCAGACTCAGCACATTTAAAGCTTAAAGTATCCTCTTTTCCCCCCAAACTGGTTCAAATACATATTACTACAGGGGAAAAAAAGTCCTCCAATTCAATCTATTGCTGAGAAAAGGACTTAAGACAGTTGCCTACCCCAAGGCATGATAGACACTGGAAGACTAAATTAACCTGCCCTTCACTGTACTTTCCTGACTCCTTTGACTGCCAACCTTCCTCATAGTAACTAGCAACCTCAAAGTTTATTCAAGTTAAAAACCCCACGGGTTGAATAAAGTGGTCTAGCATAAATCTTTCCTGACTCTTCTCCATCCTATACATTTTCTTCAATAATGCAAACATCCCTGATTTCACTTGTGTGGGCATTTCCTCCAGAACAACCTCTCTACAATGTAGTACACAATACTTCAAGAATTGCTGCAGTCAAAAAATTCAGTCCTTCAGTCAATTTAGAGTCAAGCCTCTTTGATTTTAGTTAAGGCAATCCCCAAATGAGAAATATTTAATCCACATACAGTCTACTGCCAGATATACAGTCAAAGCTTTCTGAGATTTGTCAGAGCTTGTGCTTGTCTAGCATAATCTCTGAAAGTTTAGGCTTCTCCATCCCACAGCGACACATCAGAATAGGACTTTAGTGGAGGGAAGTCCTATGTGCATAAATGAAAAAGCTCAGTCTCCTTACTTTGTTTTACTTGTGAATAAAGGAGAATTCTGTTCTATTTAAAAGCCAAGGAATTTTAATTTATTAACCTTTATTACATCTCAAAAGTAAAAATTTCAAAGCAAAAATTCAAACTGACAGCCCTATATTTTCAACCCATTAGCCTACCGTCAGGAGAGTCTTTCAATAGATGGTTTCTCAAACTTGCAGTGTAAATAGCTCTCTTCTCTTACCCCTAGAGACTTCTATACACTGGACAACACAGCAAATTTAATAAAAATGTTTGTAATATGCTACCAGTGATTTTTAAATACATTGGTGTTAAATGTTAAACTATATGTTTATGGCTTAATGAACTTTAGGAGGAAATTTTTAAATAAAAGTTTGGAATTTTAAAAATTAATTTTATTTTTTCTTTTAGAAGAGATAAGTAGTCTGTGAAGATCAAGGGAGTGGGGGCAGGATAACTAACCCCCAACTACCTACAGTCTTGGTTGGCTGGGCTTTTGTCCTGGTCAAGAATTTCACCCTGTCATCTGGTCTCATATACCCCTTAGAAAGTACAATAAAGTTGGGTACATCAAGAGAGTAAGAATAAAGGATCACAAGTGAACATTACAACAGGTGGGTAGGAAGCAGAAAGGATGTAATCCCAAGGCTGATTTAAATGCTAATAATTTAAAAGGTTTTTTTAAGGTTCTCAAGGTTTTATTTTTTTTTAAATTTTATTTTATTAATTTATTTTTAGTTTTCAACAATCACCTCCATAAGCTTTTGAGTTTTAAATTTTCTCCCCCTTCCTCCTCCCCTCCCAGGATGACGTGCAATCTGATACAGGCTTTACAACATTTCCATTAAACATATTTTCACATTAGTCATGACATTATTAACATTATTCACATGACATTAATCCCAATTTAAAAGTTTAAGGTGAAAATGAAGGAGGCATGGAAGAAGAATTTCATGTATTTCATACATTTTCCCTTACCTTTTAAGTAGTAACTGCCGGAAATTTCCACTTTGTGGACTAATGGTTAGATGATGAGACAAATAATTACACAGCCTTGCTCCCATGTAAGAGAAGTGTGGTACAGTTGTGGCCTTTTGATGGAAAATGGGAATACAACAATTTTTACATGAAACAAGCAAAACATGTAAATTAATTTTTTTTAAAAAAAATCCTTAATGGCAACAAAATGACTGAGGAGTAAATCCAAGTAAGAAATTGTTGTATCTCAATTTAAAGAGCTGGGTATATTATATTACTAAGCAAACAAATCTCCAACCACTTCTGTTCGGAGTAAGAAAAACAGCCTTCCCCCAGTGGGAAGTGGGCTGCTTAATGCAGCCAATTTAAGAAGAAAAACAAGCTTTAAATCAACTTTAAAGTGTGCCTGTAATAAAAAAGTATAAATACCCAATACTCAATAAAACAATACATTCAAAGTCCACTAAGTTCAAGCCAATTAGAAATACCACAGTGATGCCAGAAAGGACATATCTTTTTAAAAAGCCTTTTTAGTTAGGCGTGATAGCACAAGCCTGTAATCCCTTCTACTGAGGGAGAATGAGGCTGGTGTGTTGCTCCAGTTAGGGAAGTTCTGAGCTGCAGAAGGGCTAAAGGAAAGTATAATGAAACCATATTCATACTGGTCGGGAAACCACAACCTATAATAATTTATATATAAAAATCAGTAGGAATTTTTAAGTCATAAAGACCTTTTAACAAAGAACTCTACTCAAATTCCAAAGAACAGAAATAAATGTTCCACCCACCTGAAACTTATAAAAAGTCTTACATAATTAATGCTATATGACAAAATTTACCATGTTAAAAGAAAAAGTATATATTGTTGAAAGTTATGTTTTCTGTATGGCAACATTATGTAGGTTAACATAATGACCTGGCATAGGAATCCTGGTTTCCATTACCAAACTTCAGTTCCTTAACTGCTTAATATCTCAAATTTCCTCATCTGTATTAAAATACCTTTTACAAGTGTTCTGCAAAAGACCAATACTATATTAGACATACATATGTAACACATACATAATTATACAAAGTTCTAAAATGTATTTAAGATATGTTTTAATTGTATGGGCCAGATTTTACATAAATAGACTGGTTATTTTCACCTTCAGGAAAACTTTTTTTAAACTCATGTTCTGAAGGCTCATACCAAGAAAAGCACAGTAGGACAGTCAACTCCATATTTAGCTTAGAACCCAGTCCTTGGTTTTAATGACCAATGAGAGAGTATATTCTAAATTTCTATCTTTGTCATCTTTGGTCTACCAGAAAACTAAAATGATTCCTGGCTTTTCTCCTTATCTCAAAGCAAGCAAATAATTCCTTCACTACTTTCTATCACTTAGGTTTTCTTGAATGAGAAGGTAGAAAAAATTATAACTGCTCCTTGATGTTTCACTTAGATTTTTTTAGATCTAGTTGCCTGATCCTGGGGTTCAATTACCCAACTGTGAGGTTACTGAAAGTGTGTATGAGAAATTACTTTCAATTTCCAAATAATAGGTAAAAATTGCACAATAAAATCTCAACACAGCATGGTTAATGCAAATAAGTTAATCATATTCCTAACACTAATATCATCAAGCCCTTCTATTGTATTACTTTTATAAAGTACAAATTGTCTCTCTACAGGTTAATTTTGATAACCATGTAAACCAGTAATTTATTGTGATCCTTTGCAGTTTTGCTTTGAAACTATTAAAGGCCATGCATAAATACACACGTAAAAATGGCTAAGTGGAAAGATTGTTTCTTGTTGATGGGTAAGACAGGAATTGAAACAAAATAAGAAAAACAAGATTTAGGACTAAACTTTTAGTAAAGAAAAAGAGTTTTGCCTTCCTATCTACTGGATTCAGAAATTAATCTCTTTAAAGTTACTTAAGAAAGCCATTTTACTACTGCCATTAGTATATCCCAAGTTCTTCCTGTTGTCAAGGAAAGCTGGACAGTGTCATCTTGTTCTCTCTAATTACAAGGGTGAACTCTGTGTCTCTGGTCTTGGGAGTTTTTTTCCTATTTGTATCCCTAGTGGTTAGCACAGTGCTTGGTCCATAGTAAGCACTTAATAAAATGCTTTTTTATTCATTTATTTACTTATTACCACAACAGCAATGAAGTTAACAACTGCCACAATTTTGGCAACCACATCCAAGAGAACCCTAGATCTAGCTTTGCAAAGCTAAAGGGAAATCTTTGGCAATTCTATTTTTGGCTACACACACAGTTCCTTTTCTAGTTCGCACAGCAACTACAGTATTCAAAAGCAGTAAATTAGAGATACTATTAGTATCTCTCTTACTAATACCTAGTATTAGAGACCATAATACCAAAAAACTATGCACCAGTTCTCTTTGAAGGTATCTTGTTTACAGTCAGTATCTTAACATCAGCTGTCCTAATTCACACAGTCATACTAAAAAGAATATGTTTTTAAAGGAAAAACAAAAGACACAATGTGGCACTTTTCTCATTAATATTTCAATGTTATGACTGAATAAATACATGAATGAAACTTTTATTGAGCACTGCCACATGCAAAAAGCACCTTACTAAGTGCTGGAAATGCAAAGAGAAAAGTAAGCCAGTCTCTCCAGGAGCTCACATTCTAATGGGGGATACAGTATATATGAAAGGTTTACACTGCAAGTTAGATGGAAAGGTCTAATGGTCCTTATGGTGCAGTGGCAAAGCAGATAGTACTGTCACCTCCACTGATAAAAATCTAAGAGTTTCTAAAAATGAACCATTTCATAGTGCCAAGGGATTTGGAGAGGAGCACTGTATTTTCAAATGATGCGACCACGGAACCTGATGGAACAGTTGCCAAGCTGTATCTCCACAGGTACTATTTTCTAGGATTATAGCCTTGTACACTGGGTCACCACTGAAGATTGTTCATTTTTTTCCCCTTTACCACTTCCAAGAATTGGTATTAGCCTCTTTCTCTTATTTGGTTTACTAGTTGATAGATAACCACCAAACTCTATGGACTGACCTGGGGTCAATGCATTGCTCTGCAGCTGATTGGTTGGTTAGTTATCTTTAGTGAGAGTTTTTCTATTGACAGTTATCAACAAATCATAAAGCATTCAAGAGCCTAGCAACAGACTCAGCACTCGATGAATGTTTATCCATTTGGAAAGTTTGCCTTTTTAACTTAGCATGACAGAATCTTAATGTAGCAATGGGGACCCTAGGGATCATCTAGTCTAAGGATTCATGAACTCAAAAAAACCCAAAACTATTTCAATATAAATGGTATCCTTTGTAATTCTACAGTTTACTTAATACATTTAAAAACATTCTGAGAAGAGGTACATAGGCTTCACCAGACTGACAAAAGGGGACCCATAACAAAAAAAAAGAAAGTTTAAGAACTCTGGATCTAGTCTCTCTCATTTTGCAGCTGAGAAAACTGCTGTAGGTTAACAAGTAGGAAAGCTGAGATTTGAACCCATATCCTGACTACAAATCTGGAACCCTTTACATCACACCATACCATACATCTCTTCCTATATCATCATGATGCATATCATCCTCCTCCCTTTCTCTCCCCACCCCCAACTCCCAATTCCTTTAGGTCACTTAAATTTTTTATGATTAGGAAGTGAAAAAATGTTCCCTCTCTCACTGGTATTACTAGGTGGTAAAAGATAGGAGAAAGCATTTTTCAAGAGAAAGAACACTAGAATTGGCAACAGAGACCTGGGTTTTAGTTCTAAGCTCTGACACTATATGACTACAGCCAAGTCACTGTCTTTAAGCCTACTTCTTCACCTAAAAATGGGGATTCTACCACTTGGAACAACTACCTCACAGGGCTTCTGAAAAGAAACTGTACAATACTCCTTAAGTTTAAATTACTACTTTAGATTACTTGTTTATGTATCTAAAGACTTCTAATGCTACTAGCACTCTACAAACTACTGCAGTTAAGCGATATCCTCAGGGACTTCTCTCAGCAAGAGCCTACATATTTTACATCAGAATGTTCTTACAAAATTTTGAATGCTTTTCCTACATAAAATTTAAATTTAATTTTTGAAAATATTCGTGGACCTAGCTCAAGATAATGAAAAAGAACACTCTGCCCCTAGGATCTGAAAAACTGCCACTATAGCCAGATAGTACAAAAGCTAAAAGCCAGCATTTATATTTATTGCTTTAGGGTTTTGCAGAGTACTTTACATACATTATCTAATTTGATCCTTAGAACAACCCTGGGAAGTAGGTGCTATTTTACAGATGACAAAATTAGTCTTAGAGTTTAAGTGACTTCTCTAGGATCACACAGGCAGTAAACGTTTGATGAAGGATTTGATGTAAGGACTTCCTGACTTCAATCCAGCACTATTCCACCTACACCCACCTACTATTTAAAGAATAGGTGAAACAGGGAGCAGCTAAGTGGAGCTGTGAATAGAGTACCCGCCCTGGAGTCAAGAGGACCTGAGTTCAAATTCAGCCTCAGACACATAATACTTCCTAGCTGTGTACCTCACTAAAAAACAAACAAACAAGAATAGGTGAAACAGGAGCTAAGTTTTGATTCCTCTATCTCATTTACTTACGTGTTCCTCCATTTCCAATCCTTTTAGAGCTTAAAAATTCAGAAAAGCTTTTTTCTCCATACAAACCTTTCTGAGGCACACTACCTGGAATTCAAACATGTACCAGGAAAAGGGATTCAAAAATTCTTGCCACGGCTTCTCTTAATTCTAAGGCCAGAGAAGCATAAATATGCTTTCTTTGCTTCTTGACCTAATTTTCCTCCATTTCATTAGAATCTTTCATATTTAACATTAAAGTAACATTGGAGTCTTTTGGAAAAGACACTATTGTGGGATTGGGGGTTAGGAGAGTGAAGGTACACGCCTGTAATCTCTGCTAAGGCTGGCAGATAGAATGAGATAGGGAAGTAGCCAGCTGTAGGACCACTATGGTGAGCATCAAGGAAGGACTATCAGGCTTCTTAAGAGTGAAACAGCTTAGATCAGAAACAGAGGAGGTCTGCACTTCCGTGCTGATCAACAGTGTGTTGCTGCTGCACTTTCAGCATGGGCAAAAGAGAGAGACCAAATGTCAAAAAAAATTTTTTTTTAATTAAAAATAAATAAAAGGAAAAGACTACTTAGTCAAAGCCTGGAACATAGTTAGGCACTTAGTAAATGTTTTTCTGTTCCCCCCACTAGCCTTAAAAAAATTCTTATTTTTAATTTCACCATGGTTTTATTGCTATGTTATTTCATCTATAATAGAGCTACCATAAGGCCCAACTGTAAAAAGTTAAAAACTAGGGGATAACGGTCTTTCTAGATAATAGTTTTATGTGACTTAACACAGTATTTTTTATGTCTTGAATAGTTTTTAAACTCTTTTTGATCTGTACTAGTAATTTGTGTACTGGTCTTATCTTCCCTAGTAGATGATAAATTCTTTTAGGGCAAATGTTATAGCTTGCTCATTTCTGACACAGTGCCCCTAGCATAACACAGAACTCAGAATATACTAGCTGAATGAAGGCCTTATTTTTCCCTAGTGGATTAAAAACTGCAGTATTTTTAGGTACTATGTTTTAAGTCTGCTCTTAATTTGCCATACACTCTTAATTGGTCTTGATAGGTGAAAAATACTCACAAATAATCCAAACTGTTTGTAAGGTGTAATATCTCCCCCATCACTTCTTCTACCAGGGCTGCTATAAACTGGCAGAAATGAATAACCTGAATTTTAAGTACTTTTATCTTCCTTGTCTACCATTAGAAGTAAGAAGACATACCTACCTCTTTACAGAGAAGTGATGGACTAATAAGCAAAACTGGATCTATGTTTTTGGACAGGGCTAATATGGGGATTTTCTTTGCTTATGTAAGGGTTTAGGGTATCGCAGAGAAAAAATAAATACTAGATAATTAAAAATAAAGTTTGATAGATTTTTTTAAAGTAAGCAAAAGGATAAGGACAGAAGATCAAATAATCCACAAATTTTATAATCTCTCATAATCTGAGAGGACATTGATTTTATCATTATATGCCATATCTATGAAATGAAGCTAGGAATATAACTTGACTTTGACAGAATCCCTTAAAACACTCAGTAAGAAAATAAATACTAACAGGTTAACACACTGGAAAACATTTTTAAAAGACTCCTTTTCCACGGAATAGAAACTAAAACTTTGGCAACTAAAAAAAAGCCAAGGGAGTTTTTTTTTTTTTACCCCTAACTTGTTTCATGGTTTTTGATTAATAAGCCTGGAGAGGAACTTCTGGGTGTCATGATGAAGAGAGGATAATATAGCAAAACAACAGAGACAGAACAATATTATGCTTTAATTAGAATGTCATCTTCTTCCAAAGCTGTGTTTTTCACAGACAAAGACCATCCACTAGGCTCTGAAGCCTATGTTGTTTTTTCAGTAGTCATGATGGAATGCTATGAAGCTTCTATTCTCTTTCACCCAATTCCCTATGACTAACTGCATCCATTTCCAAGATTCCTGGCTCATTAAGGGTAAATGCTGTGCCTATCAAACTCTCTCTGAAGCTAATTATCCTAGACAAGAAATCATATCCAAAACTCTGTTCCTATTACTCCAAACTGAATTAACCAGCTAAAATAATCATCAAATATTTTTTCCACTGATATAAAAAGACCTATGCCAATAAGTGGAAAAATACCAAACACAAAGAAAATATAAGTTTCTCAAAAGTCTATAACCTTAAAAACCCCAGAAGTTTCATCATAGTAAGAGCTAGCATTTATGTAAGGTTTACAAAGTAGTTTGTATGTCACCTTATTTGAGCCTCACAATGACTGGTGAGATAGGTACCATTATTATCCCAATTTTACTAAAAGGGAAATTGAGGCAAATAGCTTGAATAGGGTAACACAATTAGTTTAAAACGTTTGTGGTGGGAACTGAACTTAAATCTCCCTGACTCCACAGCCAACGATCTATCTGCTGTGCCACCTAGCTGTCTAACAAAATTTGGGCTAAATGGGAAAAGACCATAGAGGACCGAAGTTGTAGAACTGGTAATCCCCTTATTTCACAAATGAGGAAATGAAGGCTCAGATAGCTTAAGTGACAAGCCCAAAATCACACAGTAAGTAAATTGGAAAGCCAGTATTTTAATTTAGTTGTCTCACCTCAAATTCAGCAGTTCTACTATATCACACTGCCCAATGAAAAAAATTTTTTACATGACTGCTAAATATTTATTTCAACTAAATATGTTTAAAAGTTTCTAAATTCCACTTTATTGTAGAAGCAGATTAAGAGCATTGATTGTAAGCTGAACATTTTTATATTAAAAACTATTTTGTAGGATTTTAAAAATACCCTGGCTTTTACTCAAGTCCCTATTGATGACATGGGGGTAAGAGGACAGGAGAAAAAGGAGGAGGAAAAGGTAATGGTTATAAGGTTCATGAGGTCAGAGACTGTTATATTTATTAAACTTTTTTCTCTAAACTTATTGTTTCTGCATGTTCTCACTCCTATTTCAATATGCTATATAATCTAAGCCAAAGAAGGAAAAAAGTAAAGTGATACTATTTATTTCTAAATTTTATAGGTAAAAGGAAGGGGGTAGGAAGAGTCCTCTCGTCCATGCAATTTAATACAACTCCAAAAGCATAAAAAGGTAAAATAAGTACAGGCTATCATCTGTTAAGCCTCTCAAGCACTGGACATTACCAATTTCCTCTGGGCTCCAAGGAAGCTATACTTAAAAGAGCAAATGATATAAAACCAAAATATAGAACATACCTGCTGGTAGATGAGTTCCACGAGGTCTTGCAAAGCATCATCAGTAGTGACCCAGCCTTTAAGAGTGTCTGCAAATTGATCAATTTCAGTTTCAAAACTTCCTGGCTGTTCTGTAAGGTGATTCAAAAACTCCTGTACATATTCTGTAAGAGTGGGATAACCATCACATCCATCTTCATAGGAAGAATCCTACAAGATATAATCACACACACACACACACAATGAAATTCATGAGTAAATCTCAGGTAATCCCTCTGGCAATGCAAACTACAGATTTCTCTACCACTCAGAATCTGACTTGGCCAACACAGCCAGTATGTGTTGAGGCAAGACCCCAGGTCTTCCTGGCTTCCATACCAGCTTTCTAATTATTCCACCAAGATGCCAACTATCAGAATCTAAGAAATTATTTTTATATAACTTTAGAGAAGATCTCTAAAGGCTAACAATGAGCTACCAAAGTATTGATTTTTAAGCTCTCTTCCCTAAAGGTTAGTATTTCTTAATTTAACTCAAACTCAAAAACCTGAAGTTTGAGGGGTGAAAAAGCTACTTTTAAGAATACCTTATGAAAGATGCTATATCCAGTAGAAGTCATAGGCTATAAAATCTGGATCTAAAAAGGCTATAAAATCTGGATCTAAAAATTAATGTCTTTTAAAGAACCAAAGACAGATAACAGGCATACCTCTAAAGCCAATTTTGTTAAATCTACTTTTAAAACTATAATTTTGAACAATTTTCAAAAAGTCCTTACATTGGATTCACTATTTGACCAAAACTGCTGGGAAAACTGAATAGCAGTCTGGTAGAAATTAGCTTCAGATCAATACTTCAAACCACATACTATATAAAGATAAGCTCCAAATGGATACATAATTAAGACATTAAAAGTCACATCAAATACATCAGAGGAACAAATAAATTATCTCCCTAGATTTATGGATAAAGAAACAGTTCATGAAGTGATTAAGTGACAGGATTAAACAAGATAAAATGGATAAACATCACTATTTAAAATTTAAAAGTTTGGCACAACTCATTTAGTAAAAATTGGAAGAGAAACAGATAACTGGGAAAATAAATCCTTGCAACATGTTTCTCTGATAAAAGTCTCACTTTCAAGATATACATGAAGATGTGATTCAAATTTGTAAGACTAAGAGTCACTTTCCCAATAGATAAATGGTAACAGGATATAAACACGTAGCTTTTAATGGAAGAAATTTAAGCTATCAAAGTTATACAAAAATACTTTAAATCACTAATAATTAGAGAAATACAAATAAAAAGCAACTTTGAAGTTCTACCTTACCTCTATCACACCAGAAAAGATGACAAATATTGAAGGAGACATATACTAGGGCACCTTACTGTCTGTGTATCTGTCCAAGCAATTTGAAAAACAATTTGGAATCAGGCCCAGAAATCCACCAAACTGTGCATACTCTAACCCAGCTATACCACTACTAGGCCTATACTCCACAGAAATTAAAGCAGAAAAGGTTTTATATGTCAATATTTATTGCAGCTCTTTTTATGGAAGCCAAAAAATGGACACTAAGGGGTTTTCTTATTACAGGAACTGCTGAACAAACTGTGATATATTAATGTACTGTCATTTTAAGTGGATGATTTCTGAGGAAGAAAGGAAGTCCATTATAAAATAATGCAGAGCAAAGTGAAAATAACTAGGAAAACAATTTATATAATAACATTACAGAGAAAAACAATTTTCAGACTTCAGAACTTTGATCAATGAATTGATATATCATAAGTTCAAAAGAATGAAGATCAAACAAACCACTCACCTCCTGAAAAAGTAATGAAATTAAAATATAGAAAGAGACAAATTTTCAGACATTGTAATGTGGGAATGTGTTCTGCCTGATTATGAAGCTATGTAATTAAGGGGTTAAAAAAATTATTCAACAGAGGGTAGGAGTAGGAGGGACAAATTTTTAAAAATACTTGTTGAAAATTTTTTTTATAAGTCCTCACACATTTAAGGTTCCCATTCATAAAAATACATGATTACCTATTACAAGGTCTCCTTTGCATAATTTAACACACTCCATCCCCCGGTTAAATCTTATTTCAAAACAAAGTAATAAAACTGGTAGGTAAGCAATTCAGCATTCAAATTCCAGATACATTTAATTCACAAATTAAACAACTTTAGAAGAAGAAACAATGAGATCTACAATCTACTATTAACTGATCAGATGTAGTAAAAATACAAGAACTCTCTCCAAATTCATTTGTACAATAGTGTCAAGGATTAATGAAGAAATAATGGCAAAGGGTTCCTGAATATATTGACTCCCAAGAAGGTCAGTGGTAATTTGGGGGTGAGCGGAAAGGAGGATTGTTTCACTAGTGTAAAGGAACTTCTGGTCTGAGAGGATGAAGAACATTGGGCACGGCCAATATGAGGTTACCTGCATTGGCTAGCTGAAAGTTTGAAAAGGTCCTAAGAGCACACTCAGGTCCATACTTAGTACAAAAAAACCTGCTAATTCAGGAAATTTCTGTAATCAAAATAAGGCAGATTGTCAGGTTTTAGGTGGCTAAAGGAAACTAGTTACTACTTGAAGTTGAGGCTTCAACATGGCTGCAAAGCAAGAGAGGACCTCCCCCCCCCCATCATACTCTGGTGGAAGAATGAATTAGCAAGTAAGAAAAATGGTGCCTCCCCCTCCCCCCCAATCTTGAGGAAGTAACAACACTGTGGTGGAAGCAAGAATGAATTAGTAAGTAAAAAGAATGACTCCCAAAAAATCAGATTATAGAAGCCTAGATTTTTGAGGAAGTAACTTGGACTCCCAGGACCTCTTGTTTTTTTTCATCTGTAAAATAAGGAGGTTAGACTAGATGATCCCAAAGTTCCTTTACCACCTTAACAGTTATTAATTCTAGGTTCTAGAAGGGATTGATCGATGCTTTCAGTCATATGTAACTGAATGATGAGACCTTTCTATGTGTAGTTTTAAACCCAAAATTCACTTATACTGTAGCAAAAATTTCACATACCTCTGAGCTAGTGATGCCCTGGCAAACTAGGCAGTGCATTGCCTTGGGAGTCATCTGTGCTATGCACCAAGCACATTAGCGTAGCAGGAACAGTCAAGTGCTTGTTAGAAATAAGTTCCCTCTACCAATGCAGACCAGCATTTTGTCTGCTACTTAAAATCTTACAGAGTTGCCTACAGCAGTGGTGTCAAACTCAAGGCCTGAACCAGATTACAATGTAATTGGGAAATGTTTAACAATATAAAACAATACAACATAAATTAATTTGTGGTTTTATTTTAATTTGACACCACTAGTATAGAGTTCTGAGAGGTTAAGTGACTTGCCCAAGGTCATAGCCAGTATCTGTCAAAGACAGAACTTGAACCCAGGTCTTCCTGGCTTCTAGTTCACAGCTCTGTAGCTACTACCCAGCGCTACTTCTCTGCTAAGTTGTGAGAATAAAATGAACATTATGGGAAACAGACTGAACTCTTAGAAGAGAAATCCACCACCACTTTTTTCCCCTTGTTATGAATGACAGCAACCCAAGTTCTCTTACAGCCCTTCAATAGCTTCCTTTTGTATTTTGGGCAACAAATAATTTCTGAGAAGTCTTACATATCTACTCTCACCTGTGCTATACTTATACAGAGACTACCTTCCACTTTCAAATTCTCTAGGACAGATCAGTTTTGTTCTTCTTGTCTCCCCACACTTATTTTCTTCCTTTTCTACCTCATTTTTTCCTCAAGGGGTCTTCAACATATTTGAATTTTTCTGAACCACCAAACTAAATCCTCTTTAGTTCCATAATCTAAGAATGAACATAATCACAATTTATACTTTATATAGAACTTTTAAGATTTCCAAATTTCTTTCCTCACAATGCTTTGAGACAGTTATTACATTTTGCAGATGTGGAAACAGAAGCTCTGAAAACTTAAAGGACTTACTGAAGGTCACATAGCTACTAAGTGAAATGGCCAGAAGCTGAGATCAACTATTCTTTAACCCATTAACTTAATCATTTCCTCTCATTTCTCTTTGACTAAAATCTTTTTTCATTAAGAGACTGTAATTTTTTTTATAAACCGTTCATAGTGTTTCTAGTACTATGTTGTCTTTGCTTACTTTATAAATCTTAGATGCCTGCAGCTTTTGTATTTTTGTAATCTTGATACAAAAAAAGACTCAAAAGGGAAAAATCAAAAAAGACAGTATTTTTTCCACATATGCATTTTAAAACACGTTTTTATGTGTTAGTAAAAGGTGTTATATTTGAATGTGTTCATACTTAACTTACAACGCATCAATTTGAGGGTACCTAATCTTTCCACTACTAAAGCCCTATCCTTAATTTTGGTTAGTCAAATAGTCAATTAAAGATTATTAAACCAACCAAAACATGCCACATAATTTTTGCATATAACACAATTATCAATAGAGACCTAATAACACACTAATTTTCTACTTCGTATTTTCTAAAACTTCTAGGGGTTCATATCTTCTGAAATATAATACAGTTAAAGCCATCTTTAAAACCTCTTTAAAACCAAAAATGATAAAAAAAATTCATTATTTCCTTTACAGATAAACTCCAACTGTACATATAAGACATCCTTCACACGCATAAACATGCTGATGATATATTCGAAAAGTCAATAACTATCACAAAGCTAACTGTAACAAAAAATGCCGATACTTACTGTATAATTAGAAGTGTAACCTGATGGGTAAAATTCTGGGGCATTTACGGACAACTTCGACACAAACACAGGTGCTACAACCACCTGGGGTTTAGCCATTACTGAAGCACGGGGGGAGATTTTATCCTGTGAACTAGGTGGAGCTCTCGTAGGCTTCGGATGTTCTAAGAAAGAACGGAGAAAGATGTTAACTCTTTAAATTCCTTTGTGATATTGCTTTCAAGAGAAAAGCCCTCGGACGGAGTCTTCCTTTTTAAAAGTTACAACACAACGACAAAAAGTACGGCCATTTCTAAGGAAGAGGTGAAAACCCCGAAAAGAAGCTGCATATGTCCGAGCAGCTTTAGTAGCAGTGTATGGCCCCGCTGCCCAAAGGGAATGCTGAGGACATTGGGGCGGGGGGGTGGGGGCTGGGATAAAATGGGGGTTAGTACCCGGCTCTCTTCCAAATAACAGGGGGGCTGTCTTTTTTCCTCTCCCCACAGCAGGAGCGCTCGGAGGCCCGAACCCAGCCCTGCCCGGGGAAGCACAAAGGCGCCCCGCCGGCTTCTTCCCGTCCCTCCCCCGCCCCCCCCAAAACTCAAACCATAAAGTCAATGAAAAACAAGGCTCCGGGTGGGCGAGAGGTAGGAGGGGAGGACGCGGGCCGCGGCTGCACGCCGAACCCGTCCCCCGTCCAGGACACTCGGAGAAGGGGGAGCGGACAGTGTCCGGGTCGGGGCGCGGGGGGGCAGGATGGGCCGAGGCTCCCCCCCCCCCGCCACTGTGTACCTGCGGGAGGCCCGCCCGGAGGCGGCCGGTCGGGAGCGGCCGGGAGCTCTGGCAGGGCCCCGGGCGGAGGGGACGTCTTGGGCGGCCTCAGCGGCTCGGGGGGCGGGGGCTGCTGCGGTCGGGGCCGCTCGCCCGGCTCCGCGGTTCCGCTGCTATCGCCTCCGCCGCGAAAACCGACGCCCTCGGGCCCGCCCCCTCCGCCTCCTCGGCCCCGGGCCCCGGCCCTGGCCCCGACCAGCACCTGGGGCCCGGTCAAAACCGTCCGACATGCTCCTCCTCCGGCTGCCGCCGCCGCTCCGGGAGGGAGGAGGGAGGGAGCAGGGAGAGAGCCGGGGCTGCGGAGCTGCGCTCTCGCCTCGGCCCGCCCCCAGCGCTGCTCCGCCCCGCCCCGCTAGGGCCTCATGGAGGGAGGGAAGAGTAGGGGGCGGAGAAAGGGCCAGGCCAGCCGGGACGCGGAACCCCGAGGCAGCGGCCCGGCCCCGCACCCACCCGGCTCCTTGCTCCGCCCCCCACACCGGCGGCCTGGGCAGCTACTCGAGGTCTACCCCTCCGTGGGAGTCGGGGGGGGGCGACACGCGGCCACAGCGGCCCTGGGTGCGCCCCCGCGAGGGCCCGCGCCGCCCCGGGGTCATCCGCGGGGAGGCTTTTCCACTCAGGACGCTCCGGCCCCGCCTCCCCCAAGCTCGACCCCAACCCCACCGCCCGAGGCACCGCCTCCGGCCGGGCCCAGGCCGCGTCCCCACGCCCCCCCCTTCAGGGGCCAGCTGACCTCAGCCCGAGGCCGCGCTCGAGAGTCGTCGGGGCCTCCCCGGGGGACCGGGGCAGGGGCTCCCTCGGGGCGGCGGCGCTCGGCCGGCTCCGGACCGCGGGGGTGGGAGTGGGATGGGGACTGAGGAGAAAAGGCGTCGCCTTACCCTGCCCTGACCGTGGCTCCCGCGGGACTGAGCTCCCTCGGCGGACGCGGCTCGGCGGAGCCTCGCTCTCCTGACAGAGCCCGGGTCGAAGCCACGGTTGTGAGGAGGAAGGGGGGAGAGCGGGGGAGGGTGAGGGGAGACCTGTTCACTCCGCGCCGCCGCCGGGGTCATCCGGGTGCGCGCTCCGCTCCCCAAGGCGGGGCACTCAGCGCTCTGGGAGCGTACGACCGCGCTCCTGGCCCCCCCCCCCGACCGCGAGGAGCGTGCAAGCGGGCATGCAGACTGACAGGCGGGCGAGCGGGCTGGGACAGCGCCGGGGAGCGTGCGGCTCCTCCCTCCATCTCCCACTCCTCGGGGTCTGCCCATTTAAAAAGTAAAAAGATCAATTCAGTGGAACAGAGATAATACTCAGTTATTACTGGGCTTAAGAGGGAAGAGTATTATAAATCCTAAACTGGAAAAGGCTTTAGGAATCACGTCGTGCAAACACATCTGGTAGTGGAAGAGAAAACTGACGAACTCGGCGGCGACTTGCCCCTAAGGTCATACTAGAGGCACAGGTTCCCCCCATTCCCCCCCCCCGCCAAACTCCAGGCCCCTGCACCCAGAGGGAAAGGCTGGGCAGGGAGTTGAATGAGCGCTGCTTCTATAAGAGAAAACCTGCAGGAGCTCAGCCCTCTGCTAAGAAACGAAACAGAAACTATTCTGAATGCTGCCGAGCCAGAAAGAACTCAGCCCCTTCTAGAAAAACAGGAACCATTCTGAATGCAGCCGAGCTCTCCCAGAAAAGAAACAGGAACTTCCAAATCCTGGCAGGCTGTGAGCCTGTCTTTCTCCCCCTCCCACCCCCATCCCCAGGGCCCCAGCACTTCCACCAACCAAAAAGCAGAGGGGACCTTCTGAGCGATGATACTTGGCACTATTGTGATTTGAATTAAAGGGCAGTGCCACAGAAATACAGACTACTGTCCATAGTTTTTTTGGAGGACAGCCTTATATTCTAGAAATAGATCTTTCAATGAAATTCCTATTTTCTATACCATTTATTTGTGCACCTTATTACACATACAATATTGTGGGTGCCAAAGCACTAAGGCGCTTCAAGAGAAGTGAGACTACTATAGGTAAGGAGAGAGAAATGGGGCACGATTTTTATTCTCCTCGTTCTGTTGCTTACATTTTTATGACTAACTGTTGGCAGGCCCTGTGTTTTAAGGTCAAATGGCAACATTGCTTAGATGAGTATTGAAAGGAGATTCGAGGCATGTCCCTCAAGCATTGTCAGTCTGTAATCATGTGAGATTGTGGAAAAGACCTTTATAAATCACCTTCCAACAACACTTCTACTTGCCATTGCAAATTCAAGAAAACAAAAACAAAATAACTTCAAATGGGAAAACATTAGCTTTCCCAAGACAAACAGAAATAAATAAGGATATCTTTGCTTCCCCTTATTATTTGGCATTGTTCTAAAATTATATTGGCATTTCTACATATCAATAACAAAATCCAGGAGAAAATAATAGAAAGGAAAATCAAGACAGAAATATAATTTAAAACACCTTAAGGAAATTATAAGGAATAGTTGAAAGAATGTTCAATGCTCAGGGTTCAGATGTACCAATATGATAAAAATGGCTTTACTACCTAAATTGACTTATCAGTTTGGTGCTAAGTCAGATTAGCACCACAGCACTTTATAGGGTTATTCTAGTTAATCAAATTCATTTAGAGGAACAAAAAGTCTGAAATCTCAAGGGGGGGAAAGGGAAGAAAAATAGTGGGTTGTAGATTGAACGGCTGTAAGCAAAAGTTGGTATATTATAAAGGGGATTCTTGTCCAAGTCGGGTTTGCATAAGATGGCCACAACAGTCCATTCCAACTCAGAGATTCTGAGGACCTAAAAGATGACAAGTCTATGAGCAATACTGTCTCACAAGACAGGAGGGAAAGAGCCTTCATAAAGCTTAGTGTGAGATCTGACTAAACCAGATAATTCCTAGAGAATTTGTAGGTGAAACTGGGAAGACAGCAAACAGATGTGAAATGGAATGAATCTGCAAGAATTTTTATAGTAGTTTATTTTTATTGGCAATGGCAGAAGAACCATTTGAGCTCTACCACCTCAGCACCTTCTGTACTATGTGAGGAAGTAGTAATGGTATTTATGAAGATGAAATTGGGAACAATTGACTAGAACTCAGTACATAGAAAATAATTTTTATGCTACAAGTAACTAAATTTTCATGGTACCCAGGGACCAAAAAAACCCAGAGTGATCCCAAAGAAATAGAAAAGATCAAAGATGATGCTTTTATTTGAAAAAGGCAACCAAGAAGACATTGGCAATTATGTATTAGGTTTGGTTTAAAAAAAAAAAGCAACAGGGAGGGTTTAGTAAACGATTTCCTACAACATCTTTAAACACAACTGAGAAGTGCAAAGAATGTAAGATCCCATTGGGTCTATTTGTCCATTTAAAATATATATTGGACTCTGTAGTGGAGGAGGAAGTCTCCTCAAACCCAGAGTCTTTCACGTGTACATTAAAATTTTAAATGACTGTATAACAGATGCTACTGGAGAGTTAACTTTAAAAAAAAATTGAGTATTGACACCAAGAAAGAAATAAGGAAGTATACTCAACTTAAAAGTTTCCATTGTCTTGGAAGATGTACTGGGCCAAATCTAAGCAAAAGTGCTCCCTATTGATGGCAAGGTTTTTTTCAAATATGTCTATTTCCAGATGTTGGTCAATGGTTTCAGTCCTTTCTAACTTTTTTTTTTTTTTGGTGAGGCAATGGAGTGAAGTGACTTGCCCAGGGTCACATAGTAAGTGTCAAGTGTCTGAGGCCAGATTTCAACTCGGGTCTTCCTGAATCCAGGGCTAGTGTTCTTTCTAACTCTTCATGACCTCATTTGGGGTTTTCTAGGTAAGGATACTGGAGTAGTTTACCATTTCTTTCTCCAGCTCATTTTACAGATGAGGAAACTGAGGCAAGCTAGGTTAAGTGATTTGCCCAGGGTCATACCCGTAAGTATCTAAGGCCAAATTTGAACACAGATCTTCCTAAATCTAGGTCTTGCCCTGTATCCATAGCACCACCTAGTCCTGATGTAAAGATGACATTATCTTAATTTCAATGAGCCTCAAAACTTAGAGTGTGACACTAATTCAAAAAATATTCATCAAAGCATCTACACTGGGAATATAAAGTGGATCAATCAATCAGTAAGTATTTATTGAATACCTACTATTTTTCAGACACTGTGCTAGGTGCTAGTGATACAAAGAATGAAACAATCCCTACTCCGAAATATCTTACATTCTAATACAGAGAAGTACATATACAATTGTAATCTTGACTCATATCTACAGGGATGATTTATAAAACTGGTCTTGAAATCATAATAATTCTTCACTTAGAAGTGTAATTATAAAATGGCTCATGTTTATGCCCCAGTTAGAAAGCAAAACTCTCAACAACTGACTAGGTATGGAACTTCCATGCTTGCAATAGGAAAGATCCCACTATCTTTCACGGCTCTAATTGCATACATATGCCACAAAGGGACATCCAGGTACACAAGGACAGGTCAACCACAGGTGTTTGTGAGAAGTAATATTAAATCTGGCAAATGTATTTTTTAACAGAAAAAAATTAAGAAAATGAAGTGAAGTAAGAAAACAGGGTAGGACTGTCTTGTTTCTCTCTGATCCTCTACAGCAAAGCCCATGATAAAATATGCAATCGTGCACTTTCCAGCTTGTTGATTCAGATAAAATTCATCTGTAATTGTTTTACAGAAGAGAACTGTAGGTGTTTCAGATATCAGTTGCTGCCCCACTGTGTCGCTACCATGGGACAATCGCCACCTCTCCATTCTTCTCTCCTCAAGTCCCCAGACTCCTATTTTAGCCTCGTATGAAGATCTCTGCCCTGCTTATCAGAAGACTGATTTCTCATTTGCTTCCTCTCTTTCCAAGATGAAAAGAACTATAAATCTTCCTTATTTCCCATTCCAATCTATTGCCAAGGCCTGTTGATTTTACCTTTCAAAATATCTAACCAATATGTCCCCCTTCTCTCCTCTAACTATGCAACCACTTAGGTGCACAGTTCAGACTTAGACTATTGCAGTCACCTGCTGGTTTGTCACCCTGCCCCAAGTCTCACCTCACTATAATCCATTCTCCACTCAGCTGCCAAAGTGATCTTCCTAAAGCATAGGTCAGACCATGTTGCCCCTCCCTCCCCCTACTCAGTTAACTTCAGTGGCTCCCTATTGCTGCCAGGATTAAACATAAAATCACCTGTCATTTAAAGCTCTTCATAACCTAGTTCACTCTTACCTTTGCAATCTTCTTATACCTTACTACCCCTACTCCTACCCCCCATTATACTCTGCAACTCAGTGATACTGGCTTACTTGCTGTTCCACAAACATTTCTGAGCTGGCATTTTCACTGGTTGCCCCCATGCCTGAAATGCTTTCCCTCGCTTCTGCCTTTTCTGGTTTCCCTCAAGTTCCAGCTACAACCTCACCTTCTACAGGAAGCTTTTTCCAATCCGTCTAGTGCCTTCCTTCCATTAATTATTTCCTGTTTATCTTGTATATAGCTTGTTTTACATTGTTGTTTGTGTGTTTTCTCCCCCATCAGTCTGTGAACTCCTTGAAGGAAGGTCTTTTACTTTATGTGTAGCATGTAGATTACACTATGCATGTAGCATAGTGCCTGGCACATAGTAGGCACTTAAAAAATGTATATTGACTGGGCATGTTTGAAGGCAATAGGAAAGGAGTCAGTAGATAGGTGAAAGAGACAGATAATGATTTAGGATGGAATTTGTTGTAGAAATGGGAGAGAATGAGGTAAAATATCCATATTAGCCTTGGCAAGGAGAAGGGTAAAAGGAGCAGAGAGTAGGTAATGTCAAGGGGTTTTGAGATGAAAAGAATGGAAGAAGAAAAAGTTCCATCCAATGGATTCCATTTTCTTAGTAAAGTAAGAGGCAATGTCCCTAGTCCAGTTTGGGTTGGGGGTAGTAGTGATGATGAGATGAGATGTGAGAGGGTTGATGAGGGAGGAGAAAGTTTAAAATCATTTCTGAGTTAGTAAGATGGGGGATCAATTTGGAAGGAATAAAAGGACTACCTTGTTTCCATAAGGGCCCAGGTGACATGAATTTGTAATGAACCCAGTCATCATTGTTGCGAGAACTTCTACAGCTGGTTACCTGATTGGAGAGTGGAGGAGGCAAATGGTAGGAGAAAGAGACAGATGATGGGAATAATATAGGGCTGGGGTTTAGCAAGAGATGGCAATTGATAGGATATGGGGCAATGATTCAAGAACAGTATATTATAGAATTTAAATGGCTAACTATTGAGCTTATTGGAGAGGGAGTAAAGGGAATGGAGCTGGTGGTAATGGCTTGAGAAAGTAGTAAGGGGTGCAGAGGCTGGAGGCCTTAATAAGAGAGAGAGGGAGAGAGAGAGATGGGTGGGTGGGTGGGTGGGTGGGTGGGTGTAGGCGATTATGGTAAGACAGGAAATCAGATTTTCTAATAAGAAAAGTGGAATATGAATGGAAAATGGTAAGATCTAGTGTAAGAATATCTGTATGAGTGGCCAAGGTGGAATGAAGGTAAAGTATATGAGATTTAAGGAGGCTAGGGAAGGTTAGGGAGTTAGGGAAAATATCTATGTGGATATTAAAGTCCCCTTGTATAAGGGCAGGATCTGGGGAAGATAAGAAAAGGGTAAGCCAGGTATACTATAAATACCATAACTTAGATTGGGTAAATAAAATAATGTTGTCTAGACTTTGAAATGAAACTGGATGAGCAGCCTCTTACAGTCCAGCCTCTTACAGTCCATTAATATACTGTTGGACAAGTAAACACACCGACTATGCCATTTCTTAAGAAAGAGACATAGGAGGGTTTCTAGCACCTCTCTCACTAGTAGGTTCACTTTTGATCCGGTCAGACAGGAAGATGGGAATGGAGTCATAATAAGGGGTTAAGTAAGCTTACTTTATTCTAGTCTAGTCTTCTCAAAGGGAGTTTGCTGATAATGGGAGCATCAACTCCTACATCATTCCCTAATAACCCTTCTCAAAGGGGCCAGCGTGAAGGCCCATACAAAGGGGTAGGCAACTACCCCTTTGTCTCCATGGGGTCAGTTGAGACCAGCACAACTTGTGCACTCCTCTAAATCCCCTCAAACCTCAATGGGGGCCGGTTGAGGCAAACACACAGATTCCTCCTCCCAAGCCTTGATGGGGGCCGATCAAGGCACGCACAGCATTCAGACTGCACATTCACCTCTATGGTGGTCGCCAGTCACTGACCTATGCCTACTTGCTTTATAGGGCAACAGACAAAGAAGGCATGTTGCCACCAATAGCCTCACAACTTTACGTCACTTCATCACCATATCTACTGTCCAAGCATGTTACAAACTGTTTTGAACCATGATTGTGAGAACCCATATCTAACACCTGGGAAGTAGAGATTGTTATGGCTATGGATCGGGGGAAGAAAACTCTGAGAAAGAATAACAAAAAATCCACTTTACACACACTAAAATTCACTTTCCTTACATATATTTATTAAGGCACTGAAGAAGATGGACAGTTGAAGAAGATGGACCCAGAACTATGTAGGAAGAGGAAATTGAGTTGAATTCCATTTGCAAAATTGCTCAGTGCTTTTAATGACCACAAACTGTTTTCTGCTTCTGAAAAATACTACTTCCAAATACTAATATTCTTCTAGTGGTGCTTTACTAAAACAGTGTTTTGCTATGATATTGGAAAAAGAAAAACAACTAAAAGAAACCCAAACAGCAAAGTGTGTGCAAATAGTCTGTAAGCATGTTACCAATGATGACTTGCCCAAGAGAATTGATTTAAAAGTAAGCTGAAAAGTCTTATATTGCCAATTAAAATGGATCACTATAAAGTACATGTAGATCTACTTTATTTCACACTTTTTTTTTGTCTTTCCAGTTCCATCTACTAACTCTCTAGGAAAGATCTGACTTACTTAGATCTCATGCCCAACCCTATGAAGAAGTTAAGGCAGGTGGTACAATGGAAAAAAGTTCTAGAATAAAGAAAACCTGGATTCAAATATTACAACTAACACTATCTGTATGATCTTGGGCAAGTCATACCTCCTTCGGTCTCAGTTTCATTCTCTGTAAAAGGAGAGGTTTCAACTGGATGGCCTTTGAGTTTCCTTCCAATTCTAGATCTATGATCCTATGAAAAGATACCACTAAGGACCTCATGTACTAAGAGTGAGAGAGAACAGGTGCACAGCTCAGCTGCTAAATTGGTACCTCCCAAGGTAATGGAATAAGGATGGGTCATGGGAATCTTCTGTGCAATTAAGTCCCAACTTGATGAGATTGGAGAATTTAAGGGTTATTTAACAGAGGCAGTGAGATATTTTGCCTGTTTCAGATTTGGAGTAGAATTTGCTTGTAAAGGATGTGTTGCTCCCTTGGGAAATATCAAGAAGTTCCTCAAATTTGATGGAAATATGGGGTGACTAGCTATTTATTGGCTGGCTGAAGAATCAGATTACAACCATAGTAACCTTTTAAGAATCAACTTAATCAGCTCTAGAGACATTCTCTCTGAGGGAATAATCTCTATTGATAATTAATAAAATTTAAAAAAATTAATAAAGAGATAGTTTTGGCAGCTGAGAAGAGAGTCAGCTGTGGAGCAAGAATCCAGCCTTGATATGGAATCATTCTTTGTCTTTTCCCTTGAGTCTTTTCCTAACTGCAGCAGAGGGCATTTCTTTCAGAAAGATTTTTCTCTTCTGTCCTCACAATGGCATCTACCCCAATGGGAGATACCACATCCAACAGAGAGCAGGTCCAGAGTATTACACTAAAGAGTAAAACTGATTATTGAGGAGTCTTATTTAGTGACCTGCCCAGCAGAGATTCTGCACCCAGAGAGATCAATGTGAGGATACTATGAGATGAGACAAGACAGTAGGTCACTACAGTGCTAAGAGTGTGAGTTGTCTTGGCCATATGTGTTGCCAAATGGGTGCTTCTCTACTAGTATACTTTGTGTGTGTTCCCACTCTTCACACTGATTCTGTGTGTATTTGTGAGAGTACATCCCTGGTTTATAAGAGAAATATTTTGATGCAATTATTCACATTGTGCCACTTCAGCAAGTGCCTTTTTTTTTTGAGCTAATTGTGTCAATTGGACTAACTATTTAAGGTAGGGGCTCCTGTGTTATAGTTTTAGAAGTGTGGACCTGCAGTGTGCCCTGAGATACTCGTGTCCTGGGGGACAGAAATCACAAGTGTAGGTTACAAGGGTCTGGGTGGAGTGAACCACAGTATAGCCTGGATGGGGCCCTATAATAGTAAAAACCCAAATGAACAAAAAACCCAAATACAGAGTATGTTGGGTTTATCCTGCATGGCATTTTTTTTAAAAAGAAAAACACAGATAAGAATCGTATAGGCAATAAAGGTGTGGACGTTTTGATCGGCTGCATTGAAGCGAGTACCTATACCAGCAAAACCACAGAAAGCACAGAGCCATCATATTTAAAAAGTACCTTTCCTAATAACTAGAGGAAGTGTAAGTATAGTATAATAATACTGGACCTCAAATGTTTCCTAGCAGTATGGCACTGGCCAAGTCACCTCCATACCTTAATTTCCTCGTGTGTAAAAGGAAGAAACTAGCCTCAAAGGCTACTGAAGACCCTTCTAGCTCTAAAATCATGATCCTCTTAAGGTATTGTGTTGCCTTTTTTTCTTTTGATCAGAATATTACATGAGGTTGATGAATTCATTAGCCTAGTGATTTGACAATCCCCTTTCCTGGGTTGTAATTTATCGATGTTGAGTCCATCATCTTCTAAGTACATTTTCATTATTTTTCATTAAATTCATCACCTTACTTCCCCTTTCTGAAGCTCAGCTGTCACTTTTCTAATCACTCACATAACCTTTAGAAATCATTATGCAGTTTATTTCTATAGGCTTGGCATATTGTCACCCTGAAAAGCTTGGAGTTATCTAGAAACATAGAAATTTTACTTAATTTCATTCACTTTAACAAGCATTTAATAAAGGCTGAATATGTGCAAACCTCTGTTAACCACAGGAGACTAAAACAACAACAAAATTTTAAAAAATTTCTTCTTTCATTAGGGAAAAAGTCTTTGCAGCAAGTTTCTTTAATAAAGATTTCATTTCTCAAATATATAGGGAGCTGAGCCAAAGTAATAATAATAAGAGCCATTGCCTCAATTGATAAATGGTCAAGGGATATGAACAGGCAGTTTTCACAGGAAGAAAACAAATGCTTCAAATCACTAATAATTAGAGAAATGCAAATTAAAACAACTCTGAGGTACCATTTCACATCCATCAGATTGGCTAGGATGACAGAAAAGGAATATTACAAATGCTAGAGGGGATGTGGGAAAATAGGGACACTAATGCACCTTTGGTGGAGCTGGGTACTAGTCCATCCATTCTGGAGAACAATTTGGAACTATGCCCCCAAAGCTATAAAAGTATACTTACCCTTTGACCCACTAGGTCTACCCAAAAGAGATCAAAGAAGAAGAAAATTGTCCATATATCCAAAAATATTTATAGCATCTTTTTGTGGTGGCAAAGAATTAGAAACTGAGAGGATGTCCATCAATTGGGGAATGGCTGAACAAGTTGTGGTATATGAATATGATGGAATACAATTGTAAGAAATGGTGAAGGGTATGGTTTCAGAAAAACCTGGGAAAACATATATAAACTGATGTAAAGTGAAGTGGGCAGAACCATAAGAACTATTTATACAGAGACAGCCATATTGTGTAGATAATCAACTGTGAAAGACTTGGTTATTCTGATCAATACAATGATCTCCCATAATTCCAAGGGACTCATGATGAAAAATGCTATTCACCTCTAGATGGAGAACTGGTGGACTCAAAGTGCCGATTGAAGCATTTTTTCTCTTCTTTTCTTTTCTGAACATGGCTAATGTTGAAATATATTTTGCATGACTTCATATGTATAATTGATATTGCAATTCTTGACCTTCAATGAGTGGGAGAGAGGGAGAGAATTCAGAACAGAAAATAAAATAAAATTGAATTTTAAAAAGTTCCCACTTCAAGGAACTTACACTTCACTAGGGTAGTACATTATTACCCATATAGGTAAAGACAAGACAAATAACTAGAGGCGATAAAGAGCATTCATAACTAGGGAGATCAGAGAAGTCTCCCTAGAGGAAGATTCTTTGAGGCAGAAATGAAGAGGGAGCACGGTCCAAGCGTGGGAAGTGGCTTCTGCAAATGCAGACCTGAGGAATGGAATGTTAAGAGAACAGCCAGTAATTTGGTTGGTAGAACACCCAGTGCATCATTTCAATAGAATTTTAACGAAAGAGTAAACTGAGGCAGATCTCTGAGCAAGATAACATTTATTAGCAGGGGCATGCTACCTGTTAATAAATAGGTCCATGGCTTGCCTTCATTAATGTCAAAGACCCCAAGCAAGAGGACATAGTTCCCCTTATTTAGGTTTTTTGGGGAGTTTAGAACAAAACACTGAGCAGGGTAGATGATACCATGGAATTAAGGACAACCTGATTGGTTACAGAGCTGAGGTGCAGGGAACAACATGATTGGTTGAAGGTTTGGTAATGGGAGCTTGCAATGACCTTCTTCTCTCATGAGACTAAGAAGTGTTCTTTGTTTGAGTCCAGGTACAAGGGAGTGAGTAGCCCAGACTTTTGGACAGTAAACCAGATATCCTTGAAAGACAGCTTGGTGGAATAAAGCTATATCAGGCCCAAACTCCCTTGCTTTCTCACACACTCTCCCAAGTCAGTTAAATTCCTTCAGAAAGGAGAGGTGGATTTTAAAGTATAACCCATTACAGGCCAATTGAACTTCAAACTAAGTTCAGAGACAAAGAACCATGACTTATGCAGTTACAGGACAAAAGCAGTTACAGGACAAAACCAATTAATTGTAAATAGGATCAATAAGAAAATGATACAGGATCAGTCTTAATCTTTTCAGCATGAAGGGGAATATCCTAGAACAAGACTAGGAGGTAAGTTAGAACTAGATCATCTTGAATGATTGACTAAGAAGTTTGCACTCAGAAATTGTTACCTCAGAAATAATTGAGAACCACTGGAGATTTTTATTTCAGCAAGGGAGTGATAGGCTCAGATAGACCCTTTAGGAATATTACTTGGCAACAGGGTGGAAGATAGAAGATGGAAAGGTCTGGAAACCTGAATACCAATTAGGCATGTTAATATTAGCTAACATTTATATAGCACTTTAAGGCTTGCAAAGCGCTTTACAAATATTATCTCACTTGATCTTCACAACAACCCTGCAAAGTAGGTATTATTGTTATCCCCAATTTTAGAAGTAAGGAAACTGAGTCAGACAGAGGTTAAGGGACTTCCCCAAGTCATACAACTAGTGTCTGTGACCATATTTGAACACAGGTCTTTCTGCCTAGAGGTCCAGTGTTCTATCCGCTGTGCCATCTAGCTGCTTCCAATAAAGAAATACTCCAAGCAACAGATGATAAGGCCTGAACTAAAGTGGTAGCTATTTAATAGAGAAAGGTGCAGATATATTTTATTTTTTTTTAATAATTTTTTAAAAAAAATTTATTTTGATTTATCAACAATCACTTCCATATGCTTTTGAGTTGAAAATTTTCTCCCTCTTCCTCCCCCCCACCCTCCCCAAGACGGCACACAATTTGCTATAGCCTTTACATTTACATACCCATTAAACGTATTTTCACATTAGTGAAGTTGTAAGTAAAAATTAAAACCAATAGGAAGAACAATCAGAAAGATGAAACAAAACTCAACAGAAGGTAAAAATAAGTGATAGCGATTTGACTTCCATAGTTCTTTCTTTGGATGTGGACAGCATTTTCCATCCCGAGGCCTCTGGAGATGTCTTAGATCCTCGTAATGCTGAGAAGGTTCAGTTTAACAATCTTAGTCATTGAATAACGTGGCTGTTATTGTGTACAAGGTCCTCTTGGTTCTGCTTACTTCACTCAGCATCAGATCATATAAGTCTTTCCAGGTTTTTCTGAAGTCAGCCTGTTCATCATTTCTTATAGCACAATAGTATTCCATTACATTCATGTACCACAACTTGCTCAGCCATTCCCCAATTGATGAGCATCCTCTCAATTTCCAATTCTTTGCCACCACAAAAAGAGCTGCTATGAATATTTTTGTACATGTGGGTCCTTTTCAGATATATTTTAAAACAAAAGTATAGAGACAGAATCAATTGTTCTTGGCAATTGATTGGATATGGAGGGTAAAGTAGAGGGAAGAGTAAAGGTTTTAAATCTGGGTAACTGATAAGGTAGGAACAGCTTGGTGGGCCAGTGGATAGGGCACAGTGCCTGGAGTCAGGAAGACTCTTCTTCCTGAGTTCAAATCTAGCCTCAGACACTTACTAGCTGTGTGACCCTAAGAAAGTCACTTAACCCTGTTTGCCCCAGTTTCCTTATCTGTAAAATGAGCTGGAGAAGAAAATGACAAAGCACTTGAGCATCTTTGACAAGAAAACCCCCAAAAGGCTCATGAAGATATGACTGAAAAATGACTGGGAAGGTGGCAGTGCCCTTAAGAGAAATGAAGAAATTTATATTTAGATTGTAGAAGACAGACTTCCAGCAAAAATGACAATGTGAAAGGTCCTAGCTGAGCCCAGTTCCCCTCAGAAACACCCCAGCAAAGATCTGAAAGGATAAAGCAATGATCTAATAAATTCATAGAGACACTAGTAACTCTTTTATCCAGCCCAGGGCTGAACAAGAAGTTGGCTGGAAGCCCAGGGAACTTGCCAGTGAGGTCAAAGCTAGTGTGATCTCTGATATCAATTAAACTCAACCTGAAGACAGCCCAGCCTGTCACAGCCTCAGGAGGGGACTTTGCAAAGAGATGTAAATGGAGGCATGGTGGAGGCACTCTGGGCAGCCTGTACTGGAATCCTCCAGGAGGCTGGAAGCCAGTTCAATCTCCATTCTCCAATATTTCACCAGATCACAGTGGAGGAAAAGCCAATTTCCAATTGGTGAGTAGAAGGAGGAAAGAGACAGGGAAGAGGGTAGTGCCTTTATTAGGTTACCAGAAGACTGAGGATAAAAAAATACAGAATGAAGCAGAAAAAGGGGCCTGATCCTAGCTCAGGGTCCCACTTCCTATGCCAGGCCAGGGCTTCAGAAAAGGGAAGGGATGGGGTCCAGAAATAGCTACCCTAACCAAAACTTTGGCAAGGCAGCAATAGTAGCATCCCGATTTAGCTCCACCTACCTTATCCAAGAATAAAGGGTGGAACACAGCCTGACCCTGGCAGTCCCAATCCAAGAACTGAGGCTGGAAATATAAGTGAACTAAAGAAAATTTCTAACAATGAAAAATATAGTAAGTTAAGGCAAGTCCAAGAAGTAAACCTAGAAGATAACAACTCCACAGCAAGGGTAGATGGATAAAATGACGCAAGATATTTTTTTAAATGAAATTAGAGCTCTTGAGGAAAAAAATCAGAACATTAAACTACTTAGAACAAAAGGTAGAAAATACCATCCTAGTACTAAACTCCCAGAAAAATAGAATGAACCAAACAATTCAATGGGATAACAAGGTCAAAAGTCTTCATTATTATGTAATCCAATGGGGTTGGGGTTGGGATGGGGGTTGGTTGGTTCCTTGAGGGACCTGTAAGGAAATTCAACTCTTGATTGGCTGAGAGGCCTCTGAACCCTTGAGCCTAGGTACAGTAGGAAAAAGACTTCAAAGAGACTATCTAGAAACTGAGTTTGAGAGAGACAGGTAGGAACTCTGAATGGTGAATGGAAGAACTCCCAGGAGCCATAGGAAGTTAAGGAAAGCTGGCCCCTCCCCACCCTCAATATCTCCCTTAATTCCTAATACCTGCAAACCTAGAGATTTTTAAGAACAGCTTTCTTGGATGTGATTATCCTCTCCCTGGTTGATCTGTGATTTCATCTCACTCTATATAATGCTCCCATGTTCTGTTTCACTGTTTACTTTGAGAATTAGATTTGCTGACTACCTATAACTGTCTGTTGTGTTATAACAAGTGTTTGGTAGAAGGGAGCCAGGCAGATCAAGAATAAGATTATAATTACCCTTCCAATCTGAGGTGGTACCACTTCCTACTCTGAGTGACCAGGGAGTAGCTTTTAGGGCATAGTGCTCCTAGAATTAAAATATCTGATATGTGGCAGATATAGACATAATTCTAGTCTTAATACTCCTCTTGAAGATAGGAGAGAAAAAGTAATTGTGTAATCATGGCTGTCTTCCTGCTTTCCACATAAGCAGAAATCACAGTCTTCTTTGGCTGTATGGAGTAAGGTAGACCAGATCCCTATGTATCTAAATTTATCCATGCAACACAGGCTGCCCCAGCTTGCTGTAGGACCAGTTTTGTTGTCATTCTGTTCAAGTCTGGTTAGAGTATGGACTACCTCACCAATCAATCCAGACAACAAGCTCTTTACCCTAAACTCCACTTCCTAGAGACTGAAATTTTCAGTTTTGCCATGGGAATCCTTCCATCTTTAAGCTTTTTTTTGCACTAATTTCTTGTAGTTAGAAAACTGCATCATTTTAGGCCCCATGTCTCTGACAACTCACCAGTACAATCTGTTACAAATGAGCATATCGAGACTTCATGACCTGTTCTTCTACTATAACATTGCCTTCTATGTTAGATGGTTGTCCATAGCACATTTAGAAATTAGAAGAATATGTGAGGTTTCTACTCTTTGACATGGAAAATAGGTCAAAGAAAGATAATTTAAGAAGCACAGTATTCCCTGAGAAATGATCAAACAAACAAAAAAACCCCCTGGATATTATATTTTGTGAAATCAAAAATGAAAACTGTCCTACTCTATTAGTGCTAGAGGGCAAAATGAAAATAGAAAGACTCAGGAAGAAATTAAAACTATCTGTAGTCATATGAAAAGATGCTCTGTCACTATTTTTTTTAGGGGGGAGGTGAGGGAACAGGGTTAAGTGACTTGCCCAGGGTCATACAGCTAATAAGTATCATATGTCTGAGGCCAGATTTGAACTCAGGTCCTCTTGACTCCAGGGCCAGTGCTCCATCCACTGCGCCACCTACATGCCCCCTCACTGTCCTCTCACTATTGATTAGAGAAATACAAATCAAAACAACTCTGAGACCACATCACACTTATCAGATTGGCTAACATGACAAAACAGGAAAATGATAAATGTTGGAGAAGATGTGGGAAAATCAGAACACTAATGCATTGTTGGTGGAGTTGTGAACTGATCTAGCCATTCTGGAACTATGCACAAAGGGCTATAAAATTGTGCATACCCTTTGACCCAGCAATACCACTGCTAGGTCTGTTTCCCAAAGAGATCATAAAAACAGAAAAAAGACCCACATGTACAAAAATATTTATAGCAGCACTTTCTGTAGTGTCAAAGAATTGGAAATTGAGGTGATGCCCATCAATTGGGGGAATGGCTGAACAAGTTGTAGTATATGAATGTAATGGAATACTATTGTGCTATAAGAAATGATGGGCAGGCAGGCTTCAGAAAAACCTGGAAAGACTTCTATGGACTGCTGCTGAGTGAAATAAGCAGAACCAGGAGAACAAGGTACACAGTAAAGCCACATTGTGCAATAACTGACTTTGATAGACTTAATTCTTCTGAGCAATGCAAGGATCTAAGACAATACAAAAGACTCATGATAGAAAATGCTATCCACATCCAGAAAAAAAAACCATGGAGTCTGAATGTAGATGGAAGCATACTATTTTCTTTCCCTTTGTTATTTTGTTTTATTTCTTCTTTCTCATGGTTCCTCCCATTAGTTCTAATTCTATACGTCATGACTAATGTGAAAATATGCTTAATATGAATGTATAAGTAGATCTTATATCAGATTACACACCGTCTTAAGGAGTGGGGAGAAGAGAGAAGGGGAAAAAATTTAAAACTCAAAATTTTATGAAGTGAATGTTGAAAACTAAAAATAAATAAATTATTTAAAAAAAAAAAAAAAGAAGGAAAGGAAAAAAGGACATCCCGGTGAGTGGAGATCTTCCAAAGCATAAGCCTATGAGTTGTTTCTTGTACCCTGCAAGAGCATGGAGGTTGATGGAGGGAATGGGAGTGAATGTATTATGGATTAGCATTCTCCTTGTTAATTAATAAGACTCTTTTTAAAAAAAATCTTATTGGGTTTCTTGCTTGGATTCTTCTAGTTTGGATTCCATTGGAATTATTCTATTTCTAAAGCATAATTACTAACTTGGACTTCCTTTTTTTTGGTAGTGAGTGGGGATGGGGAAAATGTTTGGGCCTTCTTCTTGGTCATGTGACCTAGAACCTCAAGTGCATTGTGTAAAGAAGATTGCAGGGGGAACCACAACATATTCAAAGAACAAATTGTTTTCATGCATTTTAGAAGTTCCTTCATATAATCAATCTCCTTGTAAGATGAACAGAAGCCAGTACTGCTTAAATGTGTGTTCTGATGTGCTAATTGCAAATAATTAAAGAAGGGATATTATTACTAGGTGACATTTTGTTATCACATATATTTTAAATAATAAAACTATGCTATAAAAAAAGAAGATAGAAAGACTCTACCAGTTTCCTGCTGAAAGAAACTCCAAAAGGAAAACTCTCAGGAATGTCATAGCTAAATTCCATAGCTTCTACTTCAAGGAAAAAAAGAAGGGCAAAAAGCCAGGAAAAAAAAAAAGAGTTCGAATAACCAAGAAACTACAGTCAGGTTCACATAAGAACTGGGAGCCACTACTACTACTACTACCACTACTACTACTACTACTACTACTACTACTACTACTACTACTACTACTACTACTACTACTACTACTACTACCACCGTATTATATAGGTTCTGGGGCTACTCTCCCCAACTCCTACTGGCATTGTAGATTGAATCTCCTAGGGCTAGCTCTCCCTTGAGGGTTCTAGGGTTAACACTGTCAGGGTAGGAATTCTCTAAAACTATCACTCACAAGCCTTTCTCTGGTATGTTCTCCCCAATGTCAATGAACATAAATTGCTTTTAAAAAGGAATACTTACTGAAAAAGTATAGCAAGGATCAAAGTATATCAACATTCCCCAAACCAAGAGGTGTACTCTTCCATCTACATGCTCACATGGTCCCTGGGACAATGGATTCAAACTTAAAGGAGTTGCTACAAAACATTGTCTTTGGCTCCTCTCTTCCGTCCCGGCAGTGGGAGCCCTTTTCTCCCTTCCTGGAAGAAAATGTTCTTGCCTAGCTGTGGCATAACTAATGAATGAATTGCTCCCCTACTTAGTTGGGCTGTTTTCTTGCTGGGTCATATTTGTCAGGGTGGGCTCCTCAATGGACTTGACTGCTGCGGTTACCAGCAGATTCTGCTATGACCAAAGAAAGACTGCCACATCTTCATGATTGTATGGTAGCTGGGTGGGGAGATAAAGGCAGCTGTGGCTGCTTCTACTGCTTTTTCCCCTATCCAGGAGTCCCTACCATTTCCTCCTCTTTATTGAAGAGCATTAGGTAGGACAGTGAGAGTCCACCTGCTCTGACCTTTTTATGAACATTCAGTTTCAGCTCAGCAGCTAATTAAAAGAGGTTTTCTTTTTGTTACTATGCAGTAAGCCCAGAGGAAAAAGTCAGAGAATATATGCACGCTCTGAAGTAAGGGAAGGGAATGGCCCTTCCATTACATATGTCGAAATGAGTTCACTGAGTCTCCATGTGGGTTGACACTAAGCAGAGCATATTGTGCATGCTCCAAGGATTGGACTGTCATTGGCCATTATACTACAAAGACAGACAGACAGACAGACAAGTATGCTTATTATACTCACTATGTTCCAGGTACAATGGTAAGTGCTGTATGTACAAATGCAAGCAATCAAGACAGTTCTTGTTCTCAAGAAGATATGTTCTAATGGGGGAAGATCACAAAGGGGACTTAGAAGGAACTGTAGGGTAGGCTGGTAGTGAAATGTATGAAGCTGGCTAAGAAGTGTCATGGTGGCCTAGTGTGGTTAAAACATGAGGCAAGAGGTTACCTAGACCCTGAATTCTCAGGGGTAGAATCAAAGGTTCCAGTGGAAGGGATATGAGGATGATGGCTAGAGTGGAAGCAGCAGGGTGTGAAGAAGAGATAAAACCTTGGAATGCCATATTTCAAAGGACAAAATATAAAGGCTTACAATCAAGGATAACTTTCTCAGAAAGACTAATCATAATTCTAGAAGGGGGAAAATGGGCCTTTAAAAGAATAGCAGACTTTCAAGATTTCTTTATGAAAAGACCAGAGATAAGTAGAAACTTCGAAATTCAATCAAGTGGGAGGTTGTGGATAGTGGAGAGCTTTATTAATGCTTACCATGTGCCAAGCACTATTATAAGCGTTTTACATATATCTCATTTATCAAGCAGGAGTCAAGAGAAATGTAATTAGAAGGGGCTAAATTGAAGATTACATTCTAATAGAGGGATAAGAGACATGACAAAATGCTAATGTCTTCAAAGGTCACAGAGGGAGTTGATCAAGATAAACAGAGAGACTGAAGGTGGTCAGTTTTGATGATCTTAAGAGAGGAAAGAAAATGGAAGGAAAACGGAAGGCACTAAGAAATAAGGAAGAAGGGGTGGATTTATTATTACTCATAAATGGTGCTTAAAAGGAAGTGGGAGAAGTGGATTTCACATGAATCTAACTCTCATCTAACCAGACAAAACTGACTCTGAACGATCTGAGTTCACAACAGTATGTAACACATTTGACCATGAAAAGTCATTGGTGCAGATGGGAGGCAGTCTCCAAAGGCCTGCTTACATTTATTTTTCCAGCAAGCTCAAGAGGAGCCAGACAGTCTAAGCCAGATGATTCTTTTGTGCTTTTCTACTTATGGCTATTCTCAGTCATAATCCATTGCTGAGACTGTGTATCACAAGTATTCTTAACTTGGGGTCTGAGAACTTATCAAAAAACATTTTGATAACTGTATTGATCATCAACTGTAATTTTAATTGGTTTCCTTTGTAATTCTATTTTATTTTATGAATTTATAAACATGATACTGAAAGGGTGACGTAGGCTTCATCAGACTATCAGAGGATGCATGACACAGAAAAAATTAAGAATCCTCTGGGTTAGAAAGTTTGCATTGATGGCATAGCTCTTTACACATCTGTGATAATAATCAACAAGCATTTACTAAGTGCCCATATCAGGCCCATAAGTGCCAGATACCATACTAGGCTTTGGGGATACAAGCACAAAGCATGAAACAATCCCTACCCTCTCTCAAGTAGCCACCAAACCCCAGAGATGCTTTTAAATAGCAATAATTCTCCAGATGAAGCTGCATGACAAGCATGTCTAATTTCTTGGTGTCAGTAATCAGTTCCTAAAGAGATACTGTGACCCAGATATTAACAGGCTCAGCAG
Source organism: Phascolarctos cinereus (assembly GCF_003287225.1). NCBI lineage: Eukaryota > Metazoa > Chordata > Mammalia > Diprotodontia > Phascolarctidae > Phascolarctos > Phascolarctos cinereus. Next base: position 347,910,150 of record NW_027555847.1, on the reverse strand, counting down.
AATGGACACTTTTCTATTGACTTCTTGATAACAGCAATTTCTAACTAATGTAATACCTTAAGTAATCTCTTCTTGTGGTCTTCTGACATCTTGCCAAATATAATAAGATCATGCAGGTATACTCTAACAAATTTTATGTATTCAGTCATTTTTTCCATGGCTTACTTGTGCCCTGCTAGTAAAGGTGGCACAAACCACCGGAACAAAATAAAAAAATCACAAAAAACAGCAATGCTAGACAAGCTCCCAAAATGTTGCCCATGCATTTGAAACTGATCTTGGACACAACAGACTGATTGATTTAAGTCTTGGAGACCTCTTTCTCATAGTAATCTCTGTGATTCATAACTTGACCCAGGTTCTTCCCTGGGAAAATAAAAATCGATCTATTGATCCACAGTTGCCCTGCAACTTAGGCTAACCCTGAAAATTAGAGGAACTAACGCATAAAATAGAATGTGTTTATCTAAGGAATAATTAAGTCAGGAAAGTTTCTCATCTGAACCCACTGCAAAGCAATTTCTGAGCCCTTTCTGGTGAACCTCATTTCCTTTCCTAGGTGTTAAGCTTCCAGACCCTACTAATCACAGAATCACTTAGTAAGTTCTTACAGCCATGGGCTGAATCACAGTTTAAAGGTTTAGCACTTCCATTCAGTCTCTGGTGAGTCAACCATGGATCCAGGTTTTTGCAGTAGTTCTCTGCCTCTGGTTAGACTTAGCCTCACTCCCACACTCTCCACACATAGCTCTCCATCTGCCACACAGGCACCCAGTTTCTCCCACACAGCATCCTAAACCATTCCAGTTTGCACCAAGTTTCATTCCAGCATGGCTGCCAACATAGACCATTTGACCACCTTTTAAGGAAAACAACAACAACGACAACCAAACTAATCTAGCCAACCTGGAATACATGTTGTTCCTACAATAGCAGTGTTTCCCTTCCCACCATGAATCAGTTCTTGGATTCATCCCATCCACTAGAATATACATCATTCGGAAAGGCCTCCTTGGCTCCCATTAACATCTGTGGAAACTCGACTTTTATGCTAAACCCATTCACCTCATGAACAAGAAGGTAAAGACCACCCCCAAAGAGTAGAGAGAAAGCACCTCTTTGCCATGCCACAGGCTCCCTGGGTTTAGAAGCCTCCTATATGGAACACCCTTTGTGGCAGCCACTACTAAATTCTTCTAGCCACTACTGCTATCCATTTTGTCCTTACCTGTTCTAATAAACTGGTATTTTCCTGATCTTATGGCTACTAAATTTCTGTCTTCTACTCTGCCCCCTCCTCCATTCAAAATTGCCCCCTGCCAAAATGAAAACTTCTTTACCTGCTACATCTCTCTGATCGCATCTCTCTTTAACTTATCTACCCTTATTTGTCTCTATCTTCTATCCACTCATTTTATTGCAACTCCTACATTTCATCTCAAACCTTTTCCTCTCACATTCTTTTCATCTTTTGGCATCCTTGATAACCCGGCTATCTCTAGGGATGTCTTATCCTTTGCCATAATCTCAAGTACTAGCCACCCCTGCTCTTGTACTCCATGACAAATGAAATATAAAGGGGAATCAGCATAGTCCTTGCTCAGCAATCTTTCCTTCTTTGAGGGCCACTCCAATCTATTTAGATCCCTGTCTAGATCAGTGTTGTTGACATCCATAGGCCTCTAGGTTGCTCTCCTTCTCTTTTCAAGTTCAATTGACCTGGTAAAATAGTGCCAACCCTTGTCAATTTAACCTTTGCAACATCTCCTTAATATACCCCTTTCTCTCTGATACTGCCACTACTCTGATACAGACCTCTTCACTTGGTGATGATAGCCTGCTAGTGGGTCGATCTGCCTTAAGTCTCTTCCCACTCAGATCTTTCCTTCATTCAGCCACCACAGTGATTTTCCTAAAGCACAGGTCTGACCACTTCACTTCCATATTAAATAAATTCCATTGGTTTCCTATCACCTCCAGGATCAAATGCAAAATCCTTCATTTGGTGTTTGAAGCCTTCTTAACCTACTAGCCTCCCTTACTCCCACTTTTCCATTCTTTTTATACCTTACATCCTCTCACATACTCTGTAATCCAGCGACACTGGTCTCCTTGATATTCCATGAACAAACCACTCCACCTCTTTGCTCCAGGAATTTTTCTGGCTGTCTCCCAAGCCTGGAATGTTCTCCCCTCTTCAACTCCACCTCTTGGCTTCCCCAGTTTCCTTCAAATCCCAACTAAAATCCTACTTTTTACAGAAAGCCTTTCCCACCCTTCTTAATTCCAGTGCCTTCCTTCCATTATTTACTATTTATCTTGTTTATAGTTTGTTTGTACATATTTGTTTACATGTTGTCTCTCCCATTAGATTGTTTTTTTTTGTTTTCTTTTAAAATTTATTATTTCTTTTAATATATTTTTTAAAAATTGAGTTCTAAATTCTATCCCTTCCTCCAGTACCTCCCCCACCCACTGAGAAGGCAAGCAATATGATACCTGTTATACATGGGAAATCATAAAAAACATATTTCCATTTTAGCTATACTGCAAAAAAGCAAGAAAAATAACATGAAAAAATTATAGTTCAATTTGCACTCAGAGTTCATTAGTTCTTTCTCTGGAGGTGGATAGTAATTTTCATCATGAATCCTCTGAATTGTCTTGGATCATTGTATTGATCACAGCAGCTGAGTCTTTCACAGTGGACCATCATTACAAAATTGCTGTTACTGTGTACAGTGATCTCCTGGTTCTGCTCACTGAACCTTTACATCAGTTCATATAGGTCTTCCTGGGTTTTTCTGAAAGCATCCTTCTCAGCATTTCCTATAGCACAATGGTGTTCTATCACAATCACATACTACAACTTATTGAACTATTTCCAATTGATGGGCATCCCCTCAATTTCCAATTCTTTGCCACTACAAAAAGACCAAAAAATAAATATTTTATTTTATAAATATTTTTGTACATATAGGTCTTTTCCCATTTCCTTTGATATCTTTAAGATACAGACCTAGTAATGGTATTGCTGAGTTAAAAGATTTGCAGTTTTATAGCCCTCTGGGTATAGTTCCAAATTGTTCTTCAGAATGTAGAACTCCACCAACAGTTCATTAATGTACCTATTACCCACATCCCCCTCCAGCACTTGCCATTTCTGATAGATGTGAGGTGGTGCCTCAAGGTTGTTTTAATCTGCATCTCTCTAATCAATAGTAGTTTACCATTTTTTCATATGACTATAGAAAGCTTTTATTTCTTATTCTGAAAACCACCTGTTGATATCCTTTGACCATTTATCAATTGGAGAATGGCTCTTATTTTTATAAATTTGACTCAGTTCCATACATATTTGAGAAATGAGAACTTTGCCAGAGACACTTGTCATAAAAATTTTTGATATTGCTTCATTGTCTATGGTACCTTTTAGCAAAATGTAGATTCTTCAGTTATCTCTTTTAATTAGGTCTATTTTTGCTTTTGAGATCACGATTGCTATGCCTGCCTTTTTCAACTTCAGCTGAAGTATAATAGATTCTGCCCCAGTCCCTTATTTTAACTTTCTGTGTGTGCTTTCTGTTACAAATCTGTCACTTGTAAAAAAAATATATTGTTGGATACTAGTTTTCTAATACATTCTGCTATTCGCTTCCATTATATGGACAAGTTTATCCATTCATATTTACAGTTATGATTACTGTGTATTTCCCTCCATCCTATTTTTTTTATGTCTATCCTTCTCTCTCTCTTTTTACCCTGTCCCCTTCTCAAGAGTTTATTTTGCCTCTGACCACTGCTTCACTTAATCTACTCTCCCTTTGTTACCTCCCCCCCCCTTCTTATTCTTCTTCTCTTATTCCCTTCCCCTCCTACTTCTCTTGTTAGGTAAGATAGATTTCTATATCCAGATGAGTGTGTGTGTGCCTATACGTGTATATATATATATATATATATATATATGTATACACATATATACATCATTTCCAATGAGAGTGAGGTTCAAACATTGCCTGCCACTCCCTCCCCTCAGTTTTCCCTTCCACTCTAAAAGCTCTTCCTTCTTTGCCTTTTTGTGAGATAATTTCCCCCATTCTTCCTCTCCCTTCCCTTATCTCTCAGTGCATCTCTCTTTCTCATCCCTTCATTTTTTTGAGATTGTTTCAACATAATTGACTTATGCTTATTCTCTCTGTCTATGTAGACTCCTTCTAACTACTCTAATAATGATCATGGGAATCATATGTATCATCTTCCCATATAGGAATATAAATAGTTTAACATTATTGAATTCCTTATGATTTCACTTTCATGTTTACCTCTTAATGCTTCTCCTGAATCTTGTATTTGAATACCAGATTCTCTATTCAGCTCTGGTCTTTTCATCAGGAATGCTTGAAAGTCCTGTATTTCATTAATATCCATTTTTCCCCCTGAAGGATTATACTCAGTTTTGCTGGGTATGTTATTCTTGGTTGTAATTACAGCTTTTTTTTTGCCTTCCAGAATATCATATTCCAAGCCTTCTGTTTCTTTAACATGGAAGCTGCTAAATCTTGTATGATCCTGATTGTGTCTCTACCATATTTGAATTGTTTCTTTCTTGATGTTTGTAATACTTTCTCCTTGATCCGGAAGCTCTGGAAGCTATAATATTCCTGGGAGTTTTCATTTTGGGATCTCTTTTAGGAGACGATTAGGAGATTATTTTAATTTCTATTTTACCCTCCAAATCTAAGACACTGAGGCAATATTCTTTTCTAATTTCTTGAAATATGATGTCTGGGATCTTTTTTTTTTTGATCATGACTTTTAGATTGTCCAGTAATCCTTAAATTATCTCTCCTTGATATATTTTCCAGGTCAGTTATCTTTCCAATGAGATACTTCACATTTTCTTTAATTTTTTCATTCTTTTGATTTTTTCTAATTGTTTCTTAACGTTTCATGGAGACATTAGCTTCCATTTGCCCAATTCTAATTTTTAAGAAATTATTTTCTTCAGTGAGTTTTTGTACCTCTTTTTCCATTTGGTCAATTCTGCTTTTTAAAGTGTTTTTTCCTTCAGTGGATTTTTGTGTTTCTTTTATCATTAGGACAATTCTAGTTTTTTTTTTTAAGGTATTATTTTCTTTAGTATTTTTTTGTGCCTCTTTTACCATTAGGCTAATTCTGTTTTTTTAAAGTATTGTTTTCTTTAGCATTTTTTTTTGTGCCTCTTTTACCAAGCTGCTAATTCTCTTTTCATAATTTTCTTGCATCCCTTTCATTTCTTTTCCCATCTTTTCCTCTACCACTGTTACGTCTTTCTATAATTCTTCTAGAAATTCTTTCTGGCCTTGGGTCAAACTAGCATTTTTTGATGAAGTTTTGCTTATAACTGTTTCCACATTGTTGTTTTCTTCTGAGTTTATGTCTTGATCTTCCTTCCAACTGTAGTTGCTTTTTATGGTCAATTTCTTTTTTGTTGTTGTTTGCTCATTTTTTCAGTTTATTTCTTGACTTTGAATTTTATGTTAAAGTTGGCCTCTGCTCACCTAAGGGTGAGGAGGTACTGTTCCAAGCTTCAGGCTTTTTTTGTGTTGCTGTTTTCAGCACTAATTCTGGGAGTATACAAGTTTTCAGTGCTTTCAAGGTGATGTGATATGGGGAAAAGTGTTGTCACTGCTCTTCTGGTCTGAGCCCTGGTCTTTACCCAGGAAGGGACCCTATTCTCCTGCAGCTGCAAATGCAAGTGCTTCTCTTGACTTGGAGACTGTGACCAGGTCCCCTACTCCCCTATGACCACAAGCAGTAGTGTTCTTCTGTCTTGGAATTGTGACTAGGGCCCCCTGCTCCCTTGTAACCCACCATAAGTGCTCCTCTCTGCCCTGGAATTCTGATCCAACACTGCATATAAGTAACAGAGTTGCCAAACAGTGGAAGGCCCTGCCTGTAGTGTCAGCAAAGGGCCCCTTGTAACTTCTTTCTGAGCAATTATCTGACCCCCTTACCATCTATGGACTGAGAACTCCCAAAGCTGCTACTGCCATTGTCCTGGCTGTCTCCAAAGCCCGCTGCTGGTGTTGTTGCCATAGGTGCCTCAGGGTAGTCCACGCCCTGGTATTAATAGACCTCTCCTGCCAATGTCCTATATTGTCTTAGATTGGAAAAATGTCTCACCTTGGTCTTTTGTTAGCTTTGCCAGTCCAGAATTAGATCTAAGGTCTTATTTTAAGGCTGTTTGGAGGGGAATATAGGGAGAGTTCAACTGGGTTGCTGCCTTTACTCCACCATCTTAGTTCTGCTTCTCTTTGCCCATTAGATTGTAAGTTCCTTTTGGGCAGGGACTGTCTTTTGCCTCTTTTTGCATCTCCAGTGCCTAGCACATAGTAGGTACTTAATAAATGCTTATGGAATGGCTGAATTCACAATAAAATCATTTTTGTTTTCTTTTTTTAGTGAACTTAATAATTATCCACTAATAATATCATTTTAGCACACAAAGAACAAAAAATAGGATTGTGTTTGAAAGCATTAACTTTTGTTACAGTAATTTTTGTGTTTATTAAATTTACACAATAATAACAAAATTTATCTGTTTGTATTCCCTCCTGAATTTCTATTTGCCTTTCTTTCTGTGTGTTTTAATGTTTTATTGATATTCTTTTCTCTCTTTCTCTCTTTTTCATCCTCAATAATTTTTAAGGGACCAAAAAATTTGAGAGCCATTACCTCAGACAATCAGCAAAGAAACTAATAATAATAATTAATAAAGTATCAGTAGACAAAATAAATCCTTAGCACTCCTATATTGTACTAACAAAACCAGGAAGAAACAATAGAAAGAAAATTCCACTTAAAATAACTAGAAAATATGTAAAATATCTGATAGTTAACCTCCAAGCACACAGTAAGAAATATAAATATAACTATAAAGTATAAAATACTGCAAAAATAAGGTACAACAAACCATTCCTTCCAGCCACCCGATGATCACAATTTAATGGACTTTCTTTTGATTCTTTCTATTCCCAGTGCTTGATACATATCAGGTGTTTGTTGATAGATGGATAGATTGATTTATTTAAGGCTTAAGGAGGGGAAGATTTTCAGAATAGTTTCAAAAGATTCAAAATCAACCATCTTCCCAAGATACCTTATCAAGAAGAGATTACTATAGCAAAGGGACAGAAGCAAAGTAGTCTGGAATATATAGAGGAGAAAGTGAGAATACTGAGAATTTGGGACATAAATTGGTAGATGCATTCTCCCAGGTACTACTGGGCACATCATTAGCCCTTCATTCATAGTAACTGCTCCTGCTCCCTGCCTAGACCTGGGCATCACCCTCAGTGGACAGGCATCTTTTCTTCTGCTGGTCATATCTTGCCACTTCTTAGGCTTGAGGGAGATGACTATTGTTCATTTCCCTTCACCTGGTGCCTCTTTGGAAGGGAGGTGCAGCTCTGATGAGCCAAAAAGTCTCTGAGGCTTTTTGAGGAAATGTCAGACTCTTTGGGGGATGAACTGTCCCTCCCTAATTGTGATTGCATCTAACCACTCAATGAAAGTGAAGGCTAGTGGATCTCAGATGTGGAATCTTGAGACTTTCAGGCTCCTTTGGTGAATTCCTCTGTAGCTTGGCCTGAGCCTCTTGGTTTGGCTTCAGTCATTAAATACAAATTTAAGCACATTTTAAGTGTCAGGCACTGTCCTACATGTTGGGAATACAAAGAAAAGTAAAATACATTGCCGATTCTCAAGAAGCTCACAGTCTAATTGGGGAGACAACATAGAAATGACTATGCACAATTAAGCTATGTTCAGGATGAATTAATGAAATAATCAACAAAGGGAGGTCACTAGAATTAAAGGGAGATCAAGAAAGGCTTCCTGTAGACGGGTAGGTGTTAGCTGGGATTTGAGGGAAACCAGGGAACTAGAAGGAGGAGATGAAGAGAGAGAGCATTTCAGGCATGGGGAACAGTCAATGACAATGCCAAGAGTTAGAGACCGAGTGTCTTGCATGAGTAAAAATGGAAAATTACTGGTGTGTGTGTGCGTGTGGGGGGAGGTAATAAGAAACCTGGAAAGATAATGGGGGCTAGGTTATAAAGGGCTTTGAATGCTAAACAGAAGATTTTATATTTGATCCTGCAGCTGATAGGGAAACACTGGAGTTTATTGAATACAGGGCATGTGACATGGTCAGACCTGCACTTTAGGAAAATCACTTTGACAGCTGAATGGAGGATAGATTGGAGTGGGGAGGGATTTGTGGCAGGGAGATCACTTAGCAGTATTGCAACAGACCAGGCATGAGATGATAAGGGCCTATACCAAGGTAAAGGCAGTATCAGAGGAGAAAAAGGGGAACCATATCAGAGAGATGTTGTGGAAGGGAAAATCAATAATTCTTGGCAGCAGACTGGGTTCCCTAGTCTCTCCCCATCCCAGGGTGCCAGAATTCCTATTCAGGGAATAGGAGTGCAGACACACACACACACACACACACACACACACACACACACACACACACACACACACAGATGAGTATATATGTATATGTATATCTATTTTAGACCTAGAATTAGTAGTTCCATGAAAACATTTAAACATGTTAAATTACTACAACAAAGTTTTGTAATTGTTCTCCACTTAGAAATTGAAACAGAGCAAATAACTCTTCAGGTAAGATGAATTGTTGAGCGAGGCAAACTACATTACAAATAATACGCTAGTGCCACCTTATGGCTAAAAATGGTAACCTCAGGAAAGGAAATGAATACTGCCAATAACTACATTTAATGGAGATTTGGATGATTAGGGAGAAAAAGGACCTTTGCTAAAACAGAACTATATGTACATGCTGATCTTGCACAAATTTAGGATAGATCCCTAACCAGTTTTCGAAAAGGCACTGATACTGAGAAGTCCCACAGAAATGATAACATCACTATATATTTCAATTCAACAAAATTTTACGTGTAAGGCACTGTACCAGGTGTTAGGGAAAAAACAAACAAACCAACAGTTCCTGTTCTCAAGAAACTTATATTCTTTTGGAAGATATAAGCTGTAACAGAAGATAGGGAGGCTTTTATTTTTTAATTAGTCAAACAATCAGTCAAATTATACCACTTCTAGATTACCCCTTTTCCACATCCCTCAGCAACTTCTCCTTTGAAATTCACTCTATCATCCTATACAAATCACGGTAGTTGCCCACTGACCCCAAAGTTATTCTCCTTCTTTTATTAAGGAGAGCAAAACTTGGTTCACTGTCTTCTTCTCCTCCTTAATTCTTACCCTTTTATTAAGGAATCTTCCACATGCATGCTGATGCTCCCACAAACTCCCATAAAACTACCTGAACCTCCTAGTTCCTTAATCTCCTCACATCTCTTGAACTATTCTTTCACTCTACCTCCCCTTCCTCCAAATGCCCTCTACTTCCTTGATCAAAAACTGGCATTCCTCTGTATCTGACCATATCCCTCTACATCTACGTCTCTCCCTAAACTTCATTCTTTCTAAATTTATTCTTTGGCCTCATCACAAATCCTAATCTCCCATCCCTCAGTACTTTACCTCTGCTCTGACTTCACTTTCTGTCTTTCCCAATTGAATCCTTTTTTCCCAATTCTTTAAGGCTTTTATTTAAATTTTGAGTTACAAATTCTATTCCTTCCTCCCTTCCTTTCCCCTTCCCTGAGAAGGTAAGCAGATTTGATTATACATGTACAATTATGTAAAACATTTCCATATTAGTTGTTTTGTACAAGAAGACTAGAATAAAAGAAAAAGGAAGAAAGTGAAAAATAGCATGCTTCAGTCTGTATTCAAACAATATCAGTTCTTTCTCTGGAGGCACATAGTATACTCCATCATTAGTCCTTTGAGATTGTCTTGGATCATTGTATTGCTAAGAATAGCTAAGTCATTCACAGTTTTTAATTATACAATATTGCTGTCACTATGTACAGTGTTCTGGTTCTGTTCACTTCACTATGCATCAGTTCATGTAAGTCTTTCTGGGTTTTTCTAAAAGTCATCCTGTTTGTCATTTCTTATAGCATAATAACATTCCATTGCAATCATATACCACGGCTTGTTGATGGGCAATTGATGGACATTCCTTTGATTTTCAATTCTTAGCCACCACAAAAAGAGTTGCTATAAATATTTTTGTACAAATAGGTCCCTTTCCCCTTTTTTGGATATCTTTGGGATATAGACCTAGCAGTGGGAATAGTTTTGAATTGCTCTCCAGAATGGATGGATCAGTTTACAACTCCACCAACAGTGCATTAGTGAACAAGTTTTCCTATATCCCCTCCAACATCCAAGATTTTCCTTTTGTTATATTAGCCAGTCTAACAGATGTGAGGTGGTACCTCAGAGTTGTTTTAATTTGCATTTCTCTAATCAATAGTGATTTAGAACATTTTTTCATATGGTTATATATCTCTTTGATTTCTTTGTCTGAAAACTGCCTGTTCATATCATTTGAACATTTAACAATTAGGGAATGACTTGTACTTTTATAAATCTGATTCAGTTCTCTATATATTTGAGAAATGAGATCTTTATCAGAGATATTTGTTACAAAATTCCCCCACCCCAGTTTTCTGATTTTCTTATAATTTTAATTGTATTGGTTTTGCTTGTGCAAAAACTTTTTAATTTTATATAATCAAAATTATGTATTTTACATTTTGTAATGCTCTCTACAATTCCTTTGGTTTTAAATTCTTCCCTTATCCGTAAATCTGACAGATGAACTATTACATGCTTTCTTAATTTGCTTATAGTATCATCTTTTATGTGTAAATCATGTGCCCATTTTGACCTTATCATTGTATGTGGTGTGTGATGTTGGTTTATACCTAGTTTCTGCCATACTATTTTCCAGTTTTCCCAGCAGTTTTTGTCAAATAATGAGTGTTTATTCCAGAAGCTTAGATCTTTGGGTTTATCATATACTAGATTACTATGATTATTTACCATAATGTAATTTGTACCTAATCTATTCTACAGTTCCACACTCTATTTCTTAGCCAGTACCAGGTTGTTTTGATAATTACCGCTTTATAATACAGTTTGAGATCTGGTACTACTAGACCACCTTCTTTTGAATTTTTTTTCACTGATTCACTTGATATCTTTGAGCTTTTGTTCTTCCAGATGAATTTTGTGGTTATTTTTCCTAGCTTTATAAAATAATTTTGTGATAGTTTGATGGGTATGGCACTGAATAAACAGATTGCTTTAGATAGAATTGTCATTTTTATTATGTTTGGCTCGGCCTACCCATGAGCAACTAATATTTTTCCAGTTGTTTAGATCTGACTTTATTTGAGTTAAAAGTATTTTATAGTTATGCTTATATAGTTCCTGAGTTTATCTTGTCACGTAGACTCCCAAGTATTATATATATATTGTCTATAGTTATTTTAAATGGAATTTCTCTTTCTATCTCTCACTGCTAGTCTTTGTTGGTAATATATAGAAATGTTCATAATTCATGTGGGTTTATTTTGTATCCTGCAACTTTGCTGAAGTTGTTAATAATTTCAAGTCATTTTTTAGTTGGTTCTCTAGGATTTCCTAAGTATAACACTGTATTATCTGCAAATAGTGATAGTTTTGTTTCCTTGTTGCTTATTGTAATTTCTTTAATTTTTCTTCTCTTATTGCTATAGCTAATATTTCTAGTACAATATTAAATAATAGAGGTGATAATGGACATCCTTGCTTTACCCCGATTGTACTGGGGGGGGCTTCTAGCTTATCCCCACTATAGATAATGCTTGTTGATGGTTTGAGGTAAATATTACTTATCATTTTAAGGTAAGCTCCATTTATTCCTATGTTGTCTAGTATTTTTATAGGAATGGGTGCTGTATTTTGTCAAAGGCTTTTTCTGCATCTGTTGAGATAATCATATGATTCGTTAGTTTTCCTATTGATATGGTCAATTATGCTGATGATTTTCCTAATATTGAACCAGCTGTACATTCCTGGTATAAATCCCACCTGGTCATAGTGTATGATCCTTGTGATATATTGCTGTAATCTCTTTGCTAGTATTTTATCTAAAATTTTTGCCTTAATATTCATTAGGAAAATTGTTCTATAATTTTCTTTCTCTGTTTTGGCTCTTCCTGTTTTAGATATCAGCATCATATTTGTGCCATTAAAGGACTTTGGTAGGACTCCCTCTTCACCTATTTTTCCAAATAGTTTATATAGCATTGGGATTAATTGTTCTTTAAATGTTTGGTAGAATTTGCTTGTGAATCCATCTGGTCCTGGGGATTTTTTCTTAGGAAGTTCATTGATGGCTTGTTCAATTCCGTTTTCTAAGATTGGGTTATTAAGTATTTAATTTCTTCTGTTAAGCTGGATAAATTATATTTTATATTATATGTATATAATATATATAACATATATGAATATATTTATATTCATCCATTTAATTTAGATTGTCAAATGTATTGGCATATAATTGGGCAAAATAGCTCCTAACAATTGTCTTAATTTCCTTTTCATTGGTGGTTAATTAACCCGTTTCATGTTTGATACTAGAACTTGGGTTTTCTTTTTCCTTTTTTTTAATAAATGAAATTAACCAATGGTTTATCTATTTTATTGTTCCCCCCCCCCATAAAACCAGCTTCTAGTTTTATTTATTAGTTCAATAGTTTTTTGGGGGGTGGTTAGGCAATGGGGTTAAGTGACTTGCCCAGGGTCACACAGCTAGTAAGTGTTATGTATCTGAGACCGGATTTGAACTCAGGTTCTCCTGAATCCAGGGCCAGTGCTCTATCTGCTGTGCCACCTAGCTGCCCCCTCAATAGTTTTCTTACTTTCAATTTTATTAATCTCTCCTTTGATTTTCAGGATTTCCAATTTGGTGTTTAATGAGGATATTTAATTTATTCTTTTTCTAGGTTTTTAAAGTTGCATGCCCATTTCATTGATCTACTTTTTCTCTATTTTATTGAAGTAAGCAATTAAAAATACAAATTTCCCTCTAAGTACTGCTTTGCCTGCATCCCATAAATTTTGGTAAGTTGTCTAGTTGTCATTTTCTTTAATGAAATTATTGATTGTTTCTATAATTTGTTCTTTGATCAACTTATTTTTTAGGATTAGATTATTTAATTTCCAATTAATTTTTAATCTCTTTTCATTTCTCATTATTGAATGTAATTTCTATTGCATTATGATCTGGAAAGGATGCATTTATTATTTCTGCTTTCCTGCATTTGATTGTGAGGTTTTTATGTCCTAATACATAGTCAATTTTTGTGTAGGTGCCATGTACTGCTTCGAAAAAGGTATATTCCTTTCTATTCTCATTCAGTTTTCTCCAGAGAGCTATCATATCTAACTTTTCCAGATTTTTATTCACCTCCTTAACTTCTTTATTGTTTATGTTTTGATTAGATTTATCTAATTCTGGGAGGGGAAAGTTGAGGTCCCCCACTACTATAATTTTATTGTCTATTTTCCTTCTGTAACTCATTCAACTTCTCCTTCAAAAATTTAGATGCTATACCATTTGGTGCATTTATGTTTAGTATTGATATGACTTCATTGTCTCTGGTACCTTTCATCAAGATATAGTTTCCTTCCTTGTTTCTTTTAATTAGATCTATTTTTGCTTTTGCTTTGTCTGAGATCATAACTGCTATCCCTGCTTCCTTTGCTTCAGTGGAAGCATAATACATTTTCTTCCAGCCCCCTTACCTTTACCCTATGTGTATCTCTCTGCTTCAAATGTGTTTCTTGTAAACAACATGTTGTAGGAGTCTGGTTTTTAATCCATTTTGCTATCCACTTCCATTTTATGGGTGAGTTCATCCCATTCACATTTATAGTTATGATAACTAATTATATTATTTCGCTCTATGCTATTTTCCCCTTCTTCATCCCCCCACCTCTTACTCCACACCCTTTCTTTCCTCACAAGGGTTTTTACTGCTGACCACCACCTTCCCCAATCTAGTCTCCTTTTTATCAGTCCTTCCTCCCCCTTCTATTATCCCTGTCCCTTTTTACTTCCTTATTGGGTAAGATAGATTTCTGTATCCAACTGAGGGTGTATGTTATTCCCTCTTTGAGCCAATTTTGATGAGAGTAAAGTTTAAGCTTTGCCCGCCACTCCACCTTACTTCCTTTCCATTATAATAGCTTTTTCATGCCTCTTTTATGTGGAATATTTTACCCCATTCAAACCCTCCCCCTTCTTTTTCTTCCAGTACAATTTTCTTTCTCCCCTTTATTTTGTTTTTTTTTGGGTATCATCCCATGAAAGTCACCTTATATCTACTGCCTCTGTCTATGTATACTCCTAATTGCTTTTATAGTAATAAAGTTCTTAAGAGTTACAAATATTATCTTGCTATAAGAAATATAAACAGTTTACTCTTATTGAATTTCTTATGTTTTCATTTTCTTGTTTCTTTTTTTAAATCTTTTTATATTTCTCTTGTATTCCCTTGTATTTGGAAGTCAACTTTTTTTTATTCTGCTCTGGTCTTTTAATTAGGAATGCTTCAAAGTTCTCTATTTTGTTAAATATCTATTTTCCCTCTGAAATATTATATTCACTTTTGTTGGGTAGGTAATTCTTGGTTGTAATACTAACTCCTTTGCCTTCCATTCTGTAATGTGGAAGCTGCCAAATCCTGTGTAATCCTAACTTTAGCTGCATGATATTTGAATTGTTTCTTTTTGGCTGCTTGCAGTACTTTCCCCTTGATCTGTGAGCTCTGGAATCTGGCTATGATGTTTTTGGGAATTTTCATTTTGGGATCTCTTTCAGGCAGTGATTGGTGGATTCTATCAATTTCTATCTTCCCCTTTGGTTCTAATACATCAGGGCAATCTTCTTTGATAATTTCTTGAAAGATGTTGTCTAGGCTTTTTTTTTCCTGTCATGGCTTTCAGGTAGTCCAATAATTCTTATATTATCTCTCCTGGATCTATTTTCTAGGTCAGATGTTTTTCCAAAGAGAAATTTCACATTTTTTTCTTATTTTTTACTTTTTGTATGTCTCATAAGGTCATTAGCTTCCACTTACTCAATTCTAAATTTATAGGAGTTATTTTCTTCAGTGTGCTTTTGTACTTTTTTCCATTTGGCCAGTTCTATTTTTTAGGGAGTTATTTTCCTCAGTATATTTTTATGTATCTTTTCCCATACTATTGACTCTTTTTACATGATTCTCTTGTATTACTCTCATTTCTTTTCCCAATTTTTCTTCTACTTCTCTAATTTGCTTTAAAAATCCTTTTAAAGGTCTTCCAGGAATTCTTTTTGGGCCTGAGACTAAATTACATTTTTTTTGAGGGGTCACATGTAGCCATTTTGACACTATTGTCCTCATCTAAGTTTATGCCTTGATACTCCCTGTCACCATAGTAACTTTCTATAGTCAAGCTCTTTTTTTGTTTTGTTTTGTTTTTTGTTTTTTGCTCATTTTCCTGCCTTTTTTGTGACTTAATGTTTTTATGTGAGAGTTGGGCTCTGGTCCTACACTGTCCCAAGCTTTTTGTGCTAAGGCTCAGGGTCTTACTGCTGGCTTTAACTGGGCTTCAGGCTTTAGCTGCTTGCTTTCACCAGATGGGTAGGCTTCTCTCCGGGCTTGTATTGGGGGGTGGAGACCTCCCCTGAGTGTGAAATTAGTGTCTGGTCTGCCCCAGGGGTGGAGCCTTGCTGCTGGGTTGCTATGGAAACAGGGCCTCTCTGCTACCAGGCCTGGGTTGCTATAAAGACTGTGTTTAGCTGCTGGTAGGCCCCTGGGGTGGGGTCTTGCTGTTGGCCAGCCCCAGGGTTAAGTTTCACTACTGGTCAACAATGGAGTTGAGGCCTTACTAGCGATTTGTGTTGGGGGGTGGGGTCACTGGTGTAGGGCCGTGCATAGACTGGTCACTTGCTTAGGTTGCTGCTGGTTTGCAGGAGGCGAGGCCTCACTGGTGGATTGTCCTAGCCCCCTTCAGGCTTCCTCCTACTGCTCTTGGACCTCACTCCCCTCCCACCCCAGTGAGATAGACCTTTCCTGCCATGCTGGTATGCTGTTTCTTTGCTCCTAGATCAATTCTGAGGAAGTTTCCTGGTTGTTTGTAGGAGAATTTGGGAGGGCTTCAGAGGGTTCCTTCCTTACTCCATCATCTTGGCACTAGAAGTCCAAATTGAATACTTATAGTAGACCAATTCAACACCACACTGCTCTTGCCTCCTTGTCCTATTAACAACCATCCCTAGCTTGACCCCAGACCTGGATTCTCCTATTTGCCTTCTTCATTCATATAAACATATCCTGTTAAATAGAGCTAGAGAAAGTCTCACACACCAGTCTGATGGGGTGATAGGACCTGGACCCTGGATTTTCCCATACAACCCAGTCCCTGGTGTTTCACCTGAGGCATCTGGCCTATCCTAGCCCACCTAGATACTCAATAATCCTTTTAACTGCCCATTCTTTCACTGAGGCTCTCCAACCACTTAACTTCTTTCATTGTCTGCACCTGGCCCACCCCAGGCTACTTACCATTCCTTAATCCCAATGAAGATCTTTTCCCTTTTCCTGTAAAAAATTATCATTTTCATTCCCATTAAGATGCAGATTTACTAGGAATCTGCCCACCATTTTGGTGTTACAATAAACCTCACTACTTTGATTGAAAGAAGGTGTGAGTGATTCAGTTCTTTCCATGCAGACCTCCCCTCCTCCCCTGCCCTTACATTTTGGGGTTCCCAAACCACAACAAATCTATTAACTGGGTGCCCTACCTTACCATACCTCAATTGAGCCATCACTGTAACAAGTGATCCTTGTATTCCTTCCTGAGTACCTACCCCATTCCCCAAAGAAGCTATTCCAAACCTCTTCTCTCCTTAGACTTCTCTAGCCTCCCTCCTCCACTCTCATTTGAGGACTTTGTCTCTTACTTTACCAAGAAAATTGAGGCAGATTTGCTGGGAACTTTCCCCTCTTTTTTGATCTCAAAAACCCTTTATCATTCTCCACCCTCTCTTCTCTGATCTTTTATAGGGTAGTTTTTCTCCTTGCCAATACCAATACATGTGCCCTTGTCTAGGGATGTACTAGAGGCAGCTCAAACCAGCTTAGGAGAACCAATTGTTAAATTTTCAATGTGAGCCTTTACACCTTTGAAATCAGCAAATGCTACAAATCAGGGCTTGATTTGTTGTTTTGTTGATTGTTTGCACTTAAAGTAATAGGCAAAACATTAATAATGCAAATTTCACTAAAAAGTGGGTTATTGATGTGTATATATTTATATAAACTTTTTTTGAGAACCAACTATTAAGCATTTACCAGCATACCAATGCTTAGGTTTCACTATCTTCTGTCTTATCCAGCACTAGTCCTCTCAATTATCAACATAATAATAGTTAACAAATGAAGGTTTACAAAGCTCTTTACCTCAACTCAGGGAGGTATGAACTATTGTGATTTACAATTACAAATGAGGAAATTGAGAGAGACAGATTAAATGAATTACCCAGGTACATAAAGATGTTAAGTATCCGAGGTAGAATTTTAATTTCAGTCTTCCTGACTACAAGTCTAATTTTCAACCTTTCCTTGTTTACTGCTTCCTTCCCTGATGATTTTAAACTTGCCTGAGGTTTCTCCATCCTTAAAACTATAATCCTTTATCTTTACTCCCTTTGTCAGCCAAATTCCTAGAAAAACACTCACTGCCTTCAACCCACAGCCCTTTGTTTCTGGCTTCTGACTTCATCCCTCAGTTTAAATAGCTCTCTCCAAAATTACAGATATCTCTTAGTTACCAAATCTAGCAATCTTTTCATAGCACTCATCCTTCTTGACCTACCAGTTGCATTTGACAGTACTGATCATCTTCTTCCTGGATTCTCTTTTTTCTAAACTTTACTGACATTATTCTTTCCTGATTCTCCTCCTGTTTACCTACTTCTTTTCATTCTCCTTTGATAACTCAGCATGCCGGCTAATTGTGGGTGTTCTCCCAAGGCTCTACCTTGGTCCCCTTTCTCCTCTCTTTATGCTTTCCCTGGTGACCTCATTAATTCCCATGAGTTTGACTATCATCTCTATGCAAATGACTCAGATATATCTGTCTCTATATACACATAAGCATATATACATGCTTATATATATATATATATATATATATATATATATGTTGTGTGTGTATATCTATATCTATATCTATATACCAGTAATTAATTTCTTTTGTTTATCTTTTAAGTCATTCACAACTTGCACCCAACCTTCCCATACTCTATGATACAGGCAAACTGGTGTTCTCTCTGGTCCTCACAGATAGTACTTCCTCACCCATATCTGTACTTTGGTTGGCCACTCACTGTGCTAAGAACACCCTTCCTCCTCATCTCTGCCTCATAGAATCCCTCTCTTTCTTCAAGAACTACCTTCTATGCAAAGCCTTTCCTGATTTCCCAAACCCTTTCTCCTAAACTATCTTGTATTTGCTTTATATTTATTCTCTGAATCTATTTATCTATTATGTATCCATCTATTCTCCCCAATAGAATGTTAAGTTCCTAAAGTAGGGATTTTTTTATTCTTTGCATTTCTTAGCGCTTAGCAAGGTGCCTACATAGTAGATTCTTAAAAAATGCTTGTTAATTGACAAATTGATTGATAAGGGGAAAATGACCATGTATAGTTCTTATTATCAGGATTTTTCTTGTTTTTTAAATTATAGGAAAAATGGAACTTTTCCTGGTTCTTTATTATTATATGTGTGTGGGTGCATGTGTATACCCCCAAACTGGAGATATCTATCTATCTATCTATCTATCTATCTATCTATCTATCTATCTATATTTATATGTATCTACAAACTGGAGATGCCCAGACTAGCCTTGGTTGTACAATACATATACATACATACACACATACATATATATACATACACAAATATATGTATACAGAGCGAGACAAGAGTGTGTATTTAGCAGTCTAGTCTATACCATTTCTTCATAGAATGAGTGCTTCATAAATGTTTTTAAATAGTAAACATATTTTGAATTGTAACAATTTATATACATCTCTTATAAATTATTAACAATATTACAGATTGCTCCAAATAACTAACAGAGAAATTCGAATCAAAACAACTCTAAGGATCCATCTTATGCCCAATAAGCTGGCAAAGTTAACAAAAGATGGCAATAGTTAATGTTGGAGAGGTTGTGGAAAGACAGGCATATTATATCATTGTTAATGGAGTTGTGAATTGCTTCACCGTTCTGGAAAACAGTTTATATTTATTCAAAGAAAATTTTCTTTGATCTAGTATTTCCATTGCTACACATTTATTCCAAAGCCTTCAGTGACAAAAATAAAGGTCGTATATGCATCAATCTATTTATAGTAGTACAACTGGAAACAAGCATTTATTAAATACCTATTATGTGTCAGGTACTGTACTTTGTGCTTTACAAATAGTATCTCACTTAGTTCTTACTATCTTGTGAGGTAGGTGCTATTATTACCCCATTTTATAGTTGAAGAAACTGAGGTAGATAGAGGTTAAGTGACTTGCCCAGGGTCATATACCTAATAAGTATCTGAGGCCACATTTGAACTCAGGTCTTCCTGACTCCAGGCCCGGGGCTCTATCCACTGTGCCATCGAGCTTCCCCAAGTACAAAGTAGATGCTCATTGACTGAAGAATGGTTAAACAAGTTGTGGTATATGAATATAATGGTGTTGGGGATCTGTAAGGATGTAGAGGGCCACAGGCTGTTCATGAGGTCTCACTGACAGGGGGAGGCCCCTCTCGGGTGCTGATCTCTAAGCAAAGGTCGCCTGGTTCGGTGCTCCATTGTATGGATCTTTAACAATCTTTAACTCCCCGAGTTATTATATGGTCATTAGCAGTCTATTCTGGGATTGGAGTCAGATAAGTGCACAGGACATGCATGCACTGTCCTTGAGCACAGCATGGGCTATAGTCATTGTAACTTGAGAAAGAGTTCCTGTTATTTTACCATATAAGTAAGTGCTTTGCTAAAAATAAACGGAGTTGCTTCCATCCTGCCTCCCGCCTCATCAGTGCGCATTCGAGATAGAAAATCAAGCTGGTCTTGATTCATCAGGTGATTTAAATCCTAGGCCCTAGGTAGGCTCTATAGCCAACTGAACTAGTTGTGCACAACATAATGGAATTTATTATACTGTTAGAAAGGATGAATATAATGACTACAGAGAAACATGGGAAGATTTATACAAACTCATGCAAAGTGAAGTAAGCAGAAATGGGAAAACAATATGCACAACTACAATAGTGCAAATGGAAGGAAAAAGAAAACAATAAAAATTTTACTATTGGGAAATTAAAATGAACACGTTTGAGCAATTTCTCAGTCTGTATTTCTGGAGATGCTAGAAAGCATCTTAGCCCCCAACTGGATCCACTAAGAAAAAGATTTCTTAATATGCTAAGAAAGATTGTGTGCTGGTAATAGCTTCAGCATCTTAGGACACTGATTCAGTTTTTGTAACTTTTCAGGTCCACGTAGCATACATAGCCAATCAGCAGCATTCTGCAGCATTTAGGATAACACTTTCCACAGAAGAGGAAGGGGTAGAGGAAAGGGGAATCAAACAGGGAGAAAAGGGGAACTGTGGGGAAAACATTTAAAATGCCACTGCCAGGATTTGTGAGAATGGGAAGACATTCATTGTTCAAGGGCTAGAGAGAAGAGGTAATGAAATATTTTTATAAATATTTAAGGGAATGTAGGCCTTCATATTGCCCAAACTGGGGATGCCCAGACTAGTCCTGGTTGCATAAGCATAATCTTCATAAAATTAATGACTTATGACTAACATCCAGCTGGTACCCAGAAGCCAAATCAATTAGACAAAAGATTGTGTTCTATGTTGGCCCTACCAACAATGGGAAAACTCACTATGCTAATCAAAGATATTTAGTGCAAAATCTGGAGTTTATTGAGGCCCTTTAAAGCTGTTGGCCTATGAGATCTTTGAAAAGAGTAATGATGCTATTGGATGTGTTATGTGACTTGGTAACAGGTGATCACAAATTAAGATGGAAAATAACTGCTCATGTTGCTTGTACTGTAGTATGGTGTTGACAACCTCTCATGAAGTGACTGTCATTAATACCATTCAAATGAGTAAAGATCCAGCTACAGGATGAGCTTGGACTACAGCACTCAGAGGGCTCTGTGCTGAAGAAATCCATTTGTGGAGAAGCTGGTGACTTGATATGGTGATGGAGCTGACATATACAACAGATCTGAAACTATCAGACTTACCTTCACATGTTGAATCATGCACTTGAGCCTTTAAATAACCTTCAGCCTGGAGATTGACTGCACTGTTTGTTTTAGCAAGAATATTTTACTCTGTAAGTTGGCACATTGAGATTCAGGGATTGGAATGTTTCTATATGTGGAATGTTTCTCCCACCTGGGACAAAACTTGCTCAGACAAAAAAGTTTAATGATCCTGATGATCTGTGCAAAATCCAGATTGTTACAGATGCAATTGTCATGGAATTGAATTTGAGCATAAAGAGAATTATTTTTAGTCCTCTCATAAAGTTTAGTAGTAAGAAAAGGAGGAGAAGGAAATGGAGCCAATCACCACCTCATAGACTCTGCAGATTTCTAGCAGAGCTGACAGATTCAGCTACAAGTTTAAAGGAGAGGTTACTACGATTTAATCTGAAAACTCGAAATTATTTCAGGATATTTTGAATGTCTGTGGAATCTACAGGAATTGTGGGCTTTCACACTACTGCTGATCAGATAGAAATATTCACATACCATCTCCCAAATACCACTTTCTCCAAACTTATTGATGTCTTTGGAAGACAGTCAATGACATACTATATAACAGAAGCACTGTTTAAGTTCTTCTCACTTCACTCTGCATTAGCTCATGCAGGTCTTCCCCGTTTTCCCTGGGGTTGTCCTTCTGGTCATTTCTTGTGGCACAGCGATGTTCCATTATATTCATGTACTATAGTTTGTTAGGCTTTTTCCCAGTCGATGGACACTTTCTTGGTTTCTTTCCTTCTTCTCCCCCAACTACAGGTATTGCTGCTGTGGATGTTTTTGTGGATATGGACCCTTTTCCTTTTATTTGGTCTTTTTATAAATACTTAACATGATAATCATAATGAAAACTCTTCCACTGAGATTTGCGGTGGTCTTTCTTGTTTCTAATTGAACTTCTTTTAGCAGCAATTTATTTGCTTTGATCTGCTGTGAGTTGCTTGTCTCTGCAGACTCAGTATTTGTTCTAATTGCTGTTGGTCTCTTTTCACCTTTTATCGAGGGATGTACAGTATCCTCGTTCTCTCTTTTAAAATATCAGTCAAAATGTCTAAATTCTGCTTTCTGTTCATAAATATTTAATATTTAAATTTCTATTCCATAGGAAAAAAGACCCTCCCCCCTTTTAAGTGCAAGACATTCACAGACGAAATAATAAAATTGCAAAAATAAAATTTAAAGGTATAGTTTCCTCATCTGTTAAATGAGAAAGCTGGATTAGGCTAAATCCTATGGGCCTATCCATTTATGTGAAAAGAACAGCTGGAATTGGTTTTAATTCCCTTAATGCTTTGCCCAAATTAGTAAAGATATTGTCAAGAAATTTCTTAGAATGTTCACTCGTAAAGAAAAAGAGAGGTGTCTACAGGCACCTAGGAAAGTATGTGACTTCCTCTGGGCTAGATTTGAAGCCTGTAAGCACACATGCACATTACATTTCAAAACTCTGACATAGTTTCCTAAGCATTTAACTCCTTCTCGAGTGGAAAAAAACCAAAACCAAACTATCCTATTCCCGCCCGTTATACATAGCTCTCCCCTCCCCCCCTTTTTATATCCTATTACAGATCAGTTATGATTTTCCTAGAAAGCTTGAGAATTAAATTACCAAAGACCAGTTATTCCACAGTCTTTTGTAGTCTGGAGAAGAACCAAATAGGAAATCCTAGTTTGTAATTAGGGTTTTTCAAGGAGACAAGTCAGACTGGCAAACTTGGACTCATGCGGCATCGGTGGTTGGCACGCGCCTTGATTGACAAGAACCGGTAGAAGGAAACTGCTCTGAAGGGCGGACGACCGGGGAGGAGAGACAAAGAGGGTGCTGCCGATGTAAGAGGTTACAGCCGCGCTGAGGCGGGGGCGGGACGCTCCTTTCAGGAAGCAGCATTGGCTAAAGGGGGGTGTTTTTCCACGGGTTTCTCCTTCTACTAGCTAGAAGGGCAAAGAGGGGAGGGAGGAAAACTGGGGGCCCGCGGAAAGGGGGTGGGGGCAACCCGCCGAGCGTCACGTGGCAGCCTCGCCAAACCGAGCTGAGACAGGCTCGCTGCGCGCTGTTCTTCCGGGTTGAAGGTGCAAGCCCTGGTGGGGATCGGAGCCTCCCGCTTGCCACCGCCGGGTCCCCCCCTCCCGGGCAGGCTCTTTCCCTCCAAGCAAAGGTCAGTTTGGCAGCGGTGGTAACAGATTTGCTGCAGGTGTAGGTCGTGTGGCCAGGGCGGGAGACGTGGGGCAGCTGTTTGGGCTGAAGCCGCGGGAAAGGGGCTAGCGAGCCCTGGCCAGGCTCCTGGTCCTGTTTCTTTGCTCTGGTAGAGAAACTGATCTCAGTGCAAAAGGGGGCGGGGTGGTCAGAATGAGAAAGGGAGCATTGAGGCCGGCTCTGTTGCTAGCGGAGAGGGGGTTTGTTCAGCAACAGCGCGGGAGTGGGGGTGACGGTGGTTCCAATGCATTGTATGGGCGCGGGTGGAGGCAGGGGGAGCATGACAAGAGCTGAGAGCCAGAGTCTGCAGACCTACGGGTCAGGGATTCCCTTAGCGGGGCTGAACAATGAAGAGAGAGAGGGAGAGAAAGAGAGAAACAGAGAGACAGAGAGACACACACACACACACACACACACATACGCACACACACACACACACACACAGAGCACTGAATGTGGAGTGCGCCGGCTTTGTGCACTCGCGGTGCGGGCTGGGGTATTCTTCAAAACATCGTGCACTTCAAAGGCTCTGCTCCTCTCTACAGCTGGAATGGACTTTGATACCATCCCTTAGTTTTATGGGTAAGGACACTGAGGCCCAGTTAAATGACTTGCCCAAAGTCACACAGGTAATACGTGGCAGCTCTGGGATTTGAACTGAGATCCTCCGAAATCCTGCCGTCTTTCCCCTAAAGCTGGTGGAGGGAAGAATTCTAGTAGAGCTAAGACAAGGGGAGTTACTAAAGACCTCAGATTGTGTATGGATGGGAGCGTTTAGGGTTAGGAATCTGCTCCCCAAGAGGAGCAGATTCCCTACATCGTAAGCATGACCCCTGGAGGAGAACGAAGGAGGGGGGCCCGAGTTGTCCTACAGGACGGCCTTTTGAAGGAAGGTTACAATCCCTACCAATCAGCGTCTAGGGGAGATTATAAATAGCGGTTTCTTTTAGTTGTCGACGTGGTGGGAATTTGGGAGTGCACCTTAAAAGTTTGTCGTGGGAGGGACCAGCGGAGGCGGGCGGCCTTGGATTTGGTGGCCTGTGTGGGGCCAAAGCAGAGTCAGTGTTTGTTAGGCAGCCTTCGTTGGTATGTTTGGCTTGACTGTGTGACCTACTCACTGTTTTAGCGCGTCCTTTATTTGCCCTTTTTGCAAGAGGCATTCACACGTAAAGTTCTTCAAATGACTGATTGGCCCGAGCGCTGGAGCAAACCATATACAGTGACAGGAGTATTATTAGTCCCTCCTCTTTGTTCTTGACTCCTGAGAGTACTTCTGGTTCTCCAATTTTTTTTTCCCCCTGAAAACTTCAGCTTCTTTACAGTTTGTTTTGACAGTTAGCCTTGCCCTCACTCTCTACTTTCCCAGGATCTGAGCCTTTTGTGTATCTTTTATCCCCCTTTGCTAATGGGTCAGCTTTCAATTAAGATTAATTGAGACATATTATTTTCAAAAGAATTTTTCCTGAAATTCTTACAACCAGCAATTTTCCCCCCTCCCATCACATATTAATTGAGCACCTACTATGTGCAAAGGATTGTTTTTTAGAGTCTGTAGGGAACAAAATAAGTTGTAATTCTTCTAATAGATCTTACAATCTAGTAGGGAGCATGATGGGCAAAAGGAGGAATGTGAAAGTGGAATGAGAGAGGTCAGGGTGATTGAGTTCAGAAAAGGAAAGTCTTCTTGGGATTGTGTAAAGTAGTCATGAAGGAATAAGCTCATTCTCATATAGTACTTTAATGTTTTCCAAAACTTTTACACTCCATTGTTGGTTTGGAGCTGGACTGTGAAAGACGGATAGGAACTGGACAGGTGGAGAGAGGAGGATAGAAGGACATTACAAGCATTGGGAACATTGTGAACAGTTAAGGATACAAGTCATGGGGCCTGTTTGGGGAACAGTTTTGGCTGGAGGGAATAGAATACAAGGTCAGAAAGATAGGTTGGAACCAGATAGAAGAGATTCTTAAAGTTTGGACTTTATCTTGTAGGCAAAGGGAACCACTGAAAGTTTTCTAACAGCTCTGATATGATCAGTTTTGAGGGTATATGATGGTAATTTAATAATATTGATGGCAGCCTCATAAAAACATTCTACAAATAACAGTAATGGTATATGTGCATACATATACATATGTATGTATATTTAATTTAGGCTTGTGATTTCAGTGGCATAGGAAACTCTTTTTACTTACCTAGGTTGTCAAGTCAGTAAGCATTTATTATTGCCTGCTATGTTCCAGGCATATTATTGCCTACTGTGTGCTAAGTGCTGGTGATGTGAAGAAAGGCAAAAAAACAGGCCCTGCTGTCTAGGAACTTACAGTTTAATGGGAAAGCCCACATTAAAGCAGCTATGTGCAAGCAAGATATGAGCAGGATAAACTGGAGATAACTGACAGAGAAAAGACACTGGATTTAAGGAAGATTGGGAGAGACTTCTTGGAGAATATAAGATTTTAACTGGAACTTGAAGGAAGCCAGGGAAGAGAGAAGGTGACGATAAGGAAGGAAAGAAGTATGGCCATGAGGACAGCCAGTAAGAATGCATGGAATGTCTTGTTTGAGGAACATCGAGGAGACCAATGTCACCCGAGCACAGTATTTGGAGGGGCCCAATAAGGTGTAAGAACACTGGAAATTTATGAAGGGGTTTAAAGTTATGAAGGGTTTTAAAAGCCAGAGGGCTTTTTATTTGATCTTGGATGTAACAGGGAGACAGTGGGGTTGATTGATTGGGGGGAGGGGATGAGGTGACATGGTCAGACATTTTATTTAGAAAGATCACTGATGAATGGAGGATGGATTGTAGAGGGGATCAGCAACTATTTTACAATTTACAATCTTAGTTGCTTATGGCATTGAGAAATTAAATGACTTGTCCTGGGTCACCTAGACAGTGTGGGACTTTAAAACAGGTCATTTTGACTATGAGGCTTACTTTCTATCCTATTGCAAGATTACTTTTGTAGCAATGTGTAGGATGAATTGAAGAGTGGAGAGACTCAATATATATAGACAGATTAGAAGGAAACTGTTAAGTAGTCCAGGCTAGATGTAATGAAACCCTAAGTTAGGGTGGTTGGTATGGGAATAGGCGGGAGGGGATACATGGGATTTTAAAAATTTCTTTATTTATCTGTGTATGAGGTTTTTCCCCCACAACAAAATGTAAGTTCCTAGAGGGCAGGAATGGTTTCATTTTGTGTCTTTATGCCAAAGCCTGGCATAAGTAATTGCTTGTTATCTGATTCATTGCTTAAAGTTACCTTTCCAGCTTTACTCTTCTGCAAGCACTCTCCATTTCAAACAGGCCTATTTTATGTCCTGTATGAGACATTCCATATCTCATTTCTGTGCTGTTGTCTCTCCTATGCTCTGTTTCCCTACCTCCCTACCTCTTAGAATCTGTAGCTGCCTTCAGAGCTCAGCTACAAGGCCACCTCACTTCCTTTACTGGTTCTTTCCACCCCTAGTTGTTAGGGCTCGCACCCTCATATTATTTTGTACTTTTTTGTATATATACTTTTCTAACTTAGCAGTGTACCTTGTCCCCTTTCACCACCTGCAGCTTCCCAGTACAATGTAAGTTCCTTGAAGATTGGTGATCTTTTTATCTTTGTTGGCTTTCCAGATGGTTTGGTGGCTGGAACATAGTAGGCACTTGATAAATAAAAGTTGGCACTTGATAAAGTCAGTGAATGTAAGGTATTGGGCTAGAGGCCATAAGAACACAAGACATGATTCATACATAATGGAGCTTGCTTACACTATAATAAGGGAGAGGAAACATTTTTCATAGGTAAATGCAGTACAACAAATTATGATGTATACCATAAACTGTAGCTGAAAATAGTCTATTGAATTATAGTTTGAGGGACAGAGGGAAGGAGACAGAGAGAGAGAGAGAGAGAGAGAGAGAGAGAGAGAGAGAGAGAGAGAGAATTCTGAAAGAACAAATAGTGCTGACCCACTCTTCTACAGGTCTTCCTTGTTAGAGCTCTATACCACAGCCTGGAATTTTGAAAATGTGAAATGCGTACCCTTGGGATTGCAGTCCTTGGCAGGCTGCCTGCCAAGGAAACTCTGGGACAGTGGCAAATCTCAAGGCTTATGCTGGAGTTTATTGAGTAGGAGGATGACACAGTCAGACCTTCTGTTTAGGAAAATCACTTTGGAGACTGAATGGAAGATAGACTGGGTTGGGGAGAGACTTGTGCCAGACAGACCAACCAGCAGGTTCCCGCAGTCATCTGGGCATGAGGGAATGAAGGCCTGTATCACAGTGGAGATCAGGGGAGAATCAGGGCAGAGAAGGGGGTGTATTTGAGAGATACTGCAAAGGTGAAACCTCCAGGACTTGGTAACATATATGATAGTAAGGGATAGTGAAGAGTGGAAGGTGACACCTAGATTGCCCTTGGCAATAATAAAAAAATTTGAATAGGGGAGAGGATTTAGGGGGCACGATAATGAGTTCAGTTCTGAACATGTTGGGTTTAAGATGTCTACTGGACGTCCAGTTTGAGATGTCTGCAAGGCAGTTGGGATGTGAGACTGGAGGTCAGCAGAGAGGTTAAGTAGATTTGAGAATCATCAGCATAGAGATGGCAATTAAGTCTGTGGGAGCTGAGGAAACCCCGAAGTGAAGTAGTGTAGGGGGAGAACAGAAGAGGGCTAGTACAGCCCTGTGGGACACCCACAGTAAGTGGGATGAGGATCTAGCAAAAGAGACTAAGCAGTTCTTAACGATTCAGTGTTACAGAGGTCTCCAGTGAAGTACCCCAGGCATCTGTGCTTGGCTGTGCTCTGTTTTACATTTTTATCAATGACTTGGATAGGTACAGGTGGAGTGCTCATCAAATTTGTAGATGATAGAAGGTTTCTAGGGCTGGCTCACACAGTGGATTACAGTTCCTGGATCCACAGGATCTTGTTAGGCTAGAGCATTGGGCTGAATCTAATAAGATGAAATTCGGTGGGGATAAATGTAAAGACTTGCATTTGTGTACAAAAACTCCATTTCACAATTACAGGATAAGAGATGAATGGTTAGGTAACAGCTGTTATGATGAATGTCTGAGAGTGTTAGAGGACTGCAAGCTCAATATGAGTCAGGTTAGGGTGTGGTAGCCAAAGAGCTAATGAGATTCTGTGCTGCATTGAGAAACAAAACTTCCAGAAGTAGCCCCATTGTATCCGTCTTATCAGACCTAATCTGGATATTATCATTTCTGGGGATTAGAATTTAAGAAAGACATGCATAACCTAGAGAGTGTACAGAGGACATTAACCAGGATGATGAAGGACCTTGAGGCCATGTCATAAGAGGTGGAAGGAACTAGTCATGGCTAGTCTGGATAAGAGAAGGTAAAAGGGAACAGGATAGCTGTCTTCAAATATAGAGAGAGGGCTGCCACAGGGAGGAAGGGTTAGATTTATTCTCTTTGAACCCAGAAGGCAAAACCAAGAGCTTCGGACAGAAGTTGTGGAGAGATTAATTTAGGCTTGCTATGTACAGCAGTGAGCCCCCTTTCTCCCAAGATTTCCCTGGCCCACCAGGTGCACAGATATTTTATAAAACATCCAATGATTATGAAGATCACATGGCTCAGATTACAAGTATGATATCATTAGAATGAGTTTATTGTCATTTCCTTCTCTCAGAATATGACACAGGATGGATTAAGAATTTATTTAGCAGCATTGGTGAAGTTGAATGTGCAAAACTTATTTGTGATAAAATAGCAGGTGTTCTATGCTTGGCTAAGCTCAAAATTTATTATAGATGCTAATTTGTACCTCAGTGGACTCCCAAGGACAGTGACACAGAAAGATGTGGAGGATTTTGGGATCTATTTGATTCCCACCACAGCCCTGTGAAATAGATACTACAGGTGTTAATGAAGAAAGTGAGGCTCAGGTAAAATTACTTATGCATGGTCACCCAACTAGTATGTCTCAGAGGTGGGATTCAAAACTAAATGTTTCAAAACCAGCACTCTATTTTACCATGTTGCCTCTTTGAACATCCATTCTAATGAACAAAGCTGTCAGAGGGGTAGATGGTACGGAGAACACATTCTTATGTGGAGCCTGACATACTTTGGTGCTTAAGCAAGCTTTTTCCTGGTGGGTGGGTGAGTGAGCTAAAGTACTGTTTAATATTTCTCTGAGAGCAGATGCTGTTTCTCTAAGCTTCTTCAATTAGGTGCTGTTTTATTTAGTGATTTGTAGGTACCCAGAACCTTCTTTCTGTTTTACCCTCAAAAGAGTGGGAAAGAAGAGATAAACAGATCCAACATGATGGTGGTCTATTTTATACTGCCTCTAAGGGGCCTCCTCAGGTCAACTGGGAGAGCAGTGGCTGAAGGTGCCCCAGCAATATCTCCCTCCCCCAATAAATAAGTCCAGGTATTCTTTGAAAAAGTTGTGGGGAGAGGTTGCAGAGAATGCATTGATAGTGAAACCTGCTTCTTAAGAACCAGCATTTGAGATTTATTACAGAACTATTTTAATTTTTTGTTTTTATAATTAGGATTGGAACATTTATTTTTTATTCTTTCACTGTTTCAATGCCCAGAGTATCCTAATGAAAACAAGAGAAAAGAATAGGCAGGCTTTTTCAAAGGGGATTTTCTATAGCAAACCGTGTCTTTATGGTCCTACAGCCTGCATGGAGAGTGTAGAGAGTATGAAGGTCCTCTTGCTTGTTGATTAAAAAAAAAGACTCAAATGAACAAAATTCATCCTTGAAGGCTGTCCGATAAAATGATTCTCATGTATATGTCAGTAATTTCAAACTCTATAAGAGACTCAGCTGTGGAAATAATTTTGTCCTATGATCTGAGTATTTACATGAGAGAAATTAAATGTGAAATTTCACAAGACAAATTAAACATGAAGATATAGTCATTGTTGTCATTGAATATGTCTAGTATATGACTCAAAAGGATTTCTGTCTGTTGAGTTTTTTCAGATATTTGAAGATGACGTTGTACTAATTACATAAAATTCTGGTGCACTCAAAAGTCTCTTTAGTGAAATTCACAGTAATGTAAAGAGAATGGCTTAACCATCCACGTTGGAAGAACAAAGTGGCTTAAAAATACATGCTAATTGCCCAGATTTTATTGTCCAAGTTGGATGAGTAGTCTGGAGTTAACCTAATACTCTGAGTATCTTGGATAAACACTCTAGATGGATAGTGACATGGGCTGGGAATTGAGCAGGAAAAAGAAATTGGATTGAATTTGGAAAATTGGGGAGTGTGCTTAATGACATCTCTGCTTCCTGAAGAAGTGATCATTTTGAACACTAATATTCTCCTGGTAATTCTATAAAGCTGAAAACCCTGGAGGGCCAGAATATCAGAAAAGTTAAAATGATAAATAATCTGAAAGGCAGTGATTGATGTAGACACACTGCAGCATGTTAGCAGTTGTGACTTGTGTTTAAATGGTGTGATGAAGAGAGTGCTGAACTTGAGGTCTGGAATAGCTGAATTCATATCCTGCCTCAGACACTTGGTAGTTGTGTGACCCTGGACTGGCTGCTTAATCTCTCTTTCTGTTACCTCATCTGGAAATTGGAGATAATAAGAGTACCCGCTTTATAGGGTTGTTATAAGGGTTAAATGAGGTAATTATATGTAGAGCACTTTGCAGAACTTAAAGTGGGGTTTAAATGCTAACAATTAGTGCATTATCTACATTCTGTATCTCCAGAAAAGGAGATAGACTTATCATATAGCCGGAGTGGAAGACAATGCTTGGATTGCTCAATTGGTACATTTGTATCCCTGAGAGATCGTTCATTTATTTATTCTTTTTTCATTCAATAAGCCTTAATTATGCTAGGTGCTAGACATACAAAACCCAAAAACAAACAGCCCCTTCTCTTTAGGAACTTAGGTGTTGTTGATTAGAAACATTACATACCCAGAAAGGAAAACACATCATATATATCAAGTAATATATATCAAATAGCCCTCAGCTAGGTGGATCAGCATGGGCTGAATGGAGGAGGAGGTGGTGTTGTGCACAACTGGTTCACTTGGCTATAGAGCCTGCCTAGGGCCTAGGATTCCCCAGTCACCTGATGAATCAAGACCAGCTTGATTTTCTATCTCCAATGCACACTGATGAGGCGGGAGACAAGATGGAAGCAACTCTGTTTATTTTTAGCAAAGCACGCACTTATATAGTAAAATAACAGGAACTCTTTCTCAAGTTACAATGACGTATAGCCCATGCTGTGCTCAAGGACAGTGCATACACGTCCTGTGCACTTATCTGACTCCAATCCCAGAATAGACTGCTAATGACCATACAATAACTAGGGAAGTTAAAGATTGTTAAAGATCCATACAATGGAGCACCAAACCAGGCGACCTTTGCTCAAAGATTAGCACCTGAGAGGGTCCTCCGCCTGTCAGTGAGACCTCATGAACAGCCTGTGGCCCTCTACATCCTTACAGATCCCCAATAACTCCCCCTTTTTGTTTTTGTTGGAGATGGAGCATATGAAGCTCAGTCCCAAAGTCCTTTATCTGATTAGCTATGCACCTGAGCAAACGTGGTCCAAAACATAACATGGCCAGCAAAATCAAACATAATGGCAGTAAGGAAGACAATAGAGATATAAACCAATGTCCAAGGTCATTAAAAGGATTATGGAGTTTATCTATCCAATCAAGTATACGTTGGGCAGTTTTATCTGGCATCAGATCCTTATCAGCCGCCCTTGGAATATCTTTAGCAATTTCGTATAAGTCGTCAATATCCACTGCAATAGTAGAATTTCCAAATAGCTCATTTAGATGTTTACGTATTCTTTGCCAATCCCATTGGTAAGGCAAATGAATTCATATCTATAATCACATTTTAAATGTGTTCTATATTCTAAAATATCCAATTCATCACCTATTTCGATAATGGTTTCCTTCATTCCCTCAAGCATATGGTAAAATTCATCATCTATCCTTTTTTGTGTTTGAAAACCTTTAGATACATTGCGAGCTAATTGATCCATAAAATCAGCTTGAACCATTTCATTTCTTGCGATAGATATAGATTGAGATAAAGATACAGAAGCAGTTATGATAGCTGTAAGTGAAATAATTCCTAATGCTACACGTGAAATACATCTCTTTTTCCTAGCAACTGCTAATTGATTACTTTGGTCTATTATTCCAAAAATATGATCAGAACATGACTCATACCAATCTTTGCTTTTCACAGGCACCAAGGCAAACTTTTGTTGTGTAATAACAAAAATAATTTGGTCTCTAATCTTGGTTCCTGTACATTCAGACATCCTGCAGTTAATACAAGTGACATTATATTCCCCTGAATCCACGGCTGTTATATTAACATTCTGTGCTCTTCCCCATATAAATGCATGATTACCAGTCAAACAAGCTCTCATTGTCATATTATCATGGAAAGGTCCCTTGCAAATTTGTGATGTTTATGGGGCCTAAGGCTGCCCACGCTTTCCACAACTGATTTTCAACCCCTCTGTCATGAAGGGAAACCCACTGAGGAAATGGAAACCCTCCAAAAGCCCAAGTATGATTGTTTTTCTCCCTAGTATAATTGTGCCAGGATTGTAATGTAAAATTCTCTTGTAACACAACACAATGACTTTCTGAAGTATGATAAGATAACCAAGGAGGATACCCTAAGCTCTTGCTGATCAGTGTCACATGATAGCATGGCTTTGAATTACTTGGACTTCTGATAGGTGTGTCATTAACACCCTGTGACCCCAAGATGCCCGTGTAAGTAACCTTATAAAATTGAAAAAAGACAACAGTATAAGGAGGGGGTGCCGTGTTATTAAACACATACCCATCAAAATGGGTGGTGACATTAAATAATTGTAAACACGTAGAGTCTTTGGTGTCATTGCCTTTTGTAACACAAATAGGCGGCACCAAAGCCACACCAGTAAAGTTCATTTTTACAGTGTGTTGAGACCGGTTCTTAAGTGATATGAAATGAAATTCCTTGCCAAAACCTGTGGAGGCATTTCCTTGCAGAATGACCTCAGGTATTGTCTCTCCCCATGTAACTAGTCTGGGCCATGGTGGTTTTGTCACGAAGGCCCATCGTGTTGTATTTCCTGTCTCTGCTGCTGCTGTATTCTGTATCCCTGCTGATGATAACCACAAGAGGCTGCCTTGTCCCTTCTGAATGGATAATGTGGACATCCTTCGTTCTGACCCAGAGTTCTCCATCACCTATGAAAATAAGAACAAACCCTTGCCCCCAGGTTAGCACTTGCCCTGGACCCTGCTAGACACTGTCAACGTCTCTCCACATAACTTTCATATTATGTTTAGGAGAAAGGAATCTGTTTGATTTAGTGGTGTCACTAGTACTGTTGTCATTTCCTGCCAGATATTTCATTGCAGGAGAGAGGTTACAACTATTGAATTTTAAATAATTTATACTGTAGAGTGCAGTGTTCAACTGATGCTGAGGGGATCCCTTAGCTCCCCCTTTTTGTTTTTGGAGCATCATTTTCAAGGTACGATTGGCACGTTCAACTGTGGCCTGACCATGAGGATTATAGGGAAGGCCAGTAGTGTGACTAATAGAGAACTCAGTACAAAACTTTTTTAAAACCCTGCGAAATGTATGCAGGACCATTATCAGTCTTTAAGCATTGGGGTGGGCCAGTGAAGGAAAAACAATGAAGCAAATGATTAACAACATTGTGAACAGCCTCACCTGCTTGAGCAGTAGCAAAAATAAGCCTGAATAAGTATCAGTAGAAACATGAACATATTTTTGTCTTCCAAAAGGAGAATAATGAGTAACATCCATTTGCAATAAGGTGTTAGGTGTAAGTCCCTTGGGGTTATGGACATCAACATGGAAAGGGGGTTGAAAAGGCACACATGTAGCACAGTGGTAAACAATTTCACGTGCTTGTGATTTTGTTATGCCATATAAAGTTCTTAAAGACGTAGCAGATAAATGTAACTTATTATGACTATTCCTTGCTATTTCCACATTCATTGTTAAAGACCTATCAACAATATCATTACCTTCAAAAATTGTCCTGGGGCAAGAGTGTGGGAACGAACATGCAAAACATAAATTTTTCTGTCCTATTCTGTATCATAAGTTGTATATCATTAAGCAGCTGACATGTATTGTTACCAGTATTTTTTATTACAGCAGTCTCTAGATGTTTTAGAATTCCTTCAACATATTTACTATCTGTGATAATATTCATTGGCTCCTCATATTTTTGAAATGCACAATAGACAGCATATAATTCATTCTGTTGTGTGGATATAAAGGGTGTTTAATCACATGTAACTCCTTTCTTTTAGGGCACCAGATAGAGGCCTTATTCATCTTTGTGGCATCAGTAAAGACATTAATCCCGTGTATGGGTTCACCTGCTGTAAGTGTGGGTTGTATCCAAGGCCAATTCTCAAAGATTGCATGATATTTAAAGGGTTTTCTATACACAAGTTTCAAATTGATATTCACTTGCCAGTTAGGCATTGTTTGTATTGCTGTTTCAATTCATTTGTTGAGAAAATGGAAGGTGTATGACTTCTGGATGTGTGCCACATAATGTTAAACACCTGTTGTCAATTTTATGTATTAAGTCCCCTATCAGGCCATATAATTACTTAAAGTATTTTTGGCTGAGATGGTAAATATACCCATTCTAAAAGCCTTTGTTTCTGATGTATCACTGCTGTTGGAGAATTTGGAGTGTTAAATATAGAAGCCTCCACACTTTCATGCCTATCAATCCTGTTTGTGTGTGCTCCAACTACTTGTTCCTGAATATACAACAATGTGTGTTTCGCCTCAGGGGTCAGTATTCGGGGTGAATCTAATTGAGGATCACCTCTAAGGCAATCATATAAAGGTATCAATTCATAATTTGGAATGCCTATCTGTGACTGAAGCCACTGTATATCTCCTATAAGTTTCTGAAGATCATTAGGTGTTTTCAACTTTTGTAAGTCTGTTCTTGGAGGATGTAAAACTATTTTTTCCTGATAATGGGGGATGTTTTTGAATTCTTTCTGGGGCTATTTGAAGCCCATGACTTTGCAACACATTCTGTATTTTTAAGAAGATTTCTTCCAACACTTCAGGATTGGGATGAGCACATAAAATGTCATCCATGTAATGTATCATTTTTAGCTTTTTGTGATGGAATAGTAAAAAAGCAATCTTTTAAATCAATAACTATCAAAGGCTAGGAAGTCATAAAGCATCGTTAATTTTCCTGACTTCTTTGCAAAGATAAAAACAGGTGAATTTTAAGGAACCCAAACAAGTTCATTAGATTTCATTTTGTATTTTGTCAGTTTTATGAATAGAAAAAGCACAAACAGTGCGCAGGAGAAAATAATAGCTCTCAGTAAATGTAAAATATCGCACCTACAAATTAAGGGGAAATGAATTGAGTTTTAGCTATCTGTTATCCTAGTAGTTTAACTTCATCTTAAAATAATTGATTAGTGGTGATTTATTAGGCAAGCTAAAAGTAATTAATATCCGTAAAAGTCGTGTGAAAATTATTAAAAATTATCAAGGAATCTTGATTAATTTGTAACATTTTGGTGGTATCTGCAGACTGCAGAACAATACCCAAAGTAAGCAAAGGGTGACACCCTCTGTACCCTTTCAGGGGTAATTATAAATCTATGAAACTGAGAGGCTTGTTGACTGAAAAGCTTGTTAAAACTTGGGCATTAATAAGGAAAGTTTGGTAGTAGTAGGACAACTGCAAAGTTTATCATCCATAAGACAAATTATTTTTGTCTGGGAACATTTCTGACTAACAAGTTTAATAGGGTGATGAACAAAATTTCGGCACATGGTAAGAAACATTCCTCCTTAAAGGATCATAATAGGGAAAATGGGAAATACTGATTTAATGAGACAACCATACCCAAATTCAAGCTCAAAACAAAGTTAATTATAGTTCTAAGAGTCTTTTACCTCAAGCAGTAAGTTTCACTGATTATGGCTTAAAGCCAGATACAGTTAATTATTTTCATAGAAGTGCAATAATCAATAAAGATTTACTAGGACTCATATATATAAGAAATTTTACTTAACATCCTTTCTTTCCCACATTTAACCTTGTCTTGGTGAAAAAGCCAATTATTAGAAATTATTTATATAAAGTTGCAATTTCTCAGTAAGCTAAATGAATTGTTTAGGAACTCAATAACATAAACAAATTCTTCTCTCAGAGCAGATGACCTTGACACAGTTGGTAGGAGCTTTTGGCAAGCTTATAAAGTTAAGGGAATTGCCTTGTGTCCCTCCTTTTCACTCAGAAGTAATTAAGAATTCTAGGTCTTAGCTTTAAAACAGTAACTTCAAATAACTTAGTTAACAATTTTGGTAATTTTCATGAGTGATAGTTAAATTATTTTAGCTCTAAGCTGTTCTTTTAATCATAGGTAAAGATAGAAATACCTGATTTTCTAAATGATAGTTATAAAACATCATAGAACAAGATTAACCAGACTTGATAAAATAATTTAGCTGGATTTACACAGTTATCTCACTACCTTTCAGTTTCTTTTAGTTCACATTTTAATAACATCTAAATTATTAAAAATTGCTTGATATAACACATAAAAGTGTACCAATTTGTAATGAGACTAGATTTTTAAAACTTGAAACATGCATATTGCTAATGTGAATGAACTAAATTATCTTTACATTGTGTTCCAATACTTGAAAAACTTTTCTTTTTGATTTGAAGAGGAAAACTCCTTCTCCTTCTTTTCTCTCCCACCCCAACCTGGCCAGGGTTGGAATTCGAGAGAAAGGAAGAGAATATTTTTCAACATAATCTTTCAATCTTACACCCAAAGCTTTGGCCAGAGCTTTAGAATGCAAAAAAGAAAGAGAATTTTTTCTCCAAAAGTTTCCAAATCTTTTACTCTCAAATCATCTATTCCTGCTATTCATGCAAACAGATTATACTGTTCTTTCCACCCATACTTTTCTTATTCCTGTATGTTTAAACTTTCTTGCCTTTTGTCAAATTATGTAACCTAAATAATGAAGTACTTTTTCTCCCATTCTCTCCCCCATCCATCCACTCCCGGGAAATGCGGCTGGTATTAGGGAGGGGGAAGGGGAGAAAGTCACTAACAGCATTTCAAAATCCAGTTGCAGCCTTTGGCTGCCTGGCAGTAAAAGATTAAACAAATCACAGACATTAATCACAGACCACCATTCACACTGACACAGACAAACATAGAAAAAAATGACAGGGAGAATCCAAAAGCGAGAAACTTGTCAGAAATTCCCTACACAAATGAAATAATACTATTTTTATTTTATTTTATCTTTTCTTTTCATGGTATTCTAAAACCAGGCAAAATCTTTCTTAAGGTTTTGGTTTTTGTAAAAGGAAACTTTTTCACTTTGTAGTGCTCCACAATGTCCACAATATAGTGCTGTGACTACATGTTTCTACTTCCCCCTGGGGATTTTTGAAATTCCTCAGGGCGGGATTTTTGAAATTCCTCATGGCACATGGTGGGAGCTTCCTTTGTTCTCACAGCTCCTAAAACTTCCTCATTCTTTGTGATTTCAGCTTGCAAGCCCATTTTTATAAGATTATAGATAGTGAAAGTACCCAGAGGAACTGGTTTTGGGCCTTTGGTGTTATAAAATTCTGTTGATTGTTCTTCCACTATTTTCCATTGTTCTAAATCTAAGTTCCCTTCTCTGGGGTGCCATGGAGATTTTATATCAATAATATCTAGAAACTCTCTTATTTTCTTAGGAGTTAGTGAGCACCCCTGTTCCCTATTTTATTACTCTAACATTCTGTTCCTTATCTGAGAGTTTACCTAGATTTTGCCCCATGGTAAGAAATCCTCTTACCTCTCCGTAGTCTTCTGCCATGGGATATGATTCGGAGACCTCTCACAAGGAGGCTGCCTGGCTGCAACAGATCTCGGGGTCTTGATGTGGGTGTCATGTCTTCTTGGTCCAGACGTTTCCGACTGTTTCATGCAGCTGTCTTACTCTCCGTATCTTCTTCACGGCAGCAGTGCAGCCCCATGTTGGGCGCCAGTTTGTTGTGCACAACTAGTTCACTTGGCTATAGAGTCTACCTAGGGGCTAGGATTCCCCAGTCACCTGATGAATCAAGACCAGCTTGATTTTCTATCTCGAATGCGCACTGATGAGCGGGAGACGAGATGGAAGCAACTCCGTTTATTTTTAGCAAAGCAGTTAATTTATATAGTAAAGTAACAGGAACTCTTTCTCAAGTTACAATGACTATAGCCCATGCTGTGCTCAAGGACAGTGCATGCATGTCCTGTGCACTTATCTGACTCCAATCCCCGAATAGACTGCTAATGACCATACAATAACTAGGGGAGTTAAAGATTGTTAAAGATCCATACAATGGAGCACCAAACCAGGCGACCTTTGCTCAAAGATCAGCACCTGAGAGGGGCCTTTGCCAGTCAGTGAGACCTCATGAACATCCTTACAGATCCCCAACAAGGTGGTACTTGGGCTGATCTTTGAAGGAATCTAGGGAATAGCTTGGGTAAAATGTTTGAGAAAATGTGAACAATAATGACACAGGATTAGAAGAGGGGAGGGAATACCTGCAGAGGTATATCCTTAAATGGGCTAAATAGACTTTGGTGAATGACTTCGGGAATCTCCATACTACTTTAACTGTTTCTGTGGGACGTGTCATCGGAGTTCCCAACAATTGACTTACAGACTAAATTCTGGCATACAACCATTTTAAAGTAGGAAGCTTCTGTGTGTGAATTTGATGTGTATCACCACATATAATGATGTTTTCTTGTGTATTTTTTGAGATATCAAAAGCAAAAAAACCCGATGATTTTTCCTCCTCTTTTTGTTGGACTCATGTGCAGTATATTGGAGGGGGTCACTACATTAAGACCAACATGGCAAGCATACTGAAAACAGTGGTGACGAGCTATTCAAGTCCTCTGCTCATTAATTTGGGATCGTTTAAGGTGCTACCTGGGAAGACAGAAGTTTTACGAACCTTTCACACCCATCAGACATTATGGTGTAAAGCACCTGTAAAACCAGGTAAAGTTCAAGTTTTATATGAATCAAAATGCGAAATAGTTTTAGAAGATTCCTGAAGAGAAGCAAATGTGATGCCAATAATATACTATCTTAAGTGGATTCTGGTTCTCTTTGTTAATCATCTTTATATACTGAGAAAGGAGTTGTCCTACCAACTTGATTCCTTTTGCCAGTAGAAAGGATCCCTTGCAGAAAAATGCAAATAATTTTCTTAGCTGATGTGGAGTGTTAAGGTGCATATATACATGTATATGTGTGTGTATGTACATGTGTATGCATATGTATAAACACATGCACATATACTTATATGTGTATGCATGTATATATGCATATGTGTCTATGTGTTGTGTGTGTGTGTGTGTGTATGTATGTATGTATATGTATGTGTAGAGAATTGGGTTCCCTTCCCCAGCTGAGATATAAGAGAAATCTGAGCATTTTCTAAACCATCCTCCTGTCAGGCTTTTGAAGATGAGAATGATCATTCCCAGTTTGCTCGATATTGCCTATTGGTATAACAGCTCAGCAGAGAGTTGCTTTTTTCCGAGTTGATTTTTCCAAGCTTCTGTAGGTCCTTATTTTTTTTCCAGAGCCTTTCTTTTTTAAGTCAAATCCTTTATCCACTGACAGCAGGGAATTGACTCTGGCTCAACATTTTGTAGTGTTCTTTCCCCAGCTTCTTCATGAAAGAGGAAGTGATCCCAGAATGCACCAGGGGAACTTTCATTTAAATAATTCCTTTGATAAAGGGATGACTATGTTTGTCAATGGAATAATCACAACTCCTTGTTACTGCCTCTGTGATTTGGCCACCACAGTCTAGCATGAACCTACTGGTAACATTGTCTGTAGAGTGAGAATTGGGTTAGGAGGGGCCCATGTTATTGAGTGAATGGGGGGTCAGAGTTGAAAAGTAGTACATCAGAAGGTTAGGCAGGCCAACTCCAAATAAATAGAGTAGTACTTCATTCCCTTGTGCTACTCAATCTAATCACTGGGGTTCTCTAGCAGCACAAAAGTAGAGTTTCATAACTTAAAGCAGACTTCTTAACCTGAGGTCCATGGGCCCCTTGGAGTCCCTGGATAGATTTCAAAGGGTCTGCAAACTTGGATGGAATAAAAAGCTATATCTTTATTTCAACATAATTTGTTTCCTTTGTAATCTTATGCAAAATATATTTTATACTTAAAAAAATTATTATGAGAAGGGATCCACAGGCTTCACCAGGGGTCTGTGATACACAAAAAAATTATCTTCTTACCTTGTGTATCTTTGATTTGAGCAAAATTGTGCCATAGTATTCTGGATTAAATAAAAGCCAGCTATATGGGTTTCTTCTTGGAAACAGATCCATTTTGAGGATAATCTAGTGTAAATCAAATGTACTAATTTATTGGAAAATTTCTGTGCTTGAGAAATTTTAGCTCCAATTCAAAAATCTTAATAAGCATAATACTTAGATATAAAAGATCTTTTTGAGTCTTATTGCTGTTTGGGCAAAATCAGTCTAATAACAATAATTTCATTTAAACTTTAAGGCACAGAGTGAAGGCAGTGAAAGGACTTGGGAAAAGAATTAGAAGGCAGAGTTCAGGAAGGCCTGAAAAGGTGAAAAAAATAAAAACAAAGCAAAACTTCTGATCCTCAGATACTTTATATATATTAATTTGCACATACATAAGAGGGAGTTGTCTTTTAGATTATCTAATGAGCAGTAGTTTAAAGTTACTTCATGTAAATCTCATGAAAATTGTATATATTTTTCAATGTGTTGTAACTCAATGATGAAGTGAAAACTTGATTAATGATGAAATTTCCTAATTAACTTTTAAAGTGAAATAATCTCAGAATTTAGATGTTTGGCTTAAAACAACTAGCCAATTCTGATTCACAATGATAATATACAAAATCCTGTTGTTAATAATAATAGTGGTTCATATACATATATATATATATATATATAAATATATGAATGTATATATATATGTATAGTGTGATAGTTACAGCATGTTTTACATATATGTCATTTGATCCTCACCACTCTGTGAATAGGTAGAGTGAATATCATTTTCTCATTTTACAGATGAAGAAATTGGGCCCTAGATAGATGAAATGATTTGTTCAAAGTCATGTAGTAAATAGTACA
The DNA here is from genome assembly GCF_003287225.1 of Phascolarctos cinereus. Lineage (NCBI taxonomy): Eukaryota > Metazoa > Chordata > Mammalia > Diprotodontia > Phascolarctidae > Phascolarctos > Phascolarctos cinereus. Next base: position 347,868,349 of record NW_027555847.1, on the reverse strand, counting down.
ACTGGTTTCTACTTTCATAGTTACATCATTTTTATTACATGGAAAATAAGAAAGCATTTCTTAGCTTTGGCCCATTGTAAATCATTCCTCCTTTGGTAATATAAGATCTAGGACTTTTCATATATCCCTGATAGGAACTTGAAATTGTCATGATGTGGTAATTGTTAGTTGGAAGTTGGCATATTAAGAGTTTTCCATGACTTGAGAAAGACTACTAAGTAGAACATTTACATTATTTGGTTTAAGAAAGTACTTAGGGAAAACAGCAGCTTTTTTCGAGTGGTGGCAAATTTTTGTGTACTTTGAATAAGAAAATAGCCTTTCTCCCCAACAGAAGAAGTCTGTTATTCAATCATTTTTCTTTGTTTTTGTTGAACCAAATATGTTCTTTCTCTTTGTGTGTTACAGGAATTCCATATAAACAATTGACTGTGGGGGTCCCCAAGGAGATTTTCCAAAATGAGAAGAGGGTAGCTTTGTCACCAGCTGGTGTTCAGGCCTTGGTTAAACAGGGTTTTAATGTGGTGGTGGAGTCAGGTGCAGGTGAAGCCTCCAAGTTTTCTGATGATCACTACAGAGCTGCAGGGGCTGTAATCCAAGGGACACAGGAAGTATTAACATCTGATTTGGTTGTCAAAGTAATTACCTTTTTTCTTTTTGTTTCCGCCATTCACCTAGCATGCTGAAATAGCTCTATATCTGTGCTTTATTTGATACGAAAATGTATAACTTCTTTTAATTTAATTAAGTGGCTCCTTGCAATGGATTTCCTTCAAATTCTTATATAACTTTTATCAGGTGGTCTTCTTTTAGCTGTAAGGAATGGAGGGAACCTTCAGTGATTACTCTTATAGAAATGTGAGCTTTTGGTTTTTTTTTTAGGACGAGTAGGGAAGTTTTGCATGCCATTAGGTTCCATCTCTCTCAAATATTTAGACGAAGTATTTATGTAATTTTGGAGTGAAAAAAATGGTGCAGATTGAAGCCTGCACCTTGCTGTCTCATAATCTTTTAATAATTAAAAGACGTGATGATTTAAGGTGTGACAGCTGCTATTTATAAAGTAAGGAGTGGTTATGCCAAAGAAAGTAACAACAAGTTAAATGACAGTTTATATTGTTAATATGTCAGGAAAGAAGTATTGCAGAAGCCCTGGATTTTAGAGGGGTCAGATCATTCTAACCTCTGCATGTTACCAAATGAGAAATTGGACCTGAAGTTTAGAACCCATTAAAAATTGATGTAATAGCAATTTGTCAGACAAGCTTAAAAAAAAAGGTAAGGGAAGTAAAAACTACTTTCCTCATTAGAATACATGTAGGTTTGTGGAATTCCTTAGAAATTGTTTAAAGGTCTGAGCAAAATATACTTAAGTCATGACTGCTAATAAAGCTAGCAAAACTTAAGATTTTCTGATTCTTGATGTTGCCCTAGTTATAATTTAAAAAATTTTATACGCATCCCAATCACCAATTTAAAAGTTTAAAATTTAGAATACTTATATTTTTTTAATTATTAAGGGTGAGGGACTGAGTCTGACATTTTAGTGATTCAGGAAATTCCCTGTATCTGTGTAGGCTGGTACCTTCTTTGTACCTCACAATCTTTAGAGAGTTGCTGAGGCTAGCTAGTGTGTTAAACTCAAATAGAAACAGATCCCTTCAGGTTACATATTGGCTTAGAAGCCCACAAATTAACATTATGTATTGTATTTTTCTTTTGTTGAACATTTCCAATTATATTTTAATTTTGCTGGGCTACACAAGAATTTATTATTTCTGATAACACTGAATTTGATTCTACCAGCTCTTCAATATGTTTTTAGCCCACATGGAAATATAGCTGAAAAAAATTTCTCAGCCTTCAAATTTCTTCTAAAAAAGTAAAATTTTAGTAATAATAATAGCTAACATTTATATAGCACTTACTGTCTGTCAGGCACTGTGCCAAGTGCTTTATAATTATTATCTTATCTGATCTTCATAGCAAACCTGGGAAGCGGGTAGTATTACTATCCCTGTTTTACAGTTGTGGAAACTGAATTGACAGAGGCTGTGTATGTTGCCCAAGGTCACAAAGCTAGTAAGCGTCTGAGACTATTTGAACTCAGGTCTTCCTGATTCCAGGCCTGACATTCTATCTACTGTGCCATCTAGCTGTCTTCATTTAAATCGGGAAAGGCCTATTTTGGTAAAAGATTTAAATTAAAGGTTAGAACAAAGAATAAGAATTATAAAGAGGTTGGAAGTTATGATACTTAAAGGATGCTTTGGATGCCGCTGTAATTGAAGCATGATACAGTGTGATGTTAAAGTATTGATGGCTTGTTTTTTGTGGCAGTTCTTTTTAAACGAATAGTTCTTCTTTTCTATGCTTACCCACCCAAAGCTATTTCATTAGCTTCAAAATATAAGCTTCACATCCAAATAACTATGGATAAATATAGATTGCCATCTGAAACATATTAAATTGACTAAATCATATATGGCAGGTTTTTTATTTTTCAAAGGGAAATATTATACCATTATACCTTTCTTTCTTTTTCTCTACCCTAATTTAATTCAATATGACTATGGATCTGAATTCTGTATTCATATTTTTAAGAATACATATGGTTTTTTTCTGTTTGTGTGGAATACAGATAAACATATACAAATCTTCCTTACTTTGAATTTAACAACAGTTTATGCATGGAACCCCAGTATCTAAATTAATGTACCCTTATGACAAAATTTTCCCATGCTTTTCTGTCATTGGATCTGTAATAAAAAGATTGAAATGGAGAGAGTTGTTTGAAGCATCCTCTATTTGCTCAACAGATGTTAATTCTCTTGCCTTGAGATTATATTTTCTAATAGTTTGTTTGTGTTCTAAACATTAGAAATTAAAATAAGGCCACTAGGTAAGTTCAGACATTACCAAACAGTGGTATTTTTAAAAATATATACTTTATATAATCCCACTCAGTGACTTATTGGTGAAAGACTTGGGCTAATGCTTTAATTATGTCCTTATTGCTATTTTTTTTTATTTCATATGTAAAAGATGTGTTATGGTTTTTAATTTTAAAACTGTTGATCTTTTTTCTTCAGGTTAGAGCTCCCATGCTAAACCCTGTATTAGGCAGTCATGAGGCTGATCTTTTAAAGAAATCTGGCACGCTGATTAGTTTTATCTACCCAGCTCAAAATCCGGACTTGCTGAGTAAACTTTCTGAAAGAAAAACTACAGTTCTGGCAATGGACCAGGTTCCAAGAGTCACCATTGCTCAGGGATATGATGCTCTAAGCTCAATGGCCAACATTGCTGGGTAGGATAAATATTTATTTTAAAATTTCAGAAAAATTCAGTGTAAATGAAAGCAGAGCTGTATTATGTTTGATTTTTTTCTGTATAGTTGTTTCTTATTTTTGGCTTTTTGTAGACAGTTACAAGATTTAAATCTTGTTTCATTTTATCTTGGTAGGTAAATGATCTATATATCTTTTTCTCCTTTTATTTTGTTGAAGAAATGACTTTTTCATGTTTGCATAATTTCTGCTACAATTACCTTTTAATTTGTTTTCATTAATGGATGAATATAGATTATGTGAATAGGTACTAATACTTATTTGAAATTCATTATATATGCATATGTAATTGCTTCCTTAATTATGTTTTACTTAATTAACAAATCAGATGGAGTTTCTTAAGTGTTTGATACATCCTCATAGCATCCTTACCTCCTCACCTGGGGATGGTGCTTTAGGAACATGTTGGGTGGCAGGGGAGGACCAGGCAGAGAAAAAAGTCAGTAAGTGGGTTATCTCCACTGATAATTAAAGGTTAATTTGAAGTTCTGTCTTCAGATAAGCTCTAAAATATCTTGTGGAAATAAAGTATGAATAATTCTGATTTTAACTATAGCAATAATAGCAGCTGCTGGCATTTATATAGTGCTTCAAAATTATTAGTAGTGTATTGTTCATTTTGCATTTTGTTCCTTCCCCCCAGTTACAAGGCAGTTGTACTAGCAGCAAATCATTTTGGACGTTTTTTCACTGGCCAGATTACAGCAGCCGGAAAAGTTCCTCCAGCTAAGGTAATTAACAAAAACGCATTATTCATTAGCAAAGATGATTTCTCTGCTATTAAGGTTTTGAGAAAAAGTTTCCCTTAGTTTCAGTTTACTTAAATGGTATAAAGGCATGATTGTTTTTGAACTACTCTCCTCAATGTTCATTATACAGAATTTCCTTTAGGAAATTCTTTAATAGTTTCCCACTGATATATTCCTCTGCCTCTCCAGAGACGTGCTAAGCCTTACAGCTTAAATAAAGTTTTGCCTGGTGTGATGGTACAGAGCTAGAACACTCTACTGCTGGGGAAGCTGAGGCTGGTGGATCTCTGGAATTCAGGAATTCTGAGCTATATTAGGGCTAAAGCGGATTGTCTATATTAGATCTGTCACCAATATGAAAGCCCCTGGGAGTGAGGGGCCCACCAGCCTGTCTAAAGAGGGACAAACCAACCCAGATCAGAAAAGTCGATCAGATTGGAGGTCAGAGCTTCCCATGCCAATCATGGTGGGGTTGAGTCTATGAGTAGCTAGCTTGGGAGAGATAGGGACACCCAATCCTCATCCCCTCTCCTGTCTGTTAAACTAAACTTACTTTAAGATGGTAAGCTGTACAACTCTCTTTGTCTATTTCCCATCTACCTCTCCCCCTCACTCCCCTCTTCTTCTCCTGAGTTTCTCTTGCCTCCAGTCTCTCCTTTATCCTAGTCATTCTTTACATTGATGCCAGAGTAATCCTCCTAATACAAAGATCCAGCAATGACCTAGCAGCATAGATGGTAGTGTGCAATTTTAATTTCTCCAGTGAGCAGCGGAGTGTCAGGATTGATCAGTTATGACTGGCATCATTGTGAAAGGTGGTTTGGAGAAAGGAGAACCAGCTAGGCTTCTGTAGTAGTTAAGGTGAGGCAAGGGTAATGAGAACCTGAACCAGGTTTCAGGCAGTGTGAATGGAGTGGAGCGGAAGGAACAGATGCTGGGAGCGATTTTGAAGGTAGAAATGAAAGTGTAAGTACAACTGGCCGCTGACTGGATTGTATGGGAAGGGGTAAAAAAGGGAAAGGAAGAGGAGGTGGTCATAATCAACACTGTCAGGCGCTAGAAGAATATGAAAGAAGATAAGCACTGAGAAGAGGCCATCAGTTTTGACAGGTTGCATCCATGACCTTGGAAAAAGCAATTTTGGTGGGAAGTGAGTATTCAGAGCCTTGTTGCAGGGGGTGCAAGAATGGGCAGATAATGAGGTATAGAGGCAGTGAATATGTTTCACTATAGACAGATATAGGAGATAAGATAGTATGATAGATTGAAGGGATGGAAGGGTCAAAGAAAGGCTTTTTTCCCCCCTAAAGAGAAGGAGATGAGTGTATTGGTAGGTAAAAGGGAGAGAGCCAGTAGAGGGGAAATAAAGGAAGCAAGATCCCAAAGGAAATGGAAGGGGGGATGCCCTCAAAGGAACAAGTACAAGGGAGAATCTTGGCTAGAAGAAGGTGCCATCTCATTTTTTTGAGTCTGGAGGACAAGGAAAGAAGAAGGGAGAAGAGAGGTTAAAAGGCACTGAGGAAGCAGCATGTTGAGAGCTCAACATCAGATGATGTGAGCCTTTTCAGGAAAGTGAGATCAGGCCATATGAGAGAAAGAGGGCATGTGGAGTTGGGGAAAGAAAAGAGAAGTTCTGGGACAGTTGTTGGGGGGAATATAGCAGAAAGGAAAACATGAAATCTGTGTGAAGTGCTTTGTGCTCTTTAAGACCCTATAAATGTCTGCTACTGCCTGGGAGATGAGTAAAAGGATTACCATATAGCGGTGATGGGCCAGTTGAGGTTTGACTTCATAAATTTGAAGTGGACTCAGGCAGCATTGTTTTCATGGCTTTCTCCAGTAGCTTCATAAATCAGGAATAGGAACAGAGATGAAGACAGAGGGCAAGCTTGTATTAGATACAAACAGGTCAGGAACATAGGAAAGTGAGTGAATTTGTGAGTAAAGAGAACATCGATAAAATAGTTAACCATAGAATTGAAACTGTGAAGGGAGACAAGGGAAGCTGGAATAGAAGTAGTAGGCTGGGAGAGCAGGGAGAAATTAAGTTACTGAAGGTCACGTATCTATTATGATTATAATTATTAAAACACTAGGGCTTCCCTGTCTCACCCAGGCTAGAAGTATGGCCACTACTCACATGTCTGATCCTGATGTTGTTTGGCATAGAGCTTTATAACCTGTTCTATGTTATACATCCTGGACTAGTTTATTCCTCCTTAGGCAGCTTGATGGCCCTCCATTCCTGGGGGCTCACCATATAAGTGCTAGACTTAATGTGGACAACCAATTAGCTTTAGCTCCATTGCATCTTAGAATGATCAAACTCAAGGAAGCCACCAGGTCAGTCAGGTCAGCATCCCCCAGAAGCAGGGATTGCAGGTGTGTACCACCATATCTGCCATCATATATCTTTTTTTTGAACTATATATTTTTAAAAAATCTATTTTTTCTTATAAGATATTTTCTTTCTTTTTTAAAAAAAGTGTTCTTTTGATACCTTATTTTTACGTGCCCTAAAATTACCTCTGTATCTTTCTCCCTCCTCCTAGGGAGCCATTTTATGTAACAAAAAATTTTTAAAAACTGATAACAGTAAAAAGAAGAGGGAAAAAATTAGCATAATTAATCAACACATAAACAAATCTGAAAATATAAGCAGTGTTTCACAACATGGATCTCCTGCTTCTATAAAGGAGTAGGAGGAGGTGTTAGCTCCTATCTTTTCTTTGGGGCTATGCTTATTCTTTCTTACATGATATTTTCACTAGTAACTGGGAGAGGACTATGTTATAGTTAAAGGAACATTGGCCTGGCAGTTAGGGAGAGTTAGATTCTTATCTTGCTTTTTCTGCTAAGTAGCCTCTGCTACTAAGTGAATACATGTGATCATGCGTTAGGGCTTAAACTGTGGGCTTCAGGCTCAGCAAAATGAGAGTGTTGGACTACAAGAATTTCCAGTTCTAGAATTCTATGATTCTGAATTATCATCTGGTCCATGTAACTGTTAGGTGCATGTCCTTGTGGAGGACCATGATTTTGTTTTTAGGGTCATCCCTAGATTTATGGGGTAGGGAGGGTGGCGAGACACAAGTTGGTGAAACAGGCCTAGAATTATTCAGCATTTGGGTAGACTAGCGACTACCTTATTACTCCACCATCTGGGGATTACTTAGCTTGGAAATGAAAAGTTGGAAATGTGATCTGATAATGGTGAGTAGTTCTATTTTTCCATTGAGACCAAAACAATATTAAAAGTGTTTAGCTGAAGCATGAGGGATTTAAGTAAGATGCAAAAAAAAAAAATTCCTAACAGAGAAGAAAGTTAGATACTCAAAGTTACCAAAGAAGACAGGGTTGTCTTCAAGCCTGATTTCCTTTACAAATAGGAGTAATTCTCATCTGTTGAGGTTGGTCTTAAATGTAATCCTTTCTACAGTCCAGGAATTGACCAGATAACTTTTCTAGATATTTGTGCAGCTGCCCCCTACTTCCTTTGTTATTTCTGGATGCCATTGCCCAGGATGACTAGGATTGAGGAAGTTATTGACATTTGTGGGTTGTTGTATGTTTATAAGCATCATTAATTCTATGAATGCCAGATACTTCCTGGGGAACTTTGTGTTGCCTTTAATTGGACTATATACCCTACCAGGTTTTCTTTACAACAGTGCTCAGGGAAATTACTTTCTAAGGTTCATGGAACATTGTTTCTGCTTGTGTCTGGGAGAATAGATAGGATCTTTCATAAGAGGAATTATAAATTCTTGTGATCTCTTAATTATACCCCTCAGGAGTCAAGCAGTTGCCATTGGTTTAGGCTTTAGGGGCATATTTAGTTCAGTACTGTGGTAATACCAACACTGTATATTTGAGGTAGGCAGTGAGGAGACACCTTACTAAAGTTATACTCATATCAAATGTCTTAATATTCTTTGAACTTACAGGGGCAACTAGGTGGCTCAGTGGATAGAGCACTAGGCTTGGAATCAGGAAGACTCATCTTCCTGAGTTCAAATGTGGCCTCAAACACTTATTAGCTGTGTGACCCTGGGCAAGTCACTTAACCCTGTTTGCCTCAGTTCAGTTTGCCTGGAGAAGGAAATGGCAAACCACTCCAGTATCTTGGCCAAGGAAAACCCTAGTGGACAATGTTGCCCTCTTCAGAATTTCTGTCCTGATCTTCACCCTTCTCATAATATGAATCTATGGTACGTTTCTTTTTACTCATGCTGTTTCTTTATTCCCTGGTCTTTAAAGAGATTGAGCTCTCCTGCTGGGGAACAGAGGGCACTGACCCAACCTTCTTGTGTTGGGAGCCTAGGTCTTGGTCACTGGCTTTGTGTGCTGGGGCCTCTTATGTTGGCAATTGGAGGCTGTAGGGTTCTGGCAGCTTACCTCGTCTTGGGCTGCGATCAGCAAGGCTGGAACTTTCAGGCAATTCTAGGGTTGCCTGCTTTTCCTTTCCTTTAGCTCCTTTTAGATGGGTGCCACAGGGTGTTTATCTGCCTGGGGCCCCCTGCAGTGTTGTCTTCCTTGTTTTTGCTAATGCACTGGGAGATTCCTTTGAGGTAGAGTGCCGTGGCACCCGGTGGTTTTCTGAGCTGGTTTCTACCAGTTCCCCCACCCTCACTGAGGCACTTGGAAGTCCAGGTGTTGGTGTTTGCCTATTCTACCACCTGGGCTTTAGTATCTCTTCCTGGTTGACAGTTGGAAGCTGTAGGGTTCTGACAGCTTACCTGGTGTTGGGTTGGAATCAGCAAGGCTGGGACTTTAGGAAGACTTTAGTTTGCTTTCTTCAGCTCCTTTCAGATGGGTGCTGCAGGGTGCTTATCTGCCTGGGGCCTTTTGTAGTGCTGCTTCCCTTATTTTTGCTGAGGCACTGGGAGACCCATTTGCCAGGCTGCTGCACTGCTGCTCCCTGTCTTTCTTCTAGTTTAGTTGTTCCGGGGTTTTTTTATGGGGTGATATTTTCTGGGTTTTCAGAGGTTGATAGGAGAGAGTGAGAGCAACTACCTTTTTACTGTGCCATCTTGGCTTCCAGAAGTGGAAGTTTGCAACATCAAAGGGAATATGAACTGGTCTGAGGCTCAAAAAGCCTTCTTAGAAGAGCTCAAGAAGGATTTTGAAAGTCAAATGAGAGAGGTGGAAGAGTCCTTAAAAAATACAATTGGAAAAAAAAGTACACTGAAGAAAACAAGTCCCTAAAAGACACAATTGGCCAACTGAAGAAGGAAGTACAAAAACTAACAGAAGAAAACAATCTATTAAAAACTAGAATTGGACAAATAGAAAGTAATGACTCTATGAGAGAGCAAGAATCAGTCAAACAGAAACAAAAAAATGAAAAAATAGATGAAAATGTAAAATACCTCATCAGTAAAACAACCGACCTGGAAAATCGATTCAGGAGAGACAATTTAAAAATTATTGGACTACCTGAAAATCACGATGGAAAAAAGAGCCTGGACAGTATCTTTCAGGAAATCATAAAGGAAAACTGCCCTGAAGTCCTAGAAGAAAGGAAAATAACAATAGAAAGAATCCACCACTCACCACCTGAAAGAGATCCCAAATTGACAACACCAAGGAATATAATAGCAAAATTCCAAAATTACCAGATGAAAGAGAAGGTGCTGCAAGCAGCCAGAAAGAAACAATTTAAATATCATGGAACCACAGTCAGGATTACACAGGACCTTGCAGCTTCTACATTAAAAGACGCAGGGCATGGAACATGATACATAAGGCAAAGGAGCTTGGAATGCAGCCAAGGATCAACTACCCAGCAAAAATGAGCATCATTTTTCAAGGGAGGAGATGGATATTCAACAAAATAGGGACTTCCAAACTTTCCTGATAAAAAGACCAGAGCTCAACAAAAAATTTGATCTTCAAGTACAGACTCAAGAAGACTTAAAAAGGTAAATGGGACAGAAAGATACAATATGTTGTTAATAAGGGGGACTGTTTAACCCCTACAAGGGAAGATGACATTGCAACCTTGAGAACTGTATTGTTATTACACCATGTTAAAGGAGTATACATAAAGAGGGTGGATATTAGTTGACTTTGATGTAATGATAAAAAAAATCTAATCAAGTGGGTTAAATGGATCCAAATAAGTGGATCAATCTGATCTTAGAAAATGTACTGAAAGGAGGAGGCAGACAAGGGTAAATTACATTACAGGAAAAGACACAAAATCCTATTACAGCAGAGGGAAAGGGAGGGGGGAGCATTGTTTGAACCTTACTCTCATCAGATTTGGCTCAAGAAGGGCATAACATAATCAGTTAGGTATAGAAATCTAACTTGCCCTATAGGCAGTAGGAAAAGGGAAAGAAAAGGGAGGGGGAAGAAGGGAGGGAAGAAGCAGTAAGTAAAGGGAAGAAAAGGGAAAGGGATAATAGAAGGGAGAAGGGACTGAAGGAGGAGGTGGTCAAAAGCAAAACACTAGTGGGGAGGGAAAGGAGAAAGAAAAGCATAAATGGGGGAAAAAGGATGGAGAAAAAGACACAGATAGTAATCATAACTGTGAATGTGAATGGGATGAACTCTCCCATAAAACAGAAAGGATTGCAGAATGGATTAAAAACCATAATCCTACAATATGTTGTTTACAGGAAACACATTTGAAAAAGAGTGACACATACAGGGTAAAGGTAAAAGGCTGGAGCAGAATATATTATGCTTCAGCTGAAGTAAAAAAAGCAGGGGTAGCAATCCTGATCTCAGACAAAGCAAAAGCAAAAATAGATCTAATCAAAAGAGATAAGGAAGGAAACTACATCCTGCTAAAAGGCACCATAGACAATGAAGTAATATCATTACTAAACATATATGCACCAAATGGTATAGCATCCAAATTCTTAGAGGAGAAGTTCAGGGAGTTACAGGAAGAAATAGACAGCAAAACTATACTAGTGGGGGACCTGCCTCCCCCTCTCTGCACTAGATAAATCTAACCACAAAATAAACAAGAAAGAAGTTAAGGAGGTGAATAGAACATTAGAAAAGTTAGGTATGATAGACCTCTGGAGAAAACTGAATGGGGATAGAAAGGAATATACTTTTTTCTCAGCAGTACATGGCACATACACAAAAATTGACCATGTACTAGGGCATAAAAACCTCACAATCCAATGCAGAAAGGCAGAAATATTAAATGCATCCTTTTCAGATCATGATGCAATAAAAATTATATGTAATAAAGGGCCATGGAAAGATAGACTAAAAAATAATTGGAAACTAAATAATCTAATCCTAAAAAATGATTGGGTCAAACAACAAATCATAGAAACAATCAATAATTTCATTCAAGAGAATGACAATAATGAGACAACATACCAAAACTTATGGGATGCAGAAAGCAGTTCTTAGGGGAAGTTTTATATCTCTAAATGCTTACATAAATAAAATAGAAAAAGAGGAGATAATGAATTGGGCATACAACTAAAAAAACTAGAAAAAGAACAATTAAAAATCCTCAACTAAACACAAATTAGAAATATTGAAAACCAAAGGAAAAATTAAAAAATTGAAATTAAGAAAACTATTGAACTAAATAAAACTAAGAGCTGGTTTTATGAAAAAACCAATAAAATAGATAAACCTTTGGTTAATTTAATTAAAAAAAGAAAGAAGAAAACCAAATTACTAGTATCAAGAATGAAAAGGGTGAAGCTACCACCAAGGAAGAGGAAATTAAAACAATAATTAGGAATTATTTTGCCCAACTATATGCCAACAAATTTGACAATCTTAGTGAAATGGATACATATTTACAAAAATATAAATTGCCCAGATTAACGAAGAGGAAGTAAAATACTTAAATAACCCCATCTCAGAAAAAGAAATTGAACAAGCCATTGATGAACTCCCTAGGAAAAAATCTCCAGGGCCAGATGGATTTACATGCGAATTCTATCAAACATTTAAAGAACAATTAATTCCAATACTATATAGACTATTTGGGAAAATAGGTGAAGAAGGAGTCTTACCAAATTCTTTTTATGATACAAATATGGTGTTGATACCTAAACCAGGAAGAGTCAAAATAGAGAAAGAAAATTATAGACCAATTTCTCTAATGAATATAGATGCAAAAATTTTAAACAAAATACTAGCAAATAGATTGCAGCAACTTATCACAAGAATAATACACTATGACCAGGTAGGATTTATACCAGGAATGCAGGGTTGGTTCAATATTAGGAAAACTATCAGCATCATTGAGCATATCAACACAAAACCAACAGAAACCACATGATCATCTCAATAGATGCAGAAAAAGCTTTTGAAAAATACAACACCCATTCCTATTAAAAACACTAGAAAGCATAGGTATAAATGGAGTCTTCCTTAAAATAATAAATAGCAGCTATCTAAAACCTTCAGCAAGCATTATATGTAATGGGGACAGGCTAGAAGCATTTCCAATAAGATCAGGGGTGAAACAAGGATGTCCATTATCACCACTGTTATTCAATATTGTACTGGAAATTAGCTTTAGCAATAAGAGAAGAAAAAGAAATTGAAGGCATTAGAATAGGCAAAGAAGAAACAAAGCTATCACTCTTTGCAGATGACATGATGATATACTTAGAGAATCAAGTAAAAAACTACTTGAAATAATAAACAACTTTAGCAAAGTTGCAGGCTATAAAATAAACCCACATAAATCATCAGCATTTCTATATATTACCAACAAAGCCCAACAGCAAGAGATAGAAAGAGAAATCCCATTTAAACTTACTGTAGACATTATAAAATATTTAGGAGTCTACCTCCGAAACAAACCCAGGAACTCTATGAACACAATTACAAAACACTTTTCACACAAATAAAATCAGATCTAAATAATTGGAAAAACATCAGTTGCTCATGGGTAGGGAGCTAATATAATAAAAATGACAATCCTACCTAAGCTAATTTACTTATTCAGTGCCATACCAATCAAACTACCAAAAATTATTTTATAGAGTTAAAAAAATAAACAAGATTCATTTGGAAAAACAAAAGGTCCAGAATATCAAAGGAACTAATGAAAAGAAATGCAGGGGAAGGTGGCCTAGCAATTCCAGATCTTAAATTGTATTATAAAGCAGCAATCATCAAAACTGCTTGGTACTGGCTAAGAAATAGGGAGGTGGATCAGTGGAATAGGTTAAATATGCAAGACACAGTAGTCAATGACTATAGTAATCTATTATTTGATAAACCCAAAGACCCCAGCTTCTGGGATAAGAACCCACTCTTTGAAAAAAACTGCTGGGAAAACTGGAAAAGAGTATGGCAGAAACTAGGCATAGACCCAAATCTCACACCATATACCAAAATAAAGTCAAAATGGGTTCATGACTTAGATATAAAGGCTGATACCATAAGTAAACTGGGAGAACAAGGAATAGTTTACCTATCAGATCTATGGAGAACAGAAGAATTCATGACCAAACAGGAGATAGAGAACATTATGAAAAGCAAAATGGATAATTTTGATTACATTAAATTGAAAAGTTTTTGCACAAACAAAGCCAATGCAACTAAGATTAGAAGGAAGGTAGAAAATTGGGAAAGAATTTTTACAACCAGTCTCTCTGATAAAGGCCTCATTTCTAAAATATATAGAGAATTAAGACAAATTTATAAGAACACAAGCCATTCCCCAGTTGATAAATGGTCAAAGGATATGAACAGACAGTTCTCAGATGAAGAAATTAAAGCCATCTATAGTCATATGAAAAAATGCTCTAAATATTGATTAGAGAAATGCAAATCAAAACAACTCTGAGGTACCACATCACACCTATCAGATTGGCCAACATGACAAAACAGGAAAATGATAAATGTTGGAGAAGATGTGGGAAAATTGGAACACTACATTGTTGGTGGAGTTGTGAAATGATCCAACCATTTTGGAGAACAATTTGGAACTATGCCCAAAGGGCTAAAAATGTGCATACCCTTTGATCCAGCAAATAGCACTTCTAGGGCTATATCCCAAAGAGATCAAACAAATGGGAAAAGGACCCACATGTACAAAAATATTCATAGCAGCTCTTTTTGTGGTGGCAAAGAATTGGAAATTGAGAGGATGCCCATCAATTGGGGAATGGCTGAGCAAGTATATGAATGTAATGGAATACTATTGTGCTATAAGAAATGATGAACAGGCTGACTTCAGAAAAACCTGGAAAGACTTATATGGTCTGATGCTGAGTGAAGTGAGCAGAACCAAGAGACTTTGTACACAATAACAGCCACATGTTTGATGACTAATATTGTTAAACTGAACCCTTCTCAGCATTACAAGGATCTAAGACATCTCCAGAGGCCTGGATGGAAAATGCTGTCCACATCCAAAGAAAGAACTATGGAAGTTGAATGCTATCATTTTTTCCTTCTGTTGAGTTTTGTTTCTCTTTCTGATGGTTCCTCCTATTGGTTTTAATTTTTACTTACAACTTCACTAATGTGAAAATATGTTTAATAGGAATGTAAATGTAAGCCTATATCAGATTGTGCCTTCTTGGGGAGGGTGGTGGGGAGGAAGGGGGAGAAAAATTTTCAACTCAAAAGCATATGGAAGTGATTGTTGATAAATCAAAATAAATTAATAAAATAAAAAAAAAAGAAAAACCAGTGGGGTCATGAATTAAAGTTGGACACGCCTGAAAGACTGAACAACAACAAAATTCCTTGAACTTAGGAAATGTTGGAATTTGAATTAGGAGAGGTAACTAAGATGTGTATAACTGAGATTTTTGTGAAAGTAGCTTTTATGAGGTAGGAACAATTTGTTAATTTTTAGATGCCTTATAATAGCAATATTGCAGTAGTTTATAGATTAGTCTGAATGGAGACAAGTAGTTGGTTAAACAAGAAGTTTGTATTTTGCAAACCAGTTTAAAGAAATAAAGTTGATTTAACTACCTCATAGAGAATAGCCAGGCTAATGCAGTTCCATTTGCAGCTCCATGCAGTTCCAATAATCTTTCAAACACTTTGATAATGAATTTTGTTTAAAATAACGGATTACACTTCCCAATCTAGATTCTTATCATTGGTGGTGGAGTTGCTGGGCTCGCTTCTGCTGGAGCAGCGAAGGCTATGGGTGCAATTGTTCGAGGGTTTGATACCAGGTGAGTATTTCACTAGTGATTCTGTTAAGAGGACAGGCTTTTATTTCATTTAACTATTAGAATACTTTGTTTTTGTATAATATCTGATTGCCTAGTAAATTGAAAAATTTTCTTTTTTTATAAAATAGTGTATTGAAAACTTTTTCCTCCTAAGGTACTTATACTCAAATAGATTTGGGTTCTCATAAATTTTGTCGTTCCTTTCAGTAATTCACATTGCAACCCATCCATACGTGCCTGTCCTCTGTTACTCTTGTCTGTATCTTCATAAAAATTTACCACAGAGGGTCCGCCCAATGTGTTGGAGATCTCCTTCATTTTTTTCATACGTTGCAAGGGCAACTCGTGTGTGTATTTATGTATCCATATGTACATATATGTGTACATAATTTTATTATATATTAGAAAATAAATGTTGCTATCTAAAGGTTTTGAAAAGATCTCCTGGAAAAATATAAGCAGTTTCAATAAGGAACACCCAATATACAATATTAGTAGTTGAAAATCAAAAACAACCAACCGTCCCCCATTGTCTTCTTTTCCAAATCCCAGACCTTATAAAGTTGGCTTTATGTAGATTGATAATGGGACCAGAGTTGTATGAAATCTCAGAATTTCACAGTTGTAAGTGAGCTCAGTGACTGTGAATTCCCTAAATAATACCTTCTACAACAAAACTGGAAAGCAGTAATCCAGTACAATGCTTCTTAAACTGGGGTCATGACCCATAGTTTAAGAAGCGCTGAAGGGGTTGTGACTTGAGCCTCGGGTTGCCCAGGGTCACACAGGCTGTCACAAGTTGTTAATAACCTAAGAAGATTGGCAGCCAAGTCTTCTGGTTCTCAGGCAAGTGTACTTTCCTCTACCCAACGATGTTAGGCCCAGCTTACGGCTTTTCTTTTTCAAGCTAAAACCTTCTGATGATCTTCAATCA
The DNA here is from genome assembly GCF_003287225.1 of Phascolarctos cinereus. Classification (NCBI taxonomy): domain Eukaryota; kingdom Metazoa; phylum Chordata; class Mammalia; order Diprotodontia; family Phascolarctidae; genus Phascolarctos; species Phascolarctos cinereus. The sequence goes on along the minus strand of NW_027555847.1, from coordinate 347,852,172 downwards.
TATGTGTTGTCTCCCCTGTTAGAAAGTGAGCTAGAGAAGAGGCTGTCTTGCTTTTTTATTTATATCCCCAGAACTTAGCAGAATGCATTACAGATAGTACATGTTTATAACCTAGTGTCTCTTTGTTCATTTGTCTGCTGGTGATGTGGCTTCCTGTTACCATCCTATTTACTCCTCTGGTCACTCTTTAGCTTGTCAATGCCATTTCAAAAATGTCCCCACATCTGAACATGGTATTCTAGGATGTGATTTGACTAGGGTGGTGGAATAAAATGATGAACATCTCTCATTCAGGAAACATGGAGCAATACTACAAGAGGAAAGCAGTTTCTAAACTTTAAGGCACCATATAAATGTTGGCAATCATTATCATCTTCTTTGTTCTATAAACTATAGTTTTAATGTGCCAGAGGTGCATTGGCTTTTTTTTTTTTTTTGGTAAGCCACTTCATACTTTTCTCTCATATTGACCTTGAGTCAGCTTCCTAAGGTCTTTGTCATGTGAACAGGCATCTAGCCACATCTTCCTCATTCCATTCTTGTGCGCTCGATATTTTTAACCTAAGTGGAGGACTTTATATTTGTCCCTATTAAATTTCATCTTGTTAGATTTTGTTCCATCATTCAGGCCTGTAGTGTGTTGTCTTTGTATGCAGATCTTGTTATTCACCATTCTCTGTCTGTTTTCTTTTGCCCCAGATAGATGCTTATTTCCTGGAACACTGTTAAAGATGAAAAACTCATTTAAGAAATTTTCTGTTGTAGGTACTGGGTTTTATAAAGCACATGGACTTAAAGCAATGTTGATATTTGTGTTTGAATCATTTAAAAAATGGATAAATATCATTCAGATTAAACTTCACTAGCATTAAGGTGACAATTGCTGCTGCATTCATTTGAGGTAGGATAGCCAAGAAATAGAGTTGGAGAGAATTATCAAACTGAGAGCCAGGGATTTTCCCCAAAAAGTAGTTTGTACCTGGTTTCTCTGAGTTCATATACTGGGGATTGTTCACAGAAGTGTTGTGGCTAATAAGAAGTCAGCTAGTTAAAGTGGACAAATAAGCCATTTAGGCTCAGATCAAATATAACTGAAATTATGCATATACTATTTCCCTTTTACAGCTCATCCTTAAAGTTTTATAAGCATTACTGATTTTCTCCAGAACCTCCAGATTAAAAATTCCTTCAAAATAAATTTTAAAAAGTTTTGAAAAGGTATATAACTATATTAATATAATTTTATTCTAATAATTACTCTAATAAAAATTTATATAACATGTAATTATATAATTATAAATACTAGTGTATGTACTTTAAAGTTTACAAAACACTTTATGTACATTATTTCATTTGATTTTCATAACAACCCTGTAAGATGGATATCACAGGTATTTACCCCCATTTTACAGATGAGGAAATGAAGATTCAGAGAATTTAGATTATGTGGTCATGTACCTAGAGTGTGTCATTGGTGAGATTCAAGCTCAGATGTTCCTGACTCCAACATTATGTCCGTTGTGTCTCATTGCTACACAGTAGATAGCAGCATCTAAGCACTAATGAGTATTTTGACTTAATAATGACTTTGAACTTTGTATAGTTAAAGGCTAGTAATAATAAAAGGTTGAATTCCTATAAATATTTAATTATTTTCATTGTTTTGAAGAGATTCTGGCATCCATGATGTAAGTGCTAACCGTGTATTAGTTATTCATTGGTTTGCAGTCTAATTTTATTGTGAAATTCTTATACATCTCCAATGAGGCAAAGCTTGCTTTTTAGGGTTGGCAATTGATGCAATAATCGATGCAATATAATTGAAGCAATACATAATTGGTGCAGTAATGACAAGAGCATTGGACAATGACAGTTAATCCACTTTACTAACTTCAGATTGGGGATAAGCATCTAACAACAGCAATAGTAACTGAGATTTATTTGTCACTAACATTTTTAAATGTTATACATGTTATCTCACTGGGGTTCACAACAACCCTGTGAGGTAGGTACTGCATGTGTTATTATGCCCATTTTACAGATGAGGAAGTGGACTCAGAGGTTAAATAACTTGTGCATGGTCATATCAGAGGTAGGCTTTGAACTCAAGACTTCCTATCTCGAAATCTAGCACTCTACTCTGTCATAAGAATGTATTAGAAGATAGTTAATATAAGATATTTTGGATCAAAGCTTTGCTATAAGATTGAATATTATACTTGTGCCAGTTAAGGAACTTATGGAACAGAGAGCTCATTGCAAATTGGCATCAGTTCGAAAGGTGTGGCTTATCCAAAAGAAAGTAGAGTCTTTACCTAGTACTTTTTATTGTTAATATTGACTAATGTTTATATTGTAATATTTTGACTAGAGTGATCTGAGAGAGGAAACTGCATCAGTGATGCACACTTTATAAGGTATTTTAAGAGCTTATGTGGTTGCAGGAACTTTTCATTTTAGTGGAGACATGGTAAACAGGTTTGGAAGTTCTTTGTTTTTTTTCTATATGGCTTGATAATTTTGCTTTTGATAGCTCACCTCTTATAAATTGTATTAAGAGTTTTTAATTAAAACACCTAATTCAGTGAAACAGTGGAGGACCAGATAATTTATAGATATAATAAACATTATATATATATATATATATGTATTATATATACATTATATATGGTATATTATACATAGTAACAAAATAAGGAGAACCCTAAGTAATAGAAAAGTTGACAAATTAAAAATCTGCTGGAAGGAGCTCAGAGGTGCATTGAATCTGGCCCCCACTATCTGAATGAGGCAGGAGTTTTGTTTATAGCATTTTTGCCATCTGTTCAGCCAGCTCCTCGTTGAATGCTTCTAGTGGTTAGGAACTTTGCTGCCCTTTGAGGAAGCCTTTTACATTTTTTGAAACTGATGTTTGATAGTTCTTCCTTAAATTGAGCTAAAATATATCTCCCTGTATTTTCTACTTATTCATTCTATTTTTCTCCTTTTGGGGTCAGGCAGAACAAATTGAATCCCTCTTTTATGCAGTAACTCATCAGATATGTTACCTCCCTGAACTTGTTGTCTCATTTATAAAATGGTGATGATGATATATACCTAAGTTTGTTATGAGGAAAGAACTTTGTAAACCTCTAAGTGCTGTATAAAATGAGCCATTATTTTGACTATATTTGAAAGTATTGGTGATGTCTCCTCAAGTCTCTCCTTATCAAAGCTTAACTTCAGTCTAAAAGATGGCAAGGTTTTGAATTCCTTCTTGATTATATTGCTTGTTCTCCTCTGGATGTACTGTAGTTTGTCAGTGTAATTCCTAAAATTTTACTCCCATAAATGGGCATACTGTTGGTCTGATCTGGGCAGAGCAATGGCAGGATTCTTGGTTGCAGTTTTTTTTTTTATCATAGTTTAAGACTGAAATAGCTTTTTGGGCTACCATTTCATGTTGTTGATTCATATTGAACCTGTAGTCTTACGGATGTCAAAGAAATCCTAGTGTGGGTCAGATATTTTTGTTATTGTCAACAAAAATTCTTTGCATAAAGTTATTTTTATTCTTTTCTGGCACATATTTTAAACTTACAGTAATTATCACTTCCCTTTTGGAAAATTATGAAGGGTGTCCTTGTCTGAATATGTCTGTGTAACGCAATAGTTTCTATGTGAATGGTACAGATTTCCATGCCAAGGTCCTCTGATACATCTTTTAAAACATCTTGAAAGCTTACTTGACTTTGACCATGAGTGGTTTGTGTTTGGTTTTCTTCTTTAGAGCTGCAGCTTTGGAGCAGTTTAAGTCTCTTGGGGCAGAGCCTTTGGAAGTGGACTTGAAAGAATCAGGAGAGGGACAAGGAGGATATGCCAAAGAAATGTCCAAAGAGTTCATTGAGGCAGAAATGAAACTCTTTGCCCAGCAGTGTAAAGAAGTTGATATTCTTATCAGCACAGCCCTTATTCCAGGTAATTCATTTGTATAATTATATGTTTTCACTTTCCTGAATCTGTTTTTTCATTTATAATCTTTTGTTCTTGCCAAGCTTCTGGTGATATTGTGGCATTGAACTAGTCAATAATCACAGATTCCTCAAAGATGATTTTGATGTCTCTTTAGGGATGGGAAGAAGTCTATATAACACAGACCCTATTTCTAAGGTGAAGATTAGTTGATTTTCAAGAAACTTGTGAAAACGTAAATTTGGTGGTTTTGCTTTTTCATAGAAGTATCTTTTGGAAAGTAGGTATGCATCTGATATTTATGTGAATATGTGTTTTAATGTATAAATATTTATAAATACTTTTACAGGCACACTATATGTACATATATACATACATATATATGTATATGTGTGTATATTATATATATATACATGCACACACATGCACATTATATATATATATATATATATATATATATTTAACAGGGCAGTGATGATGTTGCCTTGAGTCTCAAAATAAGAAACTAATGTTGCTTATTGCCCATGTTGGCTCTTGGATAAAGGAGAATGTCATGGATGGGGCCAGGGAAAGGCCTCCACATAACTTATTAGTCATATTACTTACCTTAAATCTTCAGATAAATAATTACATGCTTTTTCTTAGTTCTATTCATTTCTTAAAACTTTATTGATGCTTTTTGTGTTTTATGTCACATTCATTTTTGAATATATCCTGCTCCCCTACCCAATAGACAGTTGTGCCCCATGTACAGATGAGCAGGGGCTTTCTTATAAGGGGGAAACTTTTTTCTGGCTAGTAAAAAATAAGGTGGTGTGAAAGTGGGGATGTCTTTCATGTCTGGTGACCTCAGGACATATCATATTTCATATCAGCCATTTATGAGGAGAGTTTCTGTTTTTGAAGGGACTGGAGACAAAGAGGAATGAGTTGTAGGGGAGATTTTATTTTGGATTTCAGATGATGGAAAAAGGAAGACTTACTCTAGCCCCAGAAGAAAATTTGGATGAGAGTACTTTTTCTTTTATGGTTTAGAACCATGGTTATCTAAGGATGGAACTGTGGGAACAAGTTTTGCCAAGTGTCCTGCAAAATTTTGGATGTCATGTTATTGCATATTTTTTGTAAAGTTTTTTATTTTACACTTAAATACAAAATGAAAAAAGAAAAAAAAACATTGCTATGTGCACAGCAGACCATAAGAGGGGATTTGATATAAAACAATAAATTTCTGTTTCAAGAAAATCCATGTAATAAATACTATACACATTATTTTCAACCTTAATAAGTCTCTTATGATTTCTCTTTCCTGTTTACCTCTTCATGTTCCACTTGAGTCTTGTAATTGAAAGTCACATTTTCTATTCAGCTCTGGTCTTTTCATCAAGAATGCTTGAAAGTCCTCTATTTCACTGAATGACTATTTTTTCCCCTGAAGGATTATACTCATTTTTGCTGGGTAGGTGATTCTTGGTTGTAATCCTATGTCCTTTGCCCTCCGGAATATTATCTTCCATGCCCTCCAGTCCCTTAATGTAGAAGCTGCTAAATCTTGTGTTATCCTGAGTGTGTTTCCACAACTTTTTGAATTGTTTCTTTCTGGCTGCTTGTAATATTTTCTCCTTGACCTGGGAACTCTGGAATTTGGCTACAATATTCCTAGGAGTTTTCCTTTGGGGATCTCTTTCAGGAGGAGATCGGTGGATTCTTTCAATTTCAGTTTTGTCCTCTGGTTCTAAAATATCAGGGCAGTTTTCCTTGATAACTTCTTGAAAAATGATGTCTAGGCTCTTTTTTTGATCATGGCTTTCAGACAGACCAATAATTTTTTAATTCCCTCTCCTGGATCTATTTTCCAGGTCAGTTGTTTTTCCAATGAGATATTTCACATTGTTTTCTGATTTTTCATTCTTTTGGATTTATTTTACAGTGTCTTGATTTCTCATAAAGTCACTAGCTTCCAATTGCTCCATTCTAATTTTTAAGGAAGTATTTTCTTCAGTAATCTTTTGGATTTCCTTTTCTATTTGGCCAGTTTTGCTTTTTAGGGCATTCTTCTCCTCATTGGCTTTTTGGACCTGTTTTGCCATTTGGGTTAGGCTATTTTTTAAGGTGTTCTTTTCTTCAGTATTTTTTTGGGTCTCCTTTAGCAAGCAGTTGACTTGTTCTTCATGATTTTCTTGCATCACTCTCATTTCTCTTCCCAGTTTTTCCTCTCCTTCTCTTACTTGCTTCTCAAAGTCCTTTTTGAGTTCTTCCAATGCCTGGTATTGATTCATATTTTTCTTGGAGGCTTTGGATGTAGGAGCTTTGACTTTGTTGTCTTCTTCTGGTTGTATGTTTTGAGATTCTTTGTTACCCAAAAAAGATTCTGTGGTCTGACACTTCTTGAGAGGTTTGCTCATGATCCCAGCCAATTACTTGAGTTACAAACTCTTTATTAAGGTAGAGCTCTCCTCCCAATGTGGAGAATGTACTGTCCCAAGCTTAGGGGGGTTTGTATATCTGTTTTCAGAGATACTTGTAGGGACCTGTAAATTTTCAGTTCTTCCAAGGTGGTAAGATAAAGGGTGAGGTGTTTACTCCTTTCCTGGCCTGTGCTCTGGTCTGTGAGTGACCACAGACATTCTTTTCTGTCTTGAAACTGTGAGAATATCCTCTTCATAGCCACTATAAGGTCCACCACGCCAGCGCTCCTCCTTTCCCCAGGACTACCACTCAGAACTGTGACCCAGATCCAAGTATGGTCAAAGCAAGAGATTCCTGCCTCAGCACTGGCAAAGAGATCCCTGCAATCCCCCTCTGATCAGCCACTCCATTCCCCCTCAGTCTGTGGGCCGGAAGCTCAGGAAGCAGCCGCCACCCTGGAGCCATGCTCAGGAACTGGGGCTGAGACCTAGCTTCTCTCTCACTCCAGAAGTAGACTTTTCCCATTGACCTTCTAAGTTGTCTTTGGCATTCGTGGGTTAAGAAGTCTGGAAAACACCACAGCTGTCTGCGATTGAGTTCTCTGAGGCCTGCTCCAGGTTCTCTGCTGCCTGTGTGCCCACACCAAACTGTGCTCCTCTACCAGCTTGGTGAGATAGACCTTTCTGATCAACCATCCAGGTGGTCTTGGGCTGGAAATTTGTTTTTAAACCACAGTTTGAGTTTTTGGCCTCAGCCCACCTCTGCCTCCTTCTCTTTGCATGATCCTCAATTTGGAATTGACTCTACACACTGTCCTGATATACCCCAAATCGATGTTAGATTGTACTGGTCTTAGGGTTCCTGTATGGTCTCCATTGCCCAAGTGCTGAGCCGACCCTATCTTTTATTGTGGCTTTGACAGTAAAGCTGAATTCAAGGCTTTTAGAGGGGTACTGAGAGTTGCTCTGGTTTGTTTCTAATATTTCTTGTTGTTTCATGAGTTCATTTAGGGTTAAGGTTTCTCTTGGTTCTTCTTGCATTTATTGTGGAATTAATCTCTTTTGTGTTTAACTCTTGGTATTCTCTTAACTTACAGTCTTTTTCCATTGGGCACCTGATTGGCATATTAGAATGCTGAGATTGAAGTCAGGAAGCTCAAGAGTTCAAATGTAGCCTCGGACACTTATTAGCTGTGTGACCTTGGCAAGTTGCTTAACCTCAGTTTCCTTATATGTAAAAGGGGAATAGTAATTACACCTGCCTCCCAGGGTTATTGTGAAGATCAAATGAAGTAACAGTTGCAAAGCACTTAGCATAATACTTGCTATGTAGTAAAATAAATCCAAAAGAATGAAAAATAAGAAAACAATATGAAATATCTCATTGGAAAAACAACTGACCTGGAAAATAGATCCAGGAGAGGGAATTAAAAAAATTATTGGTCTGTCTAAAAGCCATGATCAAAAAAAGAGCCTAGACATCATTTTTCAAGAAGTTATCAAGGAAAACTGCCCTGATATTTTAGAACCAGAGGGCAAAATAGAAATGGAAAGAATCCACCTATCTCTCCTGAAAGAGATCCCCAAAGGAAAACTCCTAGGAATATTGTAGCCAAATTCCAGAGTTCCCAGGTCAAGGAGAAAATATTACAAGCAGCCAGAAAGAAACAATTCAAAATTGTGGAAACACACTCAGGATAACACAAGATCTAGTAGCTTCTACATTAAGGGACCAGAGGGCATGGAATATAATATTCCGGAGAGCAAAGGAGGTAAGATTACAACTGAGTTCCTTTAAACATCCTGAAGCCAGTAGGAGCTCATCCTGCCAAGTAGTAGCAAAGGATAAAGCCAGCTTTCCACACCATCCAGTGTACACCTCTAGACATTTGGAGTTGAGACTGTGTAGTAAACACTAAATAAATAGTACTTTATTATTATTGTTACATTCAGAGTTTTCTTCAGTTTACTCATGTCTCTGTGTTTCTGGATCAGGACTTAGTACTAGAGCCAGATTTTACCCTCTCTCAGTTTGGGTAGATGGACCCTGTTTCAAGTCTTATCCCCTCTGCAGTCTTGATGATGTTGCTGCAGTTCTAGATTAGATGACTGGCACCAGGTCACCAATGCCTGGGCTATGAAAAATATCCTCTGTGCTATGCTGCAATCCTGGCTTTTGACTCTTCTTTGTTTTTAACCCACAGTTTGAGTTTTTTGGCTTCAGCCCACCTTTGACTCCTTCCCTTTCCATGATCCCCAATTTCAAATTGACTCTACACACTGTCCTGATATACCTCAAATCGATGTTACATACAGCCTTTCTTTTTGTCAGTCATCTACTTGGAGTAAATACTTAGCAGCACAACTTCTTTGTGAAAGGGCATGGATGTTTTAGCCACTTTACTTGCTACTTTATAATTTAGGCACTGTGTAATTCCAAATTTCTTTCCATTGTAGTTATACTGATTCTTAGCCCTCCATCTGTTGGTGCTTTAATCTATTTCTTTTTCTACAACCCTTCCAATACTGACTATTCCCATTTTTTGTCATCTGTGCTGTAGCTTTTCTTTTGATGTGTACTCTGTTGACTGCCCATAACTGTCTCACTTGGTTGCTAGTACCCAACTCTAGGGCTTTCATCTTCTCCTTAGGGTACTGAGGGCTGTATATGATAAATTAATTTGTAATTTCTCCTTCTTTCTTTATCTGTAAAATGAGGAATTTGGAGTAGTCTCTTGCGTCACTTCCAGCTCTCCATCTTTGATCCTGTGGAGGAGGATTGTTATCTGTCAGTTACACTTATTTATACCCTTAGATTTAGAATTGGGAGGTACTTTGGAGGTCATGCAATACAAACCCCCGTTTTGTAGATGAATAAATGAAGAACAATGGAGGTTAAATGACTGTTCAAAATCACATTGTAATAAGTGTCAGGAGTGGGATTTGAACTCAGGCCTTCTAACTCCAGAGCTAGTGCTCCTACTGTATACCATATTGCCTCTCTTCTGTTAAGTAGGCAGTGACATGAATGACATGAGCAGGAGTAGTTTGGGAGCTTGTGGAGCAAGCTACTAATGTCAGTAATGGAATTCAAGAAGCATTGGCTAAAGGTCCATTTTGTGTCAGGCCTACTAGGCAATGAATGGGGATACAAAACCAAAATCAAAACTGTCCCTGTGATCAAGGGGCTGGCCTTTTGCTGTGGGGAAACAGTATATAAGGAAATTTGAATGTGGATTTTTTTTGTTTAGTTGTTTTTTAGCCGTGTCTGACTCTCTGTGACCCCATTTGGAATTTTCTTGGCAAAGATACTGGAGTGGTTTGCCATTTCCTTCTCCAGCTCATGTTACAGATGAGGAAACTGATGCCAACAGGGTTAAGTGACTTGCCCAGGGTCACACAGCTAGTGAAGTGTCATTTGAACTCAGGAAGATCAGTTTTTCTGACTCTAGGCCCAGCACTCTATCCACTGCGCCACCTAGCTGTCCTAAGTAACTTTCAGAGACAGGAAGAATGAGAGCACTAGCAACTAGAATGTGTGTACTCATGTGTGTAATGCTCTAAATCACTGTTGATTAGAGAAATGCAAATTAAAACAACTCTGAGGTACTACCTTACACCTCAGATTGGTTAATATTACAAAAAAGGAAAATAATAAATATTGGAAAGGATGTGGGAATATTGGGATACTAATGCACTGTTGGTGGAGTTGTGAACTGATCCAGCCATTCTATAACAATTTGGAACTATGCCCAAAGGGCAATAAAACCATGCATACCCTTTGACTTAGCACTACCCCAACTAGGTCTGTATCTCAAAGAGATTAAAAAAAAGGAGAAAAGACCAATTTATACTATGTTATTTATAGCAGCTCTTTTTGTGGTGGCTAAGAATTGGAAATTGTGGGGATGTCCATTAACTGGGGAATGGCTGAACAAGTTGTGATGTATGATTGTAATGGAATACTGTTGTGCTATAAGAAATGACTAGCAGGATGCTCTCAGAAAACCCTGGAAAGACTTATATGAACTGATGCAGAACCAGGAGAACATTGTACACAGTAACAGCAATATTGTATGAGGAGCAGCTGTGAATCACTTAGCTATTTTCAGCAGTACAGTGGTCTGAGACAGTTCTGAAGGACTCATAATGAAAAATGCTGTCTGCCTCCAGAGAAAGACTGATGGAGTCTGAATACAGACTGAAGCATATTATTTCTCTCTCTCTCTCTCTCTCTCTCTCTCTCTCTCTCTCTCTCTCTTCTTCCACAAAGTGACTAATATGGAAATGTTTTACATGATTGCACATATATAACCTATATCAAATTGCTTACAGTCTCAGGGAGGGCGAGAATTTGGAAGTCAAAATAAAAAAAATTAAAACTTTTTATATGGAATTGGGGAAAATATTATTTTTAAAAAGAAAGAATTCCTAGAGGGGGATGGTACTTGAGCAGAGCTTTGAAGGAACCTAGGGATTTTTTGGAGCTCAGGTGAGAAGTGAAGTACATTGCAGGTGTGGAGTCGTCTTCTGCAATAGCATGGAGGTAGGAGATAAAATGAGGAAATGCAAACAGAATAGTGTAGTTGGAAAGTAGAATGTGTCTGATAAGTAATTTTTCAATTTAAGAACTGACTTTCAAGTTTGTATTTTATTATGAACTTTGCAATCATCAACAACCATGAGCATTTTAGTATACAAAGAACAAGATTGAATATAAAAACGTGAACTTCCATCATATAGAGTTTTTTTTTAGGAAAAAGTCACAAGTGTGAAAAAAATTTAACAAAACTGCTCTATTTGTATCCCTTCTGAATGTTTTTTTGTTTTCTTTCGTATTCCCCTGAAAATTCCTCCTCCTCCTCCTTCTCTCTCTCTCTCTCTCTCTCTCTCTCTCTCTCTTGCTTTCTCTTTCTTTCTCTCTTTCTCTTTCTCTTTCTCTCTTTCTCTCTCCCTCCCTCCCTTCCCTGCCATCTTCCTAAATTAACCCCTTATAGCAAATAAGTATAGCACTGAGCTTGTTTTGTCTGTAAGGATGATGTTTCCTTTGGCAGTGAGGGTAGCTATCTGGGAGAGGGGAGCTGGCCTTATTTCACAAAGCCAAGAAGGCAGATCTATGGATCATGCAGTGAGAGTCATTAAAACCATCAGCATGCCAGGATCTCTTTCCTAGCATAAATGTTCCCACTGATTTTGGGAGGAGGGTAGGTCTGTAACATTTTTACAACACTGGTCTCCTCCTTCATTCAGTTAGTGAAGATGACAGCAAAGGAGGAAGTCCCTTACTATAGTTATAGCCTCTTGGGGAAGCAGCTATGGAGAGAGGATTTTTCCTCTGACCATGTTTTTCTCACCAGTGATACTTTAGTTCCTGCCTTTCATGCGAATTTCAACAAATATGCTGAATATCTTTATTCTATAGCGTGTAGCCAGGAGGGGGAGCTAAAAGTCTACAAAGAGAGCTCATAACTTTGGTGAGGGAGTTTGCACATAAAGTAAGTCTTTGTTAATCCAAGTCCTCTGAAGACAGAATCTGATTTGGACATCTATAACAGTATTGTTATTGATATCAAAAAGTTAAAAGTAAGTAGTGTCACTTGAGACAAGTGCCTGGCATGTTATAAGGTAATGTAGATTGTAGACTAAAGGAAAATAGCTTTAAATTTTAAAGTATTGTATAATTTTAACTTTTATTAATTTGAATGACAGGACTCTTTGCCATGCACCTTACTTTGGATTAATCAGGTTTTACTATAGAGTATATAAACCATGCCATTAGAAGGACCTGAAGATGTGAATGGGATTATTCCTCCAGTAGTACAGATGCCAGCCTATCCATAGCTGTGCGGTTATTGTTCTGTGCTTGATTTTAAATTCTTCAGAGATCTCAGCATGCTGGAATCCTTTCCCTGTGTTTCTGAATAGTCTATAGGTACTAGCGTAGTACTTCAGCTCTTCACCTGTTACATCTTGCTCTTGCTGAGTGAGTGGCCCGTCTTCTTTTGCAGCTATATATTCTCTGGATGCCTCTCTCTGCATCAAGTCATAATCTAGCAACTTACTTAAACCTGCCACATCTCTCATTTGGCTTTTAGGTCAACTTGTGTTTTTGATTTGTTAGAGATTGTGGAGTTCCATGATTTGCACCCATGTAGTATTACTAGAGGAGTACTTTTGTTAGAAAGGTGAGGTTTTTTTCGAGATGCAGCTTGGAATTATTTGGAAGCACTCTAAATTTTCTCAAAGGCAGTTTAGCCTATTGTTTTGCTCCTGTTCAGTTCTGGGCTCTCCAGTTCATTTTCTCTCTGCAGTGCCTGTCCAAGGTACACACTGGTATTTGTTGACCCACAGACTCAATGAGCTTTCCTTCAAGCTGCACATCTTTACACTGTAAGGACTAAAGCTTCTTTGGTAGTCAGGGTACCAGTTGGGAGACAATAGTAATTTTTTCCTCATTTGTTTTTTCCTTTGTGTTATTATTCTTGTTATTAAACGTATCTGTTTTAAAGAGGTATTCTTGATATATTGTTTTTATATCACTCATTTTCCAGTATATCCTTTTCTCCTTCCTTACCCAGCAGCCATCCATTGAAACAAAGAATAAAACAACAAAGGGAAAAAAGTAGTTCACCAAAGCCAACCAATACATCATATGGTATATGTAGTAATTCATATCTATAATTCTTTATCTTTGCCAATAAGGCAGGGTGATACATTTTTTTTCTTTAACTTTTCTCTAGGGCTAGAGTTTTTTGTCAGTATAGTTTTTCAGCCTTTAGTTTGTTTCTCTCTCTGTCCTTGTCTCTCTCCAGCCCTCTTCCTGACCCTGTTCCTCTTCTTCTCCATAGTCCTTTCTATTAACATTGCTGTAATTGTGGTATATATAATTTTCCTATTACTAATAGCTTTACTCTGCATCAGTTCACATAAGCAGATCTCTTGAGCTGTGACTGATCTCATTAAGGAGTCTAGTATTCTAGGTCTTAATGCAATCAGCAGTATGTCATCTGTAAACAGAAGTATCTGGAGGACCTCACCCTCCATAGGGAATCACAGTATGTCTTCTATGATAATGGCAAACATCCTTGGCAAGTATATGCCTCCCTGTTTAATGTCTATCTTGATGTTGACAATTATTTTTGTGTTTTTTTCTGACAAGGAATCTTATGTGATTTTTATATATGCATGGGAGTCAACATTTTGGAGGAAAGCCTTTAAGTCTGCATTTTGTTCTATGTGTCAGATGATTTATATAATCAGAAAAAAAGCCAAGTTTATCCTTGAAACAAAGACTCATCTTTTCAGCACCGATATTTTTTGCAGTGATGTTGTATGGCTTTAAAGCATGGAATACCAGAGTCTCCAAAGCAGACACTTCTGGGTTAATGTATAGACTTGTGGTGGGTCTAACTAGTCTGTAGCTTATTTCAGTTCAATAATTGTGCCCTTGAAAAAACATTAAAGATATAAGAAGATGAATGATTGGAAAATCAGGTGTCCAAGTCATGTAGTGAGAGTGAATGATATGCTAGAGACAGCTGGTGCCAGTGGAATGTTAGGAGACCCAAAGGAAGACCTGTAGCATATTGTCTGATCCCCTGTGGTGTATAGCAGTTGTACAGGAAATAAGTCTGGGACAGGGTGTTATGTGTACTCTTGGAGAAAGTATGGCCGTTGACAAGATTGAGATTTTGTACTGTGGCAGAAAGTAGCTAGATTTGGCGTCAGAGCAGAATACCTCGTTTGTAATGTTGGCTCAACCAAGCACGAGGTCACTTGTTGTGACTTTGAGAAAGTCACTTAGGTGACTTGTAGATCGTAGTTTCTTTATCTCTGAAATGAGGGGATTGGCCCACATGACCTTTAAGATCCTCTAAATCTATGTATGGAAGAGAATCGCTGCTAACTTTTAAGATTATTCTGTGTCTGGCATGGATTTCTTCCCTGTGTACTTGGCTGTTCTTTTCCTTCCCATCTTCATTTTTAGTGCTATTTCCACTTGTTCATATAGCACATTCTTGGACTCAGGGGCTAGAGTCCAAATATGCTAATTCATTGTCATCAAAAATGATAATTGTTTGTTATAGAAATGCTGACAGCTGTTTTGTTTTTCACTTCTCCTTTTTTCCTGTTTTCATCTGAAAATACTGTTGAGATGATCTGGCTCAGTTTGGTTTCATGTGAAGTGGTCTGATGTCTCTTTTACCCTGGCACTGCTTTTCACAGTTTTGGGAGGTGATGCCACTTGCAGTCTTCACCATAGTTTTCTCTAACATTTTGCAAAAGGGGAGAATTCTGCATGGCTTACTGTCCATTATGCTTCTTTTTTTGTTTACTTCTGCTTCATTCCTTTATCTTTCCTGTTCCTTCTCTCCCTTCTTAAGCTTTGTTGTGACTTTCCCTTTTACCTCTCCCCTATTTTGCCTTTTCCTCTGCCAACCTCGGCTTTTCAGTTGTGTTTGGGCAACTCAGGGGATTCAAAAACCTTGCTTAGTTAGCTCTGATAGTAGAACTTGGGGCTAATGTCCCTGCTGTAGGAAATCCAGACATTCCTAGGGATCATTTGTTTAGAAGGAAGTGAGCTAACCTACTCACATCTTCAAAACAGGTGAAGTACCCTTATACTTATGTGATTTAGTACTTGCTATAGATTATCTGACAAATGACTTTTTTTTGTAGAGTAGCAGGGGTTATTTTTTTTTTACCTCATTTCTCCAAAGATTTTTATATCATCCCAGCTCTTCTTTTTATTGCACAAGACAGTGGTTTCTTCAGTGTTTTCTTTCTAAAAAAGTCTTTAATTTTTTGTCATATTGGCAAATATCAACAAAAGTATAATGTGACGTTACAAAGCTTAGGGATTTTGGCAGCAGTATTGAATTCACTGTATTTAAACACTCCCTATTTCTTTTCACTAGTTATTTCCTGTGACCATAGTAACACTTTAAAATATCATGTAAGGGCAGTGGTATGAGAATTAGTCTTTCAGATTTTGAGGTTTTGTGACTTTGTGCTTAGTGGAAAGAATATTGAGCTTGTAGTAAGAAGACCTGGATTTGAAGACTAGTCTTCAGGGGCCAGTCACTTGAATTTGTTGAGGGCGGGAAAGTGTTTTCTTGCCATTTCCTCACTTATCTTGGGTTTCTAATATCCTTTCAATTCTGACTATTCTTTTTGGCTTACATTTTGCCCAACCAGTAGCCTTATCCCTTCCTTGTTCATCCTTTGCTTCCAATATAATTTAAAGAGCCCTTTCTTCTCCATTTCCCGCCCCCCCCCTCATCTTTTGTACTTAGTAAAATGCTCAGCTTGCTCTGGAGATTAGTTTTCCTGATGCTTTTAGGGGTAGAATTGCGATTCTTTTGTATTCTTCCTCAGTTACCTGCCCTTGCTTTCATCTTTCCTTTAAAAGTCAGAGCTTATAAATATGCTTCCTTTCTACTTAGATGTATCTTTTTCTTCAGTGAAATAATTTACAATTGCATCATTGGAATCTTATTGAGATCCTCCAGTTCCTTTCAAGCCAACTATCTTGTTTCGCTTCTCAGTTTCTTGTGATCCATTCTTCTGCTATTAAGGCTCATTTTAGACCATACCTAGAATTACCCTTCCTTAAATTATGAATTTTAAGATGAAATAATAAATCTTGCCCCAAAGTTTCTTTGCTTCTATGTCCCAATCAGCATCACCTTTTAGGTCAGACCCAGGTAATCTTTGTTGCTTTCCTTCACCTTCTGAAATAGGAGACTATTCAACAAGGCAAGTTAGTAATTTTTCATACGCTCTTCTTTTAGTGCAGACCTCTAGTAGATTTCTGACAGAAGTTCCCTTCACAACTACATTCTTATCTTCACTTAGCTTTGTTATTGGTCAGAAACTTGCCTTGCACAAGTCTTGTACAAGAAACTTGCCTTCTTCCACATAAGGTAGTATGGATTATGATTTTTCATCACGGTATTCTTCTATGTTCCTTCTTCAATATTCATAGTATAATTTTCATCTACTTCCTCCCTTGGGTTTGTAATTTACCACAAATTAGCATATCTGCTTGATTTTTGAAAAGATATTTATCCATGTTTGCTTTAATTACTGTATTGAAAGTTAATTATTACGCATTCCTAACTTTCTGAATTTCCTAGGTGTTGAGTTACATCTCCCCCCGCCCCTCCAATTTGGAGAAGATATACCAAGCCTAATGTTAATGTTCATCCAATTGCCTTTAACAAAGATAAGGTATTTATTAGGATTTGTTTCAAGTCTTTCTATTCAAATGGGAATTTTTAGTAGTTGGCATGTCAACATTTCTTGCTTTTGAAGTCCTAGGGGTAATAAATTGATCTTTAAACCATTTATAATTTATTTCCCTCCCACTTGATAGTGTTTTGTTTTTTCCAGTTACATATAAGGATAGTTTTCAACATTTACCTTTATAAGATTTTGAGTTCCAGATTTTTTTCTCCCTCTCTCCTATGTACATGACTTATGTGTACAAAAGAGAATAGTCTTTACAGAATATTAGAGAATATTCTTTACAGCCTTCTGGAGATGGAAGGGAGTGCTTTGGTCTTCTAAATTCGGATTAAGGTAATAGTTTATTTAGCCCCTTCTAGTTTTTCCTTTTTTTAATAGGAAAAGTCTCATCTCTGACATATGTTAAGAAATTCCCCCTCCTTTTGGGGGTAGGTTCTGGGATGGTGACTAGTCAGGAAGAAGATATGAGCTATTATCTTTCAGATCTAAGTTGGAGAGCAGTTATTAGTTGCAAGGGTAGGGAACCTGCAGCCTTGAGATCACATGTAACTTTCTAGGTCCTTGGGTGTAGCCTTTTAAATAAGTCCAAGTTTTACAGAACAAATCCTTTTATTAAGGGTATTTGTTCTGTGAAGTTTGGATTTGGTCAAAGGGCCATACTTGAGGACCTAGAGGGCCACATGTGGCCTTGAGGCTGCAGGTGCTCCACCCCTGGTTTAGGGGAATGAGGTTGTGGGTTTAGAATGTTTCCCAGTTTACTCAAGGCTGTCTAACAAGGGGGATATGTAAGATCTTCTCTGATTTGAGGTGTTTTGGGGCCGTTTTTTGTCCAGATGAACAGTTATCTTTAAATTTTCAAGTGAGGGAAATGGGAAAACAAACAATTAAACTAGGTAGATTAAACAATTAAAACTAGATAGATATCCAGGGTGGTAGTCAAATTCCATATTGCCTGGCCAGTGCTGGGAGGATGGCGTTGGGTTGTGAGGATCAGAGGCCTTATGGAGGTGCTTACCACTTGTCCCTCATGGGCCTCTCTGTATAAATGCTAACTGAAATTCCATAGAGGAATGGGGGATGGGGAATAATCTTCTGATGTGTAAGTATCTTAATGGGGGAGGGGAGAAAGGGGCTTAATTACTAATATAACTTCATATAAAAGTGCATATACTATTTGTAATGTATATGTATATATATTGTGTATATATGTATGTGTTTATTCGAGCAGGAAACACCAGTTCATTTATATTTCTCAGAGGAAAGATAACATTTAAATTTACTAAATTTTAGGAAGCACACATATCCCTATACAAATCATGAGGAATATAGGAGTAAGAATAGTGACTAGATCCCTTATTTAATTTGTGTGGGGAGCCCCCAGGTGAGGAAACTCCCTCTACCAACGGACGACAGTACCTTCTCTTCAACTTATAGTCTTAAATTGTTGCTTAGAGCATGGAGAAGTTAAGTGACAGGATCATACAGCCAGTGTGAGAAGTCAGAAGCAGAACTTGAACCCAGGCTTTCCTGACTCTGAAGCCCTTTCTTTAGCTACCCCATGATGCCTTTCCAAGAAGGGACATAAGTGCTACAGACTAGATACTATAAAATGAACGAGAGGTGAAAAATTGAAGTTATGTTGTGAGAATGTTCAGTAGGACTTGGCACATAATTGGATACAGGCAACGTGAGGGAGAGTGAAGAGCCTAGAAGACTTGAGTTTCAGGCGTGGGAAGATGATTATGCCATCAGCAGAGAGAGCAAATTTGGAATGAAAGGCAGGTTTACGGGAGAAGCTAATGAGTTCAGTTTTGGACATGCTGAGTTTGAGGTGCTGGCAAGACATTTAAAAGAATTATTCAGTAAGCAGTTGGGAATGTAGAACTGGAGTTCACGAGAGATGAAAGTATTTGGGAGTCAGTGACATAAGTTGTTCAAGTGTTTCAGTTGTTCAGGCATTCTTCGTGACCTCATATGGCAAAGATCCTAGACTGGTTTGCTGTTTCCTTCTCCCACTCATTTTACTGATGAGGAAACGGAGGCTAACAGGGTCCTCCGGTTTTTAAGTGCCTGAGGCTTTATTTGAACTCAGGAAGATCCATCTTCCTGACTCTAGGCCTGGCACTCTGTCGACTGTGCCACTTAGCTGCCCCACAGTGACAAGAGGGGATTGGTATTAGTGAATTAAGCTGAATCGAGTTCAGTTTAATTCACTTAGCCTCCCTGGGTCTTACAGCTGAAAGAGCATTGGTTCCCAAGTCAGGATCTGGCTTCATATCTCACCTGTAGTGCTTATTACCTGTGTGACCTTGGGCAAGTGAGTTAACTGCCTTGAGACTTAGTTTCCTCATCTGTAGAAGGAGGGAGTTGGACCAGATGGCTTCTGATACCCCTTTCAGTTCTGGGTCTGTGATCCTATGTTCTCTTCATTTGTAAAATGAGGGAGTTGGACTGGGGGATTTCTGAGGTTCATTCTAGGTTTCTGAGAAATGATTTTTTCTGCTCTAGTAATTGCTGTAGGAGGGAGAGAATTTTCTGTTCCTTTGTAAGACTGCTTGTGGGTAGTATTTGTGATTCTTGGAGGTTGGGTTTAAAGGTTTTTCCTTGCTGGGCCTTGACTTTTGGAACTATCAGAACTTCTATTCCTTCTCCCATCTCTTTTCTTTGTCATAACATTTTTAATGCTTTACATTTAAATATTGTGATATATTTATT
Organism: Phascolarctos cinereus; assembly: GCF_003287225.1. Classification (NCBI taxonomy): domain Eukaryota; kingdom Metazoa; phylum Chordata; class Mammalia; order Diprotodontia; family Phascolarctidae; genus Phascolarctos; species Phascolarctos cinereus. Next base: position 347,832,847 of record NW_027555847.1, on the reverse strand, counting down.
TTGCTATTGTAAAAATCCCCAGTATCTGATTCATTTTAGTATTTTGTTTTTGATTCTTCTGTCTTTAAACTTTATCATGCCCTCTGGAGATGTCAGGAGTTTTGCAAAAAAGCCTCCATTCTGTTTTTGTCGACCATCATTGGGACATCTTTTCTAGTTGCAAGATTTGTATAAATCTTTCATATTTGTATAAATTTGTACAAAAACTCTATAGTTGTATATAAATTATAATAATGCTAATTGATATATAGTGCTTTGCAATATGCAAAGCATTGTAAGTATCTCATTTCATCCTTAAAACATCCCAGTGAGATAAATACTGTCATTCCTATTTGTAGAGCCTCATGGGGAGGTTGCTCAGTTACATAGTCTGTGGTAGGATTTAGGCTTGGGTCTTTCTGACTCTATCTGCTGTATTATGTTGCCTCTCTAAAAATTCCTATGTTTAACAGAAGGGTACAGAGAAAAGAAACATTCTATTGCTTGTTTTTTAAAAATAGTTTTTTGGTGCTACCTTGTGCTTTACTTCCTACTTTATGTTTACTGATTATTTGTTTTTGTCCGCTATCACACAATTAATATGTGGCAGAGATGGTATTTAAATCCATGTGTTCTGGCTGCAAATTGAGTGTTCTTTTCACTGGGTATAAATTTGTAAGATCTCAAAATGCAAAGGACTGCTGCTTTTATGGTTAACAAAGATTTGATATAATTTGTTTTTTTTCTGACTAATAAAACACAATTCTTAATTTATCTTCATCATCTACCCTTTCTATGGTTAAATTGAGTTATCTCTTTTTAAGCTAGTTAAGGCCCACTTTTAGGCAGTCTTAATTCCGTAATTTCAGTATCTAGTGTAGTCACAGTTAGAACTTTTACTTAATCTGTCATTTATGTAGTTGTTGTATTGAGTAGCTACTAGTTTTTGCTGTGGGGCTATCTCCAGTAGTTTTGATCTGTATTTCACCACTGGACCCAGATGCCTCCAAAGGAGAGAGTGAGGCTGGAGACTTTACACAGCCCTGCCTCACTCAAATGCAATTCACTTTCAAGACATCACCTTTCTGATGTCATTGATCCTCTTTGTGAATGAAGGACAAACAACAATAAACAGTATTTGCTATGATTACTTGTGGGATTGATGCACGGAGTATTTAAAAGTCATAGCTTTTGATTTCATTAGTAGAGTTTGAATAAAATCAAGTATGGGGAGAATATTGCATAATTTTCATCGTATAACTTTTTTGTGTTGGTTAGAATGAATATCTGTTGTGGTACTGACCACATCTGCTTCTAGTTAGAGTTTTAGTTTCATATAGGAAATTTGTGCAATTTGCTAATTTTTGAAAGGTTTCAATATTCAATGAAGATTTTTTTTTCTTAAAGAACTTCTGCTCATTTTTCACTATTATTAAATTACTGAGGTAAATATATAGTTGGTTGTCTCTTCCCAGTTGTGCTAATTGTTCTTCTGATGCCCTTGCTTGAAGAGCTAGAAAAGGTGCCCTAAAAATTGTCTGCTTCACCTAATCTAACCCTGGCGTATTTACCATGGCAGGTGGGGATCGTATCCTGTGGTCAAAACATAAAAAAGTCAGAATTTCAGTAGCTGAAAAGAAATGTGAGTTGTGTAAATTTAGAGCCATCTCTATTCCAAATATTCATATAGGCTATTTATGCCTAAGCTCTGGTAGAGCCTTCTGAGCTCTTATTAGTCTGATTAGCCTCAATTGGACACATTATACATTGACCCTGACATAGTGATGTCATTTTGGTCCTTCGGGATTACAAAGGACAACAACCACCATCTTACTGCCATTGTTTGTGGAGAGAACAGGAGCATTTTTAAATCTTTTGTTAAAACTTTTCCTTTTTTGTGTCAAATGTTGAGATTCAGAAAAGGCTATTGGATTTGGCTCTTAAGATATCACTGGTAACCTTTGAGTAGTTTCCCTAGGAGTCATGGAGGCACAAGCATGTTTGTAGTGGGTTCAGTGAGTGATGAGGCAGTGGAGGTAGTGATTGTAGTCTGTTCATTTTAGAACTTTGGCAGTGAGTGGAAGGGGTAGGGAGGGAGGGAGAGAGAGAGAGAGAGAGAGAGAGAGAGAGAGAGAGAGAGAGAGAGAGAGAGAGAGAGAGAGAGAGAGAGAGAAAGCTCAAGGCAGCAGAAGGGTCATAGAAATATAATTTTAAGTTATCAACTTAAACATATTTGTAGGCTAAAGGGCCAGTTGAGAAGGGGAGTGGTTGATGGAATTAAATTCTGGTGAGTGGAATTAAAAGCTTTGGTCTCTTGATAAAGAATAGGGAACATTTCTTCCTTTGACACAGTAGGAAAGGAAAAAATAATGAGTGAGAACACAGAATTTTTTAGGTCTGGAAGAGGGAAGCTGAGGAAGCTCATGGCAGCTGGCCTTTTTCTCAATAAGAGGTGAGGTAATCCACTATGAATATGAGGGGGTAGGGGTATAGTTAGGGATTGAGCAAAGAGGCAAAGGTTTGAAACGATCATGGAGGGAAATGTGAAAAAAATGAGTTGGATAATAAGATTGCTGAGCTCTGGGGAGGCCCTTGCTGAGGCTTAGATAACATTCATTTGTCCTGGAAGCAGATTGGACAGGTTTTGTGATTTTCTCCAGCATATTTTGGCCAGGGAGGGAATTGGAACAGAGGAGGTGAATGGTGAATGTGACCTATCATTGGTGGCTACAATGGTGGTAAGGAATGATGAAAGTTCGAAAGGTGTTGAAAGACTCAGGTGGAAAAAATACATTGAAATTGTTGGTCACTTTAAGATTTGGTAGGGAAGTTGTGATGAACTGGAGAAGCAGGATGAAATAATATGCATCAGAGATTCTCAGCTTTAATGGGATTATAGGATTTGGAGCTAAAATGGCTTTCAGAGATGATAAAGTCTATTATCCTCATTTTATAGGTGAGGTGACTGAGGAGCAGAAATTAAGTGATTCAAGCAAGGCTATACAATAGCAGACCTTAATTAGAACCCAGATCTTCTGAGCTATGGTACTTAACTGTTTGATTTCATGCTGTGTTTTCTCACCTTTCTAAAAGTGTTGTATGGCACATATCTGCTTATTTTAATTAATTTCAATGTAGATTATTGGAAAGGTATGAGAATTTTACAATTTAATGTATAGGCCATATTTATTGCACTTCATGTTTTACAAAATGCTTTCCTCACAACAAATCTATAGGAGAGGAAGTATGTCGTTGTATCCCCATTCTACAGATGAGGAAACTGAGACTTAGAGCCAGCATTGAAACCCACATCTCTGACTCTAAGACCAGGGCACTCTCCTTTGTACTGCATTGCCTATAGGTTATTGCAAATGCCATATGGTTTGGGATCAGTGCCCTGTCTCCTTAATTATGATGTCAGCATACAAGAGGATATTGCCACAATCATTAGGAGAATTCTTGGCTTAAGTTGGCTGGTTTTTAACATACATAATTTGTACTCCTTTCTTTATGGTTTTATTTTTCCCTAGGTAAAAAAGCACCGGTTTTGTTTACGAAAGACATGATTGAATCAATGAAGGAAGGCTCAGTTGTTGTGGATTTAGCAGCTGAAGCAGGAGGAAACTTTGAAACTACTAAACCAGGAGAACTTTATGTCCATAAGGTATTGTTAGAACAGTAATGGCTATAGTAGTCAAGCATTTTGCTGATGCAGTGTGTCTGTGTCTAAGAATCAAAATGTTACTTTTAGAAGTATCAATTCAGCAAGTATTTATTAAGCATTTTCTATATACTTAATAATTGTCATTATTAGGGATGCAAAGGAAAAATGAAACCACCCCTGCCCTCAAGAGCTGGCCTTAGACTTGAGTTTGTGTATGGGATGGGGAGAGGGTTGAAACAACGTCTGCAAAGATAAATGAATACAAAATATGTACAAAGCAGTTTACGGGAGGTGAGGTTGGGTAGAGACTTAGTGAACTCAGTGGTCTGCACTACCTGGCAAATTGGTAAAGCTGTCAACAATTTTATAATTGAAAGACTGAGGCTGAGGTGGTCTTTTTCTTAAAAGGGATTTAAAAAATCATATTGATATAATGTATCTATATATGAAATTATTGGTATATTTTGAAAACATTTAAATATATAGGTTAGCTATATTCATAAATTACCATTAGACTATGAGCTCCGTAAGGGCAGAGATTTTTCTTTCCCTAGCACTTAGCCTAGTGTCTGGCACAAAATAAGAACTTAATAAATGCTTAATATTTGACTGAATGAAATTAGAACTATCCTATGTTTCAAAGTTTGGTAATAAACTTTATTAACTCTATTTTCATTTGTCTAGGGAGTTACTCACATAGGCTACACAGACCTTCCTAGCCGAATGGCTACCCAGGCCAGTACGCTGTATTCAAACAATATTACCAAACTTCTAAAGGCAATCAGCCCTGACAAAGATAATTTCCACTTTGAGGTGAAAGATGACTTTGACTTTGGCACAATGGGCCATGTCATTAGGGGGACTGTGGTAATGAAGGTAAGTAAGCCTATTAATTCCTTCCTATGTCCTGTGGATTATCTTTTATGGATTTCTGTTTAAGACAGAATATTGCTTTGGGGTTCTGTAGGTGTGTTGTAACAAAAATTTATGGGTATGTACATAAAAGAAATAGCTTTTAGCAAAACAAAAAAAAAACCGACCCAGCATCATGACTGTTTACTTTAAACATTTTTGTTATTTGATATTTGTTTAATTTTTAAATCCTCTTTTCTAATTTTTATTAGGATGGCAAGATAATTTTCCCAGCACCAACACCAAAAAATATTCCTCAGGGAGCCCCTGTGAAACCAAAGACAGTAGCTGAGCTTGACGCTGAGAAAGCAGCTGCTCTTACCCCATTCCGAAAGACCATGACCACAGCATCTGCATACACAGCAGGTGAGGGATAGCATACTTGCCTCTCCTGCTCCCTCCTCTCGTACCTGTCCCTCCTCCAACTGGGATTGTTTAATTTGAGTTTCATAAGTAATGCATTAAGTATCAAAATTATTTGTAAATCTCCTGAAAGCCTTATATTCTTCATTAGATTTCACTGGAAATTGGGCCCTTTTAAAATAATTTCCCTTAGAACAGGAGTTCTTAACCTGGGACCTGGGACCTTGAAAAAAAAAGTTAATAGCTATGTTTCTTTTGTCATCCAAAGTATGCTGTTTTTTGCATTGAAAAAACATGATTCTGAAAATGATTAAGATCCTTTGTTAACAATAGTTAGAGTGAAATCGTTAAAGAGTTTTGGCTTCTTTTGAAATTACAGAATGATATGTATGAAAATATATTGAATGTATGAAGATAAATCACTCATTTCCTTTTTTTTGGTGGGCATAAAACCAACCAACTATGATTGTCTACAGAGTTGGGTAACACTGGGGAATCCAGGTGTTTGTCTTGAAGAATAAGAACTGGGATACAGGTATAGCTATCATGTATTTAACTAACATTCTGTTAGCCTCATTGAGGATCTTTTAATTCTTGCCTTGCTTACTTTACAACTTACTAGTAACTATTTGTTTCTAACTGTGACTTAGTTACAGCTTTAAAATATATATGGTTATAGGCAGTAACACATGCTCACCTTGACTACAGTTATCCCCCTTGGAATTTTTAATATTGCAGATATGCTTTTAGTTCTTTGGTCAGAAATTTCTCTTTTAATTTAGTTAGATCTCTGCCTGGACAAAAGCTGAAGCATAATTATTAACAATTAATAGGCAAATCTAACTTTTGTATTCTTAGATGCTTCAAAGTTCCCCAGTAAATCCTGGGATCATTCATTCATCCATTCATCCATCATCTATTTATTACCAAGCTAAATAAACCACTCTTCTTTTACAAAGGCTCAGCCTCTGTTAATTCTCAAGTTTATGGCTCCTACTTATGAATGGGTGGACCATCGACAGCACTTATTATTTCATTTAAATATGCTGGTTAATTGTGTTTTGTTAATTTAATTTTATATTAGTTTATCTTTGTAGTGAAGTATCTCTTCCAAAGCCTTTTGGGATTACTGAAAACCAAACTGTTGACTTCTTTGTCCTGGACCCCATTTACATTTTCTTTGAGTCGTGGACATTGCATTAAAATAAACATGAAAGAGGTGAATTTCAGCTTTAGAAAGGAAGGCATTTATTGGATTTCCTTTGCCTTATGAACTAGTCTGCATATTATTCTCATTTTGGTGTTCTAATGAACTTAAATAATTGATTAGAGGCAGATAAATAGCATTTCTCAAAATGGGGAGCTTAAAAAAATCTACAGTGTTTCTTTTAGATAACCTTGGTTTGAGAGGGAATCTTATTTTTTTCTTAGTTTACCTTTTATACAGCATAACATTTTAAGTACTTTACAGTGACATCACTTCATGTGATCTTCATGTTAATCTTGTGAAGCAGAAAGCACAAGGATTATCATTTTCATTTTACAGGTGAAGGGCCCTAAAGATCACTGAGATTGGGGGTTTGCTCAAGGCCACGCAGCCAGTAGAGCTGGGACGCAAAGGAAAATCTTCTCATTTCTTGTCCAGTGGGCTTTCCCTTGTACCACACTGACTTAATATGATGTACCTGTTTTTTGTTCTTTGAAAAATATCCAAGAAGCATCATGTAGAAATTGTTATAAAAACCTGTCTGAGGGGAAAATATTTTTAGGCATACACCAGTTTAGTAATTAGAAAGAAAACTTTCAAAATGTCACTTCATTTGTGTGAAACATAACTACATTAGAAAAAAAATCTTGGCTAACCTAAAAAAATTTAGGTACTGCTTATCTATTATTCAATTATCCTGCAAATAGTTAAGTAGCCAGGCATTTTGAAATAGTTTATCAGTGGAAATAGTACAAGGAAGTTAAACTATGCTTCTGCCTCCTTATAAAATAGTAGATCTAGAACTGGAAGGATCTTGGAGGTTATTGAGTCTAGCCCTCTCTTGGGGCCATAGGTTAAGAGCTAGAAGGGCTCTGAGAGGGCATTTAGTCCAACTCCCTCATTTTAACGATGAGACAGCTGAGGTCAAGAGAAATGAAGTGACTTGTCCAGGGTCACACAGGCATTATTCAAGAAAGCTGGAATTTGAACCCAGGTCCTCTGAATGGGAGCTTTCCTGAATGTTCCTATTGCTTCATCTGTAGAATGACATTTCACCTCAAGAAGATTACCCTGTTCAGAAAGTTGAGTTTGCTTGCTATCATTCCCCTGCTCCTTCCCCCCCTCACTTACCACTGGGTAACCCTGTTCTTCTTTAGAGGAATAGCCACACGTATGTTTGTTATTAAGGAAGGCGATAATTAAAGATGTATGTTCAGAACTGACTGTATTCTTCTGCACATTCTTAATTTAATTTGTGTTTTTTTTTCTTTTTAAAATCACATTTGCTGACTTGGTGCTGAAGCTGGCGCTCATGGCCCTAGCCAACAGAACAATCCAGATTCAGGAGCAATTGCAACACTTTGGCTCCCTGGGCTGGTGGACACCATATGTTTTAGGGAGGTGCTGGAGTGAATGAAATCCTTCCTACTCTTTTTAAACCTCCTTCCCTCACTCAGCCAAATTTTAGAGTGGCATAAATTTGGCTTTGTAAAAGCTATATCCTGGCCAAACCTTGGTGCCTTGTTGTGTTGTATACAGGCCTGTGATTTAGGGAATAAGAAGATTTATTTAACAGCTAGATGGCCCTGTCTATGTTTGATTATAACAGGGAATAGTCAGAGAGAGAGAGTGGGAAAGAGAGGAAAATGTGTAAGTTATTGCTGAAGTGATTCATAAATATTACCAACTTTGAAATTTTCTTTTTTTCAGATTTTAAGGAGTTGAGTTTTGATTATGAGTATCTCAGACTCCTTTTCTTTTTAAAAACTAAATTCATTATTTCTTTTTATTGACGATAATTATTTTTACTTTCCAGTCATTTCCAAGTATTCCCCATTCCTCTGGTTTTCCTTCCCATGTAGCAAAGAAAAGAGCAATTAAACAAAACTAACCAACATATTAAGTACATGTGTCAGCACAGGTGACATTTCAGTATACCACTCCTCCATTGAAAGGAGAGAGTTGTGGCCCTCATCTTTTCTCCTCATTGTCTTCCTATTAACTGTTAAATTTTACCTGTCATTATTTTAAAAAAAACTACTTACTATTGGCTGTCAGAGGAATAAATTAACTTTGAAAGCATTGACTATTCCCAATATTTTCTTTAGTGTGGACTTTTAACCTTAATAGATCAGATTTCTAATAACATTTTTTTCATGTTGTCTTTCTCTAGGTCTAACTGGTATACTTGGTTTGGGCATTGTATCTCCCAATTCAGCCTTCTCTCAGATGGTGACAACTTTTGGATTAGCTGGCATTGTGGGCTACCACACAGTTTGGGGTGTCACTCCTGCTCTCCACTCACCTCTGATGTCTGTAACTAATGCTATCTCAGGTATGGCACTTTTAGTCTAAGTTTTCCTGGAGCTTTCCTGCAGATTAGGTCATCATAGATTTTTTTTTGGCTATTTCAGTCCAACAATACTTGTACTTTAAGCAATAGCATGCTTAAACTTTATGTGAGTGTATTAAAAAATTGTTTCAGAAGATCTTGGTGTCTTAGGTAGTATGTTGTTCTGCTTCCAGGTAGAAATAAAATGCCATTTGGGGGATTTGATGATGTGAGCTATTTTAAAGGTTTTGTTGTGGGGGTTGCTGTAAATTTTGGCGTTGTAGTGTGTCTGTGCCAGACTACTTGGCAGAATCTGAAAATATCTAGGTACCTATTGATACCTAATTCAGTTAGCATTAATTAGTGCCTACTGTATGTCAGGCACTATTTTAGGTGCTGGAGATATTGTGATGTAAGTAATAAAATGTCTCTGCCCTCAAGGAGTTTCCATTCTCTTGGGGTGATATTGTGCACAACTAGTTTACTTGGCTATAGAGCCTACCTAGGGCCTAGGATTTCCCAAGCACCTGATGAATCAAGACCAGCTTGATTTTCTATCTCGAATGTGCATTGATGAGGCGGGAGGCAGGATGGAAGCAACTCTGTTTATTTTTAGCAAAGCAGTTAACTTATATAGTAAAGTAACAGGAACTCTTTCTCAAGTTACAATGACGTATAGCCCATGCTGTGCTCAAGGAGAGTGCATGCACGTCCTGTGCACTTATCTGACTCCAATCCCCGAATAGACTGCTAATGACCATACAATAACTAGGGGAGTTAAAGATTGTTAAAGATCTGTACAATGAGGCACCGAACCAGGCGACCTTTGCTCAGAGAACAACACCTGAGAGGGGCCTTCGCCAGTCAGTGAGACCTCATGAACAGCCTGTGACCCTCTACATCCTTACAAATCCCCAGCAGGGTAGGTTTAGATATGTTGTTTTACATAAAACTATATTATATTAAAAATAGTATCAAGTATGAAAATCAAATTGAATAGTATAATTTAAAGTAAATGGGAATATTCAATGTTCCTAGAAAAAGGTGGTGTACAACTCATGGGGCAATAGGCACCTTCCTTTGGTATCCCCCCGAGACCAAGAATAGTTTTAGCAATACAATATATTTGAGGTGAATGGACAATGTGGAGATATAGTGAGATGTAAGCTCCTTGTTGACTGGGACCTTTGTATCTTAGTTCCATGGGGAAGCAAAAGACTGAATCACAGAATCCCAGGTTGGGAAGAGTCCTCACAGGCCATTTGGTCGAAGAATCAGGGCATGAATCTCTTCTATGACAAAAGACTGAGTTTAGGTTCTTTCTTTGCCCCTTAGTTATATGACCTTGGGCAAGTCACTTCTCTTAATCTTAGCTTTACTTTCCTCATCTGCGAAATGGGAATAATATACTATCCATCTCACACAGTTGAGTTGAAGAAAATGATTGTAAGTCTTAAAGCATTACTGAAATGTAAGTAGTTGTTTTTATTACCTTTGTGTCCTACGAAGGGCCCAACACCGCCTGTGCTCAGTAGGTGTATGTTTCCTTAAAACATGAAAAAGAGCTCTTTTGGTGGGTCAGTATGCTCTATTACAAAAGAAAATTTGAAACATATAGTTTACCTTATATAAAGCTCTGAAAAATGAATAATCAGAATGCCTTAGGACTGTCCTGCTTAAAAGTGTGAATTTGGTGCTTCCTTGGGTCATTTTTCATCATTTTTGTTAAATCTTATAGGGAGATTAGTTATAACTTTAAAAACCTAATAGTTTTTGTATCTTTGTATGTCCCATTACTCTTCCTTCCCACTAAAAACCTTGTTCAGGTATTTTTTATTTATCTTGAAAACATATTCAAGTTAATTTTCCATCTTATAGGTATCATCCATTGGCCATTTTATTTCATTCTTTAATGGCCACACAAATCATAAAGTACTAAGATGAAATCAGTATTCTACCGTAAATAGCAACAGCTAGGTGGTATCATGGATAGAGTATGGACTTGGAATCAGGAAGACTTGAGTTCAAATATGATCGCAGACACTAACTAGCTGTATGACCCTGGGCAAGTCACTTGACCCCTGTCTCTCAGTTTCCCCACTGTAAAATGGGTATAATTATACCACATATTTCCCAGGATTGTTGTGAGACTAAAATAATATTTGTTAAGTACTTAGCACAGTGCGAGGCACATAGCAGGCACCTAATAAATACTTATTCCCTTCCTCCTTTTTTCCCTCCCTCACTGCTTTCTTCCTTCCCTCCTTATTTCTCTCTCTCCCACTTTCCTTCCTCCCTTCTTTCCTTGTCCCTCCATCTCTTCCTTTCTTGATACAGATTCTTTCTAATCGTAGAATCACATCTTCACTTCAACAAATATTTATTATTATATATACATACATATAGGCACACACATATACACACATTTACATACATACATACATGCATACATATACATACACGCACATATTATATAGTTAGGTGCTGAGGATACAAAGACAAATCATGTATCCCCTGACCTCAAGAATATTGATGGAATCTGGGGGACCTTAGAGTTCTTCTAATAAAATCTCTAGCCATTCAGTTGGTCAGCAGGCTTTTGTTAAGTACCTACTATGTGTGGGGCACTGTTCGAAGGGCAAGTCCAATCTTTGGTCCAGAGTGAGGGTGTGACTTGTGTATTATAAAGCTAGTAAGAGAGGAAGCTAGGACTTCAGATCCACCAAACATTAAGGAGGCACCTGCTGGTGTCACTCTTGCTGCTCTGAACTTGAACCCAGGTGTTGACTCCTAGACAAGGACTTTTCCTACATTACGATCCCAATCCTGGGAAAATGTTGCTTAGCCAGGCAACTTTAAATTATTATTTATATGATTTTTATGAAAGAGCAATTAGAGTTTTGTTGACTTTTTTTTTTTAAACTGGAGCATTTCTGTACTTACTACACATGATTGAAGTGCGATGAGAGCATTGTTTTGACTTGGCAGCTTCTTTATCTGTCACTCACTCTGTTTTATTCTTCCTTCCTAGGTTTGACTGCTGTTGGTGGGTTGGCACTCATGGGAGGACACATGTATCCTTCCAATACACCTCAGGGTCTCGCTGCACTGGCTGCTTTCATATCCTCCGTCAACATCGCAGGTACCTGGACCCTCTTGTTGACAATATGGCACCTGTGAAACTCCAGCTCCCTTGTTTATCTACTATTATATCTAGAAAATAATTAAAATACATCTCATGCTGCTTTTTAATGGAGATTAAAGAACTAATACAAATCAGCACCAAGGGACTGTTTGAGGACTCTCAGTTATGCAGGAATCCAATTGGGAATTAAGAAATGTTTGTTCTTAAATCATGAAACCCTTTTGAAAGGAATGTCATGCTCATCTATTTTTTTAATACTATAGTTCTTGGAAGTTCCTGTGATTAAAAAGAATTTCTTGCCATAGATATTTTAGACATAGCTCTGAATTAAACTGGCTCAGGCATGTCATTAAAGTATCTATAGATAAGCTTAGGAATTTTTCTGAAACTGTACCTATCACCCTATCAGTATCAATGATTGTTCCTGAAGGTAGAAAGTCTAGCATGACTTGGTGTTTTTTTCCCCCATTATTTGGTAGCAGAAGAACTTTAATATACTGTGGTGCCATTGGAAAGTGTGCTGATTTTGGGGTCACAGGTTTGTTGTTGTTCAGTCGTTTTTCGTTTGTGTCCAATTCTTTGTGACCTCAATTGGTGTTTTCTTGGGAAAGATACTGGAGTGGTTTGTCATTTTTTTTCCTCTGCCTTATTTTACAGATGAGAAAACTGAGGCAAAAAGGGTTAAATGACTTGCCCAGGGTCACACAGCTAATAAATGTTTGAGGCTGGCTTTGAACTCAGGTCTTTCTGACTCCAAAACTGGTGTTCAAATGCTGGATCTGCCATTTGCTACCTTTTCGAATCTAGTCAAGATATTGAACCTCTGTGGGGCTCAGTTCTCACATGTAAAATGAGGGGATTGTATCAGATGACCTAATAAGGCTCCTTCTAACTTTAGATCTATGATGCTATGAATTCTTGGCATGTTCTTATTTTGATTGTTTTATCAGAATTAATTATAATACTGTTTAATAAGCAGAACAGCAAGTTAGAAATAGATTTATGACCTTTGAGCTTTTGTATTCTCATTCTGTATTTTTAGTCATGTGGAAATAATTGGTTCTATGCTCTGATAACATTTTTTCCTAATTGAACTTGCTTCCTATACAATATACTTCCATGTTTTATAGTTATAAAACAGTGTTTAAAATGACTCATAGGTTACAAAGGTTCTTTAAAATAGAAATACCATATCACCTATTTAAATAGCTATCTTCTTCAGTGAAACCATTTCTTTAATTTTCAAATTTTATTTACTTTGATCAGGTGGTTTCCTGGTGACCCAGAGGATGTTGGACATGTTCAAACGTCCGACTGATCCCCCTGAATACAATTACTTGTATCTGCTCCCAGGTGGTACCTTTGTTGGGGGTTACTTAGCTTCCCTCTATGGTGGCTACAACATTGAACAGGTAAGGGGGCCGATTCACTTTTTTTCAGCAATATGTATGTTTTTTCTTTCCAGTTAAATCTTGCATTTGGGAGTATGCAACCATCTGTTGAACCAATCAAAGCAATAAAGCTGGAGGTGTTTTGGTAGAGTAGAAAGAACAATAGGGCTAAGAGTCACAGAACTATTCTTGGCCCTGCCATTAATTAATTGTATACCAGGGGTATACAGGGGTAAGCCACTTATCTTTCTTGGTCTAAGTTTTCCCATTTGTAAATGGAGCATGATAGTTTTGTTGTTGTTTAGTCATTTTCAATCCTGTCTGACTCTTTGTAATCCCTGTTGGGGTTTTCTTGACAAAGATACTAGAGTGCTTTACCATTTCCTTCTTAGATCATTTTACAGATGAGGAAACTGAGGTTAAATGACTTGCCCAGGGTCAGACAGCAAGTAAGAGTCTAGGCCACATTTGAACTCAGGAAGTTGAGTCTTTCTGATGCCAGGTCCCTCATTCTTTCCATTGTGCTACCTAGCTGCCCTTCTAGCATCATTATTGTGACAGAAGAAGAAAATGGATGAATTTTTTTTTTAAATAAGAGTTTTTGGGGCAGGTAGGTGGTGCAGTGGATAGAGCACTGGTCTTGGATTCAGAAGGACCTGAGTTCAAAACCAGCCTCAGACATATAGCACTTACTAGCTGTGTGACCCAGGGCAAGTCACTTAACCCCATTGCCCAGCCCCCCCTCCCCAAATGAGAGTTTTTTACAAGTGTATTTATTATTTTTTAAATGCCAGGCATTTGAATTAGAATTGCCTTTTCTTTTCTGTAGCAAACCTTGGCCATTTCTCTTAACATTTTGGCCATTCAGTGTGATGATCATTTATTATGTGTTTATTATATGCATGATGCTATCCTTGCTACTCTTGCTGCTAAAAAAGCTCATTGTCGTCATCATCATCATCATCATCATCATCGTCATAGCTAGCATTTATAAAATGCTTCATAAATATTATTTCACTTTATCCTCACCACCACCCTGGGAGGTAGGTACTGTTATTATTTTCATCTTGTAGATGAGGAAATTGAGGCACAGAGAAGTTACATGACTTGCTCAGGGTCACATATCTAGTAAGTATCTGACACTGAATTTGAACTCAGTTCTTTCTGACTCTAAGCCCAGTGGTCTGTCCACTGTGCCACCTAGCTTATGCTAGAGTACTGATGTCCATTTTAAAGTAGGTGGACTTTTTTTAAAGTAACAGTTTCATAAAAAAACCAAAGTAGACCCAGAGTTAGGCACACTCTGGATAGATTTAAATAAGATCCTTAAATCTAGTCTTAATCTTCCGTCTATTCGTCACATATCTTATATGTACCTATTTATTTTAATATTGTTTCACCCTATAGACTGTAAGCTTTTGAGATTTATATATATTTCACATGTCAGATTTTTTTGGATGTATTGATTATTTTTATAGATTATTTTTCTCTTTTTTAAAAAAATTCTTTGCTATTGGGATGGCTGTCTGAGAGGGGAGAAGGGAAGGAATTCAAGGGGAAATCAAGTCAATGTAAAAACAAAAGATAGAAGTAAAATTAAAAAAAAAAGAATATAATCTACTTGATGATAGGGACTGTTTTTGAGTTCTCTTTGTATTGATAGATTTCAGTTTTGAGTAAATGGCCAAGCCAGGATTTGAACTGAGGTTAAGTTCAAAATTGTAATCTGTCAATATTTAAAAATATTTTTGTGCTTAGAAAAAGGGAAGGAAGATCTTAGGGGAAAAAATGCGGTCCTGATCTTCATATCCCTCTTCCAGGGTGGAACGGTGATGAAAGTGACTCACTTGTTGAAATGAGAAAATGTGCCATAGTGAATGGAAAGCAATAATAAACCATTATAAAGGTTTACTTGATGACTGTTGACAATACAGATCTCTATTTGGGCTTGGTGATCTATATGAAACTTTTAAACTGTGACCTTTATAGAAATCAGCTCATGGCACAGTCATGGTAGCATTTTATTTAATATTCACTTAGAGTTGCAAAGCTACCTAGGATTGGTGTGATGCCTTAATGTGGACATAGAGTCTGTTGGAGAAGCCATGTTGTCTTAAAAACCTCACATTTTACGTATTGTTTTAAATGTTTCTATTCTCATTTAAATTTCAATATAGTAAGAAAAAGTTTATAAATGTGAAAGGAGGCATAGGGCAATGAATAGAGACCTGGTTTTGGTGTGGAGTGCCTGGGTTTGAATCTGTGCCCTATCACTTAGCTACTTGTATGACCTTAGGTAAATCACTAAACATCTGTGCGATTGTTTCCTTTAAAATGATTGGTTTGGACTGGATCAGAGGTGTCAAACATGCATTGCTGAACCAGATTTAAATGTAATTTGAAAATATTTAACGTAATAAATATAAATAAAATAAAACATAATAGTGTTAATCTGTGGTTTTCTAAGTCAATATGTGGCCCCTCAGGATACTTACATATGGTTTAGTGGACCTCCTCTCTATGTGAGTTTGACACAACTGGACCAGAACACCTCTACAATCCATTCCAGAGCTAAATATATGATGTTTTAACTCTTTTTCTATATCAACAAATTTCTTCAAATAAATCGTCTGACTTGAGTTAAATTGCTAGGCCTTCTTTGTATGGAATATCATGTTCTGGTTTTTTTTTCTACATTTAATTTGTTTTAATTTAATTTACATTTAATTTCATTCTTTTCTCAATTACATGTATTCAAAATTTCTAACATTCTTTTTTTTTTTAAATTTTGAGTTCTGACTTCTCCCTTCCTCCAACTCCTCCCCCACCCATTGAGAAGGCAGGCAATTTGATACAGATTATATATGTGCAGTCATGCAAAACATTTCCATATGAGCCTTGTTGCAAAAGAAAATGAAGACCAAAAACAACAGCCCAAGAATAACAAAGTAAAAAAAGCATGCTCCAGTCTCTATTCAGACTCCATCAGTTCTTTCTTTGGAAGTGCATAGCCTTTTTCATTGTAAATGCTTCAGAATTGTCTTGGGTCAGTGTATTGCTGATAATAGTTAAGTCATTTACAGTTGATCATTGTACGGTACTGCAGTTACTGTGTACAGTGTTCTCCTGGTTCTGCTTATTTCATTTTGCATCAGTTCATATAAGTCTTTCTAGGTTTTTCAGAGAGCATCCCACTTATGATTTCTTATAGCACAATAGTTTTCCATTATAACCACATACCGCAACTTGTTCAGCCATTCCCCAGTTGATGGACATCTGTCAATTTTCAATTCTTTGCCACCACTAAAAGAGCTGCTGTAAATATTTTTGTACATTTAGGTACTTCTCTTTTTTTGTTTATCTCTTTGGTATTCAGACTTAGTAGTGCTATTGCTGGATCACTGATATACAGAATTTTATAACCCCTTTGGGTATAGTTCCAAATTGCTCTCCAGAATGGTTGAATCAGTTCACAACTCTAGCAGTGCATTAGTGTCCCAATTTTCCCCACACCCACTGCAGCATTTATCATTTTCCTTTTCTGTCATATTATCCAATCTGATAGGTGTGAGGTGGTACCTCAGAGTTATTTTAATTTGCATTTCCCTAATCAATAGTGATTTAAAACATTTTTTCATAGAATTGTAGATAACTTTGATTTCTTAATCTCAAAACTGCCTGTTCATATCCTTTGACCATGTATGAATTGGGAAATGACTCATTCTTACAAATTTGATTCATCTCTCTATATATCTGAGAAATAAGGCCTTTTTCAGAGAAAGTTGCTATAAAATCCTCTCCCCCCCGTTTTCTTTTTGCTTTCTAGTTTTGGCTGTATTAGTTTTGTTTGTGTAAAACCTTTTTAATTTGATGCTATCAAAATTATCCATTTTACATCTTGTAATGCTCTCTGTCTCTTGTTCATAAATTCTTCCCTTTTCCACATATCTGACACCTAGTTAAAATATTCCATATCATATTCTTTTAAAAAATAGTTTATTTTTTAATTTTTAAGTTAACTTTTATTAATCTGTCGTCACCACTACTATCCCCTCCCTTACCCGTTGAATGACTAAAACAATCCAAAGATAAAACCTAGCAAAACAATTTTCACATTAGCCATGTCTGAAAACATATGTCTCTTTCTTCATGTTACATTCTCTATATTGCACTGTTACATTCTGTATATCAGGAAGTGAAGATATGTTTCATTTTTATTCTTTTGGACTTGTAACTCATCATTGCATTGATCAGAGTTCTAAAGTCTTTCAAAGTTTTTTTTTGTAATGCTGTTATCATTGTATAAATTCATCTCTTAGTTATACTCATTTCACCCTTCATCAGTTCATAAAGACATTCCCAATTTCCTCTGAAATGGTCCATTTCATCACTTCTTGTGCTAATATTCTATTACATTGTGATAACATTCTGTTACATTCCCAATAGGAGGACTTTTCCCTTAGTTTTCCAATTTTAGCTACCATCAGAAGAGCTGGTAAAATATTTTTATACCTAGAGATCCTTGTAGTATCATGTTCTTAAAGGGATTTCCATTTTCACTTTGTAATACCCTGCCCACACCATGCCATTTATCCTTTTCTGTTTGTGCTGAATATTTCACAAAAGTCTGGCTGTTGCGTTTCTTGCCAAGGACAATAATGAACTATTTTACTACTAGATGATTGGACATTTTATGTACTAATTCTTCTAGCATCTACCTTTCCCTCCCTTCCCCCGACTACTACATCCCTTACCTAGGGAGATCTGAGCTAATATTTTCAGGTGCTTTTGAGATAGTATTATGCCATCTGCATCTTTGGATGTAGTACCTCACTGAAATTTTTGTTTCTTTATGCTTAGTATGTCCAAGATCAGAAATATATGACACATATTTGCCTAGTAAAATAAACTTTCTTTTAAAAACACAGTTTTTTAGGAAATTAAATGCTTTATAGGATTTTTTTGCACCTCTCTTTAGTAGTCATGAGGTAGGTGGTGCAGTGAACAAAGTGATGGGTCTGGACTCAGGAAGACCAGAATTCAAGTCTGGCTTCAGATATTTATTAGCTGCGTTACCCTAGGCAAGTCACTTAATCTGTCTGCCTTAGTTTCCTAAACAATAAAATGGAGATTATAATGGCATTTACTTCCCAGGGTTGTTGTGAGAATCAGTGAGATGTTTGTAAAATGCTTAACATGGTATATAGCAGGCACTTAATAAATGTTTATTTCCTCTCTCTCTCATCCTCTTTTCCTTCCTTCTTTATTTTTTCTTCCCTCTCTCTCACTCTTTCTTTCCCTTCCTATACTGAAAAATAGAACAAATTCTTTAAAAATGAGGAAAAAAATCCTTGGAATGCTTTCTCTCTCAATCATTTTGGTTAAGATTAAAATCTGGCCTTGGAGACTTATGACTTCTCAAGAGCAACTGTCTCTTATCTAAAAAATGAAAAGTTCTGATAATATAATCTTTTTTTCCCTCTCTTTTAAAAGATGATGTATCTGGGCTCAGGTCTGTGTTGTGTTGGTGCCCTGGCTGGTCTTTCCACACAAGGAACTGCTCGTCTTGGAAATGCCTTGGGCATGATTGGTGTTGCTGGAGGTTTGGCAGCCACTCTGGGAAGTCTTAATCCGAATCCAGAATTATTAGCTCAGATGTCTGGGGCAATGACTCTGGGTGGCACCATTGGTAAGCAGTGAGATGTAAAAACTGAAGAGATCACAACCTTTAAAAATGAGAGCTACTAAAGAGGGTATTTTTTTTTTGCACATATGATATTACATTTAGAGAGGCACCAGATGTGAGCTTTATGCTTTTAGCTTTTTGTGGGATTTCTTCATAGGTCTGTGAATCTGGAATTTTTGGATTTTGCCTTTGTGAGGAAGCCTATAATAGCCAACATCCCAAAGTCCCATGATTAGGGAGTACTTCTAGATCTCTGAAGGCACATTCCATCCCTGCCCCGTGCTACTGTTTGACCACCCTGGGAGGACATTTAAAATTATTGGTCTAGAAAGTTCCCAGGGCAAATAGGCTTCAGTGGTCTTCCCCAGGGTCCATAAAAAATAAGGCAAATACTGTATCTGTTAAGAAAAATGTAGGCTTGTACTTTACTCTGCTTAGTGAACTGATCATAGGGTAGACTACTACAGCACTTGTTTAATTATACTAGGCTTAAATCTTATTCTGCTGCAGAAATGCAGCCAGGATGAAAATTAACCTCTAGCTACAAGCTGGCAGTGGTTTTAAAGTGCTGTTTTAATGTATTTGTTCCTATATAATCATTTTTAAAAAACAAGTCTAGATATTAATATATTTATCCAACATAGACCTTAATTTTTTTTTGGTAGGACAACATGTTTTATTTTTATCATTTCATATACCACGTGCTGGGGATTACATGTTTATTTTTGTCACAGGCTGCTTTTGGCCCCTGTGTATGGGATAGTCACAGTCTCTTGAAGGACAACTGAAGGAATGGTTCTTGAATGGGCAGTCACATGGGACAGATTTGCTACTGGTCCAGTGTGGAAATTTGATTATCGTGAGTACTAATATTAGTACTGCATAAACTGTGCCATACTGTACCAGTAGATGTTCTGTTCCATTACTTTGCCTGTTCCTAGCTGTGTATTTCTTTCCAGATACTATCTCCAACCTGGAAACCAAGGTCCCTGTAGACTCCATCTGTCTGCTCTGTGGGTGGGTGATAGTGGGAGCTGAACAAGGGTTTAGAGGGAAGTATGGAATCGTAACAAGTGTGGAGAGGATGATGCTGATGTTCTAGATTAGGCTAGGGGACAAGTAGGAATTGAAGGGAAAAGGAGAAAAGCACATGCAAAGTGAGAAAAGGGCATGGCAAAAAGACAATATGGACAAAAGAGTGTTGTGGCCTGGATTCTATTTCTGAGATGCTCTGATGAGAAAATATGTGCAAGAGTGTACCAGAGTGAGGGGCATTCTGGGAAAATGGCAGAGTAGGTCAGAAATTTCTAGGCTGTCCAGATTTCCTCCACAGAGTTAGTCTGCCATGACTTCTTTGGATTCCCCATAGAATGTGTTTCATTTATTGTAGGATGCTCAGTAAATAATTGGTGATTATAAATAATGATGAGTAATTTTAAGTGCTTTTTATGTTTCAATTGTATTTTGTTTTAGTTTGAAAGAGGTCAAGCTTTATTTTTGAATTTTCCCTCTCTTTGTTCTTGGGCCTTCACAGGTTTGATAATTGCTAAGCGTATCCAGATTTCTGATTTACCTCAGTTAGTTGCTGCTTTCCACAGTTTGGTAGGTTTGGCAGCTGTGCTTACTTGTGTAGCAGAATACATGGTCGAGTATCCACACTTTGCAGCGGATCCAGCAGCAAACCTCACCAAGATTGTGGCTTATCTAGGTACTTACATTGGAGGTGTGACTTTTAGCGGCTCACTCATTGCCTATGGAAAATTGCAGGGTAAGTGTTTAAGCTTGGAGGTGAATGTGTTTGTTTTCTTTTTCTTTTTGAATTTTAAGTTCTTTTGAACTTGTTTAAAGTTTTGAAAGTGTCTTAACAAAATTTCTAAAAGCTATTAATGGAGCAGCAGTTATATAATACACAATTACATTTGCATCTTAGAAGATAGCCTATATTCATCCATTATCTTAAGTCTCATGAAGACTTGAAAGGGTTTCTATAAAAAGAATAAGCAAAGAAACGAAAGGTCCCAAAATTTGCCTGAAGTCACAGGTTTTTAAATATCCAAGTTGTTTGTCTCATATTGAGAAGATTAAAAAAAACAAACAACCAAGGTATTACAATCCTTAATGAGAGACCTCTTAGAGAGTCCATCAAGGACCAGAGTCTGCATTTGTCTTTTGATCCTGTTCCTGTAGGATAGAATGGGTGGCAACAGAGGGCACATTTTGGAGTGTTTGTGTGATTGCTGGCCCTCTATGTTCTGTGAAAAAACTAACAAACAAACTAACAAAAAACTTCTACCATAATGGTGCCAAGATGGGAGCATTGGGAACTTCTGAATTCAATCATGAGAATAATAGAAATAGGGAATAAACAGTTTTCAGTGTTGCCTCAAAAAGGCAACTCTCTAGAGATGCTATCTAAACTGCTTTCCAAAATTTGCAATTAAAAAAAAATTCTTTCCTTTTGGTGATCTGTTCATTCAACTTTAGTTCAAAACTTCCACAAAACTTAAAAATCACAAAAGAACCTCAAGCCTGAAACTTTCTCATTCTCTCGCTCAGTCTTTAGCAACAATTAAGCAACAAAGACTCTCCCTGGGCTCCATTGATATAATCAGGGATGCTAGTGGACTAAGAAAGTCTCATTTAAAGATGCAGTATTGAAGTTTTAAATAAACAAAACCACACTTAACTAGTAATGTGTTGGTCATACCAGAGTAAAATTGCTTTTTAAGATTCCAAGACAGTATTACAAAGGGTAAAGAAATGGTTTGTGTTTCTGATCAAAGTAGGGGGAAAAAAACAGAGTTAAGTTAAACCAGACTCTGAATTTTCCCTGCCCCCATCAAAGTTCATTATGAGAAAGTACTTGAATTTCCTTCTGTGTTTCAGTATCCCGTGTCACAGAGTCAACGTTTTCTGAATTTTCTTATGTTAGTTTTACTATATTTTTAAGGGGAATAACGTCTTAGCAAAATTTCTAGATTCTGAAAAACATGTTTGTTTCTAGGAATACTGAAATCTGCCCCTCTCCTCCTACCTGGAAGGCATTTACTCAATCTAGGCTTGTTGACTGCTAGTGCAGGTGGAATAATTCCGTATATGCTTGATCCGAGCTACACGATGGGAATTACCTGTCTGGCTTCTGTGTCTGCCCTCTCAGCCATCATGGTAAGTAAATGGAGGAATGAAATAAGGGCCATTGAAAGTATTCCATAAAACTATATTCTATTCATGTTTTATCTGTTGCATTTTTGATAGGGCTAGTTCAGAATTGTTTATCTTATTTTCTGACCTCATGTGTCATCTCTAAAGGTGTATCATGTCTTTCCTGATTTGAATGTAAATAGCAATTGTTTCTGTTTTGGCCAGAAACCCTAAGGATCTTCCTCTCCCAGATCAATTTTTTTTTTTAAAGAGGACATTCTCTGCCTCTTTTCTTATTAAGCCTTAATCACTAAATGGGCACTGCCTTAGTCAAACTGAGACCTGTTAGCTTGAAAAGGCCAAGGCCTCCCACTGTATCCTGGGTCATCTCCAGTTGTCCTGATCTCCATCTGGCCACTGGACCCAGATGGCTCCAGAGGAGAAAGTGAGGCTGGTGACCTTGCGCTCCCTCACTTAAATCCAATTCACTTGCATGTCATGGCATCACCTCCCTGATGTCATGGACCTCTTGAAAACAGAGGACAAACAGCAAGGAACTTTTAGGTCTCGGGAATCTTTTTGAATTATTTCTTTGAGTCAGTAATGGGGTTTCTATTTCTTGTCAATGTCTCTGATTGATTTGCTGTGAGGTTTATTTGATATAACCCAAATAAAGAACTATCAAATGCTATTGAGATCTTTTATTTGAGGAGGAAAAATGAATTTGAAACAAATATCTTGACTTTGAGCTTCTTGAGAGCCTTTCTTTGTATCCCCTGCACTTTGCACAATGCCTAGCAAATAGTAGGTACTCAATACATTTTTATTGATGGACTGACTGGTTATCATGAAGCATTTATTACACACTGTATTTTCAACTATCAGCTAAATGTATTTTATTTTATTAAAATGCTTTATTTATTTATTTTTTTATTACATTACTGATCTTATGTCTTTTGTGTGGTAAAAGGAATTTGGTAGGATTCTTCTTATTTTTCCAAATACTTTACATAGTATTGGGATTAATTGTTCTTTAAATATTTGGTACAATTTGCTTGTAAAACCATTCTGATATCTTTTGATGTATTTTCCTTTTAATTTTGAGTAAATTATTTATTGTGTAAATTATTCTCCTAGTTCTGTTCACTTTACTTTTCATCAGTTCCTATGTTTTTCCTTAACTTCTCTGAATTATTCAGACTTGTTGCTGTAATGTTCCATTTTATATTATAATTTTTTTCAGCCATTCTCCAACTGGTGGATATCTATTTTGCTTCTGTTTCTTAGTAACTACAAAAAGAGATGCTGTAACTATTTTTGTATGCGTGGGGTTGTTCCCTTTGCCCTTGAGCTCCTTGCAGTGTCTAGCAGTGTTATTACCCTCAAGGAGTTTGCACAGTTTAGTGACTTTTACAAAGGAAGCTGGATTTCCACAACAATTCTAAAGTTGAAGCCATTACCCTATAGGGCATTTAAGATCCAGAAAAGAATTCAGCGATTGCATTGTTTTTCACTAGTTCTGTGTATTTTTTTTTAATTGAATTTAATTGAAGCCCCCAGGAGGGAAATCATTATATTGAGTCCTTAACGGAGATTCAATTTCTTTTTTTTTTCTTGAGATTCAGTTTCTTGTGAAGTCTGTCTAATGCATTTACTCTGAGGTTAACTTAAATGTTTCTCAAAGAAAGAACTATCAAAGGCTTTCTAGATCTTACCTTTGAGAAGAGATGAATTCTGAAAGAATAGCCTGACTGTGAACTCCTTGAGGTCACAGACTATCTTTTGCTTTTCCTTGTGTCCCAGCACTTACCACTGTACCTGGAGCATAGTAGCTGTCTAATAAATTTTTGTTAATTTATTAACTGGTTACCATGAAACATCTATTATATATCTATGAAGGAAGGAAAGGCACCCTGAATAGTCCTGCTATTCCTTTAATCCTTATAAGATACTTCTTAGGATATCCTGAGCTAATTTTTTAAAATTAGCAGGCTCTAAGCTCCTGGAAAGCAGGAACTGTTTCTCACTTTTGAATTATGTTGTATGGGATAGAGAGCTGTCATTAGAGCCAAGAAAACCTGAGTTTAAGTCCTTCCTTAAACACATACTGGTAGTATGACCCTGGGCAAATCCTTTAACTTCTTTGAGTCTTAGGCAACGCTCTGACTATATGTTGCATTGTTAAATAAGGGATTTCCTTATCTGGAAGTTCCAGATAACAATGAAATCACAAAACCAGTCCCTGTCTCCTTGTATCCCGAGTATCTAGCAGACCATCTTGCACATACTTGACTCTTCATAAATGCTAGATTGTTGGATTGAATTGCATGGAGAAGGCCACTAAAATTATCAGTAGTCTGGAAATCTGTGTCATGTGAAGAACAGTCCAAGAACCTGCAGGTGTTTAGTTTGGAAAAGAGGGACTCCGGGAAGGTAGCATAGGACAGGCAGTGGTCTTCAAGCATTTAGAGAGTCCATTCCTGAATGATTTTAGTGATTCATGTATGATTTTAAAATGTCCGACTTCATGGTGTTGGTTAGAACACTTCAAGATTTTAATCATAACTGTTTTTGCTCTTATATTGTCTGAAATTATGATTACCACCCCTGGTCTTTTTGAATTCACTTGAGGCATGCACGATAAATTTTGCTTCAGTGTCTCAAAACACTTCAAGATTTTAATGGTAACTCTATTTCTTATAATGGACTGAATGATGGCCACCTCTTAAAATTTCAAATATATTTTAATTCCTTAGAAATGTAATTATCCATCCATACTGCAAGATAGTATTGTTTATACTGTGAATAAACTGTCTTCAGATTTTAGAAAAGTCATGCATTAAGGTTGATGCTGTTGCTCTGATTTGAGGTATATTTGAGCTATAGGAAAGGATTCAAGTAATTACAGTAGTTTTTGACTAGTTAGATTTGTGTCCTATATTCAGACTAGTAAAGTAAGGTTATTATTTATATGTCCACCTACCAGTATGTTGTTGTTGAGTAAACGGGTTGTCTTAAGTAGCTTCTTGCCTAATTAATTTGTTGTTGCTTTTCCTTTATCAGGGTGTGACTTTAACAGCTGCTATTGGTGGTGCTGACATGCCTGTAGTCATCACTGTATTGAACAGCTACTCAGGATGGGCTCTGTGTGCTGAAGGTTTCCTTCTTAACAACAACTTACTCACTGTTGTGGGTGCTCTGATTGGCTCCTCTGGTGCTATCCTCTCCTACATCATGTGTGTGGTAAGCAAGAAGACAAATATTTGGGGAAAGATATCAAAGTGACATCAAGAATTTGCAGTGTAAAATCAGAACGTCAGTTTTTTTTTCTCTTTAGAGGAAAATCTAATTTTTGGTTTTAAATATGTTTTTCAAAAAATTTAATTAACATCAAGACTGATCTCAAAGAATCAACACATATACTTTGAAAATTCAGTTTTCTTTTGTGATTTTATTTCTTGATGAACAAGGCATTATATTATTGTAAGTCATGGAATTAAATTGAAGTGTTTTCCAAAATAAATTTTATTGCCCAAGTAGGCTGTGATACAAGACAACCATATCAGTGATTAAAGAATAGTGATTTTAATTTTACAAATAATTCAGGAAGGAAAATGACTCATTCTTGTTTCTTCAGTTCTCAATATGAAATATATTTGGGCAGTTCATTTTTAAATCTTAATTTAAATTCAAATTTCTTTATAATTTTTTGGGGAGGCTTGCCATAGATGTGTTATATGAACAGCAAAGACTTCATTGTTATTTTGCCCATAATGTAAAATAATTTAAGGGTTTTGATACTTCAAACTTGTTACAAAGTTTTGTAGAACACAAATGACTTGATTTTGATGGTTGGGTTAGAATTTTCATATTTTTAATATTAACACTTATATCACTTGATTTCTTTTTATTGATGAAGCCTTATGAAGAAGAAATTTCTAATGTTACCTTGTTAAAATTTTTTTTCTGAAAATGGATGTGATCTATTATAAACTAAAACTTTAAACTGATCTTGTTTCTTTGAAAAAATCTTAATGACCAGCAGGGGGCAGCAAATTTGTATTATTAATGTAACCTGACTTGTTAGTTTTAAAAGTTATCTGTTTTTACCTAACTGCTGATATACTAATTTTTCATAGCATGATAGTTCTACCAGTACTAACCTCTGTGCTTCCTGCCTTGATGTCTCTTTAAAGAAAAGTATATCCGTGACCTTTATATTTGTCAATGGCATTTCTCACATAACTTCTCTGAACCTTTCCTCTTCTATTCTTCTTAGTTTATATAATAATCAGACAATCTTATCCTGTAGGATAATTGTAAGGAATCTGTAGCACAGCTATTCTGCAGTGGCTTCTGAAACAATTGTGAGAAGCCATTCTTGCTGAATATATATTTTTTTCATTGGCTATCTCCTGACATCTCTTTCTCTCCTTTTCTTCCTTTAATTCTGATATTCCTATTTCTTTTGTTTTCTTTCAATACCAAGTCTTCGATATACCCATTCATTGGGATAAAAGTGTCCCATTTGAACCCTTAAGTGAGAATATAAATGTAACATTAGCTAAAATCACTCCAATATTCTATCTCTGGTAGTATTACCAATTTGCGATAATTTGTTTTTAAATTAAAATATATTTTAATTTAATTCTTAATGTAAAATTTGTTTCCTGCTCAGTTTTACTGAATTCTGATACTTTTTAGTTGATTTGCTTTGTTTTTTATTTCATATTCTTAGGTGTAAGAAATGACCTTGCTAAGGAGGTGCTTAGCAACACACAGGAGTGAAATTGGCAACCCAGTCAGAAAACCACAATAAAGGCACAGTCTTTATAAGTAATTGTTTAAAAAAAGCTTACACCAAGGAAGAAATGCTTAGGAAAAACAGGCATGTATTGCTTTAAGCAAACCAGATATAGGAAAATTTAGATTATCTTGCATTTAAAAAAATCATCTATATGTGTATGTGTATGTATACCCACACATATATATATGTATGTGTGTATACCCACACATATGTGCACACACAGACAGTTCTTGCTTTACATAAATTCGAATTAGGAAAATTCAACTTCCTGGTGCTGGCCAAGGCTCCAGTTCTGGCTTTTCTTGGTAGGTGGTGGCAGCAGAAATGGTGGTGGAGGCCTCAAAGATACAGCCCTGGGGACCTCTGTTTAGGCTACAGTGCCCCGACACTGAAGCCTATCTGACTTCAGGGACCTCAGGGCTGCAGAGGGGGTGAGGTCCTCATGAAGCCCCACGAGAGGAGGTGATTTCGCAGAATGGTCCTTAAGTGAGAACTGTCTGTATATTGGAGACTAGGTCTCTCTATCTTGCTTAGACAGGAACAGGAAGTACATCTACCATTCATGGGCCCAATCCCACTGCTGATAGGTCTGGAAGCTTTAACATACTCCATTTCTGACCTGGACTAGTTGATCTTTCCTTAGGCAGCCTCATAGCCCCCTGCTTTCAGGTCTCACATATCGGTTCTGGACTTAGTGTGGTCACTCAGTCAGCTTTAGCTCTCATGCTTCTCAGAACTCATGTGTTCAAGCAATCTGCCAGCCTCAGTAGCAGGGAGTACAGGAGTATATTACCATGTCAGCCTTGAAGGTATAGTGAGTGTTTATTTTACAGAGAATCTTCACTGTATAAAAATTCACCGTATGATTCCTTTAGTAAGATTCCAGAGTGCGTTTAAGATGTGATTCAATTTAGAAAAATAGATTTATACACAACTGGTCTGGAACATTTCTGTGGGTTTAGCAAATGTGTTGTGTCCAAAATATATTCATTAGTTTTTAAAAGAAATTAATAATTCATTTATTTTTCATTATTAATGGCATTATGCATAAGGTTTAGGTTCTCAGGTCAGCTCACATTAAGATCACTTAGCCTACAATGCATCTCTGCTAAAATACAGGAGGTGTTCCACACTTTATGTTATAGTAGTGCAGTGGAAAAATAGGCCAGTTTCTGCATGGCATGCCAAAAACAATTTCCCTATGTTTTAGTGGGATCTAGGGCAGCTAGCTAGGTGGTGCAGTAAATACAACACCAGCCCCGAGTCAGGAAGACCTAAGTTCCAATCAAGCCTTAGACACTTAATAGCTGTGTGACCCTGGGCAAAGTCACTTAACCTCTGTTTGCCTCCGTTTCCTCAACTGCAAATTGGAGATAATAATACTGTCTACTTCCCAGGGCTGTTGTGAGGATCAAGAAGTGAGATAATAATTATAAAGCACTTAGCACAGTGCCTGGCACATAGCAAGTGCAATAGAAATTTTAGCTATTATTATCTAGCATTCTTCCCATTCATGAAGTTGAAGGGTAGAGATATGGGCTGATTGAGAGTAGAGATGGCTTGGGAATAAGGATCTGGGGAGAAGTGTGGGACATTTCCTCCCACTGTGACCCCTGAAGAGGACACTTCTTTGTTTGCTTTGGGTCTTTTTGTGACCCCTTTTTTGTAATGTGGGGAGGCCATGGCTTGCTGCTGTAACCACCTGTTGTTTCTGATTAGAATTTTTTTCCTTTTCCTGGTCTACAGCTTCTTTCCTGTGTTCCTATTCCAGAAGCAAGCCCTTCAGAAACTTTCTGAGAGAAGGAGGGAGAGATGAAGGGAGGGAGAGGGAAAGGGAGGAAGAGAGAAGAAAGAGAAGAGAGAGAGCGCATGCATTTGCAAAAGGAAATGTGGTATGAAGGAAGTGTGGTATAGTAGTAAGAGTATTGGGATTGGAGACCTAAGCTCAAGACTTCATGTTAACATTTAATTTGGAAGTGTGATTATAGGGGAGTCAGGCTCTTTGAGCCTCAGTTTCCTCATCTCTAAAATGAGAATGGTAATGTGTGTAGTTTCTATCTGATAGAGTGGTTGTGAAGAAAAATACATTGCGGGCCTTCATTCTTTGTGTAACTGTGAGGTATTACGCCTTCCCTTTTTTCATCTAGACCTTCTGATGAAAGAGTTACACCTAGGTGCAGATAGTGTGTCTTTGCAACCACAGGACTAATATAAGGCTTGTTTGTACTTCGGATGAAGACCAGATTCTCAGTGATCTGGTTATTTAAATATAGGATCCAGAGACAATTTGAGAGTGGGATAAAAAGGAGGGCATGGTTTTTAAACTTCTGGATGGCAGGAATGGTTTCATCTTTTTATCTTTAGTCTTGTATGGAGTAGGCACTTCATGAATGAATGGAAGTGAAGGAACTGAGGAGAGCCACTGAGCTGGGGGAGTTGGACAAGGAACAGCCTTCATTTTCTTTACCTTCAGCCTTCATTTGGTCCTGCCTTTGCCCTTTGTGTCCCTGAAGAACCTATCCTACCGTAACCCTGAGGCAAAGCATGAAGAGTTGGGTGGTGACACCATAGTCAGCACCCTCTTAAGTCAGAGACAACAGCTTCATTTTCCTTCTTTGCCAAGTGCTTCTCTTTAAGGTCAGTGTCCCCACTGGTTGGGCAAAGGAAGATTTTGCCAAAATGTTGCCGCATAGAGGACTTAGTCCATACTTTCTCATTATATACTATTTGTTGACAAAGAAAGGCAGAAAAATGAAGCATTTTGTCAGATTTTATGCATGAGGAGACTGTTTTAAGATTAATTAACGTCTAGGAAACACTGAGAGAAAGATGCTCATGAATTATGCTTCATGGTTATTGTTGTGGCTGAGGTCATTGTAAGACTTTCCTTTGTTTTCAGATTCATTTCTAATAAAATGTGTTTGTTTGGATTTATGTGAATTAGATTCTCTAATAAAGTACAATTTTTATAATACGTTACATTCACTTGAAAGGACTTATTGCTTTTGTCTTTCTGAGGAGCTAAGGACTCTTCAGTATTTAGTTCAGTGGTCACAGGATATCACTTAAGTGGAAAAAAATTACTTTAATCACTGAAGTGTCTTTAAAGCATCCATTGAAAAAATTACAGTGTTGCAATGGTAAATTCACAGAAATGAAAAATAATTTAGTTTTTAAGAGACCACATGGAATTCAGTCTAACAGGGTTTTAATTGTGGATGCGTGTTAACAAGTGGACTTGATTGTTAAACTGCTGTGTTTGTTTTCCTTCCTATTTCTTTCTCTTCCTTAAATGTATCTAGACATTAGAACACTTTATTAGTTAAATATCTACAAAACTCTCTCATTTCTTTTCCTTCAGCTCCATTGAGCTTATTAAGAAAAATAGCTCATTTTAAGTAAAATTAATTTTATCCTTCCCTAATAGTGAATTGGAGTAAACTTCCAACAAATGAATTGTTCTAACCTACAGTAATGAAACAAGGCCTTTTTTTGGATGTTACTTCTTTCCTAAAATCTTTTCTCCAGATTTACTAGAAAAGATATACTTAAATTAAAAAAAAATGCCTGTATCAGAAATAGCTGGGTCTTTAAGTAGACTACTTGCCATGCTCTGAATGCATCTTGCGTGGTCTGACCTTTCTGCCTCTCATGCTGTTTCTTGTATGTGGAGTATCATTGTGCCCACCCCAAATCTGTTCCTACTGAAAAGTCCATCTCTTTCCTGGCACTTTTTCTGATCCTCAGCCAGTATATCTGACCCTTCTTGTCTTCAGTCTCAAACAGAATTTGATATGCACATTTCTAATCTAATGCATTTATTGAACATAATTTTGTATTGTAATATTTTATATTATAGTTTCTATATCTGCCCTCCCATACCAGGTTTTGAGCTCCAAAAGATTAAGGACAACATCTTTAATCTTTGCATCTCTCCTAAGACTTAGTACAGTGCTCTGTGTATTGTAGCCACAAATAAATAAAGTTGTTGAACTATCTTTAAACCACTCTTTAGGGATGAAAAAAATAAATGGCTTGCTCGTTTTATTGATTTAATTGTAGTCACAAACAAAACTTCCAAGAATGTCCTTAAACAATTTAAAGTGGAATAGGTTAGAAGCCTTAAATATATTCAACCTAGGTTTTCGCCTGGGATTTAGTTGTAAGAAGATGAATTGGGGATTTTAATCTTAGTGGCCCATTGTGATAACTAAACAACCTTAAACAATTAAAAAATTTTTTATGTGGACCCTTGAGTACTTAAAAAAAACCTTTACAAGGGATTCCAAATTTTACTTAGAGTATCATAATATCCAAGAAATTTGCTAGAATTTTGGCTCCTGTGGAATGCACATTTGCCTGGTGAACACACTTTGACTCAAGCAATGGACTGACATTGGAAGAGCACAGCTTAAGTCCTGCTTGTGCCTCATACTAATTATGTGACTATAGGCAAGTCCTGTGTAACCTTTAGTATCTGAAGCAGCTCTCTAAGACTATGAAGTTATAGATGAGTTGTCAGTTTGCATCAGTGGAGGGAGTTTCCACACTAGGAATGACCTTAACTAAAGAATTCATAGATCTCCACCAAAAAAACCAGTAACTACTTTTGGCCACGTTCTGATTTAAGGTCATAAATTTTGAGCTGGAAGGGACCTTAGAAGTCATTGAGCCCAACACCTGTATTTTACATATAAGGAAACTGAGGCCCAAATATCTGAAGTGACTTTGCCAAGTATTACCTCAGTATTAAATTTTAATGCTGAGATTTAAACCCAAGGTCTTCTGGTTTCAAAGCCATCTCTTTTCCCAGCTGCGCCGCACTGTATCTGTCAGCTTTGATATTAGTGCTGCATGTTTTTGGACTGCTTTTAATGATTTGGCTTATCTCTCCTTTTTTTCTTACTGTTATATCTATCAAGATCTCCTAAACAAAATAAAATGTCATGCTACCCTTTGGATAGAAGGCTGTCTCTTTTCTGCCATTGCAATGCTCACATTGTAAACCACCAGATTTTTTTTAGAGGAAGAACCTTTTTTACATCCTGAAACTCAGTCAGCTGTAAAGCATCATGAACAGGTCATGAATAGGAAAAATAGAATGGGACAATTTTAGAATTATTCATAAAGTTAGCAGCTGAATTATGGTACTGTAGTGCCTTTACACAGGACCAGGGGCCTTTACCTTATATAATTTGTCTTTAATTGAGTATTTTAAATTCCATGTACATCCTTTTAAAAACATTTAAAGTTTTTTATAGGCATTTCTCTGTTATATGTTGCGTAGTATTCTAGTTGGAAAAATTGTGTGCTGCATGTTTTGGTGGCTGAAAATATATAGAATGGGAAATGTGTATAGGTTTGACATAAAAACAGATAACGAACATGCTTAACTTTAAGTAAAAATTTTGGGAGCCCAGTAACCCTCATGTCAGAAAGGATTCTTCAGAAAAAGCGAGAGGACTGTACCTATTCTTGATGACAGGGGGCAGCATTACTCCAATGAAACAGCTTGGGCCAGTTTGCTTTTCCCCAGTTCTCTGTCTCCACTCTGCCGCTCTCAGCAGTTCATGGTGAAGGCTTTACAGGGAGTCACCTTGTAAAATTCCCATTTCTTGTGATTCCTTGCTATCACTGTTTCACACTGCTGGAGAATCCGTACATAGGTCAGACAGACCATGCCTAATCAGGATTAAGACAGTTAATGGGTGTTGTCTGAGGTGGGAATCTGTCACCAAGCTGCCCGTTTGCATCTTATCTTTTATTGAAGTATGCACGGAAAATGCGTATCTGTATGAAGGTGATAGGCTTAACAGGTGAAAGGAATGTATGTTAAAACAGCTTGCTTCTATCTTCTGAAGAATATGACTTTTTAAGCAGAATATGCAGTTTTGTTCAGTTTAATTTGTCATTTGCTCTGAAACTCTAATGGTTTTGAATCCCAGGCCATGAATCGTTCCCTGGCTAATGTGATCCTTGGAGGCTATGGCACTACTTCGACAGCTGGTGGGAAGCCTATGGAAATTTCTGGTACACATACTGAAATTAATCTGGATAACGCTATTGACATGATAAAAGAAGCCAATAGCATCATCATTACTCCAGGTAAAAATAAATTAAAAAAAGGGAAACAGTTGATGATTTCTTTTTAAGAGTTTTTCAAAGTGGAGGATTCCTTTTTCTTTCTTGATAATTAAAAAAAATTAAAATAAAAAAATAAAGGATTCATTTTCTGAAGGATGACACCCAAGTTTTGAGAGTTTCACAGAAACCAAGACAAATGCCCCTTTTGGTTCCCAGTGAACAGCTTGGCCTTATTTGTTCATTTTCATTTCCTTTATTTTATCCCATCAGTTTTCTGAGCCTGAACCATCTGCCTTTAAGTGGTGAACATCAGCCTTTTGTGGTCTTGCCATTCTTGATCACAGTGATAGTATGGGATTTCATCTGACTTTTTTTTTTTGGCATGACAATTTGCAAAAAAAAATTATTTCAGTATCTTAAAGGTATGTGATTTTGTCCTGTCTATCTATAACTTAGTAAAGTTTGAGAGTTTTCTGAGGCTCAATTCAATCAATCAGTCTGTCAGTAAACATTTAAGTGCCTACTGTGTACCATCAAGGAAGTTGAGTGACTTGTACAGGATCACACAGATAGTGTGAGAAGCTTTGGATCTGAAATCAAGTCTTTCTGACTCCAGATCTAGCATTCAGTCTGCTTTGTCTTTCCAAGGAAGCTCTGTGGGTTGCCCTCTGGAAACTTCTTTAATTGATTTGTTCTGAGCTGCTTTGTGGTTCCACAGAAACTGTAATTTTAAAAATCCCCATGAATCAGGAGTTGATATGGTACAGTAGAAAGAACATGAAGGGGCAGCAAAGTGGTGCAATAGGAGCAGTTAGGTGGCACAGTAGATAGACTCTGGCCCTGGGGTCAGGAAGACTCGAGTTCAAATCCAGCCTCCGACACTTGACACTTACTAGTGGTGTCACTTAACCCCAGTTGCTTCACCAAAAAGCAAAAAAACCCAAACAAACCAAAAACATGAGACCCCAAACCAGGAGATGTTCTCTATTCTGTGCTGAGGCTTAGCTGCTGTGTGATCATAGGTCAGTTATTTAACCCCTTGAGGCTTCAGCAACTTTATCTACATAATGGTTCTCAGACTGTATTTTGTGAAATCTTGGGATCCTACAAAATTCAAGGGATTATACTAAGAGGATCGAATGAGATGATATTTGTAAAGTGTTCAGCATAGTGTTTGGCACATGTGAGGTGCTTAATTAATGATAATTCTTTTCCCTTAATGGTAGAAAAAAAACACTCAGCAACCCCATTTCCTTAAGCTTCTTGACAGTGGAAATTGTTTCATCCTTCATAGTTGAATCTCCATCACCTTGCATAGAGCTTGGCTCATAGCAGATGTTTAATACGTGTAATAAACGCTTGTCAATGATTGTCTATTTTGGTCATACTCAGTGTTCACTCAGTAGGGAAAAAACCCAAAACATTGCAATTGGTTTCTTATTGGTCTAGAATCAATCATTTTACTACCCGGTAATAAATGATGCACTATCAGTAAATGGATTAATTTGTGTAAAATAATGGTTGCCTATCAATTTTTACCTAAAAAAGCTTTTTTTTTGTGCCAATACCAATTATGAAATTTTGGATAAAATCCAAAGTTTAAAGAGATGAAAAGGCAGACGTACTAATAACTAATATTTTATAATGAAGGAAACCTGCAGGCACCAAATTGAAGGACCATATTCCAAGTACAGAAGAAACACATGTGATAGTAACAGATTTCTAGTTTGGGCTGACTTCTAGTCATCCTGATGCACAGTGTGTGTGTGATATTACCAGATTTTAATAAA
Organism: Phascolarctos cinereus; assembly: GCF_003287225.1. Classification (NCBI taxonomy): domain Eukaryota; kingdom Metazoa; phylum Chordata; class Mammalia; order Diprotodontia; family Phascolarctidae; genus Phascolarctos; species Phascolarctos cinereus. The sequence goes on along the minus strand of NW_027555847.1, from coordinate 347,798,346 downwards.
TAGTTCCATGGTCCTGACAAATTTACAAAAGGATTAATGAACAAATTCCAGTTTAAAAACAAAGCTCTCAAATTTCTTAAGTGAAAATGTGATGAATGAAAAGCTTCCAAAAATACTAGCTTATTCAATTAGACAAGCATTTCTTATGTAAGTAAAAGAGAAAATGAAAACTGTTTTGAAACTTTTTACAAAATAAGCCACGCCATATGATACCATTCCTAGTTATAAAACACAAATAGTAAGCAATCACATCACCAGTTTTTTTTGATGTTAGTTTCAGAATAAAATTGTTCTGAAAATATAAGATTTTAAAAAATCAGCTTCATGCTGTTTGATAAGAGTAATGTTAATGTTAAAAAAATGAGATTTTATTGCAAGGTTATTGCCAAAGTTTTATTTTTGGGGGTTTAGTCACTTCAGAAAGCTTGAGGATCATTGAGTTAGTTGACTTAAAGCTTCTTCTAAGGTCTAGCCCTCTAAGAAATTGTGTTGTATCTGCTGACATAGGCTGCTGTGATCAAAATAATTTGTCATATATTTGTCCATCCATTTAATGACCATTTTAGAACTTGTCAAGGCTGGTCCTAGGATGGCAGATAGGCAGTCTCTTGCCACATCCATGGGTAAAGACATTTTGGCTTCAAGGCTTACTAGGAGCTACATTGGATTACCATAGCCTCCAAAGGCCCAGCATTCCTTCCACACTGTGGTGAGACTTCTGAGTAGGACTTTAGATCTCTAACAAGCACTCATATATATTGCTGTTAGGACATATGTGATGTACTTTGAGACAATTTTTCTGTGGTGTCTTCACTGTCCTCTTAAGGTCTGAGTTTAATAAGAACCTAATGATTTTTCAAACTGGAAGCTTCTTGGTTTTGTTTGTTTTTTAGTGACAGTTGTCATCACTCATACTGATCATCTAAAATAAAATACAAAAACATCTTAGTTTTTAGATGAGCAATTCCAAGTTATAACCTCTTTTTTAGGTTAAGCTCTGAAAAACACCAAGCTAAAACTTACTTTCATTTCTAAGTAGGGCTGGAATTGATTATTCTTTGTTCAGATTAAATAATTTTTGGATTGGAAAGTAAAATGAATTTCTTAAATATAGTAGCAACTAGAATTATTGTAGATTAGAAATATTCCAGATTAAAGCAATTGTTATATATTCTTAAATGCTGTAATAAATATTTCTTACAGGCTATGGTTTGTGTGCGGCTAAAGCACAGTACCCTATAGCTGATTTGGTAAAGATGCTTACTGAACAAGGCAAGAAGGTCAGGTAAGTGATTTTATAAGATCAGGAAGTAGGTATAAGGATTTTTGTATGTAACACCTACATCTCTATCTAGCCAGATATCTGTGTGGAATTATAAAAGAAAGGAAAAGAGATGGCTTTTGTTTTCTTTGAGTGGAAGTGTGGAGTAGTGAGAAAGACCTGGTCTTCATTCTCGCCTCTTGACACAAACTGTCTATGTGACTTAACTTCTCGATGCTCTCCATCTAGGCAACTCTGAGACTAAGTTACAGAATAGGTACTGACATGTTGGTAGAGGGTGCTAGGGGTTTCTTGTACCAAAGAAATTGGCGATTGGATTCCTATATCCTTTGTTGTCTTTAAGGTTACACTTAGGTGTGATCCCAAAGAAACTGAGTAGACATTTTTAAAAATCTACTTATTCAATGGTTCTGTGATTGTTACTATTCATAATATTGATTGTTAATAGCTAGTAGCATAAATCTAAATATGACAACAACTTTAAAAAAGAAATGTTTTGTCATATCTAACATCAGTAGAATTGTTTCTAAAAATTGAGACTTTTGTTTGGAGTTTAACTTTTTTGGTGGGGATGTGGGGAGATAAAGCACGATGGGACTTGCAGACCGAATTATTTTCCATTATTTCAAGCTAGAAATAACACAAGAAATAAAAGCATAATCATGTGGAAAAGTGTTAGACCCCACCAGGCTGCCTTAATTGTGGAAAAGGCTGCTTTGACATATTCACAAATACATAGAATATATCTCTAAATATCCATAGAAGTATATGTGTATCTGCCAGGAAATCTGGGTAAGGTAAGAGAAATGTAATAATTTAAAATCTGAATGAGGCTTTAATAAAAAATCAAGAATACTTGGGCTTGCTTGTGTCAAAGAATAGTGGGTTTTAGGGGTTTAAAGGGCCCTTGTACCCTATAGTACCACAGTTTGATTCTACCAGGAAAATATTTCTAGAATTCAGTCTCTTTTCTCTAATTTCCATTGATATCATCCTAGGACAGGCTCCTATTTTTTTCTCCCTTAATTATTGCAGTGAACTCTTAATATATCTCCTTCATTTAAAATTAACCATCACAGCACTGCTGCCTAACTAACCTTCCTTTTTGTATTCCCTATAATCTGATAATTACACTCATTGGAGACACTGTATGTTGTTGGGAGTGTAGCATTTCAGCAAGCAGTTATTGATGATCTTTTGTTTGCTTCTCTCTGGCAATAATATGGTAGAGTTTTTTTTTTTTTGGTTTGGTATCTTCTTTAGATTGTCTTGAGAATCAGTTTCTCTTTTTCCTTAAAGTGTTGTCACCTTCACATAGATCTCTTTGTACACAAAGTCTAGCCCTACTTTTTCACATTTTTGTTCTCCTTTAGTGACATTTTTACCTTCTTTAAAAGCACATCTGAGACTGTGATTTTAGTTCAGATACGCTAACTCCACTGAGCATGATGGTGAAAATAGTTCATTATAAATATCTTTTCAGATTTTTTCCGTCTTTCATCTGTTTATCTCCTTCTTCTAGTTTCATCCTTAAATGCCCCTAAGATGATTTGACTTAGTTGAGTCTCTTGCCAAGTTTCCTTAAACAAGTTTTTCCCTCCACGGGTTCTTGTTATTTTATGATACTCTACTGCTTATTATTTTCCATCATTCTTTTCTGCAAGGTTTTACAAATGAGATTACATTATCAACTGGTGCTCTATTTGGGTGCAGAGTCTCTACTTGTCAATTAAATCAGATGATTCCTAAAGGAGTTTTCAGGCTCTCTCAGTCTCCTCCTCATATTAGTTGATTTACAAAGTCACACTAATGAAAAAAATCATTATAGTTGGTGCCAATGTCTTTTACTTGATCTGTTTCCCAAATTTTGACATCAGTAACTTATTTAAATAGGTCAGGTTGGAGGTTTAATTGCTGCCATGTCTTGATCTGTAGAGGCAACACAGTGGCATGGTGGTTGTACATACAAGCTGAGCTTGTACTTAGGAAGACTTTGGTTCACATACCTTCCTTGACATAAGTCTTGCCTGTGTGATGCTGAGCAAGTCACTTAATCTGTCACTGCCCCAGGCAGCTTTCTGTGGTTATCGAGTTACAGATGAGTTCTATTGGTAGAGAAAATTTCCTCACCAGGATTTTCCTATACCAGTGAAATCACAGGTCCAGGACAAAAAAGATTTTTTTCCCTTCAGTTTTGTTTCTTTAGCTTTGTATTAATTTCAGTCTAAGTTAGTGGTATGGTAGCTGATTCAGGACTGACTTTCTAATCACCAATGAGTGACTTCCTATCTATTAAAATAGAATTAATATAATTTTTGTGGTATTATTTGATGTTTATTATGTTCAGTGTCTTCTATTTCTTTTCTTTTTTTCCGTATTTCTTTTCTTTAAGAAAAAAAGCTGGTGCTCTATCCACTGTGCCACCAAGATGCTCCTGTATCTCATTTCTTAATCCTAAACTACATTTTCTAACATTTTTTTTTGTCATTCTCACGTATTCCCACTTTAGTATTGAAGTTCCTAGTTCTTTAGAGTGTCAGATGCCCAACATTTCTGTGATGCAGGTACTTGGTTATCATCGTGTGACTGTTAGATGCCAGAGTCAAAGGGATGGTTGATTCTCCTATTTTTTCATGAGGCGCTATTATATAAGGTATAAAGCTATGCTTTTCTTATAGTCATATTCTTTCAACTTAATGATTGTTCGGATTATTAAGAAATCGACAAACCTAGAAGAAGAGGTGAATAAAGAACCTTTTTTATTTCCCTAAAAAAGGAAGTATATTGTTCTTTAGTCAGTTCATGTAGTTAACTACTGAATTCTGTCATAGAATTTGAATATTATTGAGGCAAAATTGGTAATCATACTAAAACAAAATCATACTTCAAAAAAGAGTTTCTTGCAGTCCTAGGGAAGAGGATTTTTGTTCATGTAGTGCGTACTTCTTTTTTTCTTTCACTTACCAGCCTAAGTGAAGTGCTGGAAAAAAGTTAATCTGTTACTGATCCCTAAATGGATGTTAGGAAATGTTAGGAAAGTATTGAGCCAGTTTGAGAGAAGGTGGAAGAAAATAGCAGAATAAGTGGGACTGGGAAGAGTGGTTTGGGAGGAATTGAGCTCATATGGAGAGAAGGGGCATTTAAGAATTACAGTTTTAAACTAATTTCACTGGTATTATATGGGAAAAGTAATTGTTTGAAAGAAAAAAAAAACATTCCCATGGGGATACTTTGTATTTTCTTAACTTTAAATTTGGTTTTCCCACATGTAATTTATATAACAATTAATCAGCTATTAGTTTCATTCTTGGTATTTTATACACATTTTAGGATACTCTTTGGTTTAAAGCATTTGTTTTCTAGGGTAGGAAAAAAAAGTTGTTCTATTGTTTTTCAGTCATGAAAAGAGCAGTATCTCATTTTCGTCTCTGAGACATATAAAAGAAGAAATAAATGATTTGATGCTTGTCATTTATGCATTGTATTTTTTTTCTTTTTGCTATAGTATTTTTGGGCTGTCAGCATGGGCTGTAATAGATTTATGTAAATGTTGCAGCTGAATTCTTGTAAGGCCTTCTCTTTGCTAATGTGGTGACAGTGCATCATCGTGTTTCTTACTTGGTTTTTCTTCATAGCTTCTGTGTGGGAGTTTTCCATTTAAAGGAATCATCAAAGATAGGATTTTTCAATTTTTTATTTATTTATTTTTTTAAAGATAGGGTTTTTAAAAAAAATGTTTTACCTAGCAGCTCATCCTTGAATGGAAGAGATTCAGATGATCTTTAGGAAGCTATGAATACATATGTATATCTGTGAATTGTTTTTTTATTTTAAAGGGGAGGATGTCTGAACAAGAGATGACTGCAGCAGTTACCTCGTGTTTTAATGAAATAAATCTGTATTTACAGTTTGCGGTAATTTGGTCCTTTCATCACTTTGTGGAGCTCCCACGGTGTTCATTGAGTACAGCTGCTGGGCCCTCTGGTTTCAGGAGGTCTTCTGTGCCTCAGGACCCCGGCATGCCCAGCATCCAGATGTAATGACACACTTGCACACATCCGTTGTGGAAGAGTGCCAGCATGGACATACGATTGTCATCAATTAGTTATGCCCAAACTGTGCCAAGAAAAATTGCATCTGTCTTACAGTCTTTCTTGCTTCATGGCTTATGATTGATTTAGAGACACTGTTATTTTCCTTTACTTTAACCCTAGCCATAACATGCTAGTAGAGAGCTGAGATTATATAGTATGGCACATGACATTTTATGACTAAAGCTTATTTTAGAAAGCCAAGAGGGTTCAGGAACTCAGATTTTCTTTGGTAGCTGAATAGCATTACCTCACAGCTGCCTGAGAAGCCCTTGTGGCCTGTCTGTCTTATGCTTAGACTTTAGTAGACCTTGGTAAGAAATATGCTTATGCTACAGGACCACTGGACATTTTCCCCTTTACTTTTATGCTATAAACAGATTAAACTCTAGTACATGTATTGTTGAGCCAGATAGACCATGCCCAATGAATGGATGTTTGGTGGAAGCAGTTATCATTATTATTATTATTATTATTATTATTATTTAACTTTTTTGTTTTTTTTTTAATTTTTAAAAATTTTGTTTAATTTAATTTTTTTTATTTAACTCTTAAAGAGCACACTTCAGTGACATTAATTTATTTTTAATTATGCTATTTTCCCACGTAATAAGCATTTTGTTTTCCCTCTCTCCTATCTTGCCTTGTAACAAATATACATAGTCATGCAAAACAAAGTCTGATCAAGAGATCATGTACAAAAATGTGTGTCTCATTGTGCATATTTATCACCTTTCTATTAGAAGGCAGGTAGCATTCTTCCTCAGTGATCCTCTGGAATCATAGTTGATTGCTACACTGAGCATAGTTCTTAAGTCTTTCAAAGATGTTAATGTTTAACATGTTAATGTTTAACATGTTGTCATAGTTTAAATTGCCCTACTGGTTCTTCTCACTTCTCTTTGCATCACTTTGTACAAATCTTCCCAGGTTTTTCCAAAACCACCAGCAAAGGGTTAGTTTTTGAAAGTTAACCTAACTAATTTTCAATGTTTTTTCTAATACAGAAGGTATTGTTTAAAGTAGTAAAAGTGAGTCCTAGTGAGATCAAGCATTCGAAGTTTTGAGTTGTTGAGAAAAGAGCTGAGCATTATTTAATGTTTTTGCTTGCCTCTGCTTCAAAGGTCTGTGATTTGATTAGTGTGACTACCTTTTCTGGAGCTCCTTCACTCCTTTGTTAGATAGTCTTTATAAGTTGTGCCCCAAAAAATTCATTACCAGGTGGTTTAGCTCTCTGGTGTTTCTCTTGCCATTTCTATATCCACCTTCTTTTCATTAGTCACATAGTCAGCATGTTAGTTCAGGCCCTGTTCAGTTGTCACCTGAATTATTACAGTGGCATCTTAATTGGTTTTTCTGCCTTGTCTCTCTCCATAAGAATCCATTCTCCATGCAGCTGCCTAAGTGATTTTCTAGAGCAGTGATCTGAACCATGTTGCCACCTTACCCAGTAAACCACTCCTCCTTATTGTTTCAAGGATAAAAAACAAAATTTTTTCTTTGTGGGCAAAAACAATCTCCTTTCCAGGCTCATTATTAATGAATTCCCTACCCATAATCTATCCATAGTCTATAGTTGAGCCAATCCATCTCCCTTCTCTATACCTTTGTATTCATTGTTCTTTATTTCTGAAATGTACTTTCCTCACTTTTAGAATCTCATAACTTCTTTTAACATTCATCTCAACCACCACCTTTTGTAGGCTTTCTTGATTTCCTCAACTTTTAGCACCCTCCTTCTCTAAGCTACCTTTTATTTATTTATTTTGTATTTATTCTGTGTATGCTTGTATAGGTGCTTGTCTCTCCTGAGAGTATATAGCCTTCTTGATAGCAGATACTATTTTTATTTGTCTGTGTATATCCCTAGTGCCTAACACAATGCCTAGCATATAAACACTTGCTGTCTCAATGGTGAATCTTTCTCTCAGTTATTGCAGGTAGCATTCAGATGACAGAACTGTCTGTCATTGGGCCCATGCTTAAAGCCTTTCTAGTTTGGGAGAATCTCTTTGAGCTCGACCTCTATTAAAGTTGCCTTTTAGAACTTAGGGTTACATCCATTCCATGAAGGCGTTGGAGCAGTACTTGAACGTAGGCTATAGCTTATAGTTTATATAGGGCTTTATGACTGGGCTAAGGGCCCAGCCAGTGATGCTGTGTGTATTGGAATGTTAGTCTAAATGAAGAGCGAAGATTAGGAACTTTCAGTGACCCAGTCTCATGCATAATGGAAAGAAAGATGTGCAGTGTCTTTCTGGTTAATGGCATGCCAGATGAAGAGCGCCAAATAAGGTAAGGGATATCATTTGTACTAAAAGTAGTTTGTCTTATGAAGAGATGTTGGGTGGGCCCTGTAGTAAAGATGACAGCAAGTAGATCATAGATCAACTGATCTCAGACTGTATTTCACAGGAGCACAAGCAGATTGTGTAGAACTCACATCACGTTGTCTTTGAGAGTTATGTTTGTATTAAGTCACTCTGTGGTTTGGCATTTTCTGATTTGGGGAGGTTAAGAATCTCATTGTCATCCCAAATAATAGCATTAAAGAAGAAGCAGCATAAATTTAACAGCCATTTGTTTTAGTATGGCTACAGAATTTGTTGTTTGCTTGTTTCAGTTGTGTCCAATTCTTTGTGACCCCATTTAGGGGTTTTCTTGGAAAAGAGTGGTTTGCCATTGCCTTCTGTAGTTCATTTTACAGATGAAGAAACTGAGGCAAGCAGGGTTAAGTGATTTGCCCAGGGTCGCACAACTAGTAAGTGTCTGAGGCCAGATTTGAACTTACAAAGATGAATCTTCCTGACTCCAGGCCTGGCACTCTATCCATTGCACCATTGATATGTTGGATAGCTACAAAACTAGTTTTTGGAAAAAACTAGATAACAAATTAGATAAAACTTTTAGACTTGTGAAAGAATTTAGTTAGTAGAGTCAAATAATTCCTCAGAGGGTTTCTGTATTCCTTTCTACATACTGCAGGTTCACCCCTATTCTATCCTTTCTTCTACTGCCATGGGCAGTCATTGTTAGTCACATTATCAGCATGGTTTGTCAAACCATTGGACCCTCAAAGAAACTGGAAACTGGAAACTATAGAAAATGTTCCTTTTTATCCTTATCCACATCCAACCCAGTATTTATAGTTGCCAGGAAATATCTAGATATCTAATTTGTGATGCATCTTGTCCAGGAGCAGCACTAATTGTCCATCTGTATTGCATTCTGTGTCTTGAGGATACATACAGTTTATTGCAGATGAATGGTGACATGAACAATGGCCAAGAGTTCCTGTCATGCTGAGACGAAGTAGGCACACAGCCTAAGAGATGCCTCCTGAAGTTACTTCACAGGCATTTGGCTTTGTTATTTTCTTCTGTTACTTTCTTCCTCTCAGCTGAAGCTTAGATGATTTGATGAAAATCAGCCCTGCCACTAACTTACATTGTGAATTTGGACAAGTCACTTAAATGCTTTGGGCTTCAGTTTCCTAATCTGCAAAATAAGGGAGTTGGATTCATATGATCTATAAAATTTTCTACCACTTCAAAATTGAATAATGAGTTCCTTTTCTTGGAAATTCGTGGTGTATGTAGCTACTTCACTCACTGGAAACAGCCTTGAAATTGGTAAAACTGATGCCTCTTACTGCTGGAGTCAGATTATTTTTAGATCTTTTAGTATTGGGTATTTTTCTCTTTTTTTGGAGACTTATTTTCTTCAATGTAGTTCATGTAAACAGCACAAAATATAAATAAATAAAATTCTGCTTCTCAGTCCATGTTAAAATTCTTGTATGTCTTGGTTACAATAATAATTTTATTTTATGGCGCCTACTAACCATAGCATTCGAAGAGCCATGCCACAACACTGTTAAAATAATCAAAACAGATAACATTGTCTATAAATTTTACTGAATCACCGTGTGTCAGAATGTAGTATCCTGGAGCATTAATCAAATGAGATAATGTATATAAAATGTTTTGTTAGCCATGAAGCATTATGCCAATGTAAACTGCTTATCTTCTTAATAATTATTAACTAATAATACCATGTAAGATTATTATTCCAAGTTTTCTTGTAATTTTTCTGGATGTAATGTCTTTAGGTTATGTATATGTTGTTTAGACATGAAGACAGGGTTTAGTCATAAAGTTTCCATTTGTTTTGAGGCTTAGCAAATCACCTTCCATCACAGAATCATAGAGAGGGTAGGAACTTCGTAAACCTTCTACTACAATCCTTAACTTTGTCAAGGATTTCCTCCATAGCATCACTGACTATTGATAATCCAGCCCGTACCTGAAGACTTCCTGTGGAGATTGGTAGCAGCTATGGGAAGTCTGTCTGTCTAAGGGAGCCTGTTCCATCCTTCAGTTAGGAAAATGCATTATTACAGATTTTGGACTTAAGCTGTAATCGGTTTCCTCAGACAGAATTGTATAGTAATAAGTGTCAGGTTCTAGAAGAATGCTATATTGACATACACACATACAATATACACATAAATACATACAGACACATATATGTATGCAGTCATAGGACCGCATTCTTCCTTAAATGCATGTTATTGATTATTTTTCTTTTTGAGAACTCACAACGTGCTAGGTACATGTATACATGCCAGCAGGTGTGGGAAGTGGCTTTCTGGAAGCTATTTCTTAAGTCTTCCTATGGAACAGACTTATCTTTTGATTTCTTTGTTTTCTTTGATAATTTTTTTCCTTTCTTATACCTCAGACATTACTTTGGCAAACCATTTAGTCTTCATGAATTTACTCATTTTCCAAAGAAAGGACCATGACTACTTGTCCTACTCTTGGTTAGTATCTGTTCTTAGAATCTTAGAGTAACAATCCTATCTGTGTCTCTGAACTATTAGGTGGGTAGTTTTCTAAGTAAGTGAACTGTGGGGGAATGTTCCAGTAAATTAAATAACTTTTTTCCTTTCTTTTTCAGGATCATAGGGTTTAGTTAATCTAGACCTCCCACTAAACTAGGGAGGCTTCCATTTAAGCCACTGTAGAGAGAGAGGTATCAGTCTTATTGTTAAGGGCCTCCAGGGAAGTTGATTCTACAACCTTTCAGTAATCCATTTCAGAGTTTAGAAGCTTCCTGCTATCAGTAAATTTTCCATTTTTCTTACTGTTTCTGTTTTAAAAATTACCCCATGTCCACCTTAGAACTGGGATCTGTAACTTCTTTTTTTATTTAGTAACAGTTTTCTTTGTAACCCGTTGTCTATTCTTGGTAAGTTCCTAATGTGTCTGTATGTCCTTGGGATCTGAAGATTAAAAAAAAAAAGAATTTTTTATTAATTAGGTGGGAGACTGGACTAATTGAATTCTTATTTTAGAAGCCTTCTGAATTGTGATTTTGTAAATATTGTGTCTCTTATGACACTAGTGCAACAGCTCTAGGTTTTGAAAAATGAGCCCCCTTTCCCCTTTTGTTTCACTTCTTTTGCTTAGTGAATTTGTTGGCATAGAAGTTTAGAATTATTGTTTATTTGGGAACTCTGTCAGGAACAGGCTTTGGGATGGCAGAATTCTGAAAAGTTAGTTTCAGTCATCCTTCAGTTTGATTTTGAATAGTTGAGCTTAGTAAATAATAGAAGATTAACCATTAAGCCTTCAGTAAGAAAAAAAATTACACAATGACTCTGAAAAGATATACTCTCTTGTAGTTACTGTATTCTAGGAAGAGTTTATTTTTGTTCTGCTTTTTTTCTTAAGTGATGGTGCTTTTGAGAAGTTTTCTGATTTATTTTTTAATGTGTTTGTATTAGGAAGAAGCTGCTAAAAGGAGAAAGCATTTCAAATACTTTAGAAATGGTCCCCATAATTTTTGTCTTTGTCCCTGAATTGGTACCCTGAAGACTATGATTCCTTCTTTTGATAAACTAGTGAGGTATGTCTAGATATTTCTATGATGCAAGAAGAAAATATGGTTTATTTTAGTAGTCATGCTGGGATCCATGCAGTGAATGTTTTATTCCCTTAAATAGCTATGCATTTCCAAGAACAGTTGCTTCTGTGAAGCATACTCAGTGGTACATGTTGTACCCATGACCCGTGCCGGCAGGAAGTCAAGTAGCTATGTCCTCCTCTGGAATATGTGGAGTCTGAAAGGTAGCATGAGGTTGCAATAAAACCATGTTTATAACAGTATACATTATAAGAAAAACTTTTGGGGTAAAGGCATATCTTCAGTGGTGTTTTTGCATTACCCTACTCTCAGATTTTACCTTGACTGCATTTATGAGTTGTTATCTGTTCTCTTCCATTTATTATTTATTAATGTTTGTTCATTTATTTATTCTTTATTTGTGTATCTGTTATTTAATTTCTTTCTTCATTTATTCATCTATAGCTATATCTATCTTTTTATTACTTGTTTGTTGACTGAATTAAAAAGCTGAAGATATCAGGTCCCTTAGAGATCATTTCCCCATATATTTTATTTTTCTTTCTTCTTTAAATTTGTTTTTGTTAATACCTTTGGCTTTATATTGAACTTATTTCTTATTCCTGCTCCCATCCTACCATCCATTGAACTTGTCTTGTAACAAAGAAATACAATTAAGCAAATACATGATATAGTATAGTCTAGTCTTGGTCTCTGCTGTGAGGAAGGAAGTATGTTTCATTATGTGTTTTACAGGGACCATCGTTTTCTTCACATAATTTGGAAGATTCATATCTGTGCAGATATGTTGTTGGAAGCTGAGGAATTATTCTCACTTTCAGTTTTCCTGGTTGATTATTTTGTATTTCCTGAATGTTCCATTGAAACTGTGGTCAACATTTTTTTTAATGAGAGAAGTGGTATAAACTGTTTACATTTTGCCACCTGGGTATTAAGACAACCTAATTAAATAATGATTTGTGCATGTTCAGCTCATTCAGCTGGACAAAGTTACTTTTTGTTGCTGAAAATATATTGGTAAATCTAGAAATGATAATTTGTTGATATTTGAATTTGATGCATTAAGGGTTGTGAGTAGTGACCAAAGTTAGAAATCATAGCAATACCACCAATTGGTTTAGATGATACTTAGATAGAATTCAGAGGATTACAGCACCCTGTCTTTGGTAGCTTGTATTGGAGATCTGCTTTGGTACAGCGGGAGCATGGTACTTGGGGACAGAAGACCTGGGTCCAGTCTTGAGGTTGTCACTGTCACAGTGACTCTAGGCAAATAATTTAACCTCTTTGTGCTTCACCTGCTTCAGGTGTAAAGTGAGATAATACTGATATAAAGGGAAGTACTTTGTAAACTGCTAAGTAAATTTGAGTTCTTGTTATTAATAATTATCATTGTCATTTATAATTATATGTTGAATGTTCCTGTTCAGAGGTAGAACTCTGTCCTGGAAAATGTTGAGAAAATAGAATCAGATGTTTCTTATTTACTGTAAAAATGCTGGTCACTATGGATATAATACATATTTTAAAAAAGAAATGTGAAAATGTGGACAAGTATTTATGTCATAAAAGGCATAATGAAAATATCTATAAAATGTTTATAGGCAATCAGTTTAAAGAAATTGTGAGAATTATATGTTACAGCAAACCAAATTTTGCACTGCCAAAAAATTCCCATAGTTCCATACTTCTGCTCTTTTCTTTTCTTTTCCTGTGGGCTTGAACAGTTTTACAGGAATGACTAGTTAGATGTCATTTCTGAAAATTATTTTTCTTTGAAACGTAATGTATTTTGTCACAATTAGTGAAAGCTTCCTTTAGGTATGTGGTTAAGTACTCCTTTTAAAAACAGTCCCCCTCTTATTGCGCTAGTGAAAACAGAGCTTGATAGCCTTTCCATATCAAAATCCTGGATGATCTTTATATGCTGATGTAACATAATCATGTTGGGAAATCAGATTTGGCCATCATTTCCTGGCAGTTGCTGGTCTTGGCCAACCAGTGTCTGAAATAATTTATTTTAATACGTATTTTGGGGAGTAGCCAGTTGCTTTGGCCAGAATTGATAGTTGCTTATGATTACGAATACTAATTGACTCACTAGAATGTCTGTCTATATGTATGGGTTTTTGTATGTGTACTGTTGTTTTTTTCCAAAACTGGCATATTCCTATAATGCTGCCTAATGTCTCAATAACTTTAGTGCTTTGAAATCTAGCAGAATAATGTATTAGACAAGCATGATCCAAGGCAACAGCTGACTGTCCATTGGGCTTCTGGGGGGATAATAAGGGTAATATACTACCTAGCTTGAGTTTTTTATTTCTTTCTCACAAACTACAGAGCAAAACCAAAGTTGTATATTTATACAATTTGAAATTAAAGATCTTAAAACATTTACCAGTTAATAAAAATATTTACAGTGGTTTTCTGATTTATTTCCTAATGACCTCAACTAAAGTATATGTGATTAAAGGATACATGATATAATTTTAAAATAGAAAAAAGATTCATTAAAAAACCTATGTCTTAAAGGCATTTAAGACATATGCATTGGAGAATTGTGAATCAAAAGTGCTCATGTTAATTACTCAATTAAAAGAGAATACTTTTATAGAGAGAATGACAATTCACAGAACCCTGGAATCTTATAGCTAGGAAAGACTCTGGGGGTAACCTAGTCTGTCCTTTGATCAGTCTAGTAATCTTTTCTACCAGTGTGATATAGTTGAAAGAGCATTAGGAAAGGCAACATGATAGAGTAAAAATGGTACTGGTTTCAGTGTCCTGAAGACTTCAGTTCAAGGCATGCTAACCAGTTATGTGACCATGGAAATATTAATCCATCAAAGCCCCAATTGCTTCAACTTCAAAATGATGGAATTAGAACCACTGATCTTCAACTCCAGCTCTATATCCTAAAATCCTTGATAGATTATTATCCAACCTCTGCTTAATTAAGTTTATTTTAAAATCTTTCAATTTCAATTGATTCTTGAAATGTTCTAGAATCTGTTTTTGAACAGCCTGGTAGACTTAGTTTTAGTCCATTTTCTTGCCCTGGAAAGGAATACATCTATAACTAATTTTAGATGACTGTCTCTCTAACTTAACTTCAGAAAAGTCTTTAATAAGTCACCCCAATATATTCAGGTTATGCTGAAAAAGTTCTTTTTTGTGCTTAAGTTATTTTTGTTGTATTCAAATCCATTTCCACAGGGTGAAAATAGGAAATACTCAGTTATTCTCCAGTGTGAAATATACTTGCAGACCATTATTAGGTTATTCTTATCCTTTTCTTTTAGTTAAGTTATCTCAGCTCCATCCTATTTTTATAAACCATCAAAAACCCTTTTTCAAATTATGCTTTTTATAAACCATAACCTCCGTTTTGATTTCAGTCCTCTAATCCTACCAAAATGACGTTGGCCCTACTTTGACTTTGATATTTAGGTGCATTTCTGATTTTACAAGTATTGGTGTTATCCTCCCTTTACTCCATGATTTTTTCCTTCTATTCAAAGTAAACCCCACAGAAGGTCAATCCAATGTGCTGGAAGTTGTCCTCTGGTTCTTTTTATGTCTCTAGGGATGAGGTGAGGGTTTCCAGTGTAGTTTTTGGAATATTCATCTCTTGCCTATTATTCCAACCCACTTCCTTTTTCAATTATTTTCATGTTAATGTCTCTGCCATCACTGTATGGCCCAGTTTAGGCAATATGTACTTTTTAATTTGCTTTGTTTTTCATGTATTGGTAGTTACACTACTTCAGAGTGCACGAATTTGTATTTAAAATGTTTTGATAACTCATTTCACTATAATTGATTCCCTTTGTAATTCTGTCTATCAGCAATGAAATTATACATCTCTAAAATTCTAAAGCAGTGGTTTCCAAACTTTTTGGTCTTGGACTCCACACATTTAAAAATTATTGAGGGCTCCAAAGAGCTTTTGTTCATGTGGGTTATATCTATTAATATTTACCAAATTAGAAGTTAAATCTGAAAATTTTAAAAAAGTATTGATTTTATAAATAATTTAAAAGTAATTAAACTCATTAGGCAAACAGAAATGACAAATTTAAAGAAACCCTATATTTTCCAAAGCAAGAAAAATTTAGAGAGAAGAGGAACATTTTTTGTTTTAATATTTTTTGTAAATCTCTTTTGTGTCTGGCTTAATAGAAGACGGCTGGATTCTCATGTTTGCTGCTGCATTTAATCTGTTCTGATATGTTGTTTTGGTTAAAGTATATGAAGAAAATCCCTCCTCACAGAGATATATAGTTTGAAAAGGTAGGACTTTGTTAATAGGAAAATAACACCTAAGTAATATTATGAGAATTGCTTTCACCTAACAGATCATTTGAAAGCGTCTTGGGAACTCTAACCCAAAGAATCCACATACCGTTCTTTAAGACTACTGTTCTATACTACTCTATATAAAACATGTACATGTTCATGAAGGACAACATTTCTCCTTATCAAATTTTCCTAAAACACTTGGCTGTCTGCTTTGGCCCTGTCATACTGTTGCCTTGATAATATTTATTTGTGTACATGCCCAATCCTCCCCTTCCCAATAGACTACTATATAGACGGCCTTGAAGGCAAGGAGTATGCCATTTCATGTTTATGTACTCAGCACTTTGCAAAGTACCTTGAACTTAGTAGGTGCTTAATAACTATATTTAGTTAAGTGGAATAAATAGAAGATATGCTGTTGAATGACCAAGTCTGTGTCTTAACATTTGAACTGTATGTTTCTTATCTATACACTTGTTTGCATGATGTCTTCCCCCCCCCCATTAGAATGTGAGCTCCTTGAGGAGGTCAGGGACCATTTTTGCTTTTTGTTGTATCAGCACGTAGAATAGTGCCTGGTATATAGTAATACTTTAATAAATACTCATTGATTGACTGAATTATGCTAAGGACTTAAGGGGGAAAAGGACTTTACCTTAGGGTAGGCTGAAAAGAAGCTTTAGAAGGCACATGCTGTTGGAAAATGTGTGTGTGTGTGTGTGTGTATATATATGTAGATATATATGTTTATAATATATATCCACATATATATTTTTTCCTAGTAGTGAGCCTTGGGCCTAATGTAGATTTTACTTTTCCATCAATATCCAATATGCCTATTCGTAGAAAATCTATCAGTTCAGTTTCATGGATCCTACTAATCCAAGCTAGTAATGAGGCCTGCTCGGGGAAAGGTTAAAAGTTTTAAACAGTGTTGGCAATGTTGAATTGAGAGAACGGTGGGGAAACAAGTCTTGCCTTTCAGTAGAAAAGGGGAGCAGAGTAAAGCCTTCATTTGCAGACACAGTGTTTTTGCTGTTGGTTTGTACTGTATTTCTTTATTGTAATGGATCTATGGCAGAGAGGGGCAGGGGAGGAGAAAATTGGAAGTGACAACAATGTGAAAGTTACTGTAGGTGAAAGACTTGGTACTTACCCTATGTGTTATTATTCCTATCTGGCAGATGAAGAAACTGAGGTTGAAAACTGAAAGGATTTACTCTTTCTCATATATATCTGGTTTCAGGGAGGGAATTAGAACCCAAGCCTCTCCTAACTCCCCAGTACATTACATGTTGCACTCAAAACAACAACAACAACAACAACAAAAACCAAACCAAAAAACCCCAAAACACCAATCCTTAAATTTTTGCAAATAAAGCAGGAAAGGAGGTAGGGAGTCAGAGCAAAGATCAAACTGAATGGGAGTCAGTAATGTGCTGTTGTGGCTTAAAAAGTTAATTACATCTATAAATATGTGTGTGTACATGTACTTTAAACATACATATAATACATTATATATTACATGTATTAGGTAATATAGATACATAATATTTTCTTCATATACTCCAAGCAAAACAGCATATCACAACAAATTGAATTCAGAAGCAGATATGAGAATCCACTTGTCTTCTATTAAACCATACCTGAAGGAGTTTTAAAAATATCTGTAGAGCAATACCCCTCTTTAATTTTTTTGTTTTGGAAAATATAAAATTTTAAATCATATATTATTTATGTTAACCTAATGGGTTTACTATTTTAATTGATTTATAAATCAATATTTAAAAAATTATCAGTTTTCATTTCTGTATGGTAAATATCGATAGATATAAGTCACATAAACAAAAACTCTTTGGCGCCCTCAATAATTTTTAAGTGTGTAAAGGGGACCTGAAAGCAAACAGTATGAAAATCACTGCTTTAGAATTTCAGGGCTGTATATAATGTCATTGGTGTGGGTACTTTTTCCACTGACAATCTGCAACCTCTCTATACCTTTGTATGTGGTCTTTAAGAGTTATTGTAACTAAAAAAAATTATCAACTGCAGCCTGCCTGTTTATAAACATTTTTGAATTTAGCTTGGCAGGTCCCTAAATAAAAAACATATAGTCCATCCCCACATCTACACTTTAATCCTTTCCAACTTGGAAGGGCCTTCCAGAACTTGCTTTAACACTAACACAGCTTGGATGGACTCAGGGTTACTTTTTTTTTTCTTTTTAAAAATTTTTTTTATTAATTTATTTTGATTTATCAACAGTCACTTCCGTATGTTTTTGAGTTGAAAATTTTTCTCATCCTTCCTCCCCCCACCCTCCCCAAGATGGTGCACAATCTGATATATAGGCCTTACATTTACATTCCTATTAAACATATTTTCACATTAGTGAAGTTGTAAGTAAAAATTAAAACCAATAGGAGGAGCCATCAGAAAGATGAAACAAAATCAACAGAAGGTAAAAATAAGTGGTCGTGATTGAATTTCCATAGTTATTTCTTTGGATGTGGATAGCATTTTCCATCACGAGGCCTATGGAGATGTCTTAGATCCTTGTAATGCTGAGAATGTAAGTTTATCAATATTAGTCATCTCACAACGTGGCTGTTATTGTGTACAAAGTTCTCTTGGTTCTGTTCACTTCACTCAGCATCAGACCGTACAAGTCTTTCCAGGTTTTTCTAAAGTTCATCATTTCTTACAATAGTATTCCATTACATTCATATACCACAACTTGTTCAGCCATTCCCCAATTGATGGGCATCCTCTCAATTTCCAATTCTTTGCCACCACAAAAAGAGCTGCTATGAACATTTTTGTACATGTGGGTCCTTTTCCCATTTGTTTGATCTCTTTGGGATATAGCCCTAGAAGTGCTATTGCTGGATCAAAGGTTACGCACATTTTTATAGCCCTTTGGGCATAGTTCCAAATTGCTCTCCAAAACGGTTGGATCATTTCACAACTCCACCAACAATGTATTAGTGTTCCAATTTTCCCACATCTTCTCCAACATTTATCATTTTCCTGTTTTGTCATGTTGGCCAATCTGATAGGTGTGATGTGGTACCTCAGAGTTGTTTTGATTTGCATTTCTCTAATCAATAATGATGCAGAGCATTTTTTCATATGACCATAGATGGCTTTAATTTCTTTATCTGAGAACTGTCTGTTCATATCCTTCGACCATTTATCGATTGGGGAATGGCTTGTGTTCTTATAAATTTGTCTCAATTCTCTATATATTTTAGAAATGAGGCCTTTATCAGAGAGACTGGTTGTAAAAATTCTTTCCCAATTTTCTACCTTCCTTCTATCTTAGTTGCACTGGCTTTGTTTGTGCAAAACCTTTTCAATTTAATGTAATCAAAATCATCCATTTTGCTTTTCATAATGTTCTCTATCTCCTGTTTGGTCATGAATTCTTCTGTTCTCCATAGATCTGATAGGTAAACTATTCTTTGTTCTCCCAGTTTACTTATGGTGTCAGCCTTTATATCTGTCACGAACCCATTTTGACTTTATTTTGGTATATGGTGTGAGATTTGGGTCTATGCCTAGTTTCTGCCATACTCTTTTCCAGTTTTCCCAGCAGTTTTTTCAAAGAGTAGGTTCTTATCCCAGAAGCTGGGGTCTTTGGGTTTATCAAATAATAGATTACTATAGTCATTGACTAACTGTCTTGCATTATTTAAACTATTCCACTGATCCACCTCCCTATTTCTTAGCCAGTACCAAGCAGTTTTGATGATTGCTGCTTTATAATACAATTTAAGATCTGGAATTGCTAGGCCACCTTCCCCTGCATTTCTTTTCATTAGTTCCTTTGATATTCTGGACCTTTTGTTTTTCCAAATGAATCTTGTTATTATTTTTTCTAACTCTATAAAATAATTTTTTGGTAGTTTGATTGGTATGGCACTGAATAAGTAAATTAGCTTAGGTAGGATTGTCATTTTTATTATATTAGCTTGGCCTACCCATGAGCAACTGATGTTTTTCCAATTATTTAGATCTGATTTTATTTGTGTGAAAAGTGTTTTGTAATTGTGTTCATAGAGTTCCTGGGTTTGTTTCAGGAGGTAGACTCCTAAATATTTTATAATGTCTACAGTAAGTTTAAATGGGATTTCTCTTTCTATCTCTTGCTGTTGGGCTTTGTTGGTAATATATAGAAATGCTGATGATTTATGTGGGTTTATTTTATAGCCTGCAACTTTGCTAAAGTTGTTTATTATTTCAAGTAGTTTTTTACTTGATTCTCTAGGATTCTCTAAGTATATCATCATGTCATCTGCAAAGAGTGATAGCTTTGTTTCTTCTTTGCCTATTCTAATGCCTTCAATTTTTCTTCTCTTATTGCTAAAGCTAAGGTTTCCAGTACAATATTGAATAACAGTGGTGATAATGGACATCCTTGTTTCACCCCGATCTTATTGGAAATGCTTCTAGCCTGTCCCCATTACATATAATGCTTGCTGAAGGTTTTAGATAGATGCTATTTATTATTTTAAGGAAGACTCCATTTATACCTATGCTTTCTAGTGTTTTTAATAGGAATGGGTGTTGTATTTTATCAAAAGCTTTTTCTGCATCTATTGAGATGATCATGTGGTTTCTGTTGGTTTTGTGTTGATATGCTCAATGATGCTGATAGTTTTCCTAATATTGAACCAACCCTGCATTCCTGGTATAAATCCTACCTGGTCATAGTGTATTATTCTTGTGATAAGTTGCTAATCTATTTGCTAGTATTTTGTTTAAAATTTTTGCATCTATATTCATTAGAGAAATTGGTCTATAATTTTCTTTCTCTATTTTGACTCTTCCTGGTTTAGGTATCAACACCATATTTGTATCATAAAAAGAATTTGGTAAGACTCCTTCTTCACCTATTTTCCCAAATAGTCTATATAGTATTATTAATTGTTCTTTAAATGTTTGATAGAATTCGCATGTAAATCCATCTGGCCCTGGAGATTTTTTCCTAGGGAGTTCATCAATGGCTTGTTCAATTTCTTTTTCTGAGATGGGGTTATTTAAGTATTTTACTTCCTCTTCGGTTAATCTGGGCAATTTATATTTTTGTAAATATGTATCCATTTCACTAAGATTGTCAAATTTGTTGGCATATAGTTGGGCAAAATAATTCCTAATTATTGTTTTAATTTCCTCTTCCTTGGTGGTAGCTTCCCTTTTCATTCTTGATACTAGTAATTTGGTTTTCTTCTTTCTTTTTTTAAATTAAATTAACCAAAGGTTTATCTATTTTATTGGTTTTTTCATAAAACCAGCTCTTAGTTTTATTTATTAGTTCAATAGTTTTCTTAATTTCAATTTTTTAATTTTTCCTTTGGTTTTCAATATTTCTAATTTGGTGTTTAGTTGAGGATTTTTAATTTGTTCTTTTTCTAGTTTTTTTAGTTGTATGCCCAATTCATTAATCTCCTCTTTTTCTATTTTATTTATGTAAGCATTTAGAGATATAAAACTTCCCCTAAGAACTGCTTTCACTGCATCCCATAGTTTTGGTATGTTGTCTCATTATTGTCATTCTCTTGAATGAAATTATTGATTGTTTCTATGATTTGTTGTTTGACCCAATCATTTTTTAGGATTAGATTATTTAGTTTCCAATTATTTTTTAGTCTATCTTTCCATGGCCTTTATTACATTAATTTTTATTGCATTCATGATCTAAAAGGGATATTTAATTTTCTGCCTTTCTGCATTGGATTGTGAGGTTTTTATGCCCTAGTACATGGTCAATTTTTGTGTATGTGCCATGTACTGCGAGAAAAAAGTATATTCCTTTCTATCCCCATTCAGTTTTCTCCAGAGGTCTATCATACCTAACTTTTCTAATGTTCTATTCACCTCCTTAACTTCTTTCTTGTTTATTTTGTGGTTAGACTTATCTAGTGCGAGAGGGGAGGTTCAGGTCCCCCACTAGTATAGTTTTGCTGTCTATTTCTTCCTGTAACTCCCTGAACTTCTCCTGTAAGAATTTGGATGCTATACCATTTGGTGCATATATGTTTAGTAATGATATTACTTCATTGTCTATGGTGCCTTTTAGCAGGATGTAGTTTCCTTCCTTATCTCTTTTGATTAGGTCTGTTTTTGCTTTTGCTTTGTCTGAGATCAGGATTGCTACCCCTGCTTTTTTTACTTCAGCTGAGCATAATATATTCTGCTCCAGCCTTTTACCTTTACCCTGTATGTGTCACTCTTTTTCAAATGTGTTTCCTGTAAACAACATATTGTAGGATTATGGTTTTTAATCCATTCTGCAATCCATTTCTTTTATGGGAGAGTTCATCCCATTCACATTCACAGTTATGATTACTATCTGTGTCTTTTTCTCCATCCTTTTCCCCCCATTTATGCTTTTCTTTCTCCTTTTTCCTTTCCCCCTTCACTAGTGTTTTGCTTTTGACCACTGCCTCCTTCAGTCCCTCCCCCTTTTATTATCCCTTTCCCTTTTCTTCCCCTTTAGTCTTACTGCTTCTTCCCTCCCTTCTTTCCCCTCCCTTTTCTTTCCCCTTTTCCCTCCTACTGCCTATAGGGCAAGTTAGATTTCTATACCTAACTGATTATATTATGCCCTTCTTGAGCCAAATCTGATGAGAGTAAGGTTCAAACAATGCTCCCCCCCCTTCTTTCCCTCTGCTGTAATAGGATTTTGTGTCTTTTCCTGTAATGTAATTTACCCTTGTCTGCCTCCTCCTTTCTCAGTACATTTTCTAAGATCAGATTGATCCACTTATTTGGATCCATTTAACCCACTTGATTAGATTTTTTTTTATCATTACATCAAAGTCAACTAATATCCACCCTCTTTATGTATACTCCTTTAACAAGGTGTAATAACAATACAGTTCTCAAGGGTTGCAAGTGTCATATTCCCTTGTAGGGGTTTAAACAGCCCCCCTTATTAACAACATATTGTATCTTCTGTCCCATTTACCTTTTTAAGTCCTTCTTGAGTCCTGTACTTGAAGATCAAATTTTTTGTTGAGCTCTGGTCTTTTTATCAGGAAAGTTTGGAAGTCTCCTATTTCATTGAATATCCATCCTCCCTTGAAAAATGATGCTCATTTTTGCTGGGTAATTGATCCTTGGCTGCATTCCAAGCTCCTTTGCCTTATGGAATATCATGTTCCATGCCCTGCGGTCTTTTAATGTAGAAGCTGCAAGGTCCTGTGTAATCCTGACTGTGGTTCCATGATATTTAAATTGTTTCTTTCTGGCTGCTTGCAGCACCTTCTCTTTCATCTGGTAATTTTGGAATTTTGCTATTATATTCCTTGGTGTTGTCAATTTGGGATCTCTTTCAGGTGGTGAGAGGTGGGTTCTTTCTGTGGTTATTTTCCCTTCTGGTTCTAGGACTTCTGGGCAGTTTTCCTTTATGATTTCCTGAAAGATACTGTCCAGGCTCTTTTTTTCATCATGATTTTCAGGTAGTCCAATAATTTTTAAATTGTCTCTCCTGAATCGATTTTCCAGGTCGGTTGTTTTACTGATGAGGTATTTTACATTTTCATCTATTTTTTCATTTTTTTGTTTCTGTTTGACTGATTCTTGCTCTCTCATAGAGACATTAGTTTCCATTTGTCCAATTCTAGTTTTTAACAGATTGTTTTCTTCTGTTAGTTTTTGTACTTCCTTCTTCAATTGGCCAATTGTGTTTTTTAGGGACTTGTTTTCTTCAGTGTACTCTTCTGTTAGTTTTTATATTTCCTTCTTCAAATGGCCAGTTGTGTTTTCTTCAGTGTATTTTTTTTTTCCAATTGGCCAATTATATTTTTGAAGGACTCTTCTACCTCTCTCATTTGACTATTAAAATCCTTCTTGAGCTCTTCTAAGAAGGCTTTTTGGGCTTCAGACCAGTTCATATTCCCTTTTGTTGTTGCAGATGTGGGTTTGTTGACAATGTTGTCCTCTTCAGAATTTCTGTCTTGATCTTCACTCTTCTCATAATATGAATCTATGGTACGTTTCTTTTTACTCATGGTGTTTCTTTATTCCCTGGCCTTTAAAGAGATTGAGCTCTCCTGCTGGGGAACAGAGGGTACTGACCCAAGCTTCTTGTGTTGGGAGCCTAGGTCTTGGTCACTGGCTTTGTGTGCTGGGGCCTCTTATGTTGGCAATTGGAGGCTGTAGGTTTCTGGCAGCTTACCTCATCTTGGGCTGGAATCAGCAAGGCTGGAACTTTCAGGCAATTCTAGGTTGCCTGCTTTTCCTTTCCTTTAGCTTTCTTCAGTTCCTTTTAGATGGGTGCTGCAGGGTGTTTATCTGCCTGGGGCGCCCTGCAGTGTTGTCTTCCTCGTTTCTGCTAATGCAGTGGAGATTCCTTTGAGGTAGAGTGCTGAGGCACCTGGTGGTTTTCTGAGCTGGTTTCCACCAGTTCCCCTGACCCCCTCCCCCTCCCCACCCTCACTGAGGCACTTGGAGGTCCAGGTGTTGGTGTTTGCGTATTCTACCACCTGGGCTTCAGGATTTCTTCACAATTGGAGGCTGCAGGGCTCCAACAGCTCACCTGGTGTTGGGCTGGAACCAGCAAGGCCAGGCTTTAGGAAGCCTTTAGGTTGTTTTCTTCACCTCCTTTCAGATGAATGCCACAGGGTACCTATCCACCTGGGGCCCTTGTAGTTCTGCCTTCCTTATTTTTGCTGAGGCAGTAGGAGACCCTTTGGTGGGCTGCTGCACTGCTGCTTCCCGTCTTTCTTTTCCCGTTCAGCTGTTCCAGGGGTTTTTTCTGGGGTGATATTTTCTGAGTTTTCAGAGGTTGATCTGCTTTTTTCACTCTGCCATCTTGGCTCCTGGAATCAGGGTTACTTTCAAGCTGTAGTGAAAATACAGTATCAAATATGGCACCTGGATTGCTGGGTTCAAATCTTACGTCTGATACTTTCTCCTTTGTGACCTTGGGCAACTCTCTAGTTCTCAGTTTCTTCACCTGTGCCAAGAGATCATTGGACCAGATGAGTGAAGTTTCTTTCAGATGTTGGTCTGAAAATTGATGATATTATTTCTTTGGAGAGAAATTTTCTCAGAATGTTTTATTTTTCTGCTCAGTGGTGACATAGTTAAGAGTGTATGTAGTGGGATTTACATAAAACTATTAAGCATTGTGGAAATTCATTCTCTTAGGTGAGCTTAAAAATAGCTGTACTTGTATTACATATTGTTTTTATTATTGTATGAGAAGTCTGGGCAGCTGGGTGGCATAGTGCATTGAGTGCCAGGCTTGGAGTTAGGAAGACTCGTCTTCCTGAGTTCATATCTGGTCTCATACACTTACTAGTTGTGTGATCTGAGCAACTCACTTAACCTTGTTTGCCTCAGGTTCTTTATATGTTAAATGAACTGGAGAAGGAAATGGCAAACCACTCTACTGTCTTTGCCAAGAAAACCCCTGTAGGGTCATGAAGAAGTCAGACACGACTGAATAATGACTGAACAATAACAGACTTTAAATTTTGTATTTTATGCATTTTGTTTTGTTATTAGGAGTGATTGAAATCCTGGGTTAGCAAAGCCTGCAGTGCAAACTAAGTGTTTGATAAGAAAACAGTCCTATTTCTAGAAGGCTGTTTTTCTAGAGGAGTGGTGGGGGGTGACAGAGACACAAGAACTTTCTGACCTTCATTTCATTTGATGAGATTCTAAGGTCCTTGAGGGCAGGGGCTATGGATTACACTAGTTTAGATCTGTGTTTTATACGAAGTAGGCATTTAATTGGATGAGTTGCCTTGGCCAAGAATTAATCATTAAGTGATGAGCTGCTTTACTGGTCCTCAGCAAGCAGACATTATCTTTCCCTAAGACTGTGCTCAAAGCCTTAGAACTTACCAGAGCTTTGAGAATTCAAGGTTCCCTCCACACCATGATGAGTCATTGGGACAGGGCTTTTAGCAGGAGCTGTTTGATAGACCCCGGTACATGATTTACAGAAGGGCATGGATCAAACAAATGGAATGAGAAGGTACAGATAGGTTGCATTGAAGGGTGACAAAGCAAGTACTCACATCATTGAGACTGATATTGGGAGAAATATATCAAAGTATAGAAGGAAGAAAATGAATGAATTTTGATTGATTAATTTGTTGATTGGCTCCTGTGTGTAACTTGGTAAATAGAATTCCAAGTATTTTTATACCTTTCTGTGGTTAATCTCTATTTTTTTCCTGATGGATTTTATTGGTAATACACAGAAATGCTGTTGATTTACTTTATAGCCTGTCACTTTGCTAAAGTTATTGGTTTTTTTCTTTTTTAAACATTTTTTCTTTTTAGATTTTGAGTTCCAAATTCATTCTCTCTCTCTCTCTCTCTCTCTCTCTCTCTCTCTCTCTCTCTCTCTCTCTCTCTCTCTCTCTCTCTCTCTCTCTCCCACCTCTCCCCTGCCCACTGAGAAGGCAAGCAAAATGTTATCAACTATACGTGTGAAATCATGAAAAACATTTCTATTATATGTATTGCAAAAAAGGCAAAAAAATAAAGCAAGAAAATTATACTTGAATTTGCATTCAGAGTTCATTAGTTCTCCTGCTGAAGGTAGATAGCATTTTTTCATCATGAGTCCTGTCTTGGATCATTTTATTTATCAGAGTATCCAAATCTTTTTCAGGTGAGAATCATTAAAGCATTGCTGTTACTGTGCTTAATGATCTCCCAGTTTCATTTTGCATCAGTTCATATAGTACTTGCCATATTTTTTTTCTGAAACCACCCTTTTAATTTCTTAGAGCATACTACTGCTACTTCACAGTTATATGCCACAACTTGTTCGGCCATTCCCCAACTGATGAGCATCCCCTTGATTTCTAATTCTTTGCCACCACAAAAAGAGCTGCTACAGATATTTTTGTACATATAGCTCTTTTTCCTTTTCCTTTGATTTCTTTGGAGTATAGAACTAGTTATAGTATTGCTGGGTGAAAGAGTATACACAGTTTTATAGCTTTTGGGTCATAGTTCAAATTGTTTTCCAGAACGATCGAACCAGTTCACAACTGTACCAACAATTTCTTAGTGTACTATTTTCCCTCATCCTCTTCAGCATTTGACATTTCTAATAGGTGTGAGATGGTACCTCAGAGCAGTTTTAATTTGCATCTCTCTAATCAATAGTAATTTTGAGCATTTTTTCATATGAGTACAGATAGCTTTGATTTTTTTCTACAAACTTCTTGTTCATATCCTTTGACTATTTATCAATTGGGGAATGATTCATTCTTATAAATTTGATACAGTTCTCTTCGTGTTTGAGAAGACCTTTATCAGAGAAACTTGATGCAAGCATTTTTTAATATTACTTCATTGTCCGTGATTCCTTTCAGCAAAATGTAGTTTCCTTGATTATCTCTGTTTTTTTAATTTATTCATTTTATTTCTAATTTGTGAAATAAAACAGGGATTTCTATAACAGTATAATAAAAGAGATGATTGCATATGAAACCATAAATCTATTATGTACAACTTTCTATTCCTTTTAAATATATAATAAAGTTATGTTAATTTTCTGTCCCCCCATGGCTCCCATTAGACACAAATGTATGTATGTATATGTGTATCACATATATAATATGTATGTATGTATGTAAAATCATTCTATATATACTTCTATTTATCAGTTCTTTGTCTGGATTCAGATAACATTTTCCTTCATATGTCCTTTATAGTTAATTTGGGTATTTATAATAGCCAAAATGATTTATTCACTCAAAAGTCATTCCTAAAACAATATTGCTGTTACTGTATATAATGTTCTCTTGGTTCTGCTTATTACTGTCTTCATTATTGTGTCTTTTCATGTTTTTCTAAGATCATTGAGTTCATCTTTTTTTTTGGGGGGGGTGAGAGCTCATCATTTCTTATAGCATAGTGATGTTCCATCACAATCATAATCCACAACTTGTTCAGCCATTCCCCAATTGATGGGCATTCCTGCAATTTTCTAGTAGTGGTATTGCTGCGTCAAAGGGTATAGGTAGTTTAATAACTCTTCGGGCATGATTCCAGATTGCTCTCCAAAATAGTTGGATCAGTTCACAATTCTACCAACAATGAATCAGAATTCCAATTTTTCCATGTCCCCTCCAACATTTGTCGCTTTTCCCTTCAATCATTTTAGCTAATCTGGTAGGTGTAAAATCATATCACAAAGTTGTTTTAATTTGCATTTCTCTAATCAATAATGATTTAGAGTATTTTTTCATATGACAATAAAATGTTTTGATTTCTTCATTGGAAAACTGCCTGTTCATAACCTTTTAACATTTATCCATCGGAGAATGACTCGTATTCTTAGAGCTTTGACAGAGTTCTTTATGTATTTGAAATATGAGACCTTTACCTGAGAAACTGTCTATAAAATTTTCCTCTTATTCCCTACCCTCTAATTTCTGCTTTCCTTCTGATCTTGGCTATATTTGTACAATTTTTTTTAACCTAATGTAATTGAAATTATCTGTTTTACACCTAACTTTGCTCTCTGTCTCTTGTTTATTCATACATTGTTTGCCTGTCCATAAGTCTGATAAGTAATATGTTCCATGTTCTTCTAATTTTCTTCTAATATTTCTCTTTATGTCTAGGTCATGTATCCATTTTGACCTTATCTTGATAAATGGTACAAGATATTGGTCTACGCCCAGTTTCTGCCATACTGCTTTCCAGTTTACCCAATAATTTTTTTTTTTTACCAAACAATGAATTCTTATCCCAAAATATTGTCTTTACATCTATCAAATACAAGGTCATTATATTTATTTGCTGCTGTAAATCCTTAACTACTTTTGAGTTCTATTTCTCCCCATAATTCAGTTAACTTCCTTAAGTACTTAGGTGCTGTGTTAGTTGGAACTTATAGATTAAGCAATGATATTTTTTTTTGTCTGTGGTGCCTTTAAGCATAATGTAGTTTCCACTTGTATTTCTTTTAACCATATTTCTTTTTACTGTTGCTTTGTCTGAGATCATGATTACTATAGCTTTTGAAATTTTTGTCTAAAGAATCATAAGTTCTGCTCTAGCCTTTCATTTTAGCTCTATGAATTTTGTTTCAAGTGTGTTCCTTTTAAACAATACGTTGTTGGAATCTACTTTTTTAGTCCATTCTATTATTCTCTTTTGTCTTTATGTGTGATTTCATCCTATTGATGTTTATGGTTAATATCGTTCATGCATATTTCCCTCCATTATATCCTCATACTTTTCCCTCCTTTTGCCCCTTGCCCTCACTCTTTACAAAGAAGACGGTGGGAAAAGAGGATGAATGTAACCAACATTAGTGGACTATAATAGAAGTAAATTGCTTCTGTTATATTGTCCCACCTCTCTTCTTTTTGCCTAGACTCTAATCATTGATGGTTATTCTTTCTTTCTGACCTTTCAATCACACTTAATGATCGACCCTCTGAAGGCGAAATATGTTTGATTTATGTCTATTCTGTCCTTGATTGCATCTACCTTCTTAAATCTTTTTTCTCCCCTATCCCTGTCTTTATCTACTTTCCAGTTGAGTTTAGTGTATTTCTACAGTGTGTGTGTGTGTGTGTGTGTGTGTGTGTGTGTATGTATGTGTGCATATACACACACATACATATACACACACATATATACACACACATACATATACATATATATATGCATATATATGTATATATACATATGTATATGTATATATGTAGCATGAGTTCAGTGTTCCTTTGTTTGATTCAGATAATAGCGAGGGTCATGAGATGTCTGCTCCCTTTACTCCTTACTTCATGCTTGTAATCTCTTCTTTTTTTCTTTAATTTAATTTATTTTATTATATTTTAAATTTTAAACCATCTCCCTCCCTTCTTCCCTACCCTGCACTAGAGAAGGTCACCATCTCTCTCTGTCTCTGTCTCTCTTTCTCTTTCTCTCTCTGTCTCACACACACACACACACACACACACACACACACACACACACACACGCATATGTAAAAATGTATACATATGTGTATATAAACATACACACATCTATCTGAATATCTATCTAAAAACTCCATAGTCTGTATAACTATTACTTCTTTCTCTGGAAGTAGATAGCATCTTCTTTCATAGGTCCTTTCTAGTTGATTTGAATATTTATAATACTCAATAGCTTAGTCATTCTCAGTTATTCTTCAAACAATATTGCTATTAGTATATATAATATTTTCTTGGTTCTGTTCATTTCACTATTCATTATTTCATGCAAGTCTTTCCATGGTTTTTTCTAAAATCAACCTGCTCGTCATTTCTTACAGCACAGTAATATTCCATCATAACCATATACAACAACTTGTTTAATCATTCCCCAATTGGTGGGCATCCCTTTCATTTCCAATTCTTTGCCACCACAATGAGAGCTGTTAGAAATATTTTAGAATTACAACCAAGAATCACCTACCCAGCAAAACTGAGTATAATGCTTCAGGGGAAGAAATGGATATTCAGTGAAATAGAGGACTTTCAAGCATTCTTGATGAAAAGACCAGAGCTGAATAGGAAATTTGACTTTCAGATAACAAGACTCAAGAGAAACATGAAGAGGTAAACAGGAAAGAGAAATCATAGGAGACTTATTTAAGGTTGAACTGTTTACATTCTGCATGGAAAGATGATGTTTGTAACTCATGAGTCCTTTGTCAGTATTAGAGTAGTTGGAGGGAAAAATATTATATGTATGTCTGTGTCTATATCTATTTCCATATATATAGATATAGATAAATAGAGGGTACAGGGTGACTTGAAGATGAAGGGGTGATATCTGGAGAATAAAATTAAAGGATAAAAGAGGAGAAAGGGAGAGGTAGAATGGGGTGAATTATCTCTCATAAAACAGACAAGAAAAGACTTTTACAGTAGAGGGGAAACAGGGGAAGGTGAGAGGGAATGAGTGAATCTTATACACACTCAATTGGGTATAGAAATCTATCTTACCCTACAGGAAAATAGGAGGAGAAGGGGACAAGAGAGCAGGAGGATGATAGAGGGGAGGGCAGATTGGGGGAGGGGTGATCAGAAGCAAACACTTCTAAGGAGGGACAGGGGCAAAAGAAAGAATAGAATAAATGGGGAGCAGGA
This sequence comes from Phascolarctos cinereus, assembly GCF_003287225.1. NCBI lineage: Eukaryota > Metazoa > Chordata > Mammalia > Diprotodontia > Phascolarctidae > Phascolarctos > Phascolarctos cinereus. The sequence goes on along the minus strand of NW_027555847.1, from coordinate 347,767,624 downwards.
CAGGATTAAGGGAAACATACTTAGTTTTGCACAACATGACTACTATGGAAGTGTTTGGCATGACTACTCATGTATAACCTGTATTGAGTTGCTTGCATTCTCAATGAGGGTGGGTGGGGAGGGAGGAAGGGAGAAAATCTGGAATCCAAAGTTCTGAAAACAAAAGTTAAAAAAATTGTTTTCACATGCAACTGGGAAATAAAGATATACAGGGGGAAAAAAAGAAATATTTTAGAACATATAGGTTTATAATCTCTTCCTGCGTACTCCAGTTATGAGCAATAGTGAGTTCTACCTCTTTCATTTCATCCGTAGTGTGTTCCTTTTTACCTCCTTTTTCTTTCTTCTTTTACGATAATCAAACCAGAACAAATTTACCCCTGAAGCCTTTTCTTTGTCTTATTTAACTCCCTCTATCCTTGAAGACATTAGATTTCCTGAAGGGACACGTCACTTCATCACCACTCTCCTCCTGGAAGCACTTCATTATCATTTCTGCCATTCTAATTGTTCAAATATATGTTTACACTTCATGCTTTCTCTTGACTCTTTTGTTTCCTTTTCAAAGTTCTCATTTAGTTCTGGTCTTATTAGGAATGTTTTAAAGATCTCTATTCCATTGAAGTTGCCATCCTCCCTTGCAGGAGTATAAGAAATCTTGAAGAGTAAATTTTCTTGGTTATAAGTGTTTCTCTTTTGCCCTTTATTTTGTTATTTAGTAATATTGAATTGCAAAATTTTATCTTCTTTATAGTATTTGCTTCAAAGTCTTCTACAGTCCTCTGTTTTCCAGGTACTTGAACCTTACATTTCTTTGTTCTTGAGTAATTTTTCTTTGTTCTGGAAGCTCTGGATTTTGACTATAACATTCATAGGAGCATTCATTTTGGGGTTTCTTTCAGGAGATGTCTGGTGGATGCTTTCTCTTTTCATGTGGTACTCCAGTTTTAATAGATGTGAATAGTTTCAATTTATGATTTCTTGAGATATGGTTATCCAAGTTTCTGTTTGGTCATGCTTTTTAGGAATTAAGATGATGCTCAAATTGTGTCACCTTGACTTTTTTTCCAGTTCAGTTGCTTTTGATAGGAGATAGCTTACATTTTCTTTGTTTTTCTTTTTTTGGATCTTTTGATTTTGCTCTGATGTTTCTTTTTGTCTCATGGAGTCATTGAGTTTTGAGTGGTCCATTTTGATTTGGGGGGAAGTTCATTACTTGGTAATACTGTTTTTTACCTTTTATTGTGACATGTTACTTTTTTTTATCCCAAAGTTCTCATTATAATTTTACTTTTTAATCTTTTGCTTTACTCATTCCAGGTAATTATATATTCTTTATGGCCAAACCATTTTTTTCCTTTAAGGTTCTACTCGTAGTTGCTGTAGAGTTACTTTCAGCTTCTGAGTTTACTGCTTGGATATCTCTTGACTTATATTTCTTTGTAGTGTTTGGTGTTATCTTCTGTTTTCTCATATACCTAGCTTTGGTTCCTGGTTTGAGACTTTGTGCCAAGGCTAGGCTTTACCCCTCTCACACTCCTGGATAGAGTAGTCAGGGCTTGTTTGTTTCTGACCTTAAACTCCTGTTACTGGTTTCACCTCCCTAGTATTTCAGAGTGCTAAATTCTCTGGAGTGCCTTTTTTCATGATATTATGGACATCCATTTCCTCTGGAGCTTTCATATCAGAGTTCTTCTGGCTCTTGACCCCATGTGTCAATTTCTGATCCCTCCCTGCCATCCTTGGATATTTCTCCTTCTAAGCAGTACAGGCTCCACTCTCTCTCCTGGGAAGAAAGTATTGCAGGTTTAACATGATCCTTTAGTGTCTCTAGTCAAAATGCTAACAGACTTTTGACTTGGCTACCTGTTCTTATGATGGCTTCCCTGGCTAAGTGATCCAGCAGGATTCTGTCTCTTTGTGCAGTTCTGGGTTTGATGAGGAAGTTTACTGTTTTCCCTTGGATTTCTTGATCATTTTTTAATTTGATGCTCTTTTAAGAGTTTTTCTATAGTACATGTGGGATAGCTAGGATTCCATATGACATTTCATGCCATTGTCTTAACCAGAATCAAGGTCATACTATGATTGATCTGTAACACTTCCTACGTGATGGAAGCTGCTTTTATTGAACTTTTAAAAGAAGTTATTTCATAAGTGCAGTTTTTCTGAAAGGAGCACTAGGATTGCACTTGGAGCTGAACCCCAGGTTCACATTCTATATAGATATTCTTAAGCACTGGATAGGTAGGTAGTTTTCTAAGCTGATTTAGGATCCTCAGGTTGGGGAAATAAGGGGCTTTATGATCTTTTATAGCTCTTCACATTGCTGGTTCTGGTTCTCCCATTGACCCTTCTTGACTTCAGGCAAGTTACTAATTGAAGATAGTCCAGGATTTGTAATCTAGTGGTGTGGTTTTTTGTTTACTTTACTTTCAGTGGCCAAAAAGAAAGTTTTGGAACAATGGAAAAAAATATTAACCTCTCTTTGTTTCAGTTTCCTTATCTCTAATTGGCATTGTAAAATTATATTGAACTATCTCATAGAATTTTTATGGGGAGTAGAAAGAAGATTGTAAAATGAGGTGCTACAGATGTGTGAAAGACCATGTGAACAGATTTATCTCTAGTTGCAGTGCTCATTTGAAAATATCCATCTTTTGTTGTTAGCATTAGATAGCATATTGTATATTTTTCTATAAAGATTATCTCTAACCAACCATGGTATTCAAAATGCTTTAGGGGGCATCTAGGTGGCATAGTAGATAGAACACTGGCCAAGGAGTCAGGAGGACCTGAGTTTATATCTGGCCTTAGATTCTTACTAGCTGTGTGATCCTGGGCAAGTCATTTAATGCAGGTTGCCTCACAAAAAAACCCCCCAAAACAAAACACTTTCAAAGATTTAGTTTTAGGACTGTGTAATTGTTTTACATTTAAACAGGTGGGCATTAAAAATTTTTTTTTGGCCAGACAGTTGGGGTTAAGTGACTTGCCCTGGTTTGCACAGCTAGTAAATGTCAAGTCTGAGGCTAGATTTGAACTCAGGTCCTCCTGACTCCAGTGCTGGTGCTCTATCCATTGCACTACCTAGCTGCCCCTTTTCTTTAGGTATTGATATGTTACTCCTATTTGACTCATAGGATAGATAGTTTCACTTCTGATCTATACTTGATTTGAATACTCAAAACTATATGGTAATAATTATAGATTATATTGTCGTCATCATAGTAGCTGTGTCCTTAGAATTGCCTTAGGAGAGGGCTCAGTGATCTCTGTAGCCCAAAGTGTCAAAGTATGGCTTTAAGTATGACTAAGAAGTGGTTATGGATTGGCTATAAGGATTAGACAAAGAAAAAAAACAAAGAATAACAAAAAAAGTGAAAGGAAAGAAAAATGAGATGTGTAATGGTTATATTAATAGCTGTTACAGGTGTGTATCTCATATGCTTGGAGGATGCTGTGATAAAAAGTTGTAAGTACAAGACAGAATATAAAATGCAATTCCAAACAGCTACCAGGTAAGTTTTTCTAGTATTGAATGGCCTATGAAAATGAAGGATTGAGCCTCCGTAACCCTTGGTTTTCATTAGGATATTTAATTATTCTTTACATAATTTGTGATCCATTTCTTTCTTCTCCCACATATATTCCCTTAGTTTCCCCAAATTTTGCCTTTCAAAGTGAATCAGTATATTATGTGGAAACAAGTTTACCTATTTTTAATTATAAAATTACTTTGGGAATCTCTAACACTTTAGGAATAAATGAGAGATAATATTTTTATTGTACTGATTTTTCCTTCTTTTCCTCCCCCATCAGACTATGAACTCCTTGAGAGCAGAACTGTCTTTTGCTTTTCTTTGTATCCCCAATACTTAGCACATGCCTGACATACAATAGGTGTATAATAAATGCTTATTGACTAACTGACGAGAAAAGGGAAGAATGAAGTGCATGACCACAAAGGTACAAAGAACATAACATCAGCATTTTTCAAAATATAAATCTTTATGTAGATGGAATTTGTTAATAAAGATTAGAAAATTATGTATCTTTTAAAAAAAATCTGAGGCAGGTGTTACTCCATTAAAAAATTCAGATTTTGTTCATATGGCTATAAATACTACTTTATTCTTTCATGTGATCAAATGATACGTCTAAAACACTTTGCAAACCTTAAAGTGCTATGTAAATGTTAACTGTTATTATTGTATATACTTCCTAGAATTATACGTAGAAATTTTGGGTTGTTTTTGAGGTGTTCCTTAAAGGAAACAAGGTGTAGGTAATAGCTACCCTCTGTGCCCCCCAACACACATTGTTGTATGATATCTCATCAGGATCCAGAGGATTTTGCATCCTTAAGCTTCCTGACATGTGGACTTATCATTTCCATATTTTAAACTTTATCATGCAGTTTTAAAAAAGATTTATATAAAACGGGGGATATCACTATCTTGTACATCTTGCCAAAAGTCTTATCTGAAACTATTTTGAGGAATGCTTTTGTTACCACAGCAAAAGAAGGTGAAAGGAAGGCCCACAAAACGGGATTTCCAGACCCTTCTCCCTCTTTCGTTGAGTTGTCCTTCACTTGGCAGGGCAGAATGAGCTTTGGCTCAGTGGGAAGAAGCTTAAGCAGTGGTACAGGATATGTGTTGTAGCTGTGTGATGCAGCACCGCCTTTTGCTGCTATCACTGCTGCCACTGTAGAAAATAAGGTTCTTGAGGGCAGGGGCAGTGTTTTTTGTTTTGCTTTTGTATCCCAATGCCTAAGACGTTAATGCCAGCAATAGCCATTTAGTAAATGCTTGTTGGATTTGACTGCTGTGTGAAAATGGCTATATTCCAGATCAAGGATGGGGAGGATAGATTGGGAAAATATTGTAGGGGATTGTGAAGGCCTGGCATAAGGTATATTGTGCCCCAGGGAAAGTGTGAACATTGTGTCCTGAATGTTATGGTCTGCTGGAAGCTTCGAGCCTTCTCAGTGATATATGTTAATTTAGTGGTCAGTGTCCTGGGTTTTGAGTCAGGAGAGACTCCAGTTCATATCCTGCCTATGATAGTTATTGCTGATGTGACCATGGATGGGTCACTTTACCTTTCTTAGTCTTAGTCTCCTCGTATGTCAGAGGAGAGTGATATTACCTATAGTACTTTCCTCATAAGTTTGTTGTGAGGAACAAGTAAGATAATCTGTCTGAAGAGCTTTGCAGACTTCAGAGCTCATTATTAATGCACAATTTTCTAGTGTTAAAATGTACATCAAAAAGCGACAGTAAAAACTCCATGCAAAAGAGCGAAGATGGATAGTAGAAGGGACTAGGAGCTCAATTTTGGATTAATCTAAGGAAAAAACTTTCCGAGCATTAGTTGTCTAACAGTGAAATAAGGGCTGTTGTGGAAGGAAAGCTGTGAGTTTTTTGTCGCCGGGAAGATGACGTGGAAGTTGATGAGAATTTAAGAAACTTGTTTTATACTGCCTATCAGTTAAGTTAAGCATTCTTTAAATGACTCCTGTGTTTGCTTGGTAGAGATATACTTTTAGATGAGACAGAGTCTATTAGCTTATAGCTCTTACAGTCTAGGAAGGAGATCGAGCAGGTCCATAAAACTCTAATACAGAATAATACTGGAGAAGTATGTTAGAGAGGTGCTCTGTTTTAGGTGAGGTCCAAGATGGAATGACTAATGCTAAATACTCTCATGCAAGTGCCTTGCAGATAGATGATAGGTATTTAATAAATGTTTGGTGAATTGAATGATTGCTGGATTTAACCTGGATGTGTGATAGAAGGCTTCCTGGAAGAGGCAGCGTTTGAGTTATGTTCCAAAGGACAGGGAATTCCACCATTGAAGATGAGGAAGAAAAAAAGAAAACATTTTAGCCACAGGTGAAAGTACAGGCAAAGGCAGAGCTAGAAGAAGAAGATTTTAGGGGGTATTGTGGTACAGTGGAAAGAGAACTGACTGTGGAGTCAGAGGATGTGAGTTCAAATCTGGCCTTTGTTGCTGCCTGTGCACCTTAGGAAAAATAAAACACATTGTCTCCTTGGGCTTTAGCTTTTTTATCTCAAAAATAAGGGGATTGAACGAGATAGCCGCTGAGGTTTCTTCTATCTTCGTAACTGATCCTGTAAACCTGTGTTTAGGAGACAGTAAGTAAGTATCCAGTATGCAAAGGGGACTGATTTGAAATATGAGTGGAAAGGGAGGGTGGCCCCAGATTGTGGAAGATCCTGAAACCAGGCTAAAGGATTGTAACTTTACTCTTGAACTAGTACAGAACCATGTTTATGCAACTGGGTTTGTTTGTTAAGGAAGATAAGACTTAGTATGCCTTTTCTGAAAGGGTCCCAGGCCTTAATAGAGCTGGTTTTGATCAGTATCATGTTTCTAGATTTTAATTTCTGTTTGGTCTATTCTAGTGTTCAAGGAGTCTATTATTTGGGTAAGATTTACAATTTCTTCTTCTAGGCTATTCTTTCAGATTTTTTTTTTCCTTTTTCTCCCTTGCTGCATTTCTTCTAGGTATTCATGTAGTTACTCCTTATAGAAAATCCATTATTTCCCTTTGAATCTCTGCTTAGACTTTTTACGGAGTTATTGTCTCTTTCTTTTGGGGGATCTCAAGAGCTACAATAATTTTTTATACTGGTTGGTGTCTTTGTTGGTTTATTCATCTCTCTAGCTTTAGTTCCTATAATGTGGCTTTTTGCCAGGGTTCCATCCCTGTGTAGTTTTGGGTATGATGGTCACTCCTGGTTGGTCTCAATCTGGATCTCCTGGGTTCTACTGCTAACTTCCACCTCCTAAAATTAAGCTCTCCTGAATCTTTGAGGTTCACAGCAATGGATCTTTCAGGCTGTCTTTGGCATCTCAGGGTAGAGTGGTCAGGCTCTTGTAGTTCACCCGTATTGTCCCAATGCCCCTCCATCCCTTTTATGTCTGCAGGTTCACAGTTGAATGTCAAGTTAACATTTCTTTATTTGTAAGTTGATTCTTCATGGGAACTTTCTTGCCCTTGAGCATGCTTCTAGTCAATCTTATGCTACCATCAGCTGATTTTTGCCTAGGGAAGAAAACTAATTTTAATATTAGTCAAAGTCAGACAACTAGGAAGAAAAACCAAAAACCTATTAGTGCAAGCCACAGACAAATAAAGTTTTTGTGCTATTCGCTATTAAGAATTTTCTGTGCTACTACTGCCTTTCATTAGTATTAAAAGAATAGAAAAAAGCTTTAGACTTGAGTGGTTCTTAGTATTAAATCAAATAATGTCTGTGAAAAGGCTTTGGAAAGTTTTTAAAGTGCTTTACTTGTATATGGCAGCATTATTATTTATTTTTATTATCGAAGATTCATTGTGCTTATAACATATGCTTCAAAGGCAGCTCTCAAAGCTACACGTGTATTTTTCTGAGGGAAGTTATAGTTTGTATATACTTACATATTGAATGTCCAAACTTGAATGTTTGTGAACTGCCCATATATCTGGACTAATTGTATTTCTGCCTGTACAGATCAGATAGTAAACATGCAGAAATATAGAAGCCAAGAACAATGTGTGCAGATTTGGAGGTGATTTTGGGGTCCCTTTGCAAATTTTGGCCCATAGAGTAAGGCCAGCTGTTCATTTATTTCATGACTAGGTTTGGAATCCATCCAGTTGCAGGCCGAATGCCTGGTCAGCTGAATGTACTTTTAGCTGAAGCGGGGGTCCCGTATGATATTGTATTAGAAATGGATGAGATCAATCATGATTTCCCAGGTAAGAAGTGGTGGAGAAATATCTTCAAAAACTTTGTTTTGATGAAAGCATACCAAATTGAGACAAAAACAAGACTATAATAATGATGGAATGTTTATTACTCAGAAAAAGACAACATTGCATAAAATTCAACTAATTTTTGTATGCTGATATTCTTGGAGGAAGACAATAAAAGGTTAGTCAGTAAATCCACCTAATACTTGCCAATCTATGAAATTTCCTTGTCTTCTCTTTATGCCAATCTATGCTTTGTAGGATGAGTTTATCAGTAGAATAGGATTTTATTAGGCTCAGTGCTAGTCTATAACTACTGCTGATTAATTTCTGAAGTGGTTACTATTTTTCTGTTATGTGTAGCTTTGCTGAAATTAAACTAGTTTGCTCTTCTGAGAACTTAGTATCTAAAGCATCCTGAATATGGAAGAAGGAAGAGGAGGAGGACAGCATGCATCTGTCCTTTAGTGGCACTCTAGAATTGTTTTTATATTTTAGTACTTAAAGATATTTTATTTAGCTACTCTAGTTATTCATTTATTTAAATTTCAGTGTCCACAGAGTTTCACTTTTGCCAAAAATGACATTGAAAATGAAGAAAATGGTCAGAATCATTCACTTAAGTGACACTGTGGATACAGTTACAATACATGATTAATTATTCTATCATTGACCCTAATTTGTCTCTCCTAAAATTCAAAATGTGATGATAACCCCGTCAAAAATAATGCAACTGAAATATTTTGGAAAGGTAAATTAAAGATTTTGTCATTATTTAGGTTAAGCATGTTATTAAAAGATAGATACTGTAGCTTGTCAAAGGACGAGTTAAAATGATGCACTTTTGTTTTTAGTCTTAATTTTCTTTCTTTTTTTTTAATCGCATAGATACTGATTTAGTCCTTGTAATTGGTGCAAATGACACTGTTAATTCAGCAGCTCAAGAAGATCCCAACTCTATTATTGCTGGGATGCCAGTTTTAGAAGTCTGGAAATCAAAACAGGTAAAGTTTCAAATACCTATTTTAAAGTAAGTTTTTACCTACATTTTAAGCATCAAATTGCCTCCTATCTCGTGCTGCAAAATAGCCGTGCTTACATCTCTTAGCTTAGTTGGTTAGAGCAGAGGTGTTAAACACAATCTCTGGTAGGCTGCGTATGACCCACAATACTGCCAAGTGTAGCCTGAACCATATTTAAAGTATAATTGAGGAATATGTATTAAAATACATGGAAATGCAATAAAACATAGCTAGAATTGCATTTTAAAACTAAGCCAGTATGTACCCCTCAGGGATCCTTATGACGGCTTAGTGGCCTCTGTTTCTATTTGAATTTGATACCACTGGGTTAGAGCATGGTGTTATTATGAGGTTGGGGTTTGGGTTTTTAATTTCTTTATGGATTTCATTCTGTTCCATGGTTGTAGATGCAACTCAGGTGTGTATCTCTGGCTGTGAGTACAACCGAGTATGAGAAAGTGGATAGAACAGTGTAAACCCGTCACTTCAGCTGGAAGAATAATTTAATACTATTTGACGATAACTGAATGAAATCCAGATTCAGTGCTTGGTGTAAATAACTAAGAACGATTGGATTCACTCTGTGACAGCAAATCAGTAATGTCATTTTCATATATGAAGGATAGAATGTATTTTCATCAGCTATTTTACAAAGGTTTAACTGTCATTGATAGACATTGTTTTACAGAAAAGTAATCTCCCCCCCCCCGCCCCAAATAAGCTGTATTTCAGTGAGTTTAATTTTACTCAAGTACATCATTTTCAAGGAGGCCAGTGAAGACAGCTTCTAGAAAGGTCAAAGCACTTAGCAGGTGTTTCTCCTTCCTGCGCCCCTGCCGCGCCACCCCCCCCCCCATGTGATCCTGATAGCAATGGGCATATTTTCGTAAATGGGATAAAAAAATTAAATTTATGTTTTTGCGAGATGCCTAAGTTAAAACAAAACAAAGGAAAACAAAAAATACCTTTGATTTAGAATAGCATTTGACTTCACTCTGAGGTCATGGTGTGGTGGAGAGTTGGTCTCAGAGCCAAGAAGACCTTGAATTCAAGTGTCACTTCTGACACAAAAAAGCTTGGTGACCTTGGGCAAGTTACTTAAACTTTCAATCTCCTGGCAACTCTCTAAGACTCTAAGTTGGAGAGAAGGTGCTGACCTGCATCAATAGAAGAAGTTTCCTTATCCAGGAATTCTCTGTGTTAGTAAAATTACAGGTCTGGACCCTAGCCATTCCCTGTGTCTTTTAAAAAATATGCTCTGTTTAGGAACTTGGTTACTGTTTGTGTTAAATAAATATAGATGATGTGAACACTTGCATGTCTTTGTTCAAAGTTTATTGCATCATTAGTTCGTAATTGAATGTCTCCTGGGGGGTGGGGGAGAGCAGTATAACTTTCTACTTGGTACTGTAAGTCAGTGTCTAGTTTCTTGAGAATTATATGTCCGAAAACTACAGAAAGTATGCTCATTTTACAAAAAAGTGACAATTAACAGCAGCCAAGGCTATCCAGATTGGCCCATTAGGCTTGCATCATGTCATATATGTATGGTTATTGTGTTACACCTATAGCATATAAAATTAGAGTTCATCTTCCCTGTTCATTTTATTTTTGTTGAAATACAGTGTTAGAATAACTGTTTCTTTTCTTTCTGAGAGGTAGAATCTGTCCCTAGAGGTCTTTTATATTGGAAGATTTTGACAGTTTGAGATCTAGTGACTAAAAGGTTGAATTAGGAATTCTACCCTACCTTCCCTCTCAATTAGATGTACCCTGAAAATTTTTAATAGATGCTCATGTGCTCGCTAGCCCAAAAATATTTTGATGTCTTAATATTAAAGGAATGAGTGGCCCACATTATTAAAATAATAATAAATTTGTGTTTCAGGTAATTGTTATGAAGAGGTCGCTGGGAGTTGGCTATGCCGCTGTGGACAACCCAATATTCTACAAACCCAACACTTCAATGCTTTTAGGGGATGCCAAGAAGACCTGCGATGCTCTACAGACAAAAGTTAGGGAATCCTACCCGAAGTAGATCTTAGGAGCCGTTGTTTAAAACGGTTTCTTCAACATTATGAACAGAAGAGTATCAGTAAGGTATAAATCATGTCTTTGAGAAAGACAAAACTCTGAAAAATATAAATGAAAAGGATAGATACCATTCAAATGTAGTGAATTGTCATAGTTTTTAAAAGGCGCATCAAAGATGCTGTATCTTTCTGTGCATATATTTGATATGATGAGTCAGAAGCATTTTATAAAAAGAGCATATCATCATTTTAGGTGAAATCCAGTTGAAGAATTTTTCCTCTTTTCACTTTTAATAGCCAACAATTTTTCAAGAACCAAAAATATGATGTTTTAGGAAACTTCTAAGTACATTAGAGTAAAAATAGGTCATGATGTAAACGTTGTATGCACCTGTATTATTCCAAATTTTTTTGTTAATCAAATGAGGATAATTTAAAGCTTTATATACTCTTCAGTTGTCCCCTTGATATTTAATCTGGTTTCAAATGAACAATATCAAACTTCATTTTTTCAGTCTGTTGTTTCAAACCCTGAGTTTTGGGGTTATTTTTGTATGATATACTCTTAATGGCTCAGCTAACCTCTTTGAAATTCTGGAAAACATTAGTTATTAGCTTTTGTATGTTTCACTGAAAGCTGTGTGTTGAGCCATGATGAAATGTACCAATTTGAAATCTGTTTTGCTTTTAAAATCTAACTTCCCTTATAATATTATAAGAACTCTTTGAGTTCATATGGTAGGTTTAGTTCAGGACTCAATTTATGTTGTGTAGGGCTATTTTATTTTTATTAAGTGCACTTGAGTGGAATTCAAATATTTGACTAGTAAAATAAATTTATCATGTTTGCATAATGATGTAGCAACTGTTTCTGGTGACAGAGGCGAAATACAGATAGTTCTACTTGTGTTAGAAAGCATTAACATCTGGGGAAGACATGCTACTGTGAAGTAAATGAGATTAATCCATCTTAACTGTTTATAAAAATGATTTTTCAAATCATTGTGTCGGGTTCTTGTGTGATTGATGCCATTTGAAAAAATACGAGCCCTTTTTTCACTACCTCTGCATTTATGCAAATACTAGTAAAAAGAAACTGAACTTACCTTTTTGAAGCAGAAATATAGATTGTTAATTGATCTGGTCTGCTATGCCAAAAGCTTCATATATTCTTTGACTTTGTGGCAAAAGTGTGCCCAAATACTAAAAGCATTTGTATAAACTTGGGATTAATTTCCCTCTACAGAATTCGGCTATCTTCTTCAGTTAACAATAGATATAGTCCATAAAATCATGGTGAAACAAAAACAAAAGATTTATTTTTTGTCATGTTTCACTTTGAAGGATTTATTTATTAGGTAAACGGCTTATGTTTCTATGTGCCTCATTAAGTTCGATGTTTTCTATGAATAGGAAGGTAACCTTTCCTTTGTATTTTAAGTAACAAATGCAATAGGCTAATGGATCACAACTCACTTTTAACTTCAGGGCTATATTTTGTCATGAAAGATTTATTTGAAAGAGTGAACAGTATTTTCTTCCTGATACTGTTTCAGTATGGTAGGGAGGTACAAATGGGAGGGCAGACACATTTATTCTTTGGAGATAGCTGCTACAGTCAGATTAAACTGAAAGCAGTCAGATTATACCCTGAATTATTATTATTATTATTTTAGTAGTCATTTTATAGTATCTGTTTAACAAATCTTAGTGAAATTTCCAGTGATCTCATGCTTTGGCTATTTGGCAAGTCTTTGTTGTACAAGTCCTGTTAAGTGAAATGAAAATTAAACTCAAAGTGATTTTTTTCTGATAGGTTCATTTTTGAGCATATTGCTTCTCTTGTTAATGTCCCCAAACTGGTGGTCTTATATTATGAATTACAATTATATTTTTTTAAATTCCAAAATCATTTTGTTTCCACATAAGAATATCGACATTAGTGGATATTCTTTTTTACCCTCTGTATTGTCTTAAATTTTGTAGTAGCAAAGCACTTGTGTGCTCGTACTGTTCACCACCATATATTTTTGCTTCTTGATCACTCATGGTGCATATCTTCCTCCCTCTCCTCCCTCCTCCACTTCATATTCTGACATTGAAAAAGAATGACAGTGCTTTATATCTTGCCATGCATCAGTAAGCAACCTAGGATATATGCTGACTTTCAAGAAGTCTTTAGCTTCTAGTATCCATGCATTCTTTGTGTTTTTCTTTTCTGCTGGAGTGGACTATTTGTTTTGAAATCAATCACCTTGCCAAATGGGTCTCCAAATGGTTTAATAAATAATGCCTAAAATATTTTGTGGATTTGATTATTTTTTTTTCTTCATGAATCTCTGTAGTCTGCTACAATATGAAACTCCTTTGCTAACATTAGCAATTTCTTCTCCCTGTTCAACAGATAGGAAAATTGGGTTAAGACATATTAGTTAATTGACTTGGTGATGAATCTAGAAATAGAGCCTTCAAGAATATAATCCCCATCAAAGCATATACTTACTTTTGTATGTGGGTAATTTTAGATATTGAATCACCTATACAATCTTCTATTAGGAAGCTTTAAGCTTCATCTCAATTTGTCCAAACTCATGAATGTTTTATCTATAGCAAATTTATCAAAACCCTTATGTTATATATGTAATCAATAAGCAACTTTTCCAATCCCTCAGACAACAAAGCTGATGCATTAAAGCATATTCATTTTGGAAAAATTGGGCAGTTCTGTTGTAAATCTAGGAAGAGTGCTTCAGGTAGTTAATTTATAGGCCTTGCCAGTATTTGAGAAGCTGTGCCAACAAATGTGATTGGGCTAGAAGGGTGAAAAAAATTCCTGTGCTCCAATAGTAGCAATTTGTATAACCCAGCTGCTCTTGAGATTTTTCAAGGAAAGAAGTATTAGGTTAATTAGTAAAGAAAAAATCTCTCTAAGGGAAGCTTTTTTTTTTTTACAGTCTTGCTTTAATAAAAGAGGCAGAAATTGTGATGTTTATGTTTAAGAAGCATTCAAGACCCCAGTGCTCAAACTATTATCACTTAAGTAACATCCAGACCAACCATATAGGGCTGTTTCCTATGGGGCTAAGGAACTGAACTTTTAAAGAGCTGCTCTTCCTGCCCCACATATCTAGAGGATCATTAATGCCTCACAGTGGTGCATTTTGTTTGCTCTGATACTGGAAGTGAAAATTTTGGGGTGGGAAAGAGAGTCTGGTAATCGAGGGGAAAGGAAGCCAATATTTGAAAGCGTAACAAAATGCTCAACTCTTGATTGGTTTATAGAACAACATGTAAAGAGTCAGGATTTTAGAATCAAAAGAGATGTTAGATGTCTCTTAGTTCAATTTTTTGCCCAAAATCATGAAATATCTGTAATATCCCTGATAAGTGATTGGCCTCTACTTGAAGACTTCCAGTGACAAAAGAACTCTTTTTTTCAGAAACAGCCCATTCCATTCTGGGGGCAGTTCTAAGAGTTAGCTCACTCCTATATGGAACTAAAATCTTTGTACCCATAATATCTGCCAATTGAGCCTATCCATTTCTGAAACCAGCATCTAATCCCTCACCTACGTGCTAGTCCTTCACATATTTGAGGATGGGAATGATGCCTCCCCTAAATACTCCTTAAACTTTCCCACGTGTTGTTATTTTAAGTCCCTTCACTCTCCTGGTGGCCCTCCTCAGGACCTATTCTAGCCTTTACACGCAAATACTCTCCATATGGTCTGTTTAGAACAGAGTGTGTTGGGACGCTTTTTTTTTTTTGATGTGAGGCAATTGGGGTTAAGTGACTTGCCCAGGGTTACACAACTAGTGAGTGTTATGTGTCTGAGGCCATATTTGGACTCAGGTCCTCCTGACTTCAGGGCTGGAGCTCTAAACACTGTGCCACCTAGCTGCCCCTGTGGTGAGACTCTTACCTCTCTCTTGCTGGGTACTGCTATTACTTAAGCCTGAGATTATATTAGGATTTTCTTTAATGCCCCAAAGGAAGATTATAGTATTTCTACTATATTCTAGGTTGCGGGGGATCAACATGAACAAAGGCCTGGAAATCTGGAGGGAAGGGGGAATGAAATAAGAGACACTAGCATGATTGAAGTGAGTAATTTCTTTGGGAAGTAGTGGGAAAAAAAGTTGGATGGGTAGGGGGAAGCCAGATTATGAAGAACCTGTAGAGTTCGGCAGATCTCTTTGGAGTTGAGGCTGTGGCTAACCAAGATAAAGATTTTTTTTAGAAGGCAAATAACATGATAAAAGAGCACTGAACTTCGAATCAGGAAAACTCAGTTTGAGTTGTTACACTTGATTGTGTGACCTGTTGTAAGTACCTTGACTTCTCTGCACCTCATGTTCCTCATCTATAAAATGGGATCAATAGCACGTACCTCACGATGTGGTTAGGCTCAAATGAATTATGTAGAGTTCCTTTCAAATCTTAAAGTATTACATAAACGTGAGCTAATAGGAAGATTAATCAGTAGGTAGAGTGTAGGATGGAGTAACAGGGGGAAATATAATAAAAGTAGGTAGTCAGGTAATCTACATTGCAGTTACTTAATTAGGGATGGGGTGATGAGGTCGTGGATAAGGGTGAAAGCCGTGGAAATGAAAAGAAATCTCACCCCCCACCTCCCCTCATTCGGGTTCAATTTATAACACATGTTGTGTTTATAGTTGAGGTATCCCAAAAGTCTTAGTGCATTTAAAATTACTAGAGTTCTAAAAGGCACAAGACTTTTGAGACACCTTGTATATCCAGTCCTAACCCCTCTCCTCACTTCGGTCACATATTTATGTCCTCTGCATGTCCTGGTAGTACCTCATACTCAATATATCCAAAACTCTGCCCCTCCCATCTCTCACAAACCTGCCCCTCCTTCTAATTTCCGTATTTCCATTGATGGCAAGATTATCCTTGGAGTAACTTTTGACAGTTTCCTTTTGGTTCTTCTTCTGTAACCTTTCTGGTATCTAACCCCTTCACTCCATTCCCAATAACACCTAACTAGCTTAGGCTCTTGTAACCTTTCACCTGGATTACTGTAGTAGTCTCTTAATTGATCTTTCTATTTTTTCACTAGGTGGCACAGCAGATAGATCACTGGGCTTGGGGTCAGGAACATTCACCTCCTCCTCACCAGCTATAAGTGTCTTTTCATAAAATTTTCCTAGAGCACCTTGTCTGGATCTCTACTTTTCCTCTCCTCTCACCCACCCCCATTATACCTTACCTTATATTATACCAAGGATGTGTTGGAGCCAGGCTCCAGTCTTTTAAGTTTTTGATGTGAACTTTTACATCTACATCTCAGAAATCAGCAAACCTACAAATCAGATTTATTATTTTGTTGATTGTCTAGGCTTAAAGTGGTGGAAAGAGTATTAATAATGCGGTTAAAGTCAAAAGTATATGTACTTTTTTTTTTTTAGGAAAGAGCCAGTTGGTAAATTTTACCAGCACATTATTACTTATTTGTGTATGTGGAATTCCTGTTCCCTGTTCACCACCCCCCACCGCTGGAGAAGGTAAACTCTTTGATGTCAGGGACTGTCAGTTTAACAGTCTTTGTATTCATGTGGTTTGCATAATGCCTTACAGGTGGCAGGTACTTAAATGTTTACTAAATTGAATTGAGAACACAAGTGAAAAGGTTTGTTTTAGTGAGGAGGGATACCTTCATCCAAAAAGAAAGGTTATAGGGAAAAACCAAAAGGACCTAATTAACTGATCCGTAAATTGTCACAAGTTACTCAAAGGATAATCTTGCCATCAATGAAATAAGGACGTTGGAAGGAGGGGCCTCCAGAGTTTTGGATGTATTGAGTACGAGGTACTACCAGGACATGTAGGTGACAAATTTGGGACTGAAGTCAAAGAGAGGAAAACAAGTGGAGTAGTGTCATATGGTGATGAAGTCCAGAATATAGCCATGCCAGTGTATGGTTGATGTGGAGAGAAAACAGTTATTGGAGTAAAAAGCAAGCAGATGTGAATTTGAGGTCTCTCAAATGCCTATAATCAAGGTATTGAAAGATGGTGTTGGAGCATGACGGAGAAGAAAAGGTGGGCCTGGTACTAAAACAGTTTTGAATAATGAAAGTTTGTCCTTGCTGGGGAGGGGACAGTAATAGACTTTAAATGGGAAGAAAAGATAGGATTATGGCTTTCTGGGATAGAAATGGCATTGAAGATTGAGATCAACCCTCTCTTCCTACCACTTACATGAGAAGAGTGGGAAACAAGATTTACACACATTAGAGTTGTTTGGGCTGTCTAAGATGAGCCAGCTTTTCACTAAGATGAGAAGAATTAATAATACCAAATCATCATTTTCTAGTTTTTACATTGCTAAAGTCATTGGGGAGCTGGAAAAAAAAATCAAGAAGGGCCATGTTGGAAGGAGTAATGAAAACTATTAGACATCATAGCAATGACATTGTTGGAACAGGACCATTCTCTAACTTTCTCCTTTTGCTATTTTTCCTTCCTGGAGGGGGTTAACAAAGCAGCAAAACTCTGTTCGTGTTAAGAATTGGTAAGCCAAATAGCCCTTCTTACCTCTACACCAGTTAATTTCTAGAATCACCACTCTAAAATCAATGAGTTGATTGGATTCACAGGGCAGATGATTAAATTCTCTCTCCTCCTCTAAAGAGGAAAAAGGAAATTCCAAAAGTGGCATATACAGAGAGAAAGGGGAGAAGAGCATATTGGGACATGATTGTGATAAAAAAAACCCATAGTATTAATGAGACCAAAAATGAAGTAAAGGATTTGTTGCTAGGCAAAGAATTAAAAAGAAATTAGCAAGATTTTTCACTATTTTACAAGATGAAAAAGGTTCTAATGCCCAGTTACATTCACCATGAGTTTAATATGCCTGGGGGTCATGTCGGAGTAGGCGATGCTGGTAGTGGTTGGGGGCACTTTAATCCAAACCTTTGCTAGAGTTTCCTCTCTGTCACCAGCTTAGGAGTTAATAATTTCTTGGTTTGCCCTGATAATTTCATCTGTCAAAAGGTGGAATAACCAGTGAGGGGAGCTATAGTCCCAGACCTGATTCTGACCAACAGGGACTGGTTGCTGAAGTAGTAGAAATGGTGGGAACCTTCAGGGAAAGTAGTCACTGCATTTTAGAATTTATTATAGAGAAGAGGAAAGCTAGCATTGTCTGGAGTTTATTCCAGATTTTGTAAGATCAGATTTAAAAAGCATTAAGAGAAACAATATATAGGATGTCATGGACTAAAAATGGTCATCATATCAATACTATTATTGCTTCTGGAAAGGGTGCTCAATACAATATTCATTCATTCATTCATTCATTCATTCATTCATTCATTCATTCATGGATTCATATGGAATTAGTCAAGCTAAGAGGAATCAGTAGTTGTTTACGAATTAAATCCTAAAAACACAAAGATAAATAGTTCCTATGAGAAGGAAAAGGGAGGTGTTTAAAGAAATCAATGTGGATACACAGGGACCTCAGCCTATTGAATTTTATAAAAACAAATGCACAAATGATGGAAGCAAGGGCAGGAAATGGAATGAATACAAAAACAAGACACACAATAAAATGGGGATATTCAGTCTTGGAGGGCCGTGGAAAAATAGATATCCAATATACTGGAAGAAACATTCTGGAAAGTAATTTGAAATCATGTTAAAAAGATGACTAATTAGCATTTGACTCAAGAAATCTGACTACTACACATGCATCCCCAAGAAGGTCAAAGATAGAAAGGTCCCAAATATACCAATATTTTTGTAGCAGCATTGTTTATATAATAGCAAAAACCTAAAAACAAGCTCGATGTCCACCAGTTGGGGAATGGCTAAACAAAATGTGCTACATGAATGTAAGAGAATATTAGTGTTGTAAGAAATGATGAATACAGAGAAGCATGGAAGACTTATTTGACCAGCTGCAGTGTAAAGTAAGCAGAATGGAAAAAAACCCATTACACACTGACTCTAGCAATGTGAATAAAAAAATAGAAACTGAATGTTTTATAATTCTAATGACCATGCTTGGCTTCAAGCAAGAGATGAAAAAAAAACATGCCTGCCTCCCTTTTTATCAAATATGAGGGATTAAGGTGGGGAACATTGCATATCCTGTCAGACTCAGTTAATACCTTTCTGAAGTGAAGTTTCCCTCTCCTCCCCCATTGTTATTCCTTGTTATGAGTGATGGCTAGGGAAGCGATATATTTGGGACAGTGAAGATACTATAGAAGACAAATGAGATCCGTAAAAAATTTAAAACGTGGGACATTGCCGTAGGAATGATGCCAGCAGCACTAACTTTTAATGAACTGAGTGTGGAGGAAAGCTAAGCAGAAGAAGTCATGCAAAATATATTTCCATATTAGTCATATTGTGAAAGAAAACAGACAAAAAATCCCGAGAAAAATAAAGTTTAAAAAAAAGTGTACTTTGATCTGCGTTCAGACTCCATCAGCTTTTTCTCCAGAGGTGGATATAATTTTTCGTCATGAGTCCTTCAGAATTTTCTTCGATTATTGTATTACTGAGAATAGCTAAGTCATTCACACTTGATCATTGTACAATACTGTTATTACTGTGTACAATGTTCTGGTTCTTCTCTTTTCACTTTGCATCAGTTCATGTAAGTCCAGGTTTTTCTGAAAGCATCTTGTTCATCATTTCTTATAGAATAATAGTATTCCATTACATCATATGCCCCAACTTGTTCAGCCATTCCTGAATTGATAGGTGTAATGTATATATAATATTAATAATATAGTATTAAAGCAAAAAACAAAACAAAACAAAACTAGTGGGATTTTAGGTTGATTTAGGAGCATAATGTCCTGTACTAGGGAGGTCATATAGTCTGGCTTGATTCTGCCCTGATCAAGCCATATCTGAAGTATTGTCTTCAGTCCCCAGAAACATGACTTAGGACACTAATGAGTGAGAAAATATTCAGAGAAGGTCACCATGATGGTGAAGGGCCTGGGGATCCTGCCATATAAGGATCAATTGAAGAATCTAAAGACATTTAGACTGAAGAAGAGTAGGCTAAAGAGAGACATGATATATCTTAAAGTGTTTAAAGGGTTGTCATATGAAGAAGCCATTAGATTTTTTCTGCTGGGCCCCAGAGGGCAGTACAAGGTACGATGAGTAGAAGTCATGTCAAATTTAGGTTTTGTCATGAAAAACTTCCTAATAGGCTGTAGAAAAGTGAGGTAGGCTGCCTCAGGAGGTAGTGGGGCAAATTCTCTAGTAGATACCTTCCAGAACAAGCTGGATGTCCATTTGTTGGGAATGACATGAAGTAGTTTTGTTTGGTATGGATAGAACTCAATGGCCTCTGACATCACTTTCAACTCTTAGCTTTTGTGATTCTGTGAACAGTTCTTGTTTCTTGTAACACTGTGTCATGTAAGGCAAGTAACACCAAGAGTCCAGAAGACAAATGAGAGAGTTTGGTATATAGTGATTAGATTAGTCAATTTGGAGTCAGAGGACCTCAGTTTGACTCACAGTTCTGCTATTTGTTCTACCTGTGTGACTTAGGGCAAGTCACGTCATTTCTCTGGTCCCTTGATTGACCCCACTTAACTGAAGACAGGAGTGTGTCTGTTGCAGGAGAAAGGAGTGATGTGGATAAACTGTTGTTGCTAAAATGTTGACCCTAGGGAGACTGGAATGCTTCTCCTGTTGTAGCCTGAAGAACCATTTTCCTCTTGTCAGCCCATGAAGGCTTGGTGGGAGCAGTTGAAGAAGGTGGAAGCATGCTTAATGAACCACGTTTTATATTTTTTATTGGTGGGGAGAGGGACACCCTATACTTGAGGGGCAGGGGAAAGACTAGGGAGAAAATGCAAGTAAATACAGCACCAGGATGAAGGTAGAGAGTAAAGGGAAAAGTATTCTCTTGAGCTATTCAGTTATGGTGGTATAGAAATATAAAGGTCAATAGTGAGTCTTGGAATTGTAGTTCTGGAAGATTTTAAATGAAATGTTGACAAACGAGAAATGCTGGAGTGGGAAGAATATGACAATGACATTTTGTGCTGGCATGTTTCTCCTTTTGTTACACATGATATTTGGGGGTGAAATTAATTTTAAAAAATGGGCTGTGGAGTAATTTTCACTGCAAAAGAAGTAGATGCCCCATTATTTAAGTCATTTAAAACCAAACTGGATGAAGCACAAGGAGATACATGATAATGCATAATCATTTACTGGTCTCTGGAGATCAGCTAAATGACCTAAGAAATCTGTTCCAATTAACTTTGCTGAGTTGTAGAGTTGTTTTTGTGAAATGCTATTTTTTTCCTCCTGTGAGGAACACAATGTACTCTGTCATCTAATTTCTATTAGTTCATCTCCAGGGCTTTGGTATTAAATCCATCGCCAACACTCGAAAAGAAACACTAATTCATATTTGGAGCTCCTCCTAAATAAAAAACCAAAGGTCAAAAGATAATTTTCAAGAACCACTAATTTTATCTTGTTAAGATCAGGCCTTAGAAATTATATTGTACTTTACTTTTTTGTATCACTGAATCAGAGAAACAAAGACCCTATTCTAGAAATTATTTCTGCCTATTTTGGAAAGACAACTGATCTCATTTTGTCATTGGGAAAATAGAAACACGAAAAGTCAACCAATCAGCCAATCAATAGACATTTAATTAAAGTCCCTATATCACCAGGCATTGGGGTAGGTTGGAGATACATAGAGAGTGAAACAGTCTCTGCCCTCAGGGAGTTTATAGTTTAGCTGGGGGATAATATAACATACATATGTAGATGCATAGAGATCATACACAAAGTAGATACAAGTTAACCTTTGGGACTAGAAAAAACCTCATTGATGAAGTGTATTTGAGGTCACCTTGTGAATCAGGAGTATATCCAGGAAAATGATTGTTATGTTTTTTCAGTTGGATATGATTTTTTGCTATTAATGACAACCCCCAGTAACTTGAATAAACTTCATAGTTTTGTTCTTAATGCATACATTTCCTTTTCCCTTAGAGTTGTGTTTCTTTCCTTCTTTCTTTCCTTCTTTCTTGCTTTCTTCTTCCTTCCTTCCTGCCTGCCTGCCTGCCTTCCTGCCTTTCTCAGCCAAAGACAAGGTTTATTAAAGATCTGCCATATTGGCCAGACTCTTAAGGAATTTAAGCATTTGTATCCTAATGCAAGCGGGCCAGATCTTAAGAATCTGAGCCCCTTAATGGAGGCCAGATGGACTTTATATACAGAAAGACTGTGGGAAGGCTAGGAGTGGCCAAGCACTCTGGGGTGACTGGAGGAGGAGGAGTCTATAGGAGGCTCTGGATGGAAGTGGCCAGTAAGGTGGGGGACTGTGAGGTAACAGAGTGCCAGGGACTTAGACCAGGTGGCCAAGGGAGAATGGAGCCTAGATAGGATTGTCTATGACTGGGGGCCCATAGGGAGGTAATACAATGGAGGGCTAGGCTAGGTTAAGGGTAACTGAGGATTGGGAGGTTGGGCATAGGCTGTATAAAGGCCAGTTGATAGGATTATAGCCTCAGGCTAATGCCAGAGATTTGGCCATGTGGGAAAGTTCCAGGGCTTTTCATTTTTGGAGTCCAGATCCCAAAGACATGGTCTTTTCCTTTTAGGGGGTTCAGATCCCATCCCCATCATAACGCCCTCAAACAAATGGGACCCAAGTTCTTTTGGGGTAAGGGGCGAAGGTCTTGGCTTCTGAAATTGCTTCCTGTTGGCGAGGGGCATAGAGCTGTCCCTGCCTAGAGGGGGTCTCAAAGAAGAGTTGACCAGAACGAAGCACAAGTTGTATCCAGGGGACGATTTGGGGGGGCATTGGCTGGTACCCGCTGTTTGCTACTAACTGTAGGTGAATGGTCTGAAGTCTGGAAGACAGAAATCTGACAGAAAAGACTGTAGGGCCCAGGTACAGGGAGAAGTAAAAGTGTAAGAGCCCCATTAAAATAATTTACATTTGACCTGCAGGATTATCTGATCTTGCTACTTTTTTGTAAAGTTTTAAATAACACTTTTGTAGGTAGAAGGTTTTCCACCCATGGGTTTAATAGTTACATAAATGAATTTGCCAAGACACTGACTTTCACTTCAATTATCACTGAAATTTTCCTCCCCAAACCAAACTGGGCATTTCTGACTTAATTTCAGTTGTTTGGGGGTATTGAGTGACTACACATTCAGGTCAAAACAGTAAGATCTCATACACTTCTATTGTGCTTATATCTTTTGCTGTCTATTTGCTGTGACTATAGAAATTTGCTATAAAAGGATAAAGCAGGGACAAGATTTAGGGCCCAAATATTTTTCAAATCCACCTCATAGCCAGACTCAGGAATCACATTCTCTCTGGGTAGCTTGTGGCATTTCTCTCAGATGGTGGATTATTGATTATCAATGGATTATTATAATCCATCAGACAACTCAAAATAAAATCATGTATGGTCCCATGAGCTTTTATCTTAAACAGCAAGTTTTATTAATCAGCTTAGGAAAACCTTTTCCTGGATTTACATCTCGAATTGAAATTTGTCCTGTAGTAAAAAGCCAATTGTTAGAGATTATTTCCCTATACTTGCAAATTCTCAGCAAGCCATAACCCAAACAAGCTTTTTGGCAAGTTTACACATTAAAACAATAACCAAGGGGCAGCTAGGTGGCATAGTGGATAGAGCTCTGGCCTTGGAGTCTGGAGGACCTGAGTTCAAATGTGACCTCAGACACTTGACACTTACTAGCTGTGCAACCTTGGGCAAGTGACTTAACCCTGATTGCCTTACCAAAAAGCAAAAACAAAAACAAAAACAAAAAAACCCAAAAGACCCAATAGCCAAATTGTTTTAGCTGTAACCAGATTATGAAAAGTTGCTTGACATAACTGATACAAAAAATTGACCAATTTGAAACATGAAACAAACCCATTAACAATCAGGTGACTTCAGTTTTGTTAAATGTATTTCCAAATTACTGTAGAGGGAGAATCAACATCTTATCATTTTCAGTTAAAATTACAACTTTAAAAGAGTGGGCTTACCCAAGTTCGGAGGCTAGCTTCTTTCCTTTGACTCACCCCCCTTCCCTTTCTCCCCATGGCTGAAGGGGGTTGAGGTGGGGTGGGGAGTGAGCAGGATGTGCTGAACCTGGGTGGTGCTTCCAGGCAAAGGTTTCCCCAAGGCCATTGCCAGCAGGGGTCTTACTGTAGCTGCTGCCCCTCCCCATTCCTTCCTTTCACTGGGTGGGGGAGGGTGAATTGGAAGGTAAGGGGAGGGGAAGGGTGAAACTCTCTTCTCCTATGAGAGGGGTTAACAAAGATACCCTCTTGACTCAAGGGAAGGGAGTGGGAGAAGGGAGTGACCAGGGTTGTAAGGAATTGTTTCAAAACTGCTTAACCTCCAGAATCTGCTAAGATGCTTTTAGTTGTTCTAACTTTTCCCTGTAAGATTCAGGGGTGTAGAGGGAAGGGAATAAGTAAGCCTCAGGGAACCAAAAAGCACCTGCAATTTTCCCAATTCTCTAGCACAGAGAGAATTGACAGAATTGGGCATATGCTTCTGGATAGGTCATCCATCCTTGTTTTCTGTGCTGTGGAAGGTGTACCTAGGTCCATGGCCTCAAATGGAACCAGTGGACTGAGAGCCTGAAAGCATCAAGCCAAGTGTGAGACAGCCTCGTAACTGTCTGCCAGAAAAGTACTTAGGTACTTGGAGAGCAACCCCAATTACAGGGCAAGAAAGAGGGGGGAGGTTTATATGCCTTCCATCTTGGCTGGAGAAGAGCTTGGGGTTAGGCAACTTTCCCATATGGACCACCAAAATGTTGAGGTTTAGGGGTATTGGGATCCCAAATCACAACACACAGGTCCTGCCAGAATGAATTTGACCCAAGCCTTCTTTCAGCCAAAGACAAAGTTTATTAAAATCTGCCATATTGGCCAGGCTATTAAGGAATCTAAGCATTTGTATCACTAATGCAAAAGGGCCAGATCTTAAGAATCTGAGTTGGAGTTGTGTTTCTTTGGAAGCTGGTCAGGAGGGAAGATTGTAGAGAGAAGATAAACAGCTTTGTCATTGCCATTACTGGAGAACAGAACAAAACAACCTGCTTGTCCCATCCAATGGATATCCAATGGAGACCAATGGTCTCCAAAATTTTTTGATTAGCTTATTTTCTTTACTATACAGACAAAGGTGAATAAAAGACTCATAAACTTACCTTAACAAATAAACTGTCACATTGATTGTACAAGAAAAGACAGTTTAGTGGGATTGTGGAGCACTTTCACATGCACCTTGGATCTGCACTGACCAACAACTCGGTGTCTGCATCTCCTGACCAGCCAGGGAATGACTTTGGCTTTGTTTAATCCTTTCTTTAGATCCAGTGGTTTGTTCCTCCTAGAGGTACTCTTCTCCTCTAAGAAGTAGTTGTAATTGAGGAAATAGCATCCCACTGGCCAGCTGGCACCTGACCAGAATTCTTGGTCCACAATGTCACCAACAAACTATAAATAAATGTCCATTTCTCAGAATTGCTGATTGTTGGCCTTTGCTCAGTGGAAAGCATAAGGTGTTGTTGTTCAGTTGTTTTTCAGTCAGGTCAGCCTCTTTGTGACCCTGTTTGGGGTTTTCTTGGCAAAGATACTGGAGTGGTTGGCTATTTCCTTCTCCAGCTCATTTTACAGATGAGGAAACTGAGGCAAAAATGGTTAAGTGACTTGCCCAGGGTCACACAGTTATTAAGTGTCAGAGGTCAGATTTGAACTCGGGAAGATGAGTCTTCCTGACTCCAAAGCCCAGCACTCTACTGTGCTACCTAGCTCCCCCAAAGCATAAGGTAGAGACCAGGAATTCTAGGTCATCTAGGCAAGCATGTGTTCCCACCACCAAGTGCTTCTGAGTAGGGGTGGAAAGAGAGGGTTGAGAAATCCCTGTCCACCACTCTTCACCTTGCTGGAAGTCCAAGGGAGATAAGGCAGGGGATGGGCCCAAAAGAGTTATTTCTCCAGCTCTTCTTAGAGACTACAGAAGGCTCCTCTACAATATGTCCTGTGGCCAATTATCTTTAACACAATCCTTTAATTATGTCAATTCTCAGGGAACAACCAGCAGCTGTTATGTCATTACAGCAAGGCACATGGGTCTCAACTTGAGGCTAGAGCTCATGACCAATATAAATGCCCCTTTCTGACAAAGATCCATATCTTGTAATTTCATCAAGGGAATTGTCAGGATTCAATTGATTAGGAGTCCCTGATCACCCCTCAACTTCAGTACATAATGCTAAAATCTACCTATTGAGCTCTATGATAGCTCTTGAACTCCAGAGCCACATCACCCACAGTCTTCTGGACACCACCTGGTAGTGCTGTGGACAGCTGAGACTCAGCATGTGCAAAACAGAACTTGTTATATTTTCTCCTAAACTCTCCTTTCCTCCAAACCTCCTTATTTCTTTCAAGGACAACACAACATCTCTAGTCACCAAGTTTTGCAACCTCAGAGGAATTCTTGACTCTTTCCCCACCCTCAGCCTCATATTTAATCAGTTGCCATGCCTGCATTTTTCTGCCTCCACAATATCTCTCCCATTTCACTCTGTTCTGTAATTACATGGCCGCTACCCTAGTTCATTCTACTGTTACCTCTTGCTTAGACTAATCTACCAGCCTTCTATTTGGTCTCCTTGCTTTGAGTTTCTTCCCTGTCACCCCCAATCCATCCTTCATACAACCACCACCTTAATATATTTAAAGTGCAGTTATGATCATGCCACACCCTGATTCAAGAATCTTGCCTCCTATCTCTAATGTACGGTACAAACTCCTCAACTTGACATGTAAAATCCTTCATAGCTTGGCTTCTGCCTACTTTTCCAGACATTTTATATTACTCTCATTTTTACAATGCACATTTTAACCATACTGGACTACTAGCTATTTACCAAACTTGGCATTGTATCTCCTGCTTCTATGACTTTGTATAGTTTTGTCTACATTGCCTAGAATGCCCTTCTTCCTTACCACCAAAATCTCTTAGGGTCTCTAGCTTCCTTCAAGGTACTTCTATAGAAACCTTCCCAGATCTCACCTCTCCTCTCCAATTGTTAGCTCTCTCTCTCTCCCCCTCCCTCCCTCCCTCTCCCCGCTCTCTCTTTCTCTCCCTCTTCTCCCCTTCCCTCCCCCCCCCCACTTTCCTCTCTCTCTTTCTCTCTCAATTTGCTTATTTATTCTCATGGTGTATCCTGCAGCATGATGTAAGCTTCTTCAGTTCACAATTTCATTTCTGTGTCTCCAGTACCTAGCACAGGCTTTTTGCATAGTAGGTGCTTATTTAATACTTGCTTAATTGAATTGAAAATGTTTATTCCAATGGTTCCTCTTTCACTAACTGGTCTGTTAATTCTCCATGAATTAGCTTTTTCATCTGCAAAAGAACTGGCCAAAATTTTTTGAGAAGTAATTAATAGAAAGCTTTTTTCGTGTTTATGGCACCTTAAAGTTTACAAGGTACTTACAAGGTACTTTCCTCAGAACAATCCTGTAAGGTAGAATATATAAATATTATTATCCCCACTTTATAGATGTGGAAATGAGATACAGTGAGGAAATTGCTTTGCCAAAGGTCATGTATCCTGAGGATCAGGACTTGAAACTAGATTGCCTAACTCTAAGTCCAGTGCTCTTTTCACTATGCCGTTCATGCCAATACGAAATGTTACATAATTATTATTGGTATGGGTGCTGTAGTCAGTTTCTCTTATGGGGTGGGTAAATGGATTTCTCTCATTGAAGAAAACTCAGGGATAATATCAGCATTAAGGGATATACAGACACATATACACGTATATATGCAGTAAGGCTGACAGCTTTTAGAAATCATAAAAATTATAAAATCATAAAAAATTATAAAATCACTTGTTCCTGCTTAGGGGCAGTAGATTTCTGTCCACTGATAGTGCATTAATGTCCCCGTTTTTCCACATCCCCTCTATCATTTGTCATTTTACTCTTCTGTTATGTTAGCATTAAAATGAATTGAAATTATTTCCTTGGGAACAGGCTGGGTTGACTCTTTTCTCAGAAGGAACAGGCAGACCATGTTGGTACTCAAAGCAGGGCTCTCTCATTTTCTTCCTTGTTGTTTGTACAGTCGTTTCAGTCATGTCTAACTCTTCATAACCCCATTTGGGGTTATCTTGTCAAAGATATTTGAATGATTTACTATTTCCTTCTCCAGCTCATTTTACAGATAAGGAAACAGAGGCAAACAAAATTAAGTGACTTGCCCAGAGTCATAAAGTAAGTGACTGAGGCCAGATTTGAATTCAGGAAGAGGAGTCTTTTTGATTCTAGGCCTGGCGCTCTATCCACTGAACCATCTAGCTGCCCCTTTTCTTCTTTACATTCTAGATAACCTGGGGGTCATGTTCATTGTGGACTTGTAGGGTGGCGAGGCAGAAGAGAGCTCAGAAACACCACAATGGCAATTGAAGAATTGACTCTGCCTTCCTCCCCGTTTTAATACTGGGCCTGGAGACAGGAAGATATAAGTTCAAATACCATATATATATATATATATGTGTGTGTGTGTGTGTATGTGTGTGTGTGTGTGTATACATAAACATGTGTATGTGTATATATATATATATATACACACACACACACATATTTATAATTATTTTAATAAATGAAGTGTTTGAGTTAGAATTCTATCTCATTTTTTAGAAAAGTGCCATCAAGAATGAATCTTGCAGTTAGGACACTTAGATTATGTACAATGTTTTGTTAATGGTTTTCACAGGTTATTTATCATTTTTGATTCTGTCTAATTTCCCTTTCCTCGCATTATTTGAAGCCAAGGAAAAAAGCTAATTCCCCAACATCCTAAAAACCCCTCCTTCCCCTGTTCATTATTATAGTATCAGGAAAATCATGCCCATTTGTTTTCTGTGTCACAAATGGCCCAAGTTATCAATAAAGAATTGTCGATTGAAACCAGATGTCAATTATCCACTCACCAGGACCAGTTCCCCCGCCTTCTCAAACCTTGGGTTTGTTTGCCTTGTGAGTCTATCTTAGGTCATAGGACCACCAGGAGGGAATCATGCCTATCTCTGTTATGTCATTGTTGTGTTAGTGTTGCCTTTCAACACTTGGTGAATGCTAATGTAGCCACCTTGAGGTTATTCATCGTGATGGAAATCAGGGACAGCATGAATCACGGAAATCCCCAGGTAATTCAAAACCTAAGTTAACAACATCCGCCCCTCTCTCTAGCAAGCCTGCACTTTAGGGCTTCTAACAAGTATCAAAAGTGAGTGGTTTAAGTTTCATTTCCTTTTCCAAATAGAGGGGCAGATGACGCTAGTTAATGGCGCTCTGGCATCATCAGAAATGATTGCTTCCTCCCAAGGGCTTAGCCTATTATCAGAGAAGACTGAAATGCTGTGGTCAGTTTGTCTTGTGGGATGGGTAAAGGTACTTCTCTTATTGAAGAAAACTGGGAATTAGCATTAAAGGAGTGTAAATATGCAGTAAGGCTGACACAGTTTTTAGAAATTACAAAACCACTTGTTCTGCCTAGAGGCAGCCAAGTGGCACAAAAGATAGAACTCTGGGTCTTGAGTCTGGAAGATATGAGTTTAAATACCATCTCAGACACTAGCTGTCTTAAGCATATTAAGCATCACTGCCTTAGATTCCTCAGCTGTAAAATGAGGATAATAATAGTACCTGCTTCCAAGATCAAATTGGATCAAAATGTGTAAAGTGCTTATAGCCTAGTGCCTGGCACATGGAAAGTACTTGATAAAACCAACTTTCCTATCACCCTTCCTCACCTCTCCTCTGTGTCCCCTTTCCCTTTTTTTGCCCCCTCTTCCCCACTTCCATATCTTTCCTACTTTCCCCCTCCTTCCCCTTTTGCCTTTTCTCCTTTCCTTTATCCTTTCCTGGTGTTTCCTTTGAGCCAGTGACATTTTACCCCAGCACATGTGACTAGACAGACTGTGGCAGATATTACTCACTAGCATTACAGTTCTCCAGCAACATCAACTGCTGGAGAACTCTAGGAGCATGCAGACATAGTCTCCTGCAACTTTCTCTACGGCAGATGTTCTTAACCTTCTGATGTATCACAAACCCCTTTGTCTGCATGTCAGAATAATGCCTTAAAACTACTGAAGGAATTGCTAAATTTCAGTTAGAAGTTAGTAAAAATATATATTTTTTCCCATTCGTGTTCACAGACTTCCCCCCCCACCATCTACCTATTCCTGTTTGCTCCTCAGACAACATATTATTTTCTTATAAATATTTTCTAAAGGTTTTTTTTAAGTGCTGCAAACTATGAAAGCTTTGCATAAAGTGCAGAGACACTAAATTGGCCTATATTTGCAGAGGTCTCTGGTGTTCTCATTTTTTGGTAGCAGATAACTGATAAATGGCATTAGATTTGTGTCTAAAGCGTCAATATCTTTAAGGTTTCTTCCAGCTCTATGGTCCTATGAACGCAAGGAAAAGAGCTGATATTTGCTAATAATTTATTTACCATTGAAGCATTTCAGCCATTAATGATGGATGTTTTCTGGCCCCACAGCTTTCCAGTTAACAGAGAAGCCAGGATTTCATTTCAGTCACTTCCCTTGATATAACTGTTTTGTCATTCATTATATTAATGCTGCTCAAGCTTTCTTTTTTTCATTTGATCTAAATGGTGTTTTCCTTGTGTTGGACCTCTTGTAACCACATAGATGACTAGGAATTTTCCACATTCTCCTCCTTTGGGAGTTCTCTCTCACTTCTTATTTCTTTATCTCTCAAGTCTCTGTATTTGTGTTTTTGATGAATGTTGAATTATTTATTTTGTTCTGTGCACTGCCTTGATTACTTTTATCACCTTAACCTTTTGAATTTTGCTTCCAAATGTAATTAGAAGAATCTGGAATTTTGGATTTTTCTCCCTATTTTCCAGTTCTTTCTACAGTTTTTTTTTATCTTTAAATGGACAACGTGACATTCAAGTTATCTACTACACCTACCAGCTAGATATTGATGCAATCTTTCGATGCTTTTCTGTAGATCTTTAAGAATTCTCTCAAGTCACTTTCTGACATGGTGTTTGATGCCTGGCCTTAGGGGTATTCCTCAACAGCATTACATTTCATCTTCTGTTTATTACCATGTTAATGACTGCTGGGCATACTGCTTTTTGAAGGTACTGAAATGTCTTTTATCAAATAGTGTGGAAGAATGAGTTCATTGATGATGGTTATAGTAGATACTAGCTTTTTAGAATTATTCTGTTTTGTTGTGATTGGTCTGCTAGTTGGATTCATGCTATCAAAGACAAAAAGGACTTTCCAATATTTCAATCTAAACATTCTCATCACCTTTTAAAAATCATTTGAGTTTTTTTTTGAGTGCTGTTTTTTTTTCATCTGTTTCATTATTAGGTGTAATTTCTGAAGTATGCATT
Organism: Phascolarctos cinereus; assembly: GCF_003287225.1. Classification (NCBI taxonomy): domain Eukaryota; kingdom Metazoa; phylum Chordata; class Mammalia; order Diprotodontia; family Phascolarctidae; genus Phascolarctos; species Phascolarctos cinereus. The sequence continues at coordinate 347,736,302 of NW_027555847.1, read as the reverse complement.
AAGTGAAGGTTTTCAGTGACTTCAGTTATTCCAACTTTTTTCTTATTCGTAATTTAGCAAATCCTTGATTTCAACCCTTATTTCATTTAATCTAGGTTTAGGAATGATGTTACTTTTTATGATTACCCTTCAGTGGATGGCCATATATTTTTGTCTCACTTTGGAACTGAGGATACTGTTGACAAAAGGCAGTATGAAGCCTTGATTATAACTGGTAAGATCTGTTTCCAATTTGTTATTGTATAGTACAGGCACACAATGAAAGCATTCATGACCTCAGTCCATTCCATGTACACTCATGGTTTGACAGCTTTACTGGTCAGTACTATAGATCTGGAAGCATTTCTAGCAGGTATTCTGACAGTATTGTTATTTCTGATTTGTTCCCACGAATCTTGCCTTTCTGCGGTTATCAGAACATGAAAGAACACTACTTACTCCCATGTCCTCCATGTTAAACAAATTGTCATGATGGTTTTGAGCCAGCCTGCAAACCCATGCGACTCTGTTTATTAGATTTATGGGAGTACTTTTGCCACACTAGTTGGGGTGCTAACTCAAGTAATAGTATTGACCAACTCCAGTTGGCTAACATTTCAGTGTGACTGCCAGGGCTTCATAAATACTCTGGAGGTCTCAGAGGACACAGAGTCCTTACTGAGCATCATCCTGATTGGCAGTCCTTTGCTTCTCCTCCCCCCTCATAACATGGTCGTTGGCTTGGGCTTTGAGGAGCTATTGATATTAACCTTCTGGGTCTTACCCAGTCCATTTCTAATTTCTCTGTTTCCTTGCATGGCATATTAAGGAGTCCAGACTGATCCAAACAAGTGTGGAAAACTGATGAAATGGGGGTAAATTGGAACATGTTTTGTAAATCACAAAGTGCTGGGGGGGGAGTTGGGAAACAGGGAAACGGGAGCTTACCTGTCATTAGGACCTGTGCTGAGCCTTTGGCTGTCCCCATAGGGCCTTTCCGTCTTCAGGATCACAGGATTTAGAGGCAGAAGGAACTTTTAAGTTCCAACCCTATCATTTTATAGATGGGAAAACCAAGGAAGTGCTTTGTCTGAGGTCTCTGATCAGGGATGTAAAGGCGTAACTCTAAGAGATCTCTGCCTGTAAATGTTTGTTCCACTCAGTCAATATGTATTTGTTACCTAATGTGTGTAGAATATGATGTGGGGTGCTGGGGCAGTTGGAGTTTGTGCTTTAAAACGGGAACTATCACCACAGAGAACTATAAAACACTAATATTATGTGAAGTACCTAAGAGAGGTACAAATTCTAGTCTGAAATGCACAGAGGAAAAGACCACCTGGTGTTACAGGTCAGCAAGTCCTTGGGTTGACTCCCACCTTTGACTCTCACTCCTATTCATTTTTCTTAGATAGAATTGATCTATATTATATTTTATACTCCTAAAATATTAATACTGAATCATTGTGAAATCGTTCTCATGCAAGGTTTTTGTGCCTGTGTATCATTGTTTTCTTTATTAGTGTTGTGTTTTGTATCTTGATTATATCTGGTTCATGTTGTTCATATTACAGCTTTTTTTGGGGGGGAGGGTGGGCAGGGCAGACCTTTAATACACAGTATCCTAGATGGCTTACATTGATGAGCTAGCTTCATGGAGCTCTCTGACTGGAAAGGGTTGTTTCTTCTTTCTGTGAAAGGAATCCTTGCATATACTGTGCACATGGAATAAAGAAGTGACAAATTGAAAAAGAAAACATTATGGATACATTAGATACAAAAGATACATCAGCAGTACTACCCTGAACAGGTTACATCACTTTTGTTTCCTAACTGATAAAATGGGAATAATAATAACATTTATTTTGTGGGGTAGTTGTGAGGGTGAAACTATCAAATTGTAAAATGCTATATACATGTGAACTAACATGAAAACAGTGATGAATTAAAAATAGTGGTGTATAATGTTTCTAATCTTTTTACAACATATTTCTTCCTTCTCCTTTCCTGTTTTATCCCCCTGTCTTTTCTCTGATTCTTCTATCCTTTTATCCTTTGTATTGTTCTCAGTTTTACATTTTTCCTTTATGTTTTTCACTTATTTTCTTCTTCCTTTCTTCTGATGTTTCTTTTCTTTCTTGGCTTACAGTACTTATTCCTGAGGCTTCTGTTCCCAGGAGGAGAAATAGAGAGTTCATTCAGGCTCATTGAGGTAGTCCAAGTAGGAAAGCTGAAATTGAGGGCTACTCAGAAACCAAGGATTATGTAGTGCATGACTAATCTAACCCAGAAAAAAAATCCCTAGAAGCAAAGAGACTACTAAGAGCTAACATACCTTCTAACACATATTTTCAAAACCCCATGGGATGACCACAGAAGTTATTCCAATTAGATCCCATGCAACAATAGCCAAAAGTTTCTCATTCTTTTTTCATTAAATTATTACAGGTCTATTAAGAAAGAATTAAACTGGTTTATCCATTTTGCTGTTCTCAGAAATTTATTTTTATTAAAGTCAGTGATAATTAAGTTAAATCTTTTTAATGGATTTGCTAATATCAGAAAAAAGTAAAGTGTTTTGAACTTCATTCTTTAGTTTTTTTTTTCTTAACAGTGCTTTTCTGAATTTGAAACAGAATTTGAATGTGAATGAATGAATGACTCTGTGTCGGCAGTCCTCAACCAACCTAATAAATAGGCATAAGAGTAATTTAGAAGAAAGAGGATCTGGGCTCAGTCTAGCCTGTCTACCAGCTGGCTATCTCTCTAATCTCCCCACCCATTTGGGGAGCAATTGTCTTTTGTTCCTCAATTCAGAATATTTAGAGAGCGATTCAGCTAGAAAGGAGCTTTCTCTGATGTGAATGTAGAGGTATGGGGAGCTTCTGCCATCTTGGAGTTCTTGTTGTTCAATGTTTTTTTAAGGGAAGGGGCCACCTCAAATTGGATGCATAGTTGAGTGACTCTACCTAATCACTGGAGTATATGAGGAAGAAGAAGGAGATGGCGAATGTTGAAAATGTTGTATGTCCAAGCAGTTTTATTATTGAGATAATATATGTAAACCTTATCTGCAAACCTTAAAGCAGGCACTCTAACTATATATTAGAATTATGGGAGAAATATCTCCTTTTTGAGTTAAGCATTGTGGCAGAACTATTTCTTTTTAAAAAATTTTTTTTTATTAATTTATTTTAATTTATCAACAATCACTTCCATATGCTTTTGAGTTTAAAATTTTCCTCTCCCTTTCTCTCCACCACCCTCCCCAAGAGGGCACTCAATCTGATATAGGCTATACATATACATTCCTATTAAACATATTTTCACATTAGCGATATAAGTAAAAATTAGAACCAATAGGAGGAACCACCAGAAAGAGGAAACAAAACTCAACAGAAGAGAAAAAAAATAGCAATTCAACTACCATAGTTCTTTCTTTGGGTGTGGACAGCATGTTCCATCATGAGGCCTTAGGAGATGTCTTAGCTCCTTGTGTTGCTGGAAAGGGTTAAGTTTATCAATATTAGTCATTGCACAATGTGGCTGTTATTTTGTACATCGTTCTCTTGGTTCTGTGCACTTCACTCAGCATCAGACCATACAAATCTTTCCAGGTTTTTCTGAAGTCAGCCTGTTCATCATTTTGTATAGTATAATAGTATTGCATTACATTCGTATACCACAACTTGCTCAGCCATTCCCCAATTAATGGGCATCCTCTCAATTTCCAATTCTTTGCTACCACAAAAAGAGCTGCTATGAATATTTTTGTACATGTGGGTCCTTTTCCCATTTGTATGATTTCTTTGGGATATAGCCCTAGAAGTGCTATTTCTGGGTCAAAGGGTATGCACATTTTTATAGCCCTTTGGGCATAGTTCCAAAGTGCTCTCCAAAATGGTTGGATCATTTCACAACTCCACCAACAATGCATTAGTGTTCCAATTTTCCCACATTTGTCATTTTCCTGTTTTGTCATGTTGGCCAATCTGATAGGTGTGATGTGGTACCTCAGAGTTGTTTTGATTTGCATTTCTCCAATCAATAACGATTTAGAGCATTTTTTCATATGACTATAGATGGCTTTAATTTCTTCATCTGAGAACTGCCTGTTCATATCCTTTGACCATTTATCAATTGGGGAATGACTTGTATTATTATAGATTTGACTTAATTCTCTACTGTTTTAGAAATGAGGCCTTTATCAGAGAGACAGGTTGTAAAAAATCTTTCCCAGTTTTCTACCTTCCTTCTAATCTTAGTTGCATTGGCTTTGTTTGTGCAAAAACTTTTCAATTTAATGTAGTGGCAGAACTATTTTGGCAGCAGTTACCAAGCCCATGAACTTAAAAAGGAGATATTTCTCCCTTAATATTAGCTATTATTGTGATTATTGAGAGACAGAGTATGGTATGATAAATCCTGTCTCTGTGACATGTACTTTCCTGGATAAGTCACTTGAATTCTCAGTGATCCAAGCAACTCTAAATCCGTAGCTTGCCAGCAGTGGTTATTCTATATAGGTAGAAGAAGCTTACTTACTGAGGAATTTCCTATACCACACCAATGTTGCAAGAATTTTCAGGGTCCTTGCTAGCCACCGCACAAACAAGCCAGCAAAGGATACAGACAGGTACACTACAATTTATGTGTGACATACTCCATCACAATTCCATAGGTGATTATACATACACACATACATACACATACATATATTTTATAGGTCTGGTGAAAGATTATCATTCTTATTTTTTTTTTGCCTAGATTTGTTTTTTTGTCAGCATTGGGAACTTAGGTGTGGAAATATTTCAAATGCAGATTGGCAACTGTTCTACAATTTCCAGTCTTAGTTGCCTGAGTCACTTAGAGAATTGCCTGAGAGATTTAATGACTTAAATAATAGTGACACATCTAGTATATATCAGAGACAGAACTTGAATCCAGATCTTTATGTAATATTCAGGATTTCAAGGAAGGGATACAAATGGGGCCAGTGACTTATGACTCTGAGATGAAGAAATAATGGAATTCAGGGGAAAGAATACAGTTTTTTTTTTTACTCTTTGGGTATCACCCATTATTTTAGCTAATAACTGGTTGATAGGGGTTAATATCTTGGAACAAAAGTTCAGGAGGAGAGCCAATTAGTCTGAGACAAATAGCCATGTTATTAGAGATCCAAATTCACAGGAGCTGAGTTCAGTAGGGACATCTATATTTTTAGTATATATGTCCCAGAGGAAAGAGGTAATGAGTCCATGAAGGATAAACTGGCTGATGGATCTTGTAGAATCTGTTTCTGTAGAATAGGTAAGGTGCAAAGGCAAGTAGTTATCAGTAATTCCATAGCATAGAGACCTCCAAGTTAAGAGGAGGGAGGCATAAAAAGTATGAAACTCAGGAGTTGTAGCTTTGGAACCAAGATAAAGGGGAAGCCCTCCTCACTGGAAAAAATTTTGAAGGGTGGGATCATGTGGGAATAGGAGTTGAGGATGGGTGGTTGTTTCAGGAAGACCTCTCCCAAATTTTGGTTGTTTGATTGAGGGCAAAGTGTCCCAAGATGCTTTATGCGAAGGAACAATTGTAGATTGTCCAGGTCCAGATCCGCCATGTGCCATTTGAGATATGGGAAAGTAAAGGAGTAGCTTGGTTTAGATAATAACAAATCATAGAACTAGAACTGAGTTAATATTAAGGCTGAGACTGAGAAGAATTTCATGGTAGGAGGGAGTGAAAGTAGCAAACATAATCTTGTAGCTAGTAGAGGATCAGGTTTCTTATAAATCTTTTAAAATTTTATATACTTATTATAATTTGTATAAATTATACATTATAATTTTATGTTTTAAATAAATAAAATATTTTATAAACATAAATTTTTCACACACTTTTCATGCCATTGCTGTAAGTCTCATATACCCTTCCCTACTTAGGCCACATTTGGAATATTTTGTTTTTGCTTTTTAGGAAGAATTTAGATATTATATTGACTTCAAGTCTTTCTCACAAAGGCTATGAATAATGTTCCTGTATCTTTAAGAGGAAATGGAACCATGGGGAGTTACAGTTTGATGCCATGTGTGAGGAGTCTGTGAGGAAACTGACAATTTAAATGTTATTCTAGAGAGACTGGTAATTGTGATGGCTGGAGAAAGCCTGAGGATAGAAGGAAGGACTAAGAGAACTTAGTTCCTGATAGAATGGAATTTAACTCATTTTTCAGGGAAACATTATGAAAAAATTTCTGAAAAGTGACTTTAACTGTAATTCTGAGAGAGGTGAATGGTAAGAATGTCTTTCCAAAACTGAGAAGTCAGCATTTCCAATAATGATTAGAAGTGACACTAGCTGGATTTTTCTCACAGCTGACACATTGGAAATAATTATTAACTTCTTTGTTATACTTTAATAAATAATATGGCTGGTAACTTTAACGTTTATTTATACCTATGAGATTGGAGGATTTGATAAGTATAGAGAGATACATGAAAACTTATGAGGGAAAGGAGTTTTCTGTTTTATTTTAGAAATAGTATTTAATAAACTGGGATTGGGACTCAGCTAATTAATGAGAGAGATGTTCCAATTTTAATAATTTATGAGGCAGTATCAGATCATAAATACCCTTTGATTGACCTTTAGCCCCTGAGGAGAATTAATGTGTAATAGTGTGTTCCAGGAAGGGTCTGGAGGGATTTGGAATTTCCGTGAAATGAAACCTTGACAGACTAGGTTGATGCTTCAATAAGTGGTTTATTAACAGAGGCTGAGTTACGGATACAGCCAGCAGCCTCAAAGAAGTAAGTAACAAAGACAGAAATAGCAAAGTTATATGATCATTCTCATGGGGAGAGGGATGTAGTCATGTATGGTGCTAAGCCATCTCCCTTTGAAAGCAAGCTTGGCCCTCAGAGGTTCTTATACTCCGTTAAAGTTCAAGTGGTTTCTCGCAAATAGCTACAGGCTTCTTCAGGAATAGTTACAAATGTACTGAGAATAGATACTGATGCAAATTGCTACACTTCAGGAACAGTCTTGTTGCAGGTTCTATGCAGGTGGTTGCCAGGCACATGTAGAAATTAATTTATTTGAATTATTTGGGCTGCCTATAATTTCATATCACAATCCACCGTTTGGCCTTGGAAGCAGTCATAGGGCAGCCACTTGGTCACTCGTTTGCTTTCAAATTTGGCAGTAAAGCCATTTCTACAGTGAGTGGTCACAGCTATGGTGACCACCATTTCAGGGAGGGTGCACATTTTGTTCTCCCCAAGTTCCACAGGAACAGTCAGTTGATGATCCCAGAAAAGCTTAGAATTTGAGTTTCTTCTATAGTTGTGCTATCCCTTACACTCCCTCTGCCTGTAGCTCCATGTCGCTGGCTATGGCTAGTACTTTGTGGGTCCAACTGACCTGCCTACACCATTTTGCAGACTTCACCTTGATCTCCTAGGAAGTCTAAGACCAAGCTGTTCTTGAGGATCAAAACCCCTATGACTCATTGGTCCTTGGCTAATAGGCACAGGGCAGTAACATTTTGATCAATTTGTGTAGCTAGCTCTTGTGCCACGGTCAGTTAGGTTTTGTGGAGGGTCTTGGTGTATTGTTAGAGACCAATAGTGCCTACAGGTCCTCCAATTGCACCTCTTAGGAGAAGGCTGACTATAGTGGCCAGAATTCCTCCCATGACAAAGGCAAAGTCATGTTCCTTCAGAAGGAAACCAAGTGGTACCTACTACTATGAAACTTAACTTTTTCAGAGAGGGCAAAGAGCCTTAGTCTAGGATTGGTATAAGTCTCTCTAGTTTCCCTTCCTTGGCTAGGCTCTGGAATTATACCTTCCAGGAAGCAGATGGTCATACAGAGTTATAGCCATTCCTTTTCTCTTTTTCTCAAACCTTCTTGGCTCAGGGCTGAATCCCTTATAGCTACCATACAAAACATTTCTCAAATCTTCACCTCTGCAAGCTATGGTCAATAATTAGCAAACAGTTCTGGGTTTTAGGGTTACCCAATGTTTGAACTCGAAGTTTCTCCTGTTGATCTTATGCAAATGAGCGTCTGGGAAACAAGGTGATGCCAAGTTGGTTCTTCTTCCCCTGATAGGTTCCATACAAGCTTGGTACACCAAAGGGAAGGGCCTTTCCCTACAACTGAGACATTGGTCAGGCTCCCATGCCACCCCCATTCAACACAATGCACCCTACTCATTGTGTTTGGATGGCCCCAGAGTATGATGAAAGCAGTCATTGCTCCGGGCCAACTGATCAATTATAACTGTCTTGTTTGGGTATTGGAGCTGAGACACACACCATCATTTGGGCAAACCATACATAATTAGATAACAGATATCTGAGTCTGGTGGAACTTACCAAAGACACAGAAAAGGAGAATATTTGGAACCAGTTTCACACACATCCTCCCTGGCCTTTCCTCTTCGACATTATGTGCCTTGTAATGGCCATAGTAGTAGTAGGTCTCAGCCCTGGTGCTTCTGGTTTATGAGCTAAGGGAAAGGAACCACAAGGAGATCCCACTGGGGTTGAGGCAAACATGCCTAGTTCTTAGGATACCTGATAGAAAAGATAATGATGGCAGCAAGGGAAGGGAGGGGTAATTCTCCAAACACACTTTAATAAGGCACAGAGTACAGAGGCATGAGAATGCCTGCCAGTATGGGGATGGGGGATGGGTAGTGGAGGGAGTCAGGCAGTGTGGGGAAGAGAGTAGAAGGGAGGGGCACAGAGAATCGTTTACATTACTTCGGATTAGAGTTGGGAACACTGGGGCAGCATAGACCCATAGCTGAAAGGAGTGCTGGGGGTGGAGGGAGGCAGGGATTTGGGGTCCCATTTTATAGGATTTTGGTGGAGGGGGATAGACTCTTATTCATGCCACTTGGGCATTAACATATCAACACCACTTTAGGGTTAGTCCATTCATGTTGCTGGTTTTAGTGCGCTTATCTGGAGCTTATCTGCAGTATACAGACCGAGGGAAGTTAGTGGCATGGAGGGGCTGAGATATCAGGGCCTAGCTGACTTCCCCTAATTTAGCACATAGTCTCAGGATGTAGCCTTGATTAATTTATAAGGCAGTTGCCAGGGGTTCCTCTGTTCCTCTAATTTATGGGACAGTCTACAAGTAAAAATTTAATTTATGGAACAGTTCATAAGTGACTTCTGTGTTCTCCTTTTGCAATCTTACCTCCTGCTATCATTACCTTGTATTAGCTAGTCATAGAGACTTACTTGCTATACTATCTGTAGAGTGGTGGTGGACATGAGGACCAGAAAAAGAAAAAAAATTCAACACACCTTACCTTTGGTATGTCTCCTACTTCAAATCCCTTACGTGTCAATCCATCACTATCAAGTTCTCAAGTGCTCTCACAATTTTATCTTTTCCAACACAGATTTCAGCTATGCACATTTTGTGCAATATAGCTGCTGTTCCCTTCTTTGCTTCCTCAGTGCCATTTCTACTTCCACTGTATGCAAAAATTTGGGACTGCAGTGTTATAGTAGGAGTGTGGAAGTTTTTCTCTCCTTGAGTGTTGAAAAAATACTTAATATAATAATCTTTGCAGGTCTTTTCCATTTTCCTTCTATTTGTTCTCCTTCCATTTTCATCCTTAAATGCCCTTGGAATGACTTTGCTTAGTTGCATCTCCTGCCAAGTTTTCTTTAAATTAAATTTACACTCCATTTACTTCTGTTTATGAGGTGATGCTGCTTGTAATCATCCGTCAATCCTCATTGTAAGATTTTCAAATGAATTTAGATTCTAACGTGGCTCTTCTCATTCATCACGGTGTCTCGCTGATTGGTAAACATTTTACTTATTTTGCGTAACCCTAGAGGCATATTTCATCCATACATACCTTGTCCAGTCTAGCTTCTTTTTCCTTCTTTGCTTTCTTTAGTGCCATTTTTCCATCTACTGTAGGTAAAATCTGGGACTGGGAGGTTATGGTCCAAGTGTGAGGGTTTCATTTTCCTGGACTGAGCACTTTCCATGATCTTCTGGCAAGGCTATTCTGTCACTTCCTGGCCATCTCCAAACAATTACATATTTATTCTGACCGTCCTACTGGCACTTGAAATCCCATCCCTGGGACCCTGAGGTGTGAGAGGTGAAACTTTATTTTGCCCAGACCTGTGCCACCATACCACTTCTGACCATCTTCAAACCATGGTGTTCCCTCTGTTGCCCCCCTCCCTACTTTCCCACTTTAGCTCCCTTATTAGGATGATAATATTAATGTCTTCCCCTATTAGAACGTAAGCCCCTTGAAGGCAGGGATTGTTTTGCTTCTTTGTTTTCATATCCCTAGTACCTAGCACAGTGCCCAGCACATATTAAATGCTTAATACATTCATTTTCATTCATTTATGTTGCTTAAATTTCTGTGTACATTATTATAATCAGTGTCAATGTTATTTTTGATATCTACCATTTCTTATTACTGATAACTTATTTCATCAGTTTAGGATTGAAATATTTAAATTGCACACCATCTCTTTTTTCTTCTTAATTATCTTCAAGCTTTTATTAATTCTGATATTTGCCCTGACAAGTTGGTCTAACTATCTACTTGAATCAGGGATGAATTAAATAATAATATTGTTTTTTTCCATCTGTTAAAATATAACTCTTTAATATTTTTTACATCTTTATTTGTTGCTTGTTGTGTCCAGTGATGACCATTTTTTTTCCCTCAAAACAGTATTAGTAATATAAAGGAACAAGACTTTGGTGTAGTCTTTGGTTTGTATCATTCTGTTTTCCTCAACCATGCTTTTCCCATCTTTGCCTTGAATTCATGAAGTAGAATATATGTTGATTTAATTTGGAGGTTCTATTAAGTTCTTAGTAGAATTTCTCTACCTTTTCATGCTCAGCAACTGATGTTGATGCATAAGCTGCAGTTAGTTTCATGGTGGTCTTTTTATAAATACATCTGTGTTTCAATATGAGATGACTTGACTTTCTGTGAAATAATGTTTCTTCTTGTCTTTGGATGTACAATGAAACCAGCTCTGCCAAATCTTTTCCCTGTCTCTTCAGGGAACACCTGTGATACTTTCTTCCATTTAGATACAACTCCTTTCTTCCTTTTGGTTTTGTTTATAGCAAGAAAATCAAGATTGATGTACTTTAGCTCCTCTAGTTTTCCTTTCACTGTTTAGTCATTGGACAGGGATCTCCATTTAGAGGGCTAACTATTAAAGTTTATAGATGGCCTATAATTGTGTACTTATTAGCAACTCCTTTCTCTTGTTTTCTCTACTCTGTCACTAACACAGAAGAAGCAGAAGGGGGTTGCATATAAAACAAGGAAAAAATGCAAAAATGTGCAAGGTTTTTTTGGGGGTAGAAAGTCATTCACAATGAAGGGCAATCAGGAAAGTCTTCATGTACAAAGTAGCACTTGAACAGCTTCTAAGGCAACTAATTTCACTTATGGTCCAGGGCCACTCATTCTTCCCCATCCCGTGATTGCCCATGAGACTCTGGACTCACACAGCTTGAGTTCAATCCTGGTGGCTTTATTGCAGCAGTGTCTCCTTCTGGTTCATTAATGCTTCCACCCAGATTTTTCCGGGAAAATCTTTAGGTATGTCTCATATTTAGGTCTTTCTTCTATGTGGATACCAAGATCTTCCCCTATGGAGGAGTTCAATCAAGTATGGAGCATCTTTTTATGGTTTCCATTATAGAAATTACATAAGATATAAAAGATTCAAAGGCAAGCAGGAACAAATATATAAAACATTCAAATAACCCATTACGTTCATTGTACTTCTCCTAGAAGCTAAAGACCCTTTGTTGGATTCCTTACATTTATCTCAGACCTGATTTGTTCTAATGACAAATAGCAAGTGCCATGAGAGTTGGTGAGGTCCAGATCTCCTTATCAGGCACGGTATTGCTTGGATTAATGATCGTTAGGCTATAAGATATCGCTGGTTGTCCTCTTCTCTTTCAAGAAGTTTGTTGTTATGGAAAGATTTTTCCCCTGGGCATGTAATGCCCTACTCTTGTATTCAAGAGCTCTCAAATTCAGGATTACCAATGAAGTGAAGTCCAAGGCTGGAAACAACCCTTCTTAGGAATCTACCCTTTGATTGATATCCAGAAAAAGAAACAAAGGCAGCAAAAGCAAGTCAAGAATTGATTGGAGTATAAGAAACTCTGGTCTCTGCTCATCCCACCAAGCATACATTTGATTGCGGCTTCTGCAGGGAATTTCTATTGCTGCTTTGGGGGCAGAGAAATTCCCTCCTTCATCTTGTTGGAAATCCAAGAGAGAAAGATTGAGAAAATGGAGAAGAGTCCCAAGAAGAGAAAGGCCATTTCCATAGCTCATTCTGGTCTGGAATCTAATCCGTATACAAAAAGTATATACACTGGTTGAGATTAATCTTCCTTCTCTTGTGTTTTATTATGATTGCCTTTTAGTTTATAATTTCCATCACTATTCCTACTTTTACTAACTTTGAAGATTTCCTTACTTAAGATCATAGGGCCAGAGAGCTGGAGCTGGAAGGAGCCCCACAGGACATCTGGTCCAGTAGCCTCATTTTTTATGTATAAGAAAACTGAGGCTCAGAGAGGTTAGGTGACTTTGCCAAAGCTACACAGGTGGAAAGTGGCAGAAATGGGATTTGAACTCATTTTTGGTCTCCAAATAAAGTTCTCTTTCCACTGTATCATGCTACCTCCATTACTTTTCCTGGCTTCTTTTTGGAACTAAGAAACCATCTTCTATTCCTTCCACAGAATTTGAAAATCAGAATGTCTTCAACACTTTAGCTATAACTTCTGGAATTTTCCAACTCCATGCTTTCTTAATCCAGCGACAAAGCAGCATTATATTAAGTTCTTTTATTTTTCCTTTAGGGATTTAAAGCACAATTAAGAATCACATGCAGTTATCTACTTTTGCCACTAGATGGTGATTGTGAGCTAGTAAGGTGAAATGGGGACTGAACAATACTGGAGACTGAGGTAACTGAGGAATAGATCAAGGCAATGAAAGTGGAGGCTGTCTTTCTGGGAACATAACACAGCCCTCGCTTTCTAAGTTAAACTACTTGGAGAAAACCTTATTTTCCTTTTTTTTTTTTTTTTGTAAGTACAGTGTAGCACTCTTCTCAGCCCAAGAGAACCACAAGATGAGGAAAACAGAAATTTGCAACATAATTGATTAATTAATTAAAAAAATTAACAGAGAACCACACAATGAAGAAAAAATCAGAAATTTGCAACATGACTAATTAGTTAAAACAATTAACAACCAGCTCCCACGATTTCGATTGTCATCTCTAAGTTGATGATTCTCAGATCTGATTATCTAGTCCCAGTCTCCTGACCTTCAAACTTCCATCTCCAGCTGCCTATTAGACAACTCAAACTGGTTGTTCCATAGTTATCCTAAACTCCATGTTTCCTAAAGTGAACTAATGATATTTTCCCCCAACCTTCCCTCCTTTGAATTTTCCAGTTACTATTGAGGGCACCACCATCCTCCCAGTCATCCAGGCTAGCAACTTTGGTGTTGTCTTTGATTCTTCACTCTCTTCCAACCGAAGTCTGTCAATTTTTTTTATATCCCCCCTTCTCTCCTCTGACACTGCTACCATCCTGGTCTCCTCATGCCTGGATTATTTTAATAGCTTTATTGGTTGGTTTCCCTGCTTCAAGTCTGTCACTCCTCCAGTCCATCTTCCACTCAGCTGTCAAAGTGATCTTCCTAAAGGGCCTATCTGATGATGCTACCCACCACCCTCATTCAATAAAGTATAGTTGCTCCTTATCACCTCCAGGACCAAATATAAAATCTTCTATTTGGCATTCAAAGCCCTTCTCAACCTGGACCGGTATCACATTTCTAATATTCATACACTTTACTCCTTTCCTTCCCCTAGCCCCCACCCAAACTCCAATATTATGTGATCCAGTGATGCTAGTTTCCTTGCTATTCCTGTCTCCTGTGTCTGGAATCTCTACCTCCTCATTTCTACTCCCTGGATTCATGGTCTTAGTCTTCTTCTTCTTTTTCTTCTTCTTCTTCTTCTTCTTCTTCTTCTTCTTCTTCTTCTTCTTCTTCTTCTTCTTCTTTTTTTTAGGCAGTTGGGGTTAAGTAACTTGCCCAGGGTCACACAGCTAGTAAGTGTCAAGTGTTTGGTCTGAGGTCAGATTTGAACTCAGGTCCTCCTGACTTCAGGACCAGTGCTCTATACACTGCGCCACCTAGCTGTCCCAATTCACAGTCTTCTTTCAAGTGAAAGCTAAAATGTGATCTTCTGTGAGAATCCTTTTTTGATCCTCCTTATTTCTAGTATCTTTCTTCTATTGGTTGTCTTCAGTATACCCTGTATATATCTCACCTGTACATAGTTATTTTCATGCTGTCTTTCACATTAGACTGTGAACTTCTTGACATCAGGGATTATCTTTTGTTTTTCTTTGTATCACCAGAGCTTAGCACAGCATCTGGCATGTAGCAGGCACTTAATAATTGCTCATTGACTGACTGATCCAGCAAGGATTAACACTTTGAGAGTTTGTGATTCCTGCCCATAGCCAGGTAGATTTAGCTGTTGTTCCAAGATTCAATATTTGCCACAGACTTTAAAATAATAATGCTTAGCATTTATATAGTGCTTTAAGTTTTGAGAAGTGCTTTACAAATATTATCTCATTTTATCCTCATAACCACCCTGGGAGATAGGTGCTATTATTATCTTTACTTTACAGGTGGGAAAATGGAGGTGGAGAGAGGTTAAGTGACTTGCTTAGGGTCACAAAACTAAGCAATTTTTTTGTGTTGAATATATTTGTAATTACATGTTTTACATTTATGTTATAATTTTTATGTTACAAATTACAATTACATATAAAATTTTTTGACATTAATTTAATATAATTTTGAGTTACAAATTCTCTCCTTCCTCTCTTCCTCCTTGAGAAAGCAATCACTTTTATATAGATTATACATGTGCAGTCATGCAAAACATATTTCCATATTAGCCAGCTTGCAAAAGAAAATGTAGATCAAAAAATACTCATAAGAAAAATAAAGAAAATTTTAAAAAAGGTATGTTTTGATCTTCATTCAGACTATCAGTTCTTTCTCTGGAGGTGGATAGAATTTTCCATCCTAAGTCTTCCAGAATCTTCTTGGATTGCTGAGAATAGCTAAATTATTCACAGTTGATCATCACACAATACTGCTGTTACTATGTACAATGTTTTCTGGTTCTGATCACTTCACTTTGCATCAGTTCATATAAGTTTTCACAGGTTTTTCTGAAACCAACCTGCTTATCATTTCTTATAGCAGAATAGTATTCCATCATAATCATATGCCACAACTTGTTCAGCCACTTCCCAGTTGATGGACATCCCCTTGATTTTCAGTTCTTTGCTACCACAAAAAGAGCTACTGTAAGTATTTTTGCATATATAGATCTTTTCCTTTTTATTTGATCTCTTTGAGGTACGGATCCAGTACTGGTATTGTTGGGCCAAAGAGGTATGCAGTTTTGTAGCCCTTTGGGCATAGTTTCAAATTGAT
The DNA here is from genome assembly GCF_003287225.1 of Phascolarctos cinereus. Taxonomy (NCBI): domain Eukaryota; kingdom Metazoa; phylum Chordata; class Mammalia; order Diprotodontia; family Phascolarctidae; genus Phascolarctos; species Phascolarctos cinereus. The sequence goes on along the minus strand of NW_027555847.1, from coordinate 347,720,734 downwards.
CTCCAGATTGGTTGGATCAGTTCACAAGTTCACCAACAGTGCATTAGTGTCCCATTTTTTCCATATCTCCTCCAGCATTATTCATTTCCCTTTTCTGTCATCTTAGCCAATCTGATAGGTGAGATGGTACTTCAGAACTGTTTAAATTTGCATTTCTCTAATCAATACTGATTTAGAGTATTTCTTCATGTGACTATAGACTATAAAACTCTAGGTTTGTATTCTTATAAATTTGACTCAGTTTTCTATGTATTTGAGAAATGAGACCTTTATCAGAGAAACTTGCTATAAAAAATTTCACCAGTTGCTTGCTTTCCTTCTGATCTTGGCTACATTGGTTTTGTTTGTGTAAAGTGTTTTTAATGTAAACAAAATTATCAATTTAACTTCCCATGATGTGATTTGTTTTTCTCATAACTTGTTCTCTTATCCATAGATTTGACAGGTAAGATATTCCACGCTTCCCTAATTTGCTTATGACATCATCATCTTTTGTGTCTGAACCATGTACCTATTTTGACTAACCTTGTTATACGGTATGAGATATTGGTCTATACCTAGTCTGCCAAATTGCTTTCTAGTTTTCCCAGTAGTTTTTGTCAAATAGTGAATTTTTGTTTCAAAACCTTGGATCTTTATGTTTATCAAATGCTAGATTACTATGATCATTTATTAGTGTATATTGTGTACATAATCTATTCCACTGGTCCACCAGAGTCTATTTCTTAGCCAGTACCAGACTATTCTGATGTAATACAATTTGAGATCTAGTACTGCTTGGCTACCTTTTTTCAGTTCTTTCCCCCATCGATTCCCCTTATATTCTTGATCTTTTGTTCTTCTAGATGAATTTTATCATTATTTTTTTCTAGCTCTTTAAAATAATTTTTTGGTAGTTTGATTGGCATGGCATTAATAAGTAACTTAATTTGTGTAGAATTGTCGTTTTTGTTCTATTGGCTAGGTCTACCCAAGAACAAATTAATATTTCTCCAGTTGTATAGATCTGACTTTATTTGCATGAAAAGTGTTTTGTAATTGTACTTATATACTTCCTGGGTTTGTCTTGGCTGGTAGACTCCCAAATATTTTATATTGTCCACCATTATTTCAAATGGAATTTCTTTTTCTCTCCCTTCCTGCTGGGCTTTGTTAGTAATATGTAGAAATGCTGATGATTTATGTGGGTTTATTTTATATTCTGCAACTTTGCTGAAGTTATTAATTATTTTAACTAGTTTTTAAATTGATTCTCTAGGATTCTCTAGGTATACCGTCATATCATTTGTAAAGAGTGACTATTTTGTTTCCTCACTGCAGATTGGGGAAATTAAGAAAGGTGTCTTCTTGGAGGTGGTCCTTGAGCTGAGTCCTGCATCCTTGAGAGATGACAACAGTGGAAGTGATTGCTGTCTCTGAGCCTGTGGTTAAAAAACCCAGGTGTGATAGATATTTCTTTTTATACTATGTATACATGCAAATGAGTCTTTAGTTTGTGGCTGCAGCTCATATTTGTGGTGCCCTGTGCTATTTGTGACTCTTCCAACTTGTGACTGGGGGAAGATATTTATGTAAAGAGAGTTGTTCCATCTTTTGGATGCATTGCTGCATGTCCATATGAACTATTAACTGTTCTTGTTCCTTCTTGTCTAGAGTTAAGTTTGACTATACTTTAGAGCATTATACTTGAAGAACTTTGGTGACTTTTCCTGGGCTGATCAATCAAGCTGTTCTTCATGCATAACTAACCTGCTTCATTCTATTGGGGTTGAAGCTTCATGGCCAAAATGTGACTAAGAAATGTAAGAGGTCTTCTATTCCGTGGCCTCATGGTTAATAACCATGTCTCGCCACTTATTGCTTATTAGACCTCAGAGAAGACACTGATGGAATTGTCTGAAACTGGAAGGGGAGTCAATGACTTATAGCCATTGGGCAGATTGGATACCTTTCAACTGTTTTATGGATGTTCAACTTGGTCCAAGAATTGATTGACTGGTCATTTTAGTGATTACCAATTTACTTCTCTTACTGAATAACCCAAAGTTTGGATAGCCACACAATTGGCTGGGATTAGGGCCCATGCTTATAGCTGAGACTCTTTTGGGATCCACTGCAATAGAAAACAGCTATTCTGGGCTCCTCTGTTTTGAACACCAGTGGTGAGTGGGATTCTCCCATTCATTATATGAAGGGTGGGAAATTTTTCAACTTGTCCAGGAATGAGAGTTTCTGTCATTCAGAAGATGGAACATGATATATCGTATTTGACTTGGTGCACCTTGGGAATAGGTGCCACTTGCATCCAGTGTTTGAACTGTTTGAATTAAATGAAGTTTACAATACAGTGTTTCTTCTTCATCATGCATTTCAAAGTATTAAGTAGTCTGGGAAAGGAAAATATACGCTGAAGTAAAGAATCTAAGTTATTTGTATTCTTGAGATAGTAAGAGAAATTCAGAAAGGTCCCCAGAATGTTCACAAGGCCCCCATTAGGGTGAACTGATGTAGTGATATAGGCAAGAGGCACATAGTCAAGGCAGTCAAGGATGGGCTGAGATCTGCATCATTGGAGGTAAAACCCATATTACCGTGCTATCTCAGGTTCATTTGAGTTCATACAATATTGCTTTAGAGATGCTTTTGTTAACCTGAGTAACAGGTTTGAAGCTCTAAGGACTTAAGTTCTGAACAAATCAATAAAATATTCATTGTATGTTTAGAAGGAATATAGATTTTTTTTCTCATACTGCTTATACTAAATAGTTCAATACAATTCAACAAATATTTTCCAAGTGTCTGTTATGTGCAAGACATTGTAATATGTGATAAGGATATCAGTAAACATGAAGCATCCCTTACCCTCAAGTAGTTTTAGGTAAATGATGTAATTGCCTGAATTAATTTTTGATTTTGCTTTGTTGGAGGGTACCCAGGCACATAAACTGCTGTGGACTTTATTTTTATTCAGAATAGATAGATCACCTAGGTCTTACCCTTTAGGAGCTAGAAGGTAATAGACCAATTGTAGATGGCATGGGTTTTGTTTGACAGTTTGGGTCAGGAAGGCATTTCCCATATTTTGACTTGCTAGGTTCAGTGTAATGGTCCTCCTGCCAACTTTTGAAGCTTGGGGTCACAATTCCCACCTGTGGTCATGCTATTAGGAATGGGCAATGTATAAAAAGAGCCCTTAGTTGTTCACTGGGTAAATATCAGATCGGTTTTTGCCATTGTTCTCTGATCTTTTAGTTTCCTAGCAACTGGAGAACTTGCTATTTAGTCCTTGACTTGTACCTTAGTTCTACAGTAACTGTGCCCTTGTTCTGTATTCTGGTTCCTTTCTGATACTGTCCCTGGCTTACATTGATTCCCTATTAATTATATTTTCTGCTTTGAATTTCAGTTGCTCAGTGATTGATTGGGTTGCTGCCTTTTTGACTCAGACCTTTAAGTGATTAGATTTCCTGCCTGCTGTTGTATTCTGATTTTCCCAAGGCTTTGGGTCACTTGATCCTGAATTCTAGTATTCCTTTGTTTGTGTTCTTGGTGTCTGTCACTGCCTTTTCTGACACTGCTGTCCATGTAGACCTTTGTTACTCACCTACTCCACCCTCACTTGGTTAGACAGCCTGGACCTTAGTCTCAGTTCAAATTCATATCTAATAGTGCTGATGTCTCATATCTCTCTCCTTACCTCTCTCTTACTCTCTAGAATGATATTCTGGTTTTAAACCTGTCCCTGGAAACCTAGGCCCTTGGCCTTATTTCTGTGTTTAGATTTTTGGCTTTGACCCAAACTGCTTGAAATCCTGGTTCTGGTCTGGCTAATCCCTCCAACAGTTCAGCCCTAGTTATTATTATGGGCTCCTTCAGGAAAGTGGGATTAAAAAAAGAAGGAAAGCAAGTAGACTAAAAGGTTACACAATCACTTCACCATTATTATCATCCAGAAAAGCATTTAAAAGCTCTTGAACTGTTTCCACTCACCAATGGAATGAAGCAAAGCTATGTGCTTACTTCCATGCTTTTTAACATGATGTTTTCAGCAATGTCGTCAGACGCCTTCAACAAGGACAAATACTGAGGGTAAATTATTTAACTTTAAAAGGCTACAAGCCAAGACTAAAGTGGAGGGAGAGTTGGAGCAAGATTCTTTTGTTCACGATGATTGTGCAGCCTCTGAAGCTGAGATGCAACAAAGTATGGATTGATTCTCTGCTGCTTGTGCTAATTTTGGCCAACAATTAACACCAAGAAAACACAGGTTTTCCACAAGCCAGCACCCCATCATTCATATGTAGAACCATTGGTTACAACAAATGGAGAAATTTTGAATGCTGTGGATAAGTTTACTTGCCTTGGCAGGGTAATTTCCAGGGATACACATAGATAATGAGGTTGATGCATTCATTGCCAGAGCTCGCTCAGTGTTTGGGAGGCTCCAGTGGAAAGTGTGGGAAAGATGTGGTATTAGAGTGCCCAGCAGACTGAAGGTCTACAGAGCAGTTGTGCCGACCTCATTGTTGTATGCCTGTGAAACCTGACAGTATACCAGTGCCATGCCAGGAAACTGAATCACTTCCATTTGAATTATCTTAGGATGATTCTGAAGATCATCTGGTGAGATAAACTACTGGACACTGAGGTCCTTTCTTAAGCTAAACTACCAAGCATTAAAACTTTACTGCAGAGAGCAAAACTGATAGGCTGGCCATGTTGTCTAAATGCCAAACGTACATTTGTCTAAAAGACTATTTTACAGAGAACTCATACAAAGGAAGTGCTTACACAGAGATTGAAAGAAGTGATATAAGGACACTGTCAAGGTCTCTCTGAAGAACTTTAATATCAACTGTGAGACATGGGAGACACTGTCAAAGGACCACCCAGAATGGCATGCCAGCATCAAAGAAGGCACTGTGCTCTATGAGCAAAGCAGAATTGCAGTAGCTCAAAAGAAATGTGAGATGCACAAATTTAGGGACATCTCTGCTCCAAATATTCACATGGACTATTTATGCCTGAATTGTGGTATAGAGTTCCAAGCTTGTATTGGTCTGATCAGCCAAAGTCAGACAAAATGTGCCTTGATTCCAACATAGTGATGTCATTTTGGTCCTCTTTGAGAATGAAGGACAACAACCAATTAATTATGTAAGACACTTGACTCACTGTTATATAATGAATATTTAGATTTGGCCCCTGCTTTTAGGAGCACAGAGAGTATACACGTATATGTGTTCACACTTTTAGAAGGCTTACAAAGTATAGGGAAAAAACCCTTAAAAAGTTACCAAGGCCTAGTGATACAGTGGAAGGAAGATAGGCTTTGGAGGCAAAGGCGAGCCATTTACCCTTCTTGGGCCTTTGTTTCCTTAACTGTAAAATGAGGAGGTTGCACTAGGCAGCCTTCAAGGTGTCTCCCAGTTCTCTCTCTGTGAACTTATGACCCCATTACCTCACTAATTATGAGGAAAGACTGGCTTACGGCTTAATAAGAACAATGGGAGAATCACAGAACAGAATCCTGGAATGTTAGAGCTGTAAAGAGCATCAGATATTATTTAGGGCAACCCTCCCATTTTTCAGGTAAGAAAACAGATCTTTTGAAAGAAATGAGTAGGTCACTTGAGGTATAAGCAGCGACTCAAACTAGACTGATTAAATATTATCTAGCAAAGGTCCTTATGGCACGGACTAATTTTAGAGGAATAAATAAGATGGCTTTCTGATGAATATTTTGGCTGCCTGTCTATAAATGGATGCCTTCAATGTACTCCATGTTGGTCAAATAGTCTCATTATGTCTTTTAACCATGACTCTTTGTAAGATTGTATTATTAATTTTCTGTGAAGGAAGGATCTGTTTAAAAAAGGTGGAAAACTTTGACAAAGTTCCTGTCTAAATACTGCTTTAGTAAGTTCCAAATTTCTGTTGTACCATAAACATGTAAAAATAGGATAATCACATGATTTTCAGATCAAAGGTATTTGTACTTTAGGCATAACTTAGAATCTCTATAAAGATGTGCACATTGAGAATAAGTTAGAAGGGAAGGGAGTGCTAGTCTGTAGCAGTGGGAGTTCTGTGTCCAGGGTTGGGGTCGGGGGAGGAAGGGATTATGGGGATAGGAGGGGTGGGGTGTAAGAGGTGGGTAGGAGAGATGTGGTCTTGTGAAAGCAATCAGATTGATGTGGGCTTGTCATGAAAAACAGAAAATTGAAATGCTTATTTTCCAAACTCTCGCTCTCTTTACCCAGGCATTTTCAGGCAGCAGGACTGCAATCCCATGTTTTTGTGCATAGACTTGGATATGGAGTCCTACCACATAAGAGAAGTGTATGCAGTACTGATAAATGATCCATAAAATGCCCATGCTGAGCTGTTTGGTTCCACACCCAAAATGGTCTTTAAATTGGTTTGTTAGAATCTTTGATATCTCATTTTTAAGCTTGGAATCCTCCCATCAACATGAGGGCAGTTTGTTAGTACGAACCATAAGGTTTGAGAACTCTCCTTTGAGAAGACTGCTCCTTTGTCACTTGGAAGTGGACATCTCTAGTATTCTTTCACTCGATCATTTTCCCCCCCAATAGCAGCAAACACAAACACATTTTAAAGGACTTTAAGATGTGGTTTGGGGAGCATCTGATAGTATTGTTTTTTACACATCCAGCCCACTGGCTTTGAAAACGTCAGAGGATTGCAACGTCTTCACATACCCTGTTTGTGTATTATATTTCTAATGAGATCCTTCTGTGATGTGCTCCATAGAGAGGACAAGTGGTGCCAGAGAAAGGGTTTTAAATCTAGTTTATGAATGTTGGAAATGTCTCATTTTTCATTCGGCTTTGACATCTGAATGTTGTCATTGTTCTGGTTCATCCAAATTGAGAACCCTGACAAACACTCTTTCGTCTGATCCAAATAAGTCTAATAATACCACCTTAAACTAGGCTGGCCCACACATCAAATGAGTCTGTGATGTCACTAGACTGTGGAACCATCTGATGCAAGTTGTCTTTAATTTTGAGAACTGCCTTCAATCCTTCATTTCCTTGGCCTGAGGTCAGTGTGTGATTGTAATAGACAACTTGGGAGGACAAGGAAAATGAAGAGAGTTTCTCATGAATTTTAAGTGTCGCATTTGATGTCTTTTTTTTTTTTTGAGAGATCATGGAAATTATTAAGTACAGACTGTGATTGTGACAATCATTAACCATGTTATCCCTTAACCCAACTTATTCTTTGGTGGTGTTTTAAGTAATTATTTAGATCAAGAAGGAAACTTCTCAATGATTCTTTAAACTAGTTGGAATCAGGATTCATGACTCAACTACTCTACTATGCCAGTTGGTTTCATAGACCCAGACATGGTATCTAAATCCTTTGTGGCTCATTTATCCCACAGAAAGAAGAGAGTAGCCCTTACCTGAGATTTTAGAAAAAAGCTATGAAATCTGAAGAAAGCTTTGAAAGGAATATGGCAGGATGATATTTCATAGAATCACAGGATTGTAGATTTAGAGCTGACATAAAACCATAGCTGCCATCTTGTCCAGCGGCCTCCTCACTTTAGATGTGAGGAAACTGGGGTCCAATGAGGTTTTGACTTATTTAAGGTCGCCCAGTTGGTAGATAATTAAGCAGCAGAGATAGGATTCAGATGTGGACCCTATGCCTCCAAAAGCAGCATCCTTTTCACTTTGCCACAGTGCCTATTTCTCTGTTTTTATGTTGTGCTGTCAATTTATATATTGTGTATGTTGCTATCCCTAGATTTTTTCCCTCTGCTAGCTCACAGACTCCTTCCCCCACACCCCATTCTTTATTTTAACGACATTGTACAAAACTACTAAATTAAACCCCCAGGGTGTAGTGTGCTCTGGTACATTACTGTAAAATAATTTTAGGTGCTATTTAGTAAAAGTGGGTTCTTGTAGTCTTAATTACCTACAATCAAATGAGTATTCAACCTAGCCTAATTTTGTGTATACAGTTTAGCATATTGGCCACATTAGGTAAATGATGCCCTACAGGAATTAATAATGGAATATAAAGTTTGTGAAGGGTTTTTCTGTGAAATACAACCAATTTCTGGCACAGAAGATTCCATTAATTAGCACTGGGCCTGGAGTCTGGGAGATCTAAATTGAAATTGGGGTTCACACATATTCTAGCTATGTAACCCTGGACAAGTCACTTAACCATTTGCCTCAGTTTTCTCAACTGTAAAATGTGGATGATAACAGTACCTACCTCTCAGGATTATTATGAAGATCAAACTAGGTAATATTTGTAAAGTGCTTAGCACAGTACCTGGCACATAGTAAATTCTATATAAATGATTATTCCCTTCTAGGGACTGAATCTGCTAGAGCTTATGGGAGTTGGAATAGTGAACCTAGAGTCTGCCTTCACAGTTTTCTGCTTGCATAACAGATTTATATCAAAATGGAGAAGTGAATTTTTTTCTTCTGAACTCAATTTTTTGCAAATTGAGATTTATTTATCTAGAACTCCTTCATTTTCTTTTTCTTAAAAGAAGAAAATAGCTAAGACTTTCTCTAGGAGGGTAGGGGCTCAGTGGCCAACCACATTGGACTTCTTGTCTCACCCTTAATTTTTTTTATCCAGACAAAATAAAGTTAAGGAGAATATTGAGGGCAAACTTTAAGGAGAAAAGAAGCTATGAAAACATAGTCTTAGAGGTATGTGTAGAAGTAGAAGGGGTTACATTTTTGCCTTGGTGGAGGGTTTATAGGTTGCTTTTACACATACATACATACATATACACATTTACACATATCTGCATATCTACACACATATATATCTATACATATCTGTATACATATCTACATATAAACATATTTGTGTACATACATGTGTATGTATGCATGTATCTATATACAACACACACAACGCACATATATATACACATACCTATGAACCTATGGCTGTTCCCTCCACTGTACAAGCTGATAAAGCTACATCTTTCCTTCTCCCAGCCCTCCTTCCTGCCTCTTTGAGTTGCTGCTGAATGCAAACAATTATGAGTCCTCCAAAGTTTGGGGCTGCTGAAGTAATCACCCCGATTTGCTTCATTCTACACACAATTTTGACTGAGGAAACCAAAACAAACCTACCATAGCCACATATACACATACATATATATGGAAAAGGTTGCTCCAAACCATATATGTAATTGATCTATTTACTATATGTAAACCAAGCCTATCTGGAAATAAATGCCTATGGATCAGTCTCTCAAATCTAAATGGTCCTGTGCAGAATTCCCTCTGATAATTTGCCCCCCAAGTCAAACTGATCCCTCTCTGAATGTAGTGATTTTTCTAGTCAGTGTTTTTATTGGTTACCCTTGACAACCCTGGAGTTCATGTTCAGTGAGGCCACAAAGGGTGATGTTCAATGGAAAGTCATGCAACAGTGTACAATAGCACAAATAGCAAAATAAATCTTTAGGGCAATTACACAATTGTCAACTGTCAGGAAATGTTAACCCCTTGGCCCTGGCAAAGAGGGTTTAGTAGCATGAAGTACTAACATAAAACACGATGCAGCTTTATTGAACCAAGCAAGGCTCAGTGCTCCGAATGAAAGCTCTCAAATGATTCTCTGACTCTATTGCTGTTGTTGTCGTTCAGTCACTCCAGTCATGTCTGATTCTTTGTGAACCTATTTGGGATTTTCTTGGCAAAGGTACTGGAGTAGTTTGCCATTTCCTTCTCCAGCTCATAAATGAGGAAACTGAGGCAAGCAGGGCAAAGTAATTTGCCCAGGTTTGCACAGCTTGTAAGTGTTTGAGGCCATATTTGAGCTCTGGTCCTCCTGACTCCAAGCCTGGTGCTCTATCCACTGCAGCACCTAAGTCACTCTGATATTTATGCTTCAACCCTTCTAATTTTGATCCCCAATTTGAATCTTTTCTGATTATAGACTGTACATGCCATTAAAAAACCAAATAATATAAATTTCCTAGTAGACTGTAATTACTTTGTAGGCAGGGACTATCTCATTTTTGCTTTCATATCTCCAGGACCCAGCACAGTGAGGTGCTTCAAAAATGCTTGTTAAATGGACTTGAACATAGATGCTTGATGTTACATTGCAGGGCATATAGAGGAAACAAAGAAGAAAGGATTGGGATCCAGATATTATCAACTCATGCTGTTCTCATTGTTCCATCCACCTGATATACCCTTCGCTTTCTAGTTCTGCCAGTCAATTTCCTACCCCTCCTCCAAGGCTTAGCTTAATTGTCATCTCCCCCATGAAGCCTCCCCTATACTCTTTAACCAAAAGTAACCTCTCCTTCCTTTGGACTATGATTTTAAGGTCACATTTTGTTCTAGTATTTTTGGGTCCTTATTTCATCTCTCCCACTAGATTGTGAACATCTCCAGGTAAGAGAGAGGGTCTTTTTCTTCATCACATTCTTCATAGTGTCTTGCTCATTGTAGGTAACTGACAAACTTCTAAATTAATGAATCTAATTTGTGCAAAACAGGCCTTTCTCACATGCCCACAACTAATCACTAATTATTAGTATTACCTCAAGAAATGCAATATTATTTTATATTTCTTTGCATATGTTATGTCAGTGTGCAAATGTACATCTTCCAATATCAGGAGTAAAGTTATTCAGGCAGACTTTTACAGAGATGACTATAATGGTGCTGCATTCTTTCACCTGTTCTGGCTGAATGAGAAGGGAAAAGAGGTTGACAGGGTTCCAAAGACCAACTTGAGCAGCCTTAGGCTGGTCTTATAGAGGAATATGGAAATCAACAACTCAAATTCATTAAACTATTAATTTCTTTAAACAAATGCCATGCATCAACCTTATTCTCTTTGGGCTTTTTTCCACCTGTGCTTGTGGCCTTCAGCAACAGCCCACACTTTTGAGCACAATGAAGCTTGTGATAGCGCAAGTAACAGCCTGTTCTCATGGTGTGTTTGAGGATTGAAGGAAAATATTTGGAACTTTCGTCATTGAGATGATAAGTACATTCATTGGCATTTGGGGAAAAGTAACGATTTCTCCACCTTCTGAACTCTGGCTAGAGGCTCTCACTGAGAGATTCCCAGTGTTTGCCAACATAGTTTGGCCTAAGCATTTGCCTTGGTTGAACATTTGCTGGCTTTATTTATCAGTGTCAAAATGATTCCATGGGCATGCTGGCTATAGTCATGAAATAATAAATTCCTTCATCTTCTATGACTTTAAAAGTGGCTCTGTGTGTGTCCTAGGAGCCTGAGGAAAGGGAGGAAAATGAATCATTATTAATATTATTATTAATTACTATGATGATTATTTTACCTTTTGTAAAGGGTACTTATACGGTCACAAAAATTGACAGGAAAACCCATTGCTTACACATTTTTCCATTGTGTTTTATCTGCCAAGAAAATTCTTGCACCATACCAACTCCTGTTAGTAAAACAAATGGCCCCTTTCACAATGCAGCCCTGCAGAGTTTACATGGGTTTTCCAGCACTACACTTTAGGGGAAAAAAAATAAAACTTCGGCAACATTTGTATATGTTCTGCTTTCCCTTGTGTGTAAGCTATGACCTCTTTAATTAGCACCCAATGGCGCCATGGGCCAATTATCAGGGTATGTGAAGATGCTGGCATTTGTTGAATTTTCAGCTGGATAGGGATCTTGTTGGATTCTTTGGAACAAATGGTGTGTTGTCAGTGAACTCAGCCCTGAGTCTGGGAGAAGTGGAAGTGAGTAAATGAATGTGGACTACTCTCCTTGGTTTCAGTATCATTGGGAAGAACTGATGGTGATTGAGTTGTAGTTGGCCACTTTTTGACTTTATAGGCTCATTGACTAGCAACACTCAATAAATTTATGATGATGGTATGTGGCTGCCCAGCTTCTCTGGGCTGGTGTCTCTAATGACTAGCTATTTCAACAAGGCATTTCACAAAACACATCACAATGTTCTTGGGTGGTAAGATGGAGATATGTGGGCTGTTTGATAGTACAATTGGATAGATTTAGAACTGGTTGGGTGACTTGACCCAAAGAGAATTGATTAATATATTGATGTTAAACTCTGTGTGTGTGTGTGTGTGTGTGTGTGGTGTGTGTGTGTGTGTGTGTAGTGCTGGTTAATAGAAGGCTCTGTCCTTGGTCCTGTTTCATTTAACATTTTTATGAGTAATTTGGAGGAGTGGGGAGATAATGTGCTTATGAAATTAGCAAATGACATGAAAGTGAGAGAGATAGCTAAAATATGTGATAACAGAACCAGGATAAAAATATTGGAACTCTGGGACGGGTTAAAAATAATACAATGAAATTTAATAGAGATTAAAGTAAAGTCTTATAGTGTGGTTCAAAAAATCAACTTCACTCATGTAGAATAATGCTTCACAAATAAACAGTAATTTTTGTGAAAGACTTGAGAGTTTTAGTAGATTGAAAGTTCAGTATTAATCAACAATGTGATGTGTAAACCAAAAGAGCTAAAGTGAACTTAAGTTGTATAAAAAGAAGCAGTGTCCAGAATGATGAAGGTTATAGTCTTGCTGTGGTTCTTCTAATTTGATCATATCTGGACTTGTTTATTTCAAATTGTTTCTTTATCTTATTTCCAATGTTTTTTAGAAGGTATTATTTTTAGAATGCATGTAGCATTCTAAAATTCTTCATTCCAAGGGTTTATTGGCATTGTCAAAAGTAGTAGAGCTCTTCTATTGATTTATTGCTTTTTTAAATGTATATTTTATTTTTCCCCAATTACAGCTAAAACATTTTTTAACATTTAAAAAAAGGTTTTGAGTTTCAAATTCTATATCTTCTTCCCTCCCTTCCCTCCCCCACCCCCTCCCTGAGATGGTAAGCAATCTGATAGAGATTATACATGTGCAATCATGTAAAACATTTCCATACTAGTCATTTTGTACAAGAAGACTCAAAAAAAGAAAAAGAATGAAAGAAAGTGAAAAATAGTGCGCATTAGTCTGTATTCAAACAATATCAGTTTTTTCTCTGGAGGCGGGTAGTATGCTTCATCATTAGTCCTTTGGGATTGTCTTGGATCATTGTATTGCTGAGAGTAGCTAAGTCATTCACGACTCTTCATTGAACAGTATTACTGTATACAATCTTCTAGTTCTGTTCACTCCACTTTGCATCAGTTCATGTAAGTCTTTCCATTGATTTTTAAAAATCCTCCCCCCACCCCCTTATGCTCACACTTTAAACATGGCTCCTTATGGATGGTGGTGGTGATGTTTGCAGCCATTTTCCAAATCTAACTTCAAGTGACCACAAGACATGACAGGGGAGAAAATGCCAAACGGAAATTTTTAATCATTTGAATTTTCCTTCCTATTTAGTTTTTGGCCCTATACAGTTTGGTTAGGCAGAAAGTAACAACAAATAGGGAAATGAAGGAAATCTACTGCTATTCTCAACAGCAGTTTCAACTCTTTAGTCATTACAAACAATAAACAGTGATAAAAGGGTTCCTAGGTAGAATAATAATATTGATAATTAGCATGCTTCCCCTATGCCAGCTTCAGAAGATGCAACAATGTGCCACTCAAGGTTTTCAAAGCCCTTCCTAACCTACCTTCCTCCCATCTGTCTAGTCTTTTGTCTTCCCATGTTCTTGCGTTCTGGGATCCTATGACATTGGTCTCTTTGCTGTTCCTTGCATAAAGGCACTCCATCTTCTAACTGTTCGTTTTCCTTAGCTGTCTCCTGTTCTTGGAATTCTCTCCCTCTTCTTCCTCATTTTCTGTATTCCTTGACTTCCACTTCCAGTTAAAATCCCACCTTTTACATGAAGGCTTTCCTGATTCCTTTTAATGCTAGTACTTTTTATCTGTTGATTCTCCCATTTATTGTGTTTATAAATTGTTTGTATATAATTGTTTTCATGTTATCTCTTCCATTAGACTCCAAAGCCCTTGAAACCAGGGACTGTCTTTTGCCTTTCTTTTACTCTCTGGAACTTAGCCCAGTGCCTGATGTTAGGAAGAGTAGGAGCCTAATAAATAGTAGGGGCTTAATAAATGATCGTTGACTGACTGAACATAAAATTCTCCTAGATGGAGAAATCTGGAGGATTTTCCTCTATAGGTTTACAGTTACAATAGGTTTACAAAAGTCTGATTTCCAATCCATGAGTCAGAGATTTACACCTAGTATTGCTAACACTTTCTAATGGAATGTCTTCCTTGTCTGCAATTGTGCTGAAGTGGTGAGTTTCCAATTTTTGGTGTAGGAATATGCAGGAAATATGATTGCTGAGGTCACTGGCATGGTAAACCTAAAGCCTCTGTAGAGCAGCATTATTGGGTTGGCTTCTGGCGTGTTGATCTGTGAGCTGCAAACCCAGTCACTGTGTTTATCCCATTTATATGTTTGTGTGTCAGTGTATTTGCATGTTGTCCTTGGCTCAGGTACAGCCTTTTGCCCATTAGTCAGACCTTTCACTCTTCTATAAAGAATACTACAATATTAATTTATTTGTTTTTTTCTTTTAAAATGTTTTAGTGATGCTTATCAAAACTAACTATGCTGTCACTTCAAGTCAACTCACATTTATTAAGCGATTACTGTATTCCTTTCCAACAACACCCCACCCTCTCATTTAACAGAGAACAGTTAAGCGAAGCAAATTGAAACACTTAACCACGTCTGATAGCATATGTTTCCTTCCCTCTTTTGTTGCTGTTGTTCAGTCATTTCAATTGTGTTTGACTGTTTGTGACCCCACTTGGGCTTTTCTTGGCAAAGATACTGGAGTGGTTTGCCATTTCCTTTTCCAGCTCATTTTGCAGATGAGGAAACTGAGGCAAATAGGATCAAGTGATTTGCCCAGGGTCATACAGCCAGTAAGTGTCTGAGGCCAGATTTGAACTCAAGAAAATGAGTCTTTCTGACTTCAGGCCTGGAAATCCATTCATTGGGCCACCTAGCTGCCCCTCTTCCCCATAATCTCTTATAATAAAGAAAAAAGTCAAGCAAAACCAAGTAATGCAGCAACCACCTCTGGCTGTTTGTCATATTTCGCATCCAAGATGGAGGTGAGAGACTTCTCTCCCTGTTGACAGGAGAGAGAAATATTTCATCATTTATCCTCTGGAATCAATCTTGGTCATTCCATGTAATTTGGATTTGGCACTCTGTGTGTGTGTGTGTGTGTGTGTGTGTGTGTGTGTTGTGTGTGTGTGTGAGAGAGAGAGAGAGAGAGAGAGAGAGAGAGAGAGAGAGAGAGAGAGAGAGAGAGAGAGTGATTTTCACTTATTTTATACTTTTGGAAGTTTATTGACTTCCTTGTATACATATTACAGGTAGGAATAGAGATGAAAGAGGAAGATAATGACCTTGCTCTCTGGATTAAGCCTTTAATTCATATTCATTTGCACAACTCAAAGCAATTTGGGACTCTAAAAAATAGTAATAGGGCAGACCTTCAGAGGAATGTAGTGTTACTTTGGCAGAACCAGTCTCTTCTTTACTTTTCCATGAAGGGCTTTGGGGCTTAGGATCTTCCTGAGGAAATTAAGCAAGGAATTTCAAGGAATTTCTAACATAAGTTGGATTGAGGTTTCAGGAAGTCAAGGTTAAAACATGAACCTAAGCCTGTAGGCACAAGTTATCTGGGAATGCTCTGTGTATCAGCGAGCTTTATTCCTGGGGTAAGGAATCTCCTTTTGGAGATGAAACACTCAAAACTTAGAGAACAAATATTCTCTTTATGGGAGGAAAAGTTACTAAGGGTTTTCCCCTTAGCCTAATGCCTAATTATGAGAAAGCTTTGCTTTTCTAAAAGATGTAATTGAAATCCTTTGGGTTTTTTGCTAAAAGAGATGTAGAGAAAAGTCAGAGCCCATTACTCCTCTTATGAGAAAGAGATAGCACCTTGTTATTGTTTCGTCATTTTCAGTCATGTTCTTTGTGACCCCATTTGGAGTTTTCTTAGCGAGAATAGTGGAACACTATGAGACACCAGCAAGAACACCTAGCAGAGGTCACATGACACATCTCTATGGCAGGGAGAGACTATCTATTGGGCAGAAACTGCTCAATGGAGAGCAAACTCAGCCTGATAGCGTGTTGGCATCTCTAGAAGAGAATGGCTGTTAGGTACTTAGGGTAAGAGTTGTCTTTGATGTGTATGTCCCAGCCACATGTATTCTCTGTGTATATCCTTCCCTGCATGTGTCCACTTGTCCTACTACAGGTGCATGCATTTGTGGGAGAGTATTCTCCAGGTAAATGTCTTGTTGCTACTTTTCTTACTGTGCTATTTCATCAAATGCTTTTGCTTTGAACTAATTGTGTCTTTAGTAGACTTGTAAGGGAAGGGAAAGGAATAAGCATTTACTGAAGTGCCTACTATGTGTCAGAAACTGCGCTAAATGCTTTATAGTATCTCATTTGATCCTCACAACCCTGTGAGGTGGATCCTATTATTATTCCCACTTTACAATTGAGGAAACTGAGGTAGACAGAAGTAAAGTGACTTGCTCAGGGTCACATAGCTAGTAAGTGTCTGAGTCTGGATTTGAACTTATGTCTTCCTGACTCCAGGTCCAGCATGTTATTCACTGAGCCATCTAACTGCTTCATAAATATTTACTTCACAGAAATAAACACATTAGTGGGGAGCTCATGACTGAAGGTTTTGAGCAGAGTACCTTGAACCTGGGATATCCTTGTCTGGTGGGGGGACCCAGGTGTGAATTAAAGGATAGAGAGAGGTGTCTCCAGGACTAAAAGTTTTCATTTTGCTGATTGCACTTTTTCATTGTTTTCTTCAATCCATATCAATTCACTCAGGTCTCTCCCCATGTTTTCCTTAGTATTATATTCACTTCAAAACAACTCTTAAAAACTTGACTCTCAAATCCAGTTTTTCTTTGAGCCAAAATTTTAAATTTCAAAGAACAACTCTAACTACTCACTGTGGGCTCTTATGAACCACCCAACTAAAACATTTTGATTTTCATGCTCTTTGAAAACATATTAGTAACAATTGTCATTTTTTCATTCTCCCTTTTCCCATTATCCTGTGGCTATGAAAATACCACAGAGGAACACTTAGCGTGTTTGCTCTTAGGACTGCCAGTGACTGCTTCATGACATGTAGTTGAGAGAGCTTGTCCATGCTTATATTGCCGGTCCTTTGACACATCTCATATAGTCCCATGCAGTCAAAGAAACTGACTGTTTCACAAGCCCAGTGCTGCAGCCCATCACATCAAATTGTGACAAGGTCCTTTGCCAGAAAGACATGGAATGGGTGGCAAAATGATGAGAAACAAGGCACAAACTGGACCACAGTTTTCTGTCAAAGATGCCCTGAGTAATCAGAATAACAATATGGTCTCACTTTAACTACTTCAACACTCATTTAAATTCGATTACAAGGGAAAGAAAATGAACCACATGAATTATGTAAGCATCAGCTGATGTGATTGCCTAATGAAAACCAGGAGGAACACTGGCTTCCCTCGGTTCATCTGCTGAACACCTGTGGGGTAACATCGCACAGGGCTGGGTCAGGTAAGAAATGATTGCTGCCAGGACACAGGCTTTCTAAAAGGACAGGTCTGTGTCGTTAAGCTGGTGGCCTGAAGAGCTAATATTCATTTCCTGTGAAAGGACCTGAGGACATCCAAGTAAATTGGGAAGAATAGAATCTGGGCAGGTCCCCGAGGACACTAGCTCATGTGTCAGGGCAGAGTTGGTTGAATCTTGTGGTAGCCTGGGGTTATGGTACCCTTCAAGAACAGTGGGATTATCATAAGTTTTCTATGTTGGACTAGCTTCAGACAGGTGGGTTTCCTTAGAAAAATATTGCTCAATAAAACTAAAGGAAAATATTCATTAAGTTCATGACTTCTCAGACATCCCTATTTGAAAAATCCTTAAAATACTTCTCATAGCGTTGGATTAGATCCCATGCACTAGTAATTCTCAAGGTCTTTGAAGTTATCAGCTGCAGCTTTGGTTTATGACCAAGTGCTACCTCATGTTATTGAATATCTAGTGGCCATCTTTAAAGACAGGAAGTTCTTCATCCACCAGAACTATTTGTTAGGGTAGGTCATTCTTGCCTCTCCAATGAATCTAATTCCAAAGCACCTTATTCTGAAATATCTATTCCTTTTCTTTGTACTCACTTTGGCATGAGGGAGGATGGCATGGTAGAACTAGAGTTCATAGAATCATAGATTTAGGGCTGGATGGGACCTTGGAGGCCATCAAGTTTATAATCCCTTCATTTTACAGATGAGGAAATTGAGGCTAACAACTCTTCCTGGGTCACACAGCTAGTAAGTGAAGTCTTCTTTACTCCAAGTACAGCATGCTACCCACTGCAAAACCCATTGTCTTAGAGGGCTTAGATGCATAGCCTAACTCTTCTAGTTACTTAGCTGTGTGAGGTGCACAAATCACTTCATCTCTTTGGGCCTCAGTTGGGTCCCTTTAAAGCTCTAGATTCTATGAAATTTAAACTTGAATGTTTTTACTTGAGAGGCAGTATGGCATAGTAGTTGGAGAGCTATCCTTGGGGTCAGGTAGACTTGAGTTCAAGTCTTCCCTGTAACATATACAAGTGGTCCTGGGCTTTCAGTGTTTCAGGGAACTTTCTAACACTATAAGTTATAGAGAGGTGGCTGTTCTACGTTGGTAGAGGGAATTTCTTCCCTGGAGGTTCCCTACAGTAGTGAAATCACAGGTCAAGTCCAAAAAGATGTGTTCATTCATTTTTCTTAATGGCTTCAAATAATTTTGCTCCTTTTGCCATCCCTTCCTTTTTGAGGGGTGTGAAATGCTATATGTAATCAGGGGATCAAATTCATTTACAGGAGTCTCCTCATTGGTTGAGGTTGATTAATCAATGCTCTGAGTCTACATGAAGGGGTGGAGATGGTGAGAGCTTCAGAAGGGAGATCCCTGTTCTTTCCTTCCAGCTTTAAGAGAGAAGACACGTGGTTCCAGAATCTCTTCAAGGAAAAGTTACTGAAAATAGAGAAGGACTCTGGGAAGAGGCCTACATGTAGAGGAATCAGTACCTTGATCATATCTCTATCTCCAGCTTACCACACTAGAGACTTCAGAAAATTTCTACCTGGGTGAGTTCTGTAACTGTGACTCTCGGTTGAGCTGAGATATCTTGTTACCAATAGAAGAACTCATTCACTCTGTATACTTTCTGTTATATTCTCATCTGCATGATTTCTGTGATTTTGTTCTTGGCTCAGATAAGTGGGTTTATTTGTTATTTACTATGTGTGGTCTTTGTGTAATTGGAGTTTAGTGAGAAGGGAACCAAGCCATGGATATAAAACCTGGGGTATTCCTTCCCCATTAATGGATTACAATCAGAAATACAACTTAAAATTTATTTTCTCTAGACTAACAAAACTTAAAAGAGCACAGAAATATAATTCTAGCCTAGTGCCCTCTCTCTGAGGAGAGCTTCATGGCCTTAGTTTCCTGCTTTCCTACTGGCAGGAATCTAAATTTCCCTTGGAGAAAGGTAAGTGGAAGAGAATCTAGAGATTTAATGCCTCCCTGAGAGCTACATCTGTATAGGCCCATACAGGACCTATATGGGCAACACACACCAATACCTTGCATATAATGTCTGGAACGTGAAACAGAATGACTCTCTCTGGACTTAGCTAGGTTGATTCTCAGATCTCTTTGTCTCTCTTTCTCTGTCTCTCTCTCTCTGTCTCTCTCTGTCTCTCTCTGTCTCTCTCTCTGTCTTTCACTGGGCATGAGCTTTAAGACTTCCTACCTTGGCAGGAACTGCCAAAACTTGTGCTCTGCTGCCATGGCCTTTGAGAACTACAGGTCATCTTTACATTATGGCAAAGTATCATGTAGAACTTTAGTGAAGCTAGTTATTCAAAATAGTATCTCTAGTTGACAGGAAATCAAAACTAGGTATATTGTCTTTAGTAATTATTATGATTCAAAGATGATAGGAAACTAATACACTTTCTTTTAAATGAAAATGTAGAAAAGTAAAGTGAGAATTTTCAAATATGTTTTACATATGGCATAAACTTCTAAAATTCATGTAAGATAAACTTTTTTGATGAACATGAAGGAAAAATGAATATTTAAACAAATTCTTCGGTATTTTCCATTTCCTGAACTAAGCCATAAATTCCTTATTTAGAGATGAAAATCAGGATCTCCACCATCACCCAGTATAGCTACCCCTGGACTTAATATAAATACATGGGTTTGTAATGCTTGGTAACTGGCAAAGTTAGACTGCAGGAAATATCAAAACCCCTAGGAAGTCCTTTTTTTGCTGGAGACTTGTGATTCATAACACATAGTATATTCTGGCCATGTGCTGTAATAAGTAGACTATGTGAACATTAAGATTTAGGAAGCTAAAAAATCTCAGTAGTTTGGCTCCATGCTGCTAGCAAGGTAGATTTTTTTTCTCCTTAGATTTGGTGTTTGAAAGACAGATGTAGTGTGGTATTGCTGACAGCAGGGCTCGTTCTTTTCATCACTGTGGCTTCCACAAAATGTTTTACAACCAGTTTTCCCTGGAGCAGATCTTTCCCATTTAGGATGATCCATGTGTCCTCTAGCACTCCCCAAAAGAACCAGGACTAGATAACAGAGAGGTAGGAAAGGATTTGTTAATGACCTCTGTCAGAGTGTATAAATATCAACATCCACGGGGATTCAGTTGAAGTTACAGTCCAAGCACCTAGTCATCCTTAAGTAGGGGCTGGTAAAATGAACTGAAGTTTAAGTAGGGGCTATTAATGTAATGCTTTGTAGTTTAGAAAGTGATTTACATACCTAATGAGATCTTTGAAATAACCTCGTGAGATAGGCAGTAAAATTGTTATGGTCACTATCTTATAGATGAGGAAACTGAGGATCAGAAAGGTTAAAAAGACAGTTCTTAGAGGTATTTTTGCTTAAGGCCATCATCTCTTGCTTGAGGGGGGCATAATAATTGGTAGGGGTGACATCTGAATCCAGGTACTTTGACTTCAAATCCAGTATTCTTTCTTCTGGATGATACTTGGATGTACCAACAATAAAAGCAATGTCAATTGCAGTATAATTAAGGAAAGTTGTGAAATAATTATGCTGAATCTATGTAAATGCTTCATACAAAGAATCTTCTAACAGTGTTGTTGTTTTTACCAGATCTGTGATTGGTAGATTAGGGATTGTTATGAGGAAATTGTCTCTACAACTGCAGTCTAGTACCTGTTTTGCAAGATAATTTTCTAGGGGTGTGGTGAGGATAAATGATTTTCTCAGGATCACATAGTGTCAGAGGCAGAACTCTTTATCTGCTCTTCCACATGGTCTCTCTCCACCAGGGTTAATGCAGGAACACTTAACTAGGGCTATGAAATGTTAAAGGACTTCATTCAGTACCTGGCCTCTTTGTAGAGACTTCTTTGCCTATGTTAATACAATGGGGACTTTTGTGCCATATGCTGCTATGTAGGCATGTAAATTCAAATTTCAATCAACCAGTAAGCATTTAGAAAATGCCTTTTGTGTACCAGGGACTGTGCTAAGTGCTAGGATTATACAGACAGCAGGGAAACAGTCCCTGATCTCAAGGAGCTTATATTATGTCAGGAGAGATAACATATACATACAAGAATACATACAAAATTTAGATACAAAGTGAATATAGTAATTGGTGAAATCAGAAAAGGCTTCCTGTAGAATATGGCACTTGAGCTGAGTCTTTCAAAAATTTTTTAAAATTAAATTTCATTTTTTCTGTGAACAAGCATTTGTATTTTATTTTCCCAATTACAATTAACACAATTTTTAGCACTCATTAAAAATTTTTTTGAGTTCTAAATTTTCTCCCTCCTTCCCTCCCCTCACCTCCCCCTCCTTCAGAAGGCAAGAAATCTGATATAAATTATACATGTTCAGTCATATAAAACATATTTCCATATTAGCCATGTTGCAAAAGAAAACACAGACTAAAAAAAACCCCAAGAAAAATAGAGGGAGTTAAAAAAAGTACACTTTGATCTGCATTCAGACTTCATCAGTTCTTTCTCTGGAATTGGATAGAATTTTTCATCATCTTCAGAACTGTCTTGGATCATTGTATTGCTGAGAATAGAATACCTAAATCATTCACAGTTGATCATTGTACAATTATGCGTTACTGTGTACAATGTTCTCTTGGTTCTGTTGGGCTGAGTCTTGAGGGAGATTAGATTCTAATAGGTGGAAGTTAGGCGAGAGTGCCTTCTAGGCAGACAGTACAAAAGAATAGAGATGAGAAATTGATTGCCATGTATGAGGGATAGTAATAAATCCAGTTTTAATGTATTGTAGGAAGTATGAAGGGGAATAATGTGTAACAAATATGGAAAAATGGTTGTAAAGGACTTTAAATGCCAAAATGAAGTTTATGTTTGATTCTAGAGGTAATGAAGACTCACTGGAGTTTATTGAGAAGGTGAGTGAAATGGTGAGAATTTGGTAAAGTTTGGGAAAATTGTTTGAATGGAAGATGGAAGATGGAAGAATGGATTGGGATGGTTAGAAAGAGACTTAAGGACAATTGGGGTTATTTCAATAGTCTAGATAAGTGTTAATGAGGGTCTATAACTAGGGTAGGATGCAGAGAGGCTGTGGATTTGGCAAGTGAATGGATATATGGAGAGACTGAGAGTGAGGGGTCAAGGATGACACTGAGTCTACAAACCTAGGTGACTGGAAGGATAGGGGTTTACTTCATAGAAATAGGAAAGTTTGGAAGTGGAGTATCAGATAATTTATATCAACTTTTCTCATTTGAACATCTCTGGTTCCTTCAACCAAACTTCATGTGGCATAGAGGCATGGGAGTGAAGCCCTTTGCTATATATAGGTTGTTCTTGGGATGATTTCCAGCTTATCAATGACCTTATTAAAAAGTGGCATCCCATACTGAACTTCGTATTTCATGTGGTGGTCCGTCCAGGGCAGAATACAATAGAAATATCACCTGTCTAGTTTTCATCACTATGCCTCTCTAAATCAGCCCAAGGTTTCATTACTGTTTTTAAAATTTGGCTGTTATAACGTATTGTTAACTCACATTGAGCTTGAGTCCTGTCCCTCCAATCCCCATAAAATGTTTTTCAGATGTCATACCCTTCTCATCTTATACTTTTGAATTTTTAAAAAATTATATTTATTCATATTAAATATAATTTTAAAATTACTTTTATCCCAGTTAAGTTTCATCTTATTAGATTTAGCACAAGATTGAATCTTGACTATCCTCCAGTGTGTTACCATCTGTTCCAGAGTTTGTAATTTATATTTGATAAGCATACTATCTATACTTATATACAACTCATTAAAAATGGTTAAACAGAATAGAGGGTCAAGCACAGATTCCATTGAAAAACTATTTCCAAGATGGTATCATTAGTGACCACTTTTGGGGGCAAGACTTTTAACCAATTCCAAATAAGTCTAGTCCACTTTTTGTCATTTCTTCCTTAGAATAATAGCATGTGAGACTTTGTCAAATTCTTTGCTAAAATCTAGGCCAAGATAATATAAACAGCATCCCTCTCATCTACCAGTTTAACAAACTTGTTTAAAAAAAGGTTAAGGTTGATCTCATATGACTTAATTTTAGGGAAGTCTTGCTGACTCTTTTGAGATTGCCACTTTTCTTTAAATACAGTAGTCTAGAATTTTGCCATGTGTTAAGTTATTTGGACTAGAATTTACAGACTCTATTTTTCACTTTTATAAAAATAAGCAATTGGGACATTTGTTCTCAAATCTTTCCGTTCCTCACCTGTTCCCTACACTTTTTCAAAGATCACTGAAACTCTCTCAGCAGCATCATTTGCTGGTTCTTTTATAAACTTCTCTGCTGAGACTCCACTCTTCTGACTGGTGACTACCTGCCCAGACTACATTCTAGGAGTTGCTCCACTTTACTCAAGGCTCAACTCACTGGCTCTTCTCTTCTCACTTCCTTACGTTGGATTCCTTCCTGCCATCCCCAGTTTCTAGGTATCTTTTATTTATTGTGTTTGCCCATTATATTGTAAGCTCCTTGAGGGAGTAGAGACTGTCTTGTTTACCTAGTCCTTAGCACAGTACCTGACACATAGTAAATACTTAATAAATTCTCTCTGTCTCTCTGTCTCTTTCTCTCTTCTTTTTCTTTCTCTCTCCTCCTTCTCCTCCCTCCCTCTTTCTCTCCTTCTGTCTCTTCATATGACATAATTTTAAATAATCCTTAACAATTTTAACTAACCCTTGGTAGGCACATTCCATCACTTGATAGGATACCATAATTTCTAAATTTTAAGACATAGTTCAGATATCCAAATTTTATTTTCAGACATTATTCTCTTAACCAGTTTTTTTACTTCCTAAACCTGCCTTTCTCTTCTAAAGCCCTTGATTTCAGTTGTTGTAATGATGGAAGCACCAGCTTTATCCTTAAGGAATTCAATTGCTCTCTAAGATTTCATAATCTTTAGCAATACTTTCTTTTTTAAGTTTTAAAATGTATTTTTTTTTGGCTAGGCAATGGGGTTAAGTGACTTGCCCAGGGTCACATAGCTAGTAAGGGTTATGTGTCTGAGTCTGCATTTGAACTCAGGTCCTCCTGAGTTTAAGGCCAGTGCTCTATCCACTGTGCCACCTAGCTGCCCCTAAAATGTATTTATTTAATATTTTGTCTTCCCCCAATTACATGTGAAAACAATGTAACATGAGTTTTTTTTTAAATTTTGAGTTCCAAATTATCTCCCTCCCTCCACCCCCCCATCCTTGAGAAGGCAAGCAATTTGCTATATGTTACACATGTGAAGTCACGTAAAGCATATTTCCAAAGTAGTCATGTTGTGAAAGAAAATACAGACAAAAAGCTCCCCAAGAAAAATGAAGTAAAAAAAGTATGCTTCAGTATGCATTCAGACTCTATCAGTTCTTTCTGTGGAGATGGATTTTTTCATCTTAAGTCTTTTGGAATTGTCTTGGATCATTGTATTGCTGAGAATAGTTAAGTCATTTACATTGGATCATTGTTTTTGTTGTTGTTGTTTGTTTTTAGGCAATTGGGGTTAAGTGACTTACCCAGGGTTACACAGCTAGTAAGTGTCAAGTGTTTGGTCTGAGTCCGAATTTGAACTCAGGTCCTCCTGACTTCAGGGCTGGTGCTCTATCTATTGTGCCACCTAGCTGCTCCACATTTGATCATTGGTACAATATTGCTGTTACTGCATATAATGTTCTCCTGGTTCTGCTCATTTCACTTTGCATCAGTTCATGTAAGTCTTGGGTTTTTCGGAGAGCATCCTGCTCATTATCTCTTATTAACACAATAGTATTTCATAACTTGTTCAACCATTCCCCAATTGATGGGCATCCTCCAATTTTCAGTTCTTTGCTACCACAAAGAGAGGTGCATAAATATTTTTGTACATATGGGTCCTTTTTTTTTTTTAAAATCTCTTTGAGATACAGACATAGTAGCAGTATTGCTGGGTCAAAGGGTATTTAGCGATATGTTCTCACTTTCTTGTGGCTGTTATCATTTGTGCCCATGAGAATAACCAGAGGTACATAGTAGTTATCTGACTTGACAAAACTTGGGAAATTCTATTACATGTTTTGTTTTCATGCCCTGGGAAGATAGCAAACCTCTTGATTGTTAGTATCAGATCCAAATAATTGACTCAGTAACCCTAGAAGTAATTTACCAACTACCACTAGTTATATTTTCTTCATCTTATGCTTATTGGGAGATTTCATACCTGAAAGTACTTGTAGATTGATGTTACCATTCTTTGGAGAAAAAGAAATTGCCTCCTGCTCTGAGGGTTCAACCCCTTTCTGTATAGGAACACTCTCATATGTTACCCTGAATATTCAGCAATTCCTGTACCCTTTCCCCTCTGCATCATATTTTCTTACCCTTCAACCACTGGGTATAGGTCAGGTTTCTTCTTTCTCTTTAGGTCCTTTTCCTTCTTTGTTTTAATGTTTAAGCCCCACTTCCATTAAAAAATAATGGACCACTTCATAACATGATCAGCTGAAAGCCTCATTCCCTTTTCTTCTCATAGCTGGGCCAGATTGCTCTTTCACAGTCACTTGACTATGGAAGAACTGCAAATATTGCAGTTGCTACGAAATTCATCCTGCTCTTCCCACTAGCTGGAAGTGAGAGCTTCCTTCTTTTGTCATTCTTATTAGTAGCTCTTCTAGAAAACTCTTGTGGAAAACTGCTTGGAGGAGTTTTCAACTCAAGGGTTGTCATTTCACTCCTTTACTACCACTTTGAAAACTATATTAAACTTCCTTTCCCTGTGCTGAAATCATACCTTGCTTCATCAACTTATACTACTTAGCTTTGGGCAGCTAGGTGGTACAGTGGATAGCGCTTCAGGCCTGGAGTCAGGAAGGCTCATCTTCCTGAATTCAAATCTGGCCTCAGACACTTACTAGTGGTGTGACTCTGGGCAAATTACTTAATCCTGTTTGCCTCAGTTCTTCATCTGTAAAATGAGCCGGTGAAGGAAATGGCAAACTGCTCCAGTATCTTTGCCAAGAAAACCCCTAGTGGGGTCATGAAGAGTCAGACATAACTGAACAACAACAATTATTTATCTTGTTTTATTTACCTTGTCTTACTAATTACCTTTTGCTTTTCTTTTTCTCTTATTTTTCATTTTTAAGTCCTTCTCTCATCTTAAGTCCTTCTCTTCTTCTTCCTCCTCCTCTCCTTCATTTTCTCTTAATCTTCTTCTACCTCCTGTTCCTCAAGTCCTTCAGTTCAAGTTTTTCTCCTTCATCTTCTGGAATCCTTCTTCACAGTGAAGCTTCAATTGACTACTTGTCTTTGGCTCATCTTTAGAATATAGCTCCTTCGGTGACCTCCTGATTGCTAACCACTCACTGTTAAGTTGGAAGCCAAGTCAGGAAAAATTTTGCCATGATCCCATAATCATAACTGTCACCCCGAAGCTGTCTGTCCTCAGTGAGAGTGTCTTGTTTAGGTGCATATTACTTTATGCCATACTCCTCTTGTGTGTGCTTTTGTAATCATCCTATTCCGTTATTCTCTCTTCACACACGCTACGGCCGTTGAAAGAAAGATTTTGCTCCATACGGTATGGTTTGCCTCTGATATTTCATGGACTCATAGGCTGTTAGGGGATGGCAAAGATTTTAGGCATCATTTAGTTCAGCATCCTCATTTTACACAGGGGGAAGCTGAGGCCAAAGAAGGTGAAGTGATTTGAACGAGGTCACCTTATACCAGACTTTATATAGGGAGGAGGGAATAGCTGTGATTATAAACCAAATCTCTTAGTCTGATTCTTAGACATTATAATGTTATTCCTAGTACACCATGATTTACTTCCATCTTGGGGCCAACTCCTTTTAAGCTGCTATGAACTTGTGGGGGCATTAGTGCTGACTTCGGGTTTGTTATTTATCGTCTGACACTATAAAGTTAGTAGAAGCCTATACCTTACTTAAGTTTGGGTTGGAGTTTTTACTGAAAGAATGAAAAAAAAATCTACAGGATGGGTTCTAAGAGACAACTCTTTCTATAAATACAGCTAAAACTTTAAAAAAAAACCATGGACCTGTTCGGCTAAAATCTAAACAACAGAGACATTTGATTTACTGCAGGCACTAGATTGGAGTGTTAAGTGGCTGTTTTAATTTCAGAGTTTTTATAAAGGAGCTACTCTCAGCCTATGGTTGATTACTTTTTAAAAACAGAGACATATGATTTATTGTAAACAGCATATTGGAGAGCTGATTTTTTTTCTAAGAACTGAAAAAAAAAAGATTAAAAAAAATTTCATGGCCAGGATATGTATTAGCCGACTTGTTTTTTAGTTTGGATACCATACATGCCCAGCTATTCTGGATTGCTTTTAGATTCTTCTCCAGTAGTGTTGGAGGATTAACCTAGCAAAGGATATGAAAAAGGAAGCAGTATCTGTCACACTTCTTGTGTTTGATTGCGTACCCTTCTCTTTGAGCAATTGATTTTGTTCAGCAAACATTTTGTTATATGTAGGAGGTACTGGATAGACCAGTGTGGCTGGAATATAGAGTCTGTTAAGGAGAGTATGTAAAAATGGAAAGGTGGGCTACAGCTGGATTGTTAAGGACTTTCTAGCCTGCAGGCAATATAGATATAGTAGAGCTTTTCCACAGATAACACAGTATATGGCATATACATAGCAAACCTTAATAAATATTTGTTGAGATATTTTCTTTTAAAAGTCTTATCTTTCAAGTCCTTCTATAATGAACAAGTCCAGTTTGTATCATCCAAGTTTTCCCAATCCAATTCAATTTAATTCAGTTCAATTTAATTCTGTTTAACTCAACTCAATTTAATTTAATTCACTTGGGTTCAGCACCTACTCCTCCCAAGACACTCTAGAAGGTGTCTAGAGAAACAAAGATGATATAAAACATAGTCTCTGCCCAGAAGTAGCATATTAGCTTGCATTCTAATTGAGGAGATAAGATAGGTAAACAGATAACTATATTATCAATTAGAATGTTAAATTCAAATGAGCAGCATGAATTTCTGAGTAGAGTAGGAGATGATAGCAATTAAAAGAACATTTGCTGGGAATAATCTATGGTGAAGATTTTTGACGGGGGAATAATGGATATTTTGAGGCTGATCTATAACCTGAATAGTGAAGTTGGAATGGTCACATAGTAGAATAGGTTAAGTGGACTTGGAGTCAGGAGATCTGGGTTTGAATTCTACCTCTACTGCCTACTTATTAGCCTTATGACCTTCAATAACTTACTTAACCACTCTTAGCATCATTTTCATTGTCTTTAAAATGTGCCTAGTAATACTTGGACTATCTACTTCATAGGGTTGTTGCAAGGAGAGTGCTTTGTACAAATCTGTTCATATTTAAGTTATTATAAAACTAAGTTGAAATTTGCATGAGGATATATTTGTTCTTAAGATTCTCTGGCTCCCATTTCTTGATTTTGTAGGACAAATATAGGGATAAAATTTGTTTATACTTCTATAATATTATTGCCAGATTCTAATAGTTTGCTCCAACTAAGCTCTTTTATCTTCATGGATGTTATCAGAGTCATAACTAGGAATTTTTGCTCCTGGGATAAACACTGTGAACCACACCAATGGCAAGCTGCATAAAAAGGTGCTCAGTGACTCTGAAACACTGGCACAAATCTAGTAGTGAAAAGCTGGGTAACAGGGGGAAAGGTTTTGTTGTTGTGTTCTCTCATTTTTCAGTCATGCTTGATTCTTCATGACCCATTCAGGGTTTTCTTGGCAAAGATACTGGAGTGGTTTGCCATTTCCTACTTCAGCTCATTTTACAGATGAGGAAATTGAGGTAAACAGGCCTAAGTGACTTACCCAGGTTCATACAGCTAGTAAGTGTTTGATGCCAGATTTGAACTTAGGAAGATGAGTCTTCCTGACTCTAGGCCTGGCACTCTATCTGCTGTGTCACCTAGCTGACCTGAGGAGATGTTTTACTCCAGCCTAATGTCTGGTTCCTTCCTATCTAATGAATTGTTCATGGTAATTGGGTGCTAAACATCTTTGTTTCTATGCTGCTTAATGGTTTCAGGGATTGCTAGCACCCTCTCGATTTCAGTGTCCTACCGCAAAGATCCAATTGTATTGTCCTAGTTATGGCTCTGGAAGTCATTAGTGCTCTGGGCAGCTTAGGAAGGAAGAAAGAGAGATCTGTAGACATTGAATTGGGGGCTGGACAAGAGTTCAGGGCAACGGAAGTGACACCTGCTGTGGGCTGTGGGGCAGCAGCAATGCCCAGAGATAGTAAGGGGACTGCACACTCCCTTTGCTAGTCTTGTGAACAAGATCAGGTGCTACTTAATAGCCTTGTTGCTCATTACCCAGTTCTGGGTTACAAATTCACCTTCTTGCCAGCTGTCTTGTTGCTCAGACCATAATTTTTAGCTCAGAGGACTTAACCTTTCATTCCCAGGAGCTCCCACCCCATGGCTCTGTTGTTTTGGTTGATGGTTATCTCAGTTGCCCATTACATCTAGGCTAGATTCTGGCCATGCTTCACTTCACTCCCCGACCTCTTCTCATCATTTCTTAATACCCCCACTTTCCATTTCTGAAATGTAATCAAATCAACTCTGTCATTATTTATGCAAAGGATGTGTCATTTAATTCCTTTATAATTTACCATCATTTACCATCCATGTGACTTTGAAAAACCAAACATACCTCACTTGCCACCACACAAGACAACAATGTGTGTTATCTTCTATTAGAGTCTATGCTCCTTAAGGGTATATTCAATTCTGTATCTGTAATCCCAGTGATAAGAATAGTGCTTGGCTTAAAGGAGGCTTTCAATTAAATTAATTTAATTTTAATTTTCATTCTTGTAATTACTAATACCTCTAGAACAAGGGGCAGCTAGGTGGCACATTAGATAAAGTGCTGGGCCTGTAATCAGGAAGACTCATCTTCCTGAGTTCAAATCTGGCCTCAGACACTTACTAGCTCTGTGAACCTGGATGTCACTTCACCCTGTTTGCCTCAGTTTCCTCATCTGTAAAATGAGCTGGAGAAGGAAATGGCAAACCACTCCAGTATTTGCCAAGAAAATCACAAATGGGGTCATGAAGAGTTGGATATGACTAAAATGACTGAACAGCTAGAGCTATATCATATAATAATGGTAAGAATAAACATCTTTACTATACTCCTAATCATATTGGAAAAATCTCCATCATTTCTCCATTACAGACAATGCTAGCTTTTGGATGGAAACTGTTTACCATATTTTTTGTTGTTGTGTTTTGCAAAGCAATTGGGGTAAAGCGACTTGCTCAGGGTTACACAGCTAGTGAGTGTCAAGTGTCTAAGGCCAGATTTGAACTCAGGTCCTCCTAACTTCAGGGCTGGTGTTCTATTTACTGTATCACCTGGCTGTCCCTGTTTACCATGCTAGGAAAAGATCTATTTGTATCTATATTTTTGTACTAAAATGCATATTTTATACCTTTACCAGAATACTTTTCTTTTTGCAGAGATCTGATCATGTCACTATTTCATTCAGAAATCTTCAGTGGCTTCCTTTTGCCCATTAGCCTAGTTGAAACTCTATAGCCTAGCACTTTAGGCTCTGAAATACTTGGCACTACCTACATTTCTAACCCATATCCTTTTATTTGTCTATACTACACTCTCTGTTCCAAATAATCTGGTTATTCTGTCTCTGGAACACAAAAGGTGCCCTCTTGCTTGCATGCTTTTGCTCACACTGTTTCCTTCATCTGTAAATTCTTATCTCCTTCTTCTGATGAATTCTTGCCCATTCTTTACATTTTATCTCAGATGAAACCTCTGTGAAGCCTCTTTTATCCCGAAGTTGATAATGACCTTCTTTCTTCTTCAAGTAACACTGCCTTTTGTACCTTCTTTTGCTTGAATATATCATATAGTGTTATATATTATGGTTTTCTGTGTTGACATCTTTAATTCTACCCTGGCCAATAAGCTTCATGAAGGCAGAGACAATATTTTAATCTATATTAAACTCTGCATTTCATTGAGCACCTAGCACAGCGGCGTGTACATAGTAGTTGCTTAATAAAGGTTTATTGAGCTACTTCTGGGAGCAGCACATTCTTTGGTTATTTTCACCAGTTTTGACTGAAGGCAACCATAGGGAAGGAGAGATTATTTTTAATTGTTGGCTTGTTTTCTGCATTTAGGCCTGGAGTGCTAAGAGTGAAGATGGGTACAAGGGTGAATCAACATAAAAAAGAAAAGAGATTAGGAAGATAAAAAAGCTAAGACTTGAAGAAGAGGAGGAAAAGGGAGAGTAATAGTGCTGTATAAACTCATCTTTCTTTTAAGGGATTTGGCTCAGAAATCACAAGTCTGAAACCACAGTTTACTGCACTGCTTTAAGGCAGCTCTCTGGCCAAGGGGGCAGGCAAATTGTGGTTTCCAGTGCAAGTTGTGGTTTTAAGATGTTTCTGGCTTGTTTTTCACTTAAAACCTTATGACAGGAGTGGAGTCACTGTCCCTTTAGCCTTTTTTTTTCCTTCTAGGTACTTTCCTGCCTGCCCCACTCTCCATATCTGTTGTGCCCATTCACACTGGTATTCTAAACCATTTTAAGCCAGTAAATACCTAGAATCTTTTCAGATAGTACTTTCCATCCCATGGAGTGACTCATCTACTCTATTTATTGGAGTCTAACCTCAGAAGGGGGAAGGTTCACCACAATTGGGGCTTATGAATTTTGGTAGGTCAGATTCCCAGTAGTGCCAAGGGCTTCACACCATCCCATTGATGTCTTCAGCTGCTCAGAGAGAAAGATGAACTACTTAAAGTATGAAAAAAAAATCTTGATGGTTTCCCTGAACCACACTGGGAAACCAAGACAAACCAAGGTAAGTAGGGGATGTAGTCTAATCCTGTTATAACACAGCTTATTACATGTATTCAGATTTACCACATGGTAAATCATGTCTGCCAGGAAAAACACCCTCAAACCAGCATCTAGAAAAAGCTTACAATAACAGGATGTAATAGAGCATTCATTCTGTAAGGTTTTTTTTTTTTATCAGTAACATTGTTTTTAGCTCATTTAAGCTATCCTTGAATATAACAGGATGATTAAATTGATTTAGGGTCAAGAGCATTCTTTCCACTTCCACCCTCGTACCCCTTCAAATAAGTCATCCTTTGTATTATTGCCTGACTTCTGGTCATGCCCTATGATGGCTCCCCATTGCCAATGAAGTAAAGTTCATGCTCCTTTGTCTGACATTCAGTTTTCTACAGGATTTGGCATTGTTTTACCTCTCCAGTCTCATCTCATATTATTCCCCTCCACTGATGCTTCACTTTAGCAAAACTGGACTACGTGCCAATTGGAGCCTGTATATGCCCTGTCTACCTTCATGTCTTTACTCACCCTGTTCTCTATTTCTCATCTGTTAAATTTCTTCCCATCCTTTTAAACCCAACTCAAATGCCTCCTTCTCTAGGAAGACTTCTTTGATTGCCTCTGCAAGGAATTACCTTTATCCCATAAGATTTCTCAAAATACTTGGCCTGCCCCTCCCCAATATAATTATCATGCACTCATTTGTACTGTATTAATGTGTATTTGCATCATATACCTTCACAGACTACAGTGACTATAGGAGTAGGAGCATGGAGCAGGGGATCTCTTTTATGTAAACTTTCTATATTAATGGTAGTGATATAGTTTGTTCAGTTAAATTACTATCATAGGTAAAGAGACTGACTCAACATGGTAGAATGAACTGACTGAGGTTACATCATTAATAAGAGACAAAGCTGGGGTTTAATTCCATATTCTGTACTCTTTTTATTCCTCACTGAGTCTCATCTGTAAAATGAATATAATAATGCTTTTAGCACTTACCTCAAAGGGTGTTGTTAAGATCAAGTGAAATAATGTGTTCAATATTTTTCAAGTGTTAAAGTGCCACATAAATGTTAGTGGTTGTTATTATTTTTATTTTTATTAGCTGTTACTGTCACACTATTGACTCATAGTGAGCTTCTGGTACATTAAAACTCTTAGGCCCTTTTCACAGGAACCATCATCCAGCCATTTCTACTGCATTCTGTAATCAGCTTTTTGAGGCCAAGTCTAGGATTAAAAAAAAAATTACTAAATTTCAACTTGCTGGATTCAGCCCATAGTTTTATCCCGTTGAAATCTTTTTGGATCTTAATTCTGTCATTAAATATATTGGCTTTTCCTTTCATCTTTTTGTCATCTATAAAATTGAGATGGATTAACCCATTGATAAACATGTTAAACAGACCCAGGCCAAGAATAGACCCCTGTGGCATACCATCAGAGACATCTCAGTAGGCTGACATGAATTCATTGATCATTATTCTTTGAATCTCATGGTTCTACCAGTTGCAAATCAACTTCACTATATTATCAATCCAGCCCATGTATTTTCATCTAATCCATAATGATATTGTGAGGAGCTGTCAAATATGTACTGAAACCATGGTATCCCATTTCTATACTATTTGTCTGATTTTTGTGACCCTGTCATAAAAAGAAGTTGGGTTAGTCTGACAAGACTGGTTCTTATGCAGCCATGCAGGGGTGTGTTGATCAGTACTTTGTTGTCTTCTAAGTCCTCACAAAGCATCCTTGAAATAATGAGGTCTCAAAAATCATCCACAAAAGGATATGATGAAGATCATGGCCTTGGCTATGTGAGTGGAAAGAAGGGGACCTATATGAGAAATGTTGTGAGGATAGAAACAAAATGATTTGAAATGTCCATGGGCATCTCAAATTCAACATGTCTGAAACAGAATTTGTTATCTCTCGTTCCACCAACCCCCCAGAAACCAAGCAAAACAAAAAACCAAAGCTCTCCTCTTCCAAAATTTCCTATTGCTGCTGAGGACACCACCATCCTCCTACTCATGTAGGCTCACAACATAGTATTTAATCCTAAACTCCTTTCTTTCATTCACCTCATATGTTCAATCCATTTCTAAATCATCTTCACAACATTTCTCATAAAGATGAGGAAACTGAGGCAGACAGAGGTTAAGTGACTTGCCCAGGGTCACACAGCTAGTAAATATACAAGACTAGATGTGAACTCATGTCTTCCTTACTCTATCTAGTGCTCTACCCACTATACCACCTAGATGCCTCATAAATTATCTTTCTCAAAGCCAAGAGTTGACCGTAACTTAACACTACATAGCAGTAGCATGCAGTGTTCTATACTGAACAGATAGATATATTCTTCCCTCAGTTTATTTGAAATCTAATTCTCTTTATGGAATTCTTTTGTAGTTCTTGTGCTATTTAGTTGACCTAGTCAGTTGTAACGCATCACAGAATGAACAATGTAGCTGGATTAAAAACAATGAGACTCAATAAATAAAACCAGACTAAATAAAGCATTTGCTTTGGATTTTTGTCTAGGGGGAAAAAAGGCAAAATGATGAAAATAAATGCCAAGAATTAACTGAGTGAATTTCTACTGAGCTGGTTTTATTTGATTTTAAAGTGTAATTGATTTTCAGTGACATTTTTTTTTTTTACTTAAATGGATCCCAGTAGTAAGAAAAATTTTAGAGGGAAGATTCACAGCAGTCAACATGCTATTATGGGAAGTGGACTGGTCTTGGAATTAGATTATGCTTGCAGTCTTGGCTTTGTCACCAATGAAGTATGTGATCTTTTAAATCTTTCAGCCTCCTTCCCTCATTTGTAAATTCCCTTCCAGCTCAAATATTATGTGATTTCTTATCAATCATCCATTTTCAGCTTGGGTCCTGCTCAAAAGTAGCAGGAAACACTATCTTCCTCATTGGGAGATAGTCTCATTTGCTTTGTATTTCTCTTTTGTACTGACCATATTCTTATTTTTATAATACTTATCTACATACACATCTTATCACACCTAGTTACCTTTTTGAAGGCAAGGACTTTGTTGCACATAATAAGAAGGTAACATAATGGAAAGAGTACTAAATTTGGCTCCAGAAGTACTAAGTTTAATTCACTGTTCTGCTACTCTGTTCCATTGTTAATTTAACCTCTGATCTCTAGTTTCCTTATCTATAATATGAGTGGGTTGGACAAGGTGAATCCTAAGGCCCCTTCTTAAGCCTTTAAATTTGATGATAAATTCATTACTAGCCTCAATATTTTTTAACAAAGCTCCCTCCTCCCCCTTCCCTCTCTTCTTCCCTAGCTCAGGTCCTCTTCACTTATCACCTGCACTATTTCAACATATTTCTCAATGGATTCCCTACCTCAGGTTTTTCCCTACACTAGTCTATCCTCTATTCAGATGCCACAGTGATTTTCTTAAAGAATGGGTCTGATCATGTCACCCATCTACTAGATACACTCCCTATTAATTCTAAGATAAACTATGAAGTCCTCTATTTGGCATTAAAAACTCACCACTACCTAGCCCTTTCTATTTAGTATTTGGATGCATTCTCCACACACTTCAGCCATACTTCTTTCTTGCTATTCCTCACATATAATGCTCCATTTCCCAGCTCTGAGCCTTTGTGCTGGCTTTCATCCAGGCCTGGAATCCTCTCCCTTCTAACCCCCACCTCTTAGAATCTCTGACTTCCTTGAAGATTTAACTAAAAAGCCACTTTATATAGGAAGTCCTTCCTGCTCTCCTCTCTCCCCTCACCAGCTGCTAGTGCCTTCCCCTCTAAGGCTCCTTTTTCATTAACTCTTTATTTCTTTTGAATGTACCAATTTATGTATCTATTGTTTCCAACATTAGAATATGAGCTATACTTTTGTTTTCTCTTTGTATATTCTGCTTGAAAGCAGACCATTTTGACAGTAATCTTGCCTTGCTATTAATATAAGATATTCTAATAGAATTAGAAGCTAGCAGAGCTGAATGAGGATTCATGAATGAACAGGTCCAGAGCTATAGGAAGTCCACTGCAACTCATAAGTCAAAACATCCTCAAGAGATAAGTCTTTACTGATGGAGTCTGAATGCAGACTGAAGCTTAATTTTTTCAATTTCTTTTTCTTTTTTGCAACATGGCTAACATGAAAATATATTTTGCATGATTTCACATGTATAATTGATATCACATTTCTTGCCTTTATAATGGATGGGGTTGGAGTGGGAGGGAGAGAATCCAGAACTCAAAATAAAAATAAAATGAATGTTAAAAATAAAAATAAATAAAAAGACAAGTCTTTAACAAGCAAGTTGTCCTGAATGACTAGAGACAGTGAAGAGAAAAATGAAAAAATTATGGGGAACCTTAAGAAAACTTCCAATTTCTTTTTCCCCTTCTGTGTATCTAATGAGTATGAATCCACTGGGGACCTGAATATAGGCTTCCACTTACCCAATTGTCTTTTTAAAGAATTATTTTCTTTGAGTTTTTGTATCTCCTTTTTCATTTGGACA
Organism: Phascolarctos cinereus; assembly: GCF_003287225.1. Taxonomy (NCBI): domain Eukaryota; kingdom Metazoa; phylum Chordata; class Mammalia; order Diprotodontia; family Phascolarctidae; genus Phascolarctos; species Phascolarctos cinereus. The sequence goes on along the minus strand of NW_027555847.1, from coordinate 347,683,715 downwards.
ATTCTGCTTTTTAAGGAGTTCTTTTCTTCTGTGAATTTTTGTAATTGTTGTACCCTTTTTTCCATTTGGCCAATTTTGCTTTTTGAAAAGTTCTTTTCTTCAGTGGATTTTAATGTCTCTTTTACTGTTTGGTCTATTCTGTTTTTTAAGGTTTTATTTTCTTCAGCACCTATTTATTTATTTATTTATTCATGCATTTATTTATTTAGTTATTTGTTTGGTGCTTCTTTTATCAAGCTGTTGGCTTTTTTCATGATTTTCTTGCATCAATCTCATTTCTTTTTCCAATTTTCCCCCTACCTCTGTTATTTGATTTTAAAAATCCTTTTAAAGCTCTCCCAAGAGTTCTTTTTGGGCCTGAGATGAATTTTTCTTTGGGGTGTGTGTGGCTTTGGATGTAATAGTTTTGATTTTCTTATCGTCTTCTGAGTTTGTGTCTTGAACTTCCTTGTTAGCATGGTAACTTTCCATGGTCAGATTCTTTTTTGTTGTTGTTGTTGTTGTTGCTCATTTTCTAGCCTCTTTCTTAAGTTTTAACTTTATGTTAAAGTTGGGCTGTGTGCTCCCAGGGTGAAGGGAGCACTGTCTGAATATTCTGTTTTTTTTGTCCTGTTGTCTTCAGAGCTAGTTCTGGGGGTCTGTAAGTTTTCAGTTGGTATGATATAAGGGTAGGTGTGGTCATTGCTCTCCTAGCTTGTACTCTGGTCTGTGAGTGACCATAAGTACTGTTTTCTGTCCTGGAACTGTGACCAGGGTCCTGGTTCCTCTGAGAAAGCAAGCCCTAGTGTGCCAGTGCTTCTCCTTACCCTCGGAGTACAATCTGGATCTTTGTATGGGCAATGCAACAGGGTCCCATATCTTGTGGCAGCTAAGGATCCCCTATAACCTTTTTTCTGACCAGTTATCTGACTTCCTTACAGTCTGTGGGCTGAGAGTCACTGCAGCACATTCACTTGCCTCCAAGGTGTGCTGTTGGTTTATGCTGGCCAGCCCACTATTGGCTACTTTGTGCAGAGGTGTAGGCCTTGATGTTTGCTTGCTTTGGGGCTCAGCTTGGGGCCTCATTGCTGGCTTGCCAGGCATGGTATATGCTAGGCTGTACACCTCTCTACCTCAATGAGTTAGACCTTTCCTGGTAACCTTTTAAGTTGTCTTGGGCTGGAATATTGTTTCACCCCATCCTTTTGTTGGTTTTACTATTCCAGAATTTGTTTTGAGGGGAATTTGGGAGAGGTCAGGTGAGTCCCCACCTTTACTCTGCTATCTTGGTTTCTATTTACATTTTAAAAGTTTCAGTGTTTACATATATCAACAAACATTAACATTTCCATATACAAAAAGAATTGTAAGTAAAAATATGGATCTCTATTACATATTGGTTGTTTTTTTTTTAAAGTACGTGATAGATATTATTATTAACAAACTAACGATGGCAGATTTCTGGCCAGAGAAGGGATGCACTTAGCAAGGGTGAGTAAGAATGTATTTGCACTCCAAAAGTCACAAAACTATGTATCCCCTTTGATCCAGCAATCCAGCAACAGACCCGCTATTACACTTATAGCCCACATAAAGAAAGATGAAAAGGACCAATATGTATAAAAAGTTATAGCAAGTGCTTTCATAGTAACTCATAGCTAGAAACTAAAGGAGTATATATCCATTGGGGAATAGCTAAGCAGATTATAGTATGTAAATGTGGGAAACTTATTAGGCCATAAGAAATCATAAAATGGACAATTTCAGAGGAAATTGGAAAGATCTCTGTGAACTGATACATAATGAAAGAGTGGAACAGAAGAACAATTTATACAATGACAACCACATAAAGAGAAACAACTTTGAAAGAATAGAATTCTGATCAAAGCAATGATAAAGTACAAATCAAGAGGACTAATTATGAAGCATATCTGCCAGGGAGATAATGTTCTTTAAATGAGCCATGCATTTTTCATGGGGTAGAGTATTGGGGGGTAAGTGGGAGGGACAGATAATAAATGTGTATAAGCAAATAAGATGTGAAAAAAAAACCCCAATGTATTTGCCAGGTGTTTTGAAAGTTAGAGGGTAGCCTCAAAGAATGAAGAAAAACAATAGCAGCTGAAATACTCAGAAATCTGCAGGAGATAAAAATCTAAGAAAGGAGCCAGTAGTCAAACTCAAGCCCTCAAATGTCTATACATAAATGTTCACAATTTTGCCAAGAAACAAAGGGAATTAGAGGTGCTAATGCAAGGAGGAAAGCTTTGCCATGTAACTATCTCTGAGACTTGGGGGATGAAATCCTTGACTGTATATTAGTCTTGATAAGTGTATCTTATTTGAAGGAAACAAGATGCATAAATGTAGGGGTGCAGAGTAGGGAGAGCATTGAATACACACATACTGGGCCTTTAGTAGATTAGAGTGCATAGAAATATTTCTGATGAAAATGCCAGGGCTGAGTATTGTCCTCATTCACTGAAGAAATACATTATGGCACAAGCAAAAAAAATATTATTCAACTAAAATAATAGTATATGCAGAAGGTCAACATACATATTTTAGGTTTGTGTATACTGTATAATGGTAGCATTTTAAATGACTCAAGTGAAGCACTGTACCATTTTGATTCTGATCCACTGAATGGAAATCTTATCCCTTAGTTGTGGCTGAACTAGATTCCATGGAAGCTGTCACATATTGAATCATTTTAGTGGTCTCTCCAGAAACATATGCTATATGAGAATTAAGACTAAAACCCAACATAATAACATATCAGTTTGAAAATAATAATATAGAATATCTTATTCTTTAATATAAGTTGGGAAGGTTTTCTTTTCTGAGTATGTTATTTAAAGAAGTCAATGTTGCTGCTTTGGTAATAACAATATAGTCCAAGGTATGGCCAACGCAAGATTTAGTAACTTCCATAACCTGGCCTCAGCTCATCAAATAATCGAGCAAGTTCCTCTTCTGGGCTTGAAATCAGTCCAGTATTAGCACTGCTGCTAACTATGAAGCTAGCCACTAATGGAAACCAATTGAATTGGACTACTCGGTGTATATTGTGGTGGCAGAAGTCCAAGTTCGCTGGCTTGGCCTGATGTACATTTAAAAGAAGATAAGAAACCAGGTCTCAAAGCATATTCAGGAGTGTTATCATTGGCCACTCAGCAGTTTCTTTTTCTATGAATACCTGATATAAGTTTGTTTTATTGCAATTTGTCTTTTCTTTCCCTTTGACAACCAGCACTATCTGGTACTTCACTTGAGACATCAGCATGATCATTTTTTTTTTCTGGAAGAATCTCTTGAAATCATCTGTCGTGATGAACACCTTCCTTAGTCCTCACACCTGGCTCTCAATTGGTGGGACCACTACTATTCTCAGCCCATCCACTCCCTTCTTCCACTTTTGTATTAAGTACTCCTATTGTCAGAAACCGAAAATTTTGCCACTTTCTTCCTCATTTCTTCATATTCCTTTTTCTTTCTTCACCTAAGACCATCAAAACAGATCAAAACCACTGCTAGTTCCAGTGTTATACTTAACTCATTTTATGACAATTGAAGACATTTGGAATCCATCTCCTCTCTTGATTACAGTATAAGTTCTTCATCAGGATTTAGATGTTTCTAGTTGCTCAAATATCTTTATTTTTCTAGGTTTCTCTTGACTCTTGTATTTTCATTTCAAAGTTTATACACAGCTCTGGCATTTTCATTGAAAATGTTTCTATGCACTTTATTCTATTAAAGGCCCATTTATACTTTATGGGGTTATATTTTATCATGTAAGGTAAGTTATTCTTTCTTGTAAACTCTTATAATTTGTCTTTTGGAATATCATTCTATATGGAACTACTGCCATTTTTTTGTGTGTGAGTCTTGGCTATAGTATGTTGGTATTTGTATTGTTTTTGACTGCTTGCAGTACTTTTTTTTTTTTGCATGTGACATACATATCTTGTATTTTGGTCATGCTATTCCTGGGTGTTTTCATTTTGGGGTTTCAGTCAGGTGGTAACAAGGGTTTATTCCTATTTTTACTTTACCCCATGATTCTAATAGATTTGATCTGTTTTAATTTATGATTTCTTGAAATATGAAATCCAGATTTTTTTCTTTTGTTTTAATCTTCAGAAGTCTGATGATTTTTAGATTATTCCTATTTGATCTGTTTCAGTAAAGTTGTTTTAAAAAAATAGTATGTGCCTTACATTTTCTTCCATTTAAAAATATCTTTTGACTTCATTTTAAAATCTCTTGTTGCATCATAGAGTCCTTGTTTTCTGTTTGGCCTGTTGTAATTTTCAGGGAGTTCAGTTCTTGCACAAGGTTTACTATTGTTTGTTCTTATTGTTTTTGTCAATCTTTGATTGTCAACCTTATGATTTCCTTAAACAATTATGAGTCCACTGGTCACTCTGGAGAGGACATTTTTGGTGAAAGGATGAGTCTAGAAGTCAGATCTCAGGAGATTTAGAAGAGAGTGAAGGGAACCCCAAAGTCACTAAACTATATTATACCCTTTGACACATGTATGTAACTAATAGGTTTATCCCTCGAAGAGATCAAAGAAAAGGGAAAAGATCCACATGTATAAAAATATTTCTAGCAGCACTTTTTACTGCAGCAAAGTACTAGAAGCAAAGTAGATGCTCATTCATGGAGAAAATTGTTGAACAAATTATTATATAAAATATAATAGAATATTATTAAGTTATAAAAGGTTATGAAAGGAACTTGGAAGTACTTGCTAGAGAGTAGAATAAGAAAAACTAGGAAAAAATTTATATAAGGACTTCAGCATTAAAGAGGAGAATAATTATGAGAGATTTAAGAATTTTGATGAATGCAACTGCCAGTCAGGAACCAGAAGACTGATGACAAATCATACCTGACATCTCTTGGCAGCAAAGTGAAAGATAAGAGGTGCAGAAAAAGATACACATTTTTCAGACTTAGCCAATGTGTGGATTTTTAAATGACTTTTTTTGTTGCAAAGAAAGTTTTTATTTTTTTGAGGGAGGGAGAACTATTTGGGATTGGAGGGATAGAGTGATACTAAAAAAAGGGAAAGGGAAAAATAAGTATCAATAAATCATTAAACATAAACAGAAGAGAGCAGAAGAAAGTTCAGAAGAGGAAACAGACAAACACAGTAGTGTTAAAACTACTACGTTAAATTTAAAATAGAAAAATATCCCAAGCTGCATCTAGAGTGGAGATTCATGGCTTCATATACTCCATCTTTTTCTTTTCTTTGTATAGAGAAATATTGATGTTTGTCAAGAAAGGAAAACTTTAAAAAAACTACAGAATAAGAGAAATGAAAACTATGTAAATGATTTTTTCAAGGAGTTTAGTTGAGAAGGAGAGGAAATATATAAGATGAGAAGTTGATGGGGTGGTAGAACTAAGTAAGGGTTTTTAAAAAAATAATATTTTTTCAGTCTAGGTCTTCCTATCTTAAACAGGCTTGAAGAACAGCAGCTACTCATGGAAGTGACCCCAATACTGATTGGCTTGAAAGCTTTACCTTATTCTGTTCTTCCAATCTGGGCCAATTATTCTCTCCTTAGGCAGCCTGATGGCTAAAGGCTCATTATGTTGGTACCAGACATAGCTCAAATATCTGATCAGATATAGTTCCACTGCAGCTCAAGAGATCACCAACTTCAGCCTCTCCAGCAAGCAGAGGCATGTATATGCCAAGTATATGTCATTAGCCCCAGCCCTAGAGAGGGTATTTTTAAGGATGGGGGAAACCTAAGTTCATTTGCAGGCAGCACAAAAGAAATCAATATGTAGAAGTTAGATTAGAGAAAGGAGGAAGATGATCAAGTCAACAATCTACTGGAGAAGATGAAAGGTAATGAGGTCAAGAGTGTATGCAGAAGGTTGGCCTTGGAGAGGAGAAAGGCAAACTTTTCATCAAAAACTTGAATGAAGGAAGAGTAGGGAGTGATGTCAGGGGAATGTAAGATGAAGAGAAGGGGAGAAGAGGGAGCTCATGTAAACATTCTTAGTTTTCTTGGTAAAGTATGGAGTAAGTCCTCATTTGATAGGGTGGATTGAGGGGGTGTTGTTAGGCTTGAAGACAGAAGAGAAGGCTATGGTGAGTGAGATAGAGAATCAGTTAGTAGCTAACATTTATGTAACACTTTAAGATCTGCAAAGTATTTTATTATTAAGTAAGAGTAGGATTGCCTTGCTGCAGGGAGGGCCTACATGAGATTAGATAAAAATTTGTAGTGGATCCAGTCAATGCAATTTCATAACTTTCTTAATTACCATTTGGCAGTAGGAGAGTAGGCCTGAAAGAGGTAGATAGTGGGAGTAATCCAGGCTTGGGGTTTGGCAAGGGATGGTTGGTGAAAGTACAAGGAACAAAGAATTAGAGGGTAGAGGAAAATGTAGAGTTGAAAGAACTTACTAAGTGGCCACAATTGGGAAAGGAATAGAGCATAATCATAGAAGGTCTGGGAAAGGACTGAGAAGTAGAGGTCACAGTGAGGACAAAGAAATGGTTTAGGAGTTGTAAAGCAAAGGGAGTTATGGAATGATAGAAGATTATGATCTTGTAAAGGAATTTGGAGGTTCATGGAAGAAGATTCATAGGTGATGGCAAGATCAAAGGGGCTTGGCCACTCCTGTATGTAGTAGTGGAGGTGGAGTAAAGGAGTAGGTCATACTGAAGGAGTTGAGTAGATTGAGAAATTTTGAAGTTAGGGTATTTGTGGAACATCAACATATATGCTAAAGGCCCCTATTAAGAGGGCAGGAATTAGGGTGAAGAGAAAAACCATGCACTAGGCACTGAATTCATTGAGAAAGGAAGGAAAATGTCTTGGGGGTCAGTAGATAGCAGCCACCAAGATGTGGATGGGGTAATTCAATTTGGATAGAATGAACCTTAAAGGAGGAGAAGTTTCTGAGTAATGGGATAGAAGGAAAGTCTGGAAATGGCATTGGAGAACAATAAATATTTGCTATATGAGACTTTTTCTTTTCCCCCTCCAGTTGTTAGACTTCTCTCATACTGCTTCAGAATATTTAACTTTGCATCTTTTAAATCTTACTTATTTGAGAACCTACTGCTTCCCCTAAGTAACACATAAGTTCCTTGAAGATATGGACTATTTTTATTTTTATCTTTTTAATCTATCCTTAGAACCTCACACTGGCACATAAGAGATTCTGTCTGGTACCTAATGTGTATTTGATAAATACTTGTTGAATGAATAAAAGCAGAGGGTCTAGCTTACTCCTTCCTCAGAGACTGGGACAAATGATGAGAGAATGAGGTTGAGGATGATTTGAGATGTAAACTTGGGGAGAGGGAGTATGTAAAAAATGGCCTCTGTTTTCTTGGTAAAATATGAAGTGGAGTCCTCTGCTGAGAGGGAAATTAGTGGTAGTGAGGCTTGAGGAGGAAAGATGCTTGGAATGATGGCCTGCTATGGGGAGTGTGATAGAGTCAATTAGGGAAGAGGAAAGTGAATAGTATGAAGCAGTAAGGACCATGTTAAGATTAGATAGCAAAGGGTTAATTTATTTGTCCATGGTTGCTCAGCTAGAAGGAGTTAGAGCTGGGGCTGCAATCCAGGTCTTAGGATCATAAGATTGTTAAGCCATCATATCCTACAGTAGGATACCTATAAGAGATCCTTGTAATGAGTTCTTGTTAAAAGAGTCTTGTTCCTAAATGACTAGATTCTCCAAATATTTGGCTACAGAATTCTCTGATGATGGAAAACAGAACTCAGTGATAGCAGTGAGCTTCTCCAGTGGGCATAATTATTGTCCTTGCTCATGGACCTCTTGTTGGGCGTTTAAGAAACAGATAAAGAAATAATAAAATTAACAAAAAAGAAGGAAGAAGAATGAAAGAGGGGGTGTCAGAAAGAAAGACCAAGCATGGAGACAGAGAAAAGGAAAAGGACTGCATTAGGGTGAACAGCAGAAAGTGAAGTAGAGACAAGGGCCAAGTTTAGGCATTGTGGGTAGACATATAATCTAAATTGTTCAGGATAAAAACAATCTTCAGCATTAGTATTCTTCAGACAATATGTTGTAAAGGTTCATCCAGATAATTTTTAATGTTATCTATAAGGAGAAGGGGACAGCAGAGGATGAGATGGCTAGATAGTGTCATGCAAGCAATGGACATGAACTTGTACAGACTATGAGGGATAGCAGAGGGTAGAAGGGCCTGGTGTGCTATGGTCTCCATGGGGTTATGAAGAGTCAGACATGACCAAATGACTGCACAACAACAAACAACAACAAACATATCACTTTATATAGTTTTGACCTATGAACATTGGAATCTAGGAGACCGATAAAACAGCAGAAAACTACATAACAGTGTGGGATTGATTCTGGGGTTCAGGGGATCTGTGCCATATCATAATGAGAGTCAACATGCAAGTTTTGAATATCAGCATGAACAGGAAATGGGAATAAGGATGGGGACTTGTTCTTTGATTTCATTGATAGCTAGGGAACTCCCAGATGATGAAACTATTATTGTAGGTCAGCAATTTATAGTCTTAGAGAAATGCCTACAGCACTGAGAGGTTAAGTCCCTTGCCCAGAATCACAATGTCAGTTGGTATCAGAGGTGGAACTTGTACTCAGGTCCTCCCTAACTCCAAGACCAGTTATTTATTCAAACATGAATACTGTTAACGTGTAGATGTAAAAGAGATGAAACTTAGCTGCCAGGGTAGTAATGCCATCAGGATTCTGACTACTTATGCTTTTTTCCCTGATTCTCCTCCCCCCTCCCCTTGATTGTCTTAGCTTCTCCTTGAAACATGAAAGCTTCAAGAACATTTGCAAGGTAAGGCATCATGGGAGTTGAAAGGATAAATGAAGAGCATCACCTGTGAGGCTCAGTGTGGAAATGTATAGTGCCTGCCTCTGAGGCAGGGAAGAAGTAAACAGAAAATTACTTGTCATACCTCAGATAGAAGTCAGGGCTAGAGGTCTTCTGTGACAAGGAGTGAGAAATCTTCTCCCAGAAATTGCAGAGGGACCCTTTTTAGGTGCAACCTAGGTAGATCTAAGAGACTAGTGAAAGAGACACTAGAGAACATGAAGAACAACCTGAAGCCAAATGGCTGCAGAGGCTTTTGAAAGAGTATTTTTTTTGGTATATTTTATTAATTTATTTTGATTTATCAACAATCACTTCCACATGCTTTTGAGTTTAAAATTTTTCTCCCCCTTCCTCCCCATCACCCTCCCCAAGACGGTGCACAGTCTGACATAGGCTATACATTTACATTCCTATTTAACATATTTTCACATTAGTGAAGTTGTAAGTAAAAATTAAAACCAATAGATGGAACCATCAGAAAGAGGAAACAACAGAAGAGAAAATAAAAGATAGCGATTCAACTTTCACAGTTATGATTACTATCTGTATCTTTTTCTCCATCCCTTTCCCCCCTGTTTATGCTTTTCTTTCTCCTCTCTCCCTTCTCCCCCTTACCAGTACTTTGCTTTTGACCACTGCCTCCTTCAGTCTCTCCTCCCTCCTATTATCCCTTTCCCTTTTCTTCCCCTTTGACCCCACAGCTTCTTCCCTCCCTTCCATCCCCCCTCCCTTTACTTTCCCCTTTTCCCTCCTACTGCCCATAGGGCAAGTTAGATTTCCATACCTAACTGATTATGTTATTCCTTTCTTGAGCCAAATCTGATGAGAGCAAGGTTCAAACAATGCTCACCCCCCTCCCTTCTTTCCCTCTGATGTAATAGGGTTTTGTGTCTTTTCCTGTAATGTAATTTACCCTTGTCTGCCTCCTCCTTTCTCAGTACATTTTCTAAGATCATACTAATCCACTTATTTGGATCCATTTAACCCCCTTGATTAGATTTTTTTTCATTACATCAAAGTCAACTAATATCCACCCTCTTTATGTGTACTCCTTTAACATGGTGTAATAACAATACAGTTCTCAAGAGTTGCAAGTGTCATCCCTTGTAGGGATGTAAACAGTCCACCCTTATTAACAACATTTATCTTTTGTCCCATTTACCTTTTTATGTCTTTCTTGAATCTTGTACTTGAAGATCAAATTTTTTGTTGAGCTCTGGTCTTTTTATGAGGAAGGTTTGGAAGTCCCCTATTTCATTGAATATCCATCTTCTCCCTTGAAAAATCATGCTCATTTTTGCAGGGTAGTTGATCCTTGGCTGCAATCCAAGCTCCTTTGCCTTATGGAATATCATGTTCCACGCCCTGCGGTCTTTTAATGTAGAAGCTGCAAGGTCCTGTGTAATCCTGACTGTGGTTCCATGATATTTAAATTGTTTCTTTCTGGCTGCTTGCAGCACCTTCTCTTTCATCTGGTAATTTTGGAATTTTGCTATTATATTCCTTGGTGTTGTCAATTTGGGATCTCTTTCAGGTGGTGAGCGGTGTATTCTTTCTATGGTTATTTTACCTTCTGGTTCTAGGACTTCAGGGCAGTTTTCCTTTATGATTTCCTGAAAGATACTGTCCAGGCTTTTTTTCATCATGATTTTCAGGTAGTCCAATGATTTTTAAATTGTCTCTCCTGGATCGATTTTCCAGGTCAGTTGTTTTACCAATGAGGTATTTTAAGTTTTCATCTATTTTTTCATTTTTTGTTTCTGTTTGACTGATTCTTGCTCTCTCATAGAGTCATTAGTTTCCATTTGTCCAATTCTAGTTTTTAACAGATTGTTTTCTTCTGTTAGTTTTTGTACTTCCTTCTTCAATTGGCCAATTGTATTTTTAAGGGATTTGTTTTCTTCAGTGTACTTTTTTTCCAGTTTGCCAATTGTGTTTTTTAGGGACTTGTTTTCTTCAGTGTACTTTTTTTCCAATTGGCCAATTGTATTTTTTAAGGACTCTTCTACCTCTCTCATTAGACTTTTAAAATCCTTCTTGAGCTCTTCTAAGACCAGTGCATATTCCCTTTTGATATTGCAGATGTTGGTTTGTTGACAATGTTGTCCTCTTCAGAATTTCTGTCTTGATCTCCTCTTCTCATAATATGAATCTATGGTATGTTTCTTTTACTCATGGTTTCTTTATTCCCTGGCCTTTAAAGAGATTGAGCTCTCCTGCTGGGGAACAGAGGGCACTGACCCAAGCTTGTTGTGTTGGGAGCCTAGGTCTTGGTCACTGTCTTTGTATGCTGGCCTCTTATTTTGGCAATTGGAGGCTGCAGGGTTTTGGCAGCTTACCTTGTGCTGGGCTGGAATCAGCAAGGCTGGAACTTTCAGGCAATTCTAGGTTGCCTGCTTTTCCTTTCCTTTAGCTTTCTTCAGTTCCTTTTAGATGGGTGCTGCAGGGTGTTTATCTGCCTGGGGACCCTTGCAATGCTGCCTCCCTCGTTTCTGCTAATGCACTGGGAGATTGCTTTGTGGTAGAGTGCCAAGGCAGTTGGTGGTTTTCTGAGCTGGTTTCCACCGGTTCCCCTGTCCTCACTGAGGCACTGGAAGGTCCAGGTGTTGGTGTTTGCCTGCTCTATCACCTGGGCTTCAAGGAGCTCCTCCTGGTTGACAGTTGGAGTTGTTGGGTTGGAATCAGCAAGGCTGGAATTTAGGAAGACTGTAGGTTGTTTTCTTCAGCTCCTTTCAGATGAATGCTGCAGGGTGCTTATCTATCTGCGGCCCTTTGTAGTGCTGCTTCTCTTATTTTTGCTGAGGCACTGGGAAACTGGTTTGCTGGGCTGCTGCACTGCTATTTCCTGTCTTTCTTTTAGTTCAGCTGTTCCAGGGTTTTTTTTTTCCTAGGGTGATATTTTCTGGGGTTTCAGAGGTTGATAGGGGAGGTGAGAGCGACTACCTTTTCACTCCGCCATCAAAAGAGTATTAAAATAATAGCTAGTATTTATATAGTAATTTGAGGTTTACAAAACACTTTACCTATGCTCTTATTTCATCCTCACAACAACCCTGTGAGGTAGGTACTGTCATTATTCTCACTTTGCAGATGAGGAAACTGAGGCAGAGAGAAGTTAAGCGACAGTAATGTGTCTGAGACAGGATTTGAACTCATGACTTTCTGATTCTGAGTACAGCACCCTATCCAATGGGCCTCCTAGATGCCACTGGCTCCCAGACATGCAGATAAATAATTCTGAACCAGAGAGCAAAGCTGAATGGAGCTCCGCCAGCCGATGCCCCCAAAATGTGAAGTGAGCAATGGTGTTAGAAGTGGCAAGCAACTGTGATGGCTAGGGGACAGAGGGATGTCTAAGGAGGCAGTCATTCTCAGGGATGCTGGGAAAAGAAGCTTTGGGGTAGACAGGGAGTTCACTGTGATTGTCAGTAAAGGAGGCAGAGCTGAATCAGATATCAGGCTAACAGGCAGGCTAAGAGATTGTGATTGATGATGGTGGAGGTGGAGCCTCATCCACCTGACCCATGAGGACCCACCCTGAGAGATCCCCCTCTTCACCAAGGAATTTGTTCCCTTTTCTTACTGGTTTTGGAGAATTATTTTCCTATTGGTTTGTGAAGGGTTAAGGATAAGTTTATTGTACAGGTTTTCCTGTTACTTATATACATTGTTGGTGTGGTTAAGTTAATGCTTTCCTATCCTGCCTCAGATATTTACTAGTTGTGTGACCCCGGGCAAGTAACTTAGCATCTTTCAGCCTCAGTTTATTCATCTGTAAAATGGGGACAGTAATAACCCCTCCCAGGGTTATCATGAGGACAAAATGAGATATTTGTAAAGTATTCTGTAAACCTTAAAGCAATATGTGAATGCTATTGTTGTTATTAAAATGAAGATCATAGTAACACCTATCTCCCAGGATTGTTGTGAAGATCCAGTGAAAAAACATATGTAAAGTACTTTGCAAACCTTAAAGTGCTATATAAATGCTAGCTATTATTATTTTTAAAATTTCTGTTGATTTACCTGGTTTGTGAGAAAACTGTGCTGAATGGGGGGCTTGAGCAGAAAATAGGTTTCTCTTTCTCAACACTGAATCAGGATGGAGAGAGATGTGCTCCTGTTGATGTTAAAGATTTATTTTTCCGCAAAATAGCTCACCATTGGAGTCCTGTAAGTAGCAAACTTATTAATGTAAAATGCATGTAAATCATATTTTTGTAAAGTTTTGAGGAAAATATTATGTAAGACATATTTGTATTCTTAGAGATGATTTATTTTAATACTTCAATCCTGAATTACTCAGATTGCCTTATTATGAAATCCAAATTCAATAGAACATATAGAACGGATCTTGACAAGCTAGAGTCTGTATAGAGAAAGGCAACCCTGGGGGTTAGCCCTTCCATGTGAACATTAGTAGAAGGAATTGGGGATTGCCTGAAGAAGAGATTTTCTTTCCAGTGTTGGGGTGGGGACGATAACTATTTTAAAATATTTGGCTATTTCAAATATGGCTGACATATGAAAGAGAGATTCTTTTTGGCTCCAGAAGGGAGAACTATAATCAGTAAATAGAAGTTTCAGAGAAGCAGGTTTTGGTCAAATATATGAAAACAATAAAAACAATCTGAAACTGGAATGCATCAAGAGGTAGTACATTCCCTGTCACTGGAAATGTTTAAACAGATGCTGGATGACCACTTGGTGGGGATGTCGTAGATAGGATTCATCTGTTCTTTAAGGGATTATGCTAGATGACCTCTAAAGGCCTTTCTAACTATGATTCCACGTTGTACTGTATAGAACTGGCTTTATGTTGTTGGATGATGACCATTTCGGGTAGGAGAAGCATTTATTTATTTACCGAAAAGATAAAAAGTGAGGATTTCCAGTGATATTTAATTCACACACTTCTTTAGCAATTGGGAAAATGCAATTTCCTTAAAACAGAAATTACAAATAGAAGGCCGGTACAATAATCTTCTCTAAACCATTAGTTCCTTTCCAATATCTATATGCTTCAGCTTATCTGATAATTTTTGAAAGTACCTTTAGGTTGGGTGTTTGATTTGGACTATCACACTTAAGACCTAAAGAGATAGCAAAAGTACTCTATTCAGTCCTGGTAGGCAGAAATAAACACCAAATTTGGAAAAAAGCAAAGAGAAATAAGGTAAAGCCAGGTCCCTGGAAGGAAGAAAACTCTATTCCTGTGATAGTGGGTGGTTTAAAAGTACTGGTTGTGACGTGGGTGACACAATAAAGACATTCATACCATTTCTAAAAATTCCTGGCAGCAGAGTTGAGTCTGGCTAGAAGATGATTGCCCAATGAGTGCTGTCATGTTTTCCGTCAGGGACTGTGGATATCTGTGTATAATTCCTGTGGGATCTGAGGATGGGATGTATACACACAGTAAAAGTTCAGTTTCAAGTAGCTGCTAACATCCCATAAACAGTGCATTCCAAATGCCTTTTGGGATTTCTCCCATGCGCGTGTGTGCACACACAAACATGCACACACACATACTGATGTTTTGTTGCAAAACAATGGCAACTTCTTATAATGTACATGACTTCTATATGACTTTTAGTAGGAATGCCTCACAGTGCTAAAAATGAAAAGGATTGGAAAATGTCTCATACTAATGGCAGTCCTTTAATGGAAAGTTCCTATTTAATGCTTCTCTGCAAAGAAGAAAAGTAGGATTTAAATTCAGCAGTTGAGCTTAAACAATGGAACTGAAAATGTTTCCTCATTCACTTGTTTCTGTGAAAACCAAGACAACAAATCTGTTGTTCTAACCTCCTAATGGAAATCCTCTTGTTTGATTGTTCTCTTAAAAAATTTATCTTGTTTCTTCAGAGGACTGAGATGAAGGAAATGTGCACCATTTATTTGTACTGGGGCTTGTGGAGTCATAAACCTGGAAAGAGGGCAGATATAACCTATCAAAGCTCAGAGAAAGCTGGGTTTTAAATTTCTTTTTGAAGTCAAGTTCCACATGATTGAAGGTAAAATGGTTTTCCAGAATGAATTTAATAAACTCTGCTTAGGAACCACAGTTTCGAATGATTTGACTTCAAGATGAGAAATGAGTTTTAAGGGGGGCAATTCAAGGACATTTTATGTGCTATTTAAGAAAATCTCTTCCTAGGGTTAGAATGAACATGGGATAACTTTTGATCCCAGTATCAGAACTTCCTTGATAATTTTATTTTCATGAGTGAATCTATGTTTGATCAATGTGACTATTCATTTTATTGACATTCAGAAGAAACTGGATAATTCAGTGTCCTGGATTCCTAAACTTTTCAAAATCATAGTCCCATCCACAGAAATGGGGGCGGGGGAGAACTCAATCATTCTGGTTTCCTAAAATAAAATATATAAGAACTCATTTTGTGCAAAGATTTGGGAGCAGATCTCCCTTTTATACTGAGAAGTTCAAATACGAAATCTGCTGTTATCCACAATTTCTAAGTCCAAATTTTGGCAACAAAGTGTCTATCCTTTTGACTTCTGTAAAATAAATGATATTATAGGAAAAGCACTGGACTTGGCATCTAAAGACCCTCCCCCCTCCCCCTCCTCCTCCTCCTGCCCTCTTCTCTCTCCTATCATTTCTACATTTCTAAGTAATTAACAGAAGCAATGGCATAGAGTTGAAAGAAAAATGAATTTGTAGTCAAAGGACCTGGTTTCAAAACTTACCTCTGCCATCTACTACCTATGTCACCTTGGGCAAGTCACTTAACTTTCCTGGGTCTCAGTTGCCTCATCTATCAAACAACTAGGTTGGACTAGATGGCCTCTAAGCTTTCTTCTGGCTCTAAACTCTACGATCTTATATGATCTTCAAGATTTAACAATGATTACTAGAAGCTTTCAAAACCTAATGAGAAAAATGAGCCATATAGGAATTTTGGATACTAGGCATTCCATTGAGGGAAGTGCTTTGAAACTATGGGATCCTTTAGCATCCTCTCAGATCTCATTGTTTTCTTAATATTTTAAGTCTGGTCTTGCGAATGCTATGTCTGAACAGCCCAGGGAGTGACTTTTTCCCTCTGTCCTCTCTCTCTGATATCTGGTTGCTGTTAGTATGCTCTGTGGTTCTGTTTTTTTCCCTTAAGGGCTACATGCTGTTTTTATTTACATAAGGAACACAAGAATAATTTTAATGTTTTCAAAAAGTGGGCAAAAGAGTTATGGTTTAACCACCACATTTTTCATCAGTATCTCATCAGCCACGTGATATTAGAGCAGTGCACTTTGTCACAGCTACTTGTGAGGGCAAGTTGTATGAAAGAAGATCAACATCTTATGTTCCCAGACTTAATAGAGCCTTTGAAAGGAAGAGATGTAGAAAGGTGACTTTCTATCGTGGATGTCCAGCGGGATTAATATTCAACCATGGCAATCATAATAAGGGTGTCCCCCCAGATAAAGTCTACCTAAATTTTCACATATAAGACTGAACAATGAATTGTAACTGCAAAAGACTTCTTAATGATGGCAATGATGGCTGTTAAAATGCAGTTCTTCAAATTTTTTAAAAAATATTTTATATTTATAGCCTGATCACATGGCATTATTTGATTGATGTGACTTTTCTCTTTATTAACATTCGGAATCCTGGATAATTCAATACCTTGGATTCTTTGGTCTCTATCATCCACATAATCAATCACAAGGATCATAGATTTAAAGCCAGAAGGGATATTAGAGGTAATCTAAATTCAACTCCTGCCTTTTACAGATGAGGAAGCTGAGGTCCAGAGAGTTTAAATAACTTGCCTAAAGTCACATGTATAGTAAGTGGCAGGGCCAGTATCTGAACTTAGATACCCAAACTCCAAACCTGGCATTCTTTCCATTATACTGTGTCTCCTCTAGTTTGTAAGAAGGAGTAAATACATCTTGAAATTCAGTTAGGGTCTTGGGAACAGACTTTCTTTTTCAATCTACCATTTAATGTGTTTAAAATCTTTATTGCCCTACATAGAAGGAGCCTAAAATAGCCTTCCAAAGTGCTAAATGCTTTCTAATGATATAACACACTCCCAGAAGGCTCAAAGGCTTTGTGGGTGAATGTGAAAGTTAAAGAGGTAAATATCATGGAACACTTCAACGAATGTCAAAGGTAAAAATGAAACTCTGCATGTGCTAATTCCAGAATTGATCCTGTAGATTTTCTGGGCATTATCACTGTATGTTATTCCTTCCACCCCAAATCTGAGTCAAGAATGTGGTATTCATCCTGATACTTTGAAGCCTGAAAAAAACCAAATTTGAATCTTGATAATCACTAACTAAATGTATGTTAAATGGATTCTATCTCAGTATACATAGATGTATTCCTAAAGTTTAAAAACTCAAAGAGGATAGCAAGTATTTCCCACCTTCCTATATCAAATAATTAATTACTATATCACTTTTCCTTTGTGGTATCAAAAAGACATATTAAAATTAATTTTCAGTAATAGTTAAATTCTTCCAGAAAAATAATTCAAAAGATATGGGGAGATGTGAGGATTTGTGGCATCAATGATAATTTAATTTTTAGTAATGTACAATACTACCATTCAAAGGATGAATTTGTCAACAAGCTCTAAAACCATACATCTCAAATAGGAATTCCAGATGAGGCTTATTGAATCATAACTCAATCTTTAAACTATCACAGAGGCCTCTTCAATAATTCATTTTTCAGCAAGAGATAGAACTGTATGTAGTCATCAGCTAGACACTCATTAAGGGTCTTCCAACTCTGGTATGAGATTTCTTTACAAATTGTTTAGAATTAGAACTAGATTACTTAACTCCTTAAGATTTCTGCTGAATGTATAATATCGATCATATAATATGTCTCAGATATGAAAACACTTTTATAGCTATGATTTGTTACTCACAAATATGTAGTAGGACAGGACAAGTAAGGCAAGTCCCTTGTCAAAAGCTATGTTTTGTTGAATGATCCTCATTATGAATACCTCCCTCCAACCTCTGAGGTCAGCTAATATCAATTTCACACAAGAGATTGACTACTTGACCTTTAAACCATAAAGTTTTAAAAGAATATATCTTTGTATCTGTGGTTTACAAAAAGATGAAAGCAAAAGGGCAGCTCACAGCTGTATATTTCTCTTAAAAAATCTCTTCTTGTTACATGGGGTAGTTTGAAAATCTCATGATATGTAATCAAAGTGATTTTTAAATGATCACCAGGATCATAGAATCACAGGATCTCAGAACCAGAAGAGAACTTAAGTGGGGGATCTTAACTTGGAGTTCATGACCTTATTTAAATTTTTTTTTGGTTAACTGTAGTTTGATGTAATTGGTTTTCTTTGTAATCCTGTGCATTTTATACATTTAAATACATTATTCTGAAAAGAGATCTATGTCACAAAAAAGTTAAGAATCCCTGCCTTAGAGCTTATCTGGTTCAGACATCTCATTTTACAGATGAAGAAATACAGTCTCAGAAAGTATAAGAGACTTGCCTAAGTTCATACTGTTTAGCAGTGGAAGATCAAGCTCTAGCAGCCATGTCTCATATTCTTTCCACTATTCCTAATAGTTTCTAATGTCATATTTTTATGCTCAATATTTAATTTTAAAATTACTGTCCTAAGAGACTGTAGGGGCCAATCTGTTATTATATAACATAATATAACATTTTAATATTGTGATACATATATTATAGATATTATCTGATAAACTTGAGGACAAGGACTATATCATTTCTATATTTTACTAGTTCACCACAGCTCCTTGTAAGGTGCCCTATACTAGATAATGATGATCAGAGCCATTCTGGTGGACCTTGTTGGTATGTTAAAGCCATTTATAGAATAATAGATTGTAAAGCTGGAAGGGACCTTAGAGGTCATTTGGTGTAACCCCCTCATGATACAGATGAGGAAACTAAGTCCAGAGAAGTGAAGTAACTTGAAGGAAGACTGGGAGATCTTCCCCACACCTACAGTCTGGAATTTCCAGATGCTACCTGGGACCAGTGCCACAACTCACAATTGCTATGTATGTATGTCAGGCTTTGGCAGTCTTACTTTCAGAATCTGAGAATCACTTTGGATCATTGTTGTTCAATCCACATTATTCTTTGATCTTTTTGTCCTTTGTACACATCTTGTTCTTTTCTTCCTCTGCCTTGGTTCATGCTGCTCTCCCTGCTGCATGAACATCCATTGCAAAAAATATCAGAGTGTACAATACACAAGAAAATATACTGGATTCTGGGGATAGCAGAGTGAATAAAGTGATAAGATATAGTCCTTGCCCTCAAGAAGTATATAGTCTAATAGCATAGGATCAACAACTGGCATAATAATAACAATATTTAGCATTTATATATAATAACAATAGTAAGCATTTATATACTGCTTACTATGTGCCAGGCACTGTGCTAAGTGCTTCACAAATATTACTTCATTTGATCATCACAATAATCCTGGGAGGTAGGTGCTATTTTGATACCCATTTTATACTAGAGGAAATTGAGGAAAATAGAGATGATGTAACTTGCCCAAGGCCACATAGCTAGTAAATGTCTTAGTCTGGATTTAAATGCAGGTCTTCCTGACTCCAGGCTCAGATGATAGTCAATATCAAGGATGAAAGTTGAAAAATAAGTTATTACATTTAGACTGTGATGGATTTCCTTGATTTTTTCAGTAAAGTGGGAGGGAAGGTCATCTAGTGTGAGGGAGGGAAGGAGAGAAGGAAGAAAAGAGAGGGAGAGGGAGGAAGATGCTGGGGGTGGTATAAGAGAAAAGGAGAGAAAAAAAGGGTTCATTAGTGAAGAATAAAAAGATTGCCTTGCAGTGGTGAAGGCCCAATTGAGATTAAATAATAAATATTTGAAGGTAACTCAATTGACCTGATATCATGAATTCCTTCAGGAGCATTCAGCAGCACATTATACATTTTCAGTAAATACCTGTTGAAGTCAAACAAGTTAATGATAATTTTACAAGAGGCAGCATGACTTAGTGGCTAGAGATCTACACTTGAAGCCAGGAAGATCTGAGTTCAAGTCCCACTTCCATCACATATTGCTCCATGATCTTTGGTTAGTCACTTACTATTCAGTGTTCTAGGCAATAGTTCTCTAAGACAAGAAGGTGAAACCGGAATTAGTAGACAGAGCTTCCTTATCTAGGAGTTCCTATATGAATGAAATAGGGTCCAGTCTCTAGCCCTTAATGATAAATTATATAGGATAATTACAGAATATGATCTAGATGATACATGGTTAACTTCTCTTACTAGACTCTAAATGCTTTCAGCATATTCCAAGATCATTGAGGTCAAAGATTGGGTCTTACTTCATCTTTGTAGATTCAGCACCTAGAACAGCACCTTGTAGAGTATAGTCACCTGATTAATACTGAATTGGGACTGAGCTTTAGCAGAATAACATAAATGTTTTGATAAGGCTTCTGGAATTATAGAAGATAAAGATTGCCTATTACGTGATGTTTTAAAAGCAAATCTGTTACAGAAACTTCTGAGCTTAAAAGCATTTGTACTTCATTAGCCAAAGTTTTCGGCCAAACAGTCCAATTCCAGAGTCTAGATAATAAAGCCACAGTTATCTTCCCCCCCCCCCCTTTGGCCACAAAAGACTGGCAGAGCATGACAGTGACCTTTATTTACCTCATATTTATTTTGCAGTGTTTACATATAGAAACATGTTGTTTCCCCCCAGGAGAATTGAAAGTTCCTTAAAGGCATGGGCTGTTTGATTTTTGCCTTTGTATCCCTAGTGCTTGATACACAGAAGGTACTTAAAATTCTTGTTGATTGATTGAACCAAGTGAGGGCCAGCTTGTGATTGGGTGATGTTGGATACAAAATAGTCTTTTCTTGTCAATATCATAAAAGAAGCTAATGTTACAGAGAAGGGGGAAATGTCCTTACGGGAGTTATTGATTATGCTTCTGGTTTCTTGTGATGGCTTGCCTATCTACCTGTTTAGGTGCTTGTGTTCATCATCTGGTCCTCATGTTATGTGAGGCCCTCAGACAGGGGGCTAACTGTCCTCAAATGCACTTCATACATCTGGATATCATTTCTCTAATCTTTCTCATTAGCCAGATCCTGAGTGCACAACCTCAGATTGGGAAGGCAGTCAGCTATTAAAAAAACAATAATTTGCATTATTTGTTTCTGCTACAGATGCTTCTGCACTTTTGGCAGATATGCTGACCTAATAAAGAGTAAGTTGTCTTTAGGCAGCATTACAATTTTTTACGGGAAGTCTTTATATACTCAGATTAATAATTTGTTCTTTTAATCTTTTCTTTTTATAGATCAAGAAACCAAGGCCCAGAAATGCCAAGACTTACTTAACTGAGTCAGAGGCAAAGTGCTAGATTTCAAAGGTAACTGCAGTGTTTTGTGGATAGAATTAGCTGTAAAGATGGGGAAAGGCAGAAAGAATTTTTAAGTTATTTAGAAATGATTAATGTGTTGAGGTCCTGTGGCAAAGAGATGAGGTGGAGGAAGTGTGAAAGGAGAAGGCTGGTTCCTAATTCAGTTTATTTTTTCAATCATACTGAAGAACACTGGATTTGAAATCAGTACACCTGGATTTGAATCTAGCATCTGCCCTTTTACTGCCTGTGTGATCATGGAGAAGCCACTGTATCTCTTTGTGCTAATATATTTTCTTCTGCAAATTGAGGAGGTTGGACTAGAGGAGCACTAAGGTCCCTTTCAGCTCTAAATCCTAAAATGTGAAGATCTTATGATGGGGGGGGGACTGTCCATTTGGAGGCATTCTACTTCAGCCAATAGACAGTACAAATAGTTGACTCTCAACTATCCATTGATAGTTTATCCAAATATTGCTATGAATTGTTACCAACACTGTCACCAGTGACTTTTAAGCACTTTCTTTATCAAATATTAGACTCATCAGATTTATTACATTGTTAGCTCCTTGAGGACAGGGACTGATTTCACCTCTTTTTATATTCCCAGTGCTTAGCACAGTGCCAGTCATATAATGGGTGTAATAAATATTTATTAATTGATTGATTGAATAGGATAAATGCTTTTTGACCTTATCTGAGCTGGCATTGGGACAGAGGCTTTTGAAGCCAAGATAAATATCTTTCTACTTGATATGAAGTGCAAATTAGCATATTTTCATGGAATTTAGTACCTTAGCAAGTAATTGGGTACATCAGAGGTGTCAGACTCAAATAGAATGGGGGTGGACCCTAAACTATACACAAAGATACACATAGGCTGCATAGTGATATCAAAAACCACATCTTAACATTATGTAGATTTTATTCTATTTTTGTTTAATTTGTTAAATATTTACTAATTACATTTTAATCCAGTTTGGGAGCACTCAGCATTGTTGTAGGCCGCATGGGGTCAGGTAGCACGTTTGATACCTCTGTCTATTTTGAGAAATGATTTAGTAAATGCCTACAATTAATTGAGAATTCATTTATTCAAAAGAATAAATAAGTAGTGGACCTGCATAAAGAAATTGAATAGAGGGTCTCAGATAAAGCTCTTGCTAGTCGGTAATTCAAATTTTCTCTCCAAGTCTCAGTTTATCCATCTATAAAATGGGGACAATACTTAAGTTATAGAATTATTGTGAGAAAAAAGTTTTGTGAATAGTAAAATACAATATAAATATGTTATTAATTTTATTTTGTTCAATATATTATCATTCAGTGATACCAACATTGGGTTGTAAATATAAAATCACCTTCTAAAGTTAAATGTAAATTATTTTGGGATCATTCATTATTTTGGCTTTAAAATGTTATTTTTTAAACTAGTGCAGTGGATAGAATTCAGGGCTTGGAGTTAGGAATTCTTGAGTCCACATCCAGACTCAGACACTTACTGGCTGTATGACCTTCCACAAGTCACAACTTCTCCCAACCTCATTTTCCTCACTATAAAATGAAGTGTTTGAACTCAGTGGCCTCTAAGGTCCCCTCTGGCTCTAAATCTTTCCCGAGTTTATGATATACTGTGAAAATAGGGTCTTCATAACAAAATGAAATATTTTGTCAAGCAAAATAATACTGGATTGCGAAGAGAATCATAGTGTTGGCTGCCAGCTTAGACATAATACAGTTAAGGACCCTCATTTTGTTGGTGAGAAAACTAAGGTCCAGAAAAGTTCAGTGATTTGCTCACGGTAAGTCACCTTGCTAATAGCAGAGCCAACACTGGAACCTGGATTTCAGACTTTCAGTTAAGTAGCTGAGAGCAAACTTTTTAAGAGGTGATTTTAAAACATTTTTGCATGTACTTCTGATATGTTAATTTACTAAAGAAGATCTAAAAAGGACCTCTACTTGGAAACACTAGTAGTTAAGACAAGTTACTGCATGTCTTTGAAAGTAATAAACTGTATATATTTTAATATACAATTTAGGGATTTATAATAATTCAGGCTGAATGTCCCCAAATTAGTGACTGGCTAGTACATTGAAATCAACCCAAATAGCTGAGTGCTATAAAAACTTTACCTTATGAGAAGCAGTGTGGCATAGTGACTAGAGAGCTGGTGTCATCGGGAAGAGTTGGGTTTAGTCATACCCTTCTGCATAGTGGTTGGGTGACCCTGGGCAAATTAGATAACCTTTTCAGGCCCCAGGCAACCTGCTGAAGTGCTAAATTGCAGAGCAGGTGCTGAGCTGCTTTGGTAGAAGGAGTTGATACCAATAAATTACAGGTCTGTTGTTGTTTTTTAAAAAAAATATTCCTAGCAAAACTGCCTAGCATAGTGAAGAAAAGCTGGTCTTGGAGTCATAGAGACTTGGATTCAACTCCTCTATTTCTGACACATGTTGTGTGTATGATAATGGGCATGTCATTGAACTTCTCAGGTCCCAAGCAACTGTAAGACTTGAGGCTGTTGACCTGTTAGGAGAATTTCTACACATATACAGTTCTCTGTAGCTGCCTGCTCTAGGCACCTTCCCCATTCTCCCTTGCCGCTTCCTTCTTCCCACAAAAAAAGCCCAGGCTGGGCAAAATATTTGCTCTCTGTTCTATAAGAATAAGGGAGGTGCCAAAATACGATTTATAACCACTGGACTTCACGTTTGTTCAAAGAAACCTTTGGGTTTTTACTAGAGAGACAAATATGTAGCATTTAATGAAAACTCACATTTCCACTATGAAAAAATATTTACATGGCAGAAAGAAAAGTATTATGTCTAGTTATATTGTCACTGTTTCATAAGTAAAGGCAATTTGAAAGTAATTGACAAAATTGAGAAGATCTTGAAAGAGCTGAAGTATAATTTCTGTGCAAGTCAAAATTGAATTCAGCCAACAGGGTATACTGATAGCAGAACTTAGCCTAGGTCATCTGAGGAAATGGAGCAGTAAAGAAAGGATTTGTGAAAAGGATAAATGACAGATGATGGAAGTGTTCAACCACTCGGACATAAACTGGGCCACAGGATGTTAAAAGATTATCAGCTGACCTCTAGGTTTGTGTACGTGGTCGGGGACTGGTTGGTTATACAACATGGACTTTAAAGGAATGAACCAGAAAGGAAACGATTCGTGTCTGCCTTTTGAGTAACACAGAGGAAATGATTGTAGATGTTGACATAAGAGAATGCTTAAGGGAGTGATAGCCATCATAATTCAGTTAGATTGTAATTAGGAATAAAGTGAGATTCAGAAAGTAAAGCTAAGGTACGGTGATTACCGAATTAGAGCAGAGAAAATGTTAAAAGAAAGACAGAGTGAAAGTGTAAAGAACCTAAGGAAGGAGACAAAAGGGAAAAGTAGAAAGTGTTGAAAAATAATCTGTATCTATAAATAGTTAGCAGAATTTTTCTTTTTGTATCCAGGGTAAATGAATTACAAAATGTGATTGAAAGCAAGGAAAATATCACGTGAATAATAAAATTCTGCATGCAGAGGAGGAACTGGAAAGATTACAGAATGAAGTTAAAATAGTGTAAAAATGATAAGAAAAGCAATGTTTGGCAAAAGAAAGTGCTCATTGCACAATAAGTTAATATAAATAAAGTGAAAGTTTTCAAGAGCATATTGAATAAGAGGCCAGTGATGGAGACAACCATCCTCTTAGTTACAGGAAGGGTAATTTATAGGTTGAAGAAGTAGCCACATTGCTAAAAAAAACTAATGCAATTCTTTGAGGTGACAGGAAGTAGGGATTGACCTGTACATCTGGCTTTTATGGGAGGGATAATCTTAGAAACACTAACTAGGGACAAGGTAAAGGTCATGATTGATTTGAGATTTAAGAAATTGTTTTCAAAGGATCAAATCCCAGTAGAATGTATGCTCCTTGAAGGCAGGGACTGTTTTCGTTTTTATTTTTGTATTTCCAGCATTTAGCATAGTGCCCTGCACACAGTAGGTGCTAAATAAATCACATCATGATTGATTTTCTGGGACATTGAATTTGAGGACTTATGAGAATTGTCACGGCAATCTTATATAGGTCTATTTATTTCATTTGGGGAAAAGGTGTTTTGGAATGAGGGATGGACTTCAAATCAGAAGGTCTGGGCTCTAGTAAATGGAAGGAATACAATAAGAAGATAATCTCCTTCCTTTATAGTCCCTAGAACTTGGTAAAGGAGAGGAAAGAGGATACTGAAAAGAAAACATTTTAATTTCCCTGACCAGTGGCTTTAGAACCAGGCCACCTAATCAAAGGCCAGATAATGGAGAGCAAATACAAACTTGAGAATACACACACACACACACACACACACACACACACACACACACACACACACACACATACACAGACACACACAGACACACGAATGATAGGAGAGATTTGCTTTTTGTTCTTTCTTAAAAACAAACAAACAGAACTTTATTGATGCCTTTAAAAAAGCTGATCACAGTAATTTCTTTGTTTTTCTTTTTTTGGAAGCAACTGGAGTTAAGTGACTTGCCCAGGGTCACACAGCTTGTATCTGAGGCTGGATTTGAACTCAGGTCCTCCTGACTCCAGGGCCAGTGCTCTATCCACTGCATCTCCTAGCTGTTCCCACTTTCTTTTTGATCACAGTTTCTGGATATATTGTCCACATTCCACCTCTTACCATCCTGCTCCCGTGATGCTTACTTTATAATAAAGAAAAGATGTATGAAAAATCCAACACAAATGATAAGGCTTGACAGTATATACAACATTCTGCACCCATAATGCCTCACTTCACCAAAAAGAAGAAACTTCTTTGAGTCAGAGATTGGTTATTATAATTACTCAGTGTTTTTTTTTTCTACTTCATTTTGGAGTTTTTTTTTTCATTTACGTTATTGTAGTTATTTTGTATATTTTTCCTGGTTGTGTTTATTTCCTCTTGTATCAGTTTACATGAATGGTTCTATTTTTTCCCTGAATTTCTTATATTCTTCATTTCTTTCAGCATAATATTATGTTGTATTAATATAGCCAAATTTGTCCAGCCATTCTCCCATTGATGGATACTAACTTTGTTTCTAGTTGTTTTTGCTACCACAAAAAGTACTGATAACATTTTTCTATATATAGGGTCTTTCTTTTGGTCTTTGGCTTTCTTGGAGTATATGCCTAGAAGTAGGACCTCTGGATAAAATAATATGAATACTTTAGTGACTTTTCTAGCAGAATCCCAATTGTTTTACAGAATTGTGGAACTGATTTATGTCTTCTGAAACAGTGTGTTAGCATATCTGTCTTCTTACAGTTGTTCCAAAATATTTTTCCCTGAATTTTGTCATCTTTGACAGTTTTCTGGGTGTGAAGTGAAACCTCAGATTTGCTTTTATTGATTTTTTTCTTTTTAGTGATTTGAAGTAGTCTTTCAACTGGTTGTTCATAGTTTGCAGTTCTCTTTTTAGACAATATTTGTTCCTATCCTTTGATCACTTGTCTGTTGGAGAATTTGTCCCTTGTTCTTCATGGAGTGAAGTCTTGATTTGGAATCCTGAGTAACAACTTGGGTAAGATTTTGCCGTCTACATGTGTAAAAAGTTTGCACCTCATTATACTCTCTACTGAGAAATTATTAAGATTATCATTTAAAGATAGCTTTCTCAATTTCTCTAAGGCTTTATAAGGTTCATGAAATGAACATAGCAACTTTGAGAGGGTAGATAGTATAAGTATCACCTCCCAAGTTTTACATATGAGGAAACCGAGACTTAAAGACCTCAAATGACTTCCACAAGGCCACACAGGAAATGAGTCAGAATTAAAGCTCAGGTTTCTCATTCCAAGCACTTTCCCCAAGCCTACATTTAATATGTCATTTATAACAAATAAAACAACTTTTCAATGCTGTGCTGCAATGCAAGAAAGTTGAAGCTCAGATAGTTCAAAATAGCAAATAACACTCAGATCAAATATATTTTATTTAGGAATTTGATTCAATTAAGCAAACATACATTCCTTTCATAACAAAATGAGTGTACTTGATATTCAGGAAATCCACAGCACATAAAGTAAAATGAATGAAGCTGTCTTAAACATCCTTGATATAGGGGATCTCAAGAGCTTAGCTTCTTCCGTATCCAAGCTTCCTGCTCATTTCTCCCCAGATATTCATATTATGCTAGGTAAGGACAGCATCAATGCTCACTCTGCTCTCTAGTCCTTGCCCAGAGAATGCTTGTGTTTAAAAATACTTATTGACATGTACATTCAATTTTAAAATAACAGTTAGCATTTATTTAGTACTTTAAAGCTTGCAAAAAGCCTTACAAGCATCTCATTTTATCCTCACAACAACCCTGGGAGATAGGTGCTATATTATTCCCATTTTACAAGTGAGGAAACTGAGGCAGGCAGAGGTTAAATGACTTGCTTGGGGGTCACATAACCATTATATATTTGAGAATGGATTTAAACCCAGGTCTTCCTGATTCCTAATCTAGTGCACTCTCTACTGTAAAACCCAGCGACCTCACTTTAAAACATCCCATGCACAGTCTTACAGATCTTATGCTCTATAGAGTGGGTGAGGGAAGGTGGAGAGAAAGGAGAAGGATTTACCTCTTATAGAAATCACATTGCTGATTCCTTCCAGAGGATATGATATGCATATTCATGCAATGTTTACATTTCCATGGGTTAAAGTGGATGGATGTATAATTTTTAAAAAATTATCTTTTCTTGGGAAACCTGTTTTTTTTTTTTGCTTTCATTACATTTAAGAAAGGTGTATTAATGACATATAACAATATACTATGAGTTTTTTGAGAGCAGGGATTTTCATTTTTTGTGTTTGAAAACCCAGCACTCTAGCATTGAACTGACATATAGCAAGTGCTTAACAGATACTGATAGATTATATGTAAGATGCCTTCAAATGTAAGTCTAGTAAATTTAGGCTTAAGTGAATATGTAGAAATTATCAGGGGCATCACATATTTTTTGGATGGAGAATTACTGCTGCTATAATAGTAATGTTATGGAGCCAGTCTGGCAGAGTGGATGGAGCACTAGTCCAGTGAATGGAGCATTGGCCTCTAAGTCGGGAAAACCCACTTCTGGCACTTACTATCTGTGTAACCTTAAGCAAATATACTATCCATGCTTCATTTTTACAAGTTGTAAAATGAAGTGGTTAGATGTGATGGTCCCTAGGGTGCCATCCAGCATTTCTAATTTCTAATCCTGTGATTCTATGAGGGTGACAATGCCTTATGCCAAGTGACTGTCCTGGGTTGTAAATGATGTGTTGGGGGATGAGAGACACCTTCGGGTACTTCTAAAATCAGTCCTTGTGAGGAGCACGCACTTAGCCTGATGAATACAGCTGACCCTTATAGCAGTCTATAACAATCAAAGCAAGGTACTTTCAGCATACTAATCCAGTTTCCTTTTCCTTATACTCTTTCTTCATTTTAGGCTAGATGTCCTAGTTAAAATATAAGCTCTCTGAAGGCAGGAACCAGCTTTTTTCCCCACTTAGAATCTTCATTGTATATCAGAAAAACAGAGTGACAATGCTTTGTTAGCCTGAATACTAACTCATGGCTGAATTGTAAGAATGGACTTTTTCTAATACTCCTGGAGCCTTTTGGCAGTCTACTGAGCTAATGAAACTGTTCTGGGCATAGGGAGGATACATGACTGATTGATTATTTTCTATCATTAGGGACAAATATCTCCTCTCCTTCCCATCTCTCCTCCTCCATGTGATTTGTCAGAATAAGTGGTTATTATATTCCCAAACATGTTGTCTGAATTGACTTTTAACTTTACAGGCCAGGTTCACTGTGAATAAATCAAGCTTAGCCCACAATGAAAACAATGCATTTACAATTATACTATAGCTTCTCTAAGGTGATTCTAAGCACATTGTTCCCTTTATTAAGGGGCTTATAGTTTATGTGATTTGCATTGTTAACTTTTTTTTTTAACTTTTAGGCAATTGGGGTTAAGTGACTTGCCCAGGGTCACACAGCTAGTGTTAACTTTTTTTTTTTTAAAGCAATAGTATTTATATTTAAGATGTGAACAAATTGCCAAGTTATTAAATTTTATCTTGTTGGGCGCTTCATCCTTGGGCAAGTCATTGAGAGGCAAGTATTTGGGGCCATGCCAGCTTTGGGTACAGGTACAAGCCAGCAAGGAAGAAGTAAAAGAAAGTAAATAAAATTTCAGGGACTCTCACCTTAACCAAAGTGTGTGGGAAATCATAGGATCATGGACTGAGATCTGGAACTGAGACTGAAGGTATCTATCTTCATGAAAATGATGGGCTTGGACTGGATGGGCTTCATGTAAGTTTTGTACTGTGCATTTCTAAATGAAGTCATGGGGACTAGAGCGGCAAGGGGCCAATGGTCTGGATTTTGGGAGTGCTGGCCCATTCAGATTTGTTCCAAACACTTTCCCACATATTCACCAGCAGCCAAATGAGTGGCTAACAGTTGCAAAGTCTGTGAACTTTCATTTTCAGTTGGGGAAACTGAGGCCTGAGGAGGTCAGGTGCCAAGGTGAGCTTATGGTAAATACCAGAGGTAGGACTTGAAGCCAGGTCATCTGACTCCTGAAACTTTGATCTTTTCATAATACTGTCTTCTGCATGACTCTGCTGCCCAGTCTGCCTACAGGTGGATCACCACCCAGGCCTTCCCAGCTGCTACCACAAAACATATGTAAACAATCTCTGAATAGGATTTATGGATTTGGGACATTTGGCCTTGAATTAGAATGATGATTTCCCCTCTTAATGCATGACCTCAGGTTTTTAACAGAGAGTGTAGGTGTTGGGCTTGACTGAGGGAGAAAGAGCTGGAGTTTGGAGAGAGCTCACAGCTGCAGGCAATCAAACTGAGGATTCCAGAAAGTGGGGGCAGCCTTGAATTAGAAGGGCAGGAGAGGGGGCTGGAGTAGTGTGCAGAGTGAAACCTGGCACTGACTCTGTGGGAATTAATCAGAACTCTACAAATTGGGTTTCTAGGGAATGAACTGAGTGATTTCTGAACCCCTCCTAGATTTGCTCAGAATTCCTATCTTCTCTGGCAGCTTATCTGATGTGTGAAGGCGGAGGGTGGTAAATATCAACTAAATACATAATGACATAGCTGTGCAAAGGCATTTGAAAGGAAAAAGAACACATGTGCAGTCAATTCTTAATTACCTGCTGTAGCTATGGCCAATTTTTCATAGTTCTCTAGGGCTGTAATCCCTTTGGGAAATTTGGGGGACATTGCACAATTTAGGGATTCCCAGGACTCTGCTAGAAACTGCTTTTGCCTCCCCTCCCAGTTACTGACATATTTATATTTTCTATGACTGTTTCCAGGGCTCCATTAGGACAAATGTCTTATATATGGCCCTATCTCCTTTATATAACTATCAAATTTCTTTTTATATGTACAAAGAACCTCTGTATATTCATTGTGAGATTAATGACAGCACTCTCAGATAATGCAAAAAAATAGAACAGATATGAATAAAGCCATAAAATCAGAAGAAATTGCATTTTGATAATGATAGTAATATTTTTATGATTAATTTAAGTAATTATTTTAACAAAATCATATAGCAATTTATTAGATCTATGCCTCCTTCATGAATAGAGTCCTAGGATCATGGATTTGATTTGTGTTTGTATTTGAGTTAGACAAGATCTTAAGGGTCATGTAATCTAGTCCCTTCAAAGGCTGTCCTTCATGCCTGAAAGCAAAGCTCACATGCCGTCTCTTAAGTGAAGCCTACTGATCTCCAGACTGTTAGTAATCTTCTCCCCTCCATACCACCGTTCCCAAGCTACTTTGTGCTTACTCTTTACTTTGGAAATTTCTGTGGATATGTTGCTTCCAATAGGATGTAAAGTCTTTGATGATAAGGACTCCCTTCCTTCCTTCCTTCCTTCCTTCCTTCCTTCCTTCCTTCCTTCCTTCCTTCCTTCCTTCCTTCCTTCGCACCTAATACAGCTTCTAGAACATAATACATGCTTATGCTGAATTGAGTTCAGTGAAGTTTTGCTTTCCACTCTGATCTTTCACTCTTCTGTGTTCAATCAATCTACACATTTATTAAGAATCAATTATGTGACTGGCACTGAGGTTACAAAGACAAAAATTGAAATAATTTCTGCTTTCAAGGATCTTATATACTAGTGGGAGAGACAATGTGGACATATATACAAAGTGTGAATACAACCTTAGAAGAGAATGCACTAACATGATGGGAGGAGCAACATTTGTTTCATGGAGGCTGGATTAATTTCTTCTTAAAGGGGCAGGAAACAATCCTGGAGACTTGATTGTTCCAGGGGACTGGGGCTCAAGCCATTGACCTGGTTTCCTGGTCACCTGGGATATAAGAGGCCTAGCTTATGTGGAGATGTTCCACCTAGGGCTTGATGGAATCTCCACTGCTGCGTGTGTGAATCCATCTTTATGACCAGGTACAAATATGGAGACAGAGGGGAGATTCATCCACTGGATTAGTACTGTATCCTTATTGAATCACTTTTTTATTTTAATCATTAAGTAAACTTCACTTTATTGTATGTTATATGTCCTTGAGTGTTTCATTGTGTTCTATTCTTGAGCCCGACCCATTGGACTGACCAGAATTAGGTTTGAGCTAGTAAAAGCATATAATTTTGAATTTCTTTTATAGCATTTATCATCTTCTGCCTTTTACTAGGTTGTAAGTCCCTTGAAGGAAAGGCATGAATCTTGTTCATCATTTTGTATACCACAATTAGCATGGTTCTCTGTGCATAACTAGTTCTAAAAAATATTTGTTGAGATGAATTTCACGTCAATTTCTCCTACCATGCTCTTAGGCTACCCACTCTCCCTTTTTTGGTCCTTGATCTATGATTTCATTAGTGTAGACAGCTCTAAGTGTGAAATCTCTCTACAATTGCAGATCAGCACGTCTATAAATTATAGTCTTTCCTGGACCACTGAGAGCTTAAGTGACTTGCCCTCTATCTTAGACTATGTTTATTGGATGTAACTGATATTAATGACAATGTCTACTGAAGGTTGCAAATGCTTTCACTTTCATTGTCTCAGTTGATTAATGCTTTAGTAAAACATAGCTAAAAAGGAAAATATGGTATAAAAATCTGATTTTCCATAAGCAGACAAATGACTTGTTTAATGTGTCTGATAATACATGTCAATGTTCACTGCCATTAAGGTGGATAATTGAGAGTAGGTGTTTCCTTAATTGTAATTCCTATCACAACTTTAAGGGAGGAGTGTGTCAGAAACTTTATTCAAATTTTGAGCCGCTGGTCTATGCTAATTTCTTGTTCTTCCTGTCTGTAGGAGCTTAGGGACTAAGTGAAGACACAAGTTTCCTGAACTTTCTAATACTTTGAAGAGCAAAGTTTCCATTTCAAGAATCACCTACTTCTTAAGCAGCCACAGAAGAAAGAAGTGAGAAAAACAAAGGCATGGCTTATATTCCCCATTCCTAATTGCCTATTGTGTGATATACATGCTTTTTAAAACAGTAATTTACAGGGGCAGCCAGGTGGGGCTGTGGATAGAGCAGTGGATAGAACACTGGCCCTGATGTCAGGAGGACTTGAGTTCAAATCCAGCCTCAGACCAAACACTTGATACTTACTAGCTGTGTGACCCTGGGCAAGTCACTTAACCCCAATTGCCTAAAAATTAAAAAAAATAAAACAGTAATTTACAGAAGCAAAAATCTGATAATTATAGCCCCTGGAGGTTTTCTAAGTATTGTTCTATTCTGGGAAGAAACTTTCAATGGGAATGCTTTCCTTGACCCTGCCATTTTCCCAGATCAATGGTGCAATTAGGATACATTATAAAGAATTTGGAACAATTCAAGAGCAGTAGGCTGACCACAGTGATGAGTTTAAAAAAAATCTGACTCAACTCTCCTGCTTCTGTAGCTCCCTATTGCCTCTAGGGTAAAGTAATAAAATTTGATAGCTCTAGCATTGAAAACCCTCCAAAATCGAATTCCAATCTACCTTTCCAGTCTTATTTCCTGTTATATCCCATCTTACATTCTACATTATAGCTAACTCAGACAACTAGCTGCAGTATGCTATCACCTGCTTCTAGACATTCGCACAGGTGACTCATTTGTTGGTGGGATGGCCTCCTTCCTTATTTCAATAATATGGAACCCTTTTCTTCCTTCAAGGTTCAGCTCAGGTGCTCGCCTTTTTGAATTCCATCCCTAATGCTCGAAGTTTAAAGTGATCTCTTCCTCTTCAAATTTTCTAATATCTTTTGATTGGATCTTTCTTTCATCCTCAATTCAATATTCCCCAAGTTGAATTTAGAGTACTTCAGGATTGTGATTTTTAATTTTAATGTTCTCATTACTTGGTACATTGTCCTGCATGTAGCAAGTACTAAATACATATTTGTTGAGTTGCCACTTACTGCCTGTGTGACCTTGGGCAAGCCTCTTAACCTTACTTAACTTCTCTGGGCCTCAGTTTCCTCATTGGGAAAAATGAGGGTGTTAAACTAGATGTCTTCTCATTCTAGATCTTTGATCCTTTGAATTGAGGTAGTTTAGGAGGTGAGATTATGAACTGTAAATTTCTCTTCATAGGATCCAGTAATTTAAGCTAATTTGATTAACCAACTAATATGTGACATAAAAGTGGGATTCTTTTTATGGTTTGGATAATTTGTATTTAAATGATGCTTAATTAGTCTGCTGGAGTTAGAAAGTTCTGCAGTATAACTGACTTATTAAGAGTGATATAGACAGATTTTAAAAACTCATCATTATTGTCAGCCCACTGTTCTTTCACTCTTTCATCTTCTTTATATTGTGCCCTAATAGCACCATTGATCTGGGGAAATGGCAGGGTCAGGGAAAGCATTCTCACTGAAAGTTTCTTCCTAGAGTAGAGCTACATTTGGAAAATCTCCAGGGGCTGTAATTAAATTTTTTTTGCTTCTATAAGGGAATCAGGAATATTAGACATACCTTTATTTTTCTCACTTCTTTCATCTGTGACTGTCCAAGAAGTAGGTAACTTTCATGATTCTTAAAATCAAGTACTCTTTCCTCTAGAGAGGTAGTAATTTTGCTCTAGCAACAAATATTTTTTAGAAAGATCATCACCAAGGTTAAATGAGAGAAAATAGGGAAACACTTCAGCTCCCTGGATCAAAACACTGGATCACTGGGGAGTTTGAAGTAGAAGGAACTTGAAACTAGGATGAAGTACGTCCCATCCAAGAATGGGAAATGCCTTGGTATTGGATGTTGAAAGTTCTCTGCTTTGGTGTGAGAATGCCACCTATGGATAAGTTTGTACAGACAGTTCTGTTTAAAAAATGAATATACTATTAAAGGCCACAGACATGTTTCCTCATGCTTAATGGTTTGGTCATCAATGATTGCAAAATTAATAGTTTTACTATTCAAAGCTAGTATGAAGAGGAGCCATTAGGTTGTTGAGAAGTAAGTCAGGTAGACCATGTAAGTGACTTCTAGCTATGATGGAGAGGCTCATTTTGAGCAAAAGCATGATGTGGGACAAAGAACCTGAGTTTCCAACAATGCCAGGTCTAGAAAACTGGAGGAGAGATTAATGTACATAATTCTGAATTTAAAATGTGTGTTGCAGACACTCAGATCTAAGTTTCTTTCTGTGGATGAGAGGAGATGAAGAAATATCTTTCACCAAACTGAGGGCAAAGAGGGATGCAATGGTTTAGGGAATAAAGCCTCCGAATGATTTAGGCCCTGTGTGAAAGTGACCATAGGACAGTCATTGATTGAAAAAACCACACTGAGCCATAGGCTGGCTCCAGAAAGAACATTTGTTTACATGCTATTGTAACAAACATCTCCCCATGGTGACACCCTCTGAGTTGTCAGTACCTACGTCTCTTTAGAGCATATAAAATTTTAATTTGATTAGCATTAACTTAATTGGAGCCTTTCAAACATTTGAAACATGAGATGGGTTGGAGATCACGTGTTGGTGCTAAACATGGTATATCATGTGAATTATGACCCCTCTTCCTCCACTCCCCCACCTCTGGCTTTGCTTCTGCAAAATAAACAGTTGTCTCTGTATTTGT
The DNA here is from genome assembly GCF_003287225.1 of Phascolarctos cinereus. Classification (NCBI taxonomy): domain Eukaryota; kingdom Metazoa; phylum Chordata; class Mammalia; order Diprotodontia; family Phascolarctidae; genus Phascolarctos; species Phascolarctos cinereus. Next base: position 347,648,269 of record NW_027555847.1, on the reverse strand, counting down.
GTGTCCCATATATTTGTTGATGAGGGATCATAGGATCACAGCTTTAGAGCTGGAGGAGACCTTAGTCTAACCCCCTTATTTGGAAGGAGGAAAACTGAAACCCAGAGATAAGTGACCAACTAAGATTGCACAGGTCACAAATGGCATAGCCATTATCCAAACCCAGGTCCTCTGACATGAAACTTGGGACTCTTTCCACTATACTATTCTGTCTAAAAAGTATAAGTTCCTGGACAGTAGTAGTCATTTCTATTTAGCTGATTTTGTATAAAGTGCAACAAGATAGAGATGGCTCCTTACTACATATAAAGTCTGGTCAATCAATCACTCAACATGCATTCTTTAAAGCTTACTGTGTGCTAGAGACTGAAGACAAAAGTGCAACAGTCCTTTCCCTCAAGGAACTTATATTCTGAAGGGGAAGACAACATGTACATATAGAGGCACATATAAGACACATACAGATCAAATATAAGATAACCTTAGAGGAGAAGAGACTAACTGCTGATGACTTACACTCTGCAGACAGGAAAAGCCTTCCACAGTGTGTGGTGATTGTGGTAATTAAAAGATATGGGGGCTCCAGGAGGCAGAGGTGTGAAGGAAAACCATTCCAAGTAGAGAGACAGTCAGTACAGAGGCTAGAGTTTGGAGATGGAGAATCACAAGGAACAGCAAGCAGAACAGGATGGATGGATTAGACAGAGTGTGGACAAGAGGAATCTCTAGGTAGGGTAGAAATGTAGGAAGAAACTAAGTTGTAAAGAATGATCACCAAATAGAGGAGTTTACATTTGATGGAAGAGGTAATAGGGAGACACAGGACTTTAATGAGTCAAGGGTCAACATGACTAGACTTAGGAAATCACTTTGGTAGGTTTGTGCAGCACTCTTTTACAAAGTTTTTAATAAACTAGAGACCTCTAGATTATAAGAAAATTTTGGCTTGCTAGATTTTTTTCCTCTTGCATTCTTTTAGATAGAAGATATATATATATATATATATATATATATATATATATATATATATGTATGTGTGTGTGTTTTTGTGTATATATACATATGTATATGTATATACACATACACACATACACATATGCACACACACACACACATATATATAATATACATACATATTCACACTTATATACATACACATAGACCCATAGTTGATGTGTGTGGGTGTATGTATGGAAAATCTTAGTGCAATTTAAAGCTTTAAAGCTCAGTAAGACTTTTGGGACACCCCATAGGATAATGAAATGACCAAATACCTAGGAATTATTATTACTTTAAAAAATTTTATTTTCAGTTTGTGGAATAAAACAAGCATTTCCTTAAGACAGTATAAAATGATTACACATGAAACTGCAACTCTATTATGTACAACTTTTAAATATATGATAGTCATGTAAATTTCCTTTTTTTCTCTCCCCTCACTACAGATGGCTACCATTAGATACAAATGTTTGTTTGTGTGTGTGTGTGTGTGTGTATACATACTTTTATTTATCAGATCTTTCTCTGGATGCAGATAGTATTCCTTCATATGTCCTTTGTGGTTAATTTGGGTATTTATAATAGTAAAAATGACTTATTTACCCCAAATTCTTAAAACAATATTGCTGTTACTACATACAGTGTTCTCTTGAAGCATCTTCCAGATTATGTCCAAGATACAGTCCTAATTCAGCCTCATATTCTAAAACTTTAATTTATGTACAACACTCTACACTAAGAAATGATGCTCACCGTAAGAGTCTTCTAGTATTGCAAGGACATCAATTGTCAATATTCAGTTGTGTTCTCTAGACTGTACTTAATACATTTTAGAATGAATTTCAGCAGGTGCTGAATTTTTTTTCAAAAGGGTTTTCTGGTTAACCTGAAGATAACCAGATAATTAAATTGAATAGAACACTCTATTTCTCAATTATTATTCTGAACCAAAGTTTACTTTATTATGACATAGAAACCAAAGCAATCAGTTTATCCACTGTGGAAAAGCAGTCATAGAATCATAGACTTTTAGAATTGGAAGGAATCTAAAAGGTCATTTATTCCAACCTGGTCAAGAATCTGATCAATAAGATTCCAAACAAGTAGACACCAGTGATTATGATTGAGAAATTACTCCTTTTTAAAGACGCCTATTTGAGTATTAGTAGAAAGTTTTTCTTATGCCAACTTGAAGCCCTACTCTTTGCTCCTTCTACCTGTTGTGACTAAAAAGTGTAGCCTTGTGTAGTCTGGCAGGGTTGACTGTATAAGACAGGGGTGGGGAACCTGTGGCCTTCTAGGACCTTGGGTGTGGCCTTTTGGCTGAGTCCAAATTTTAGAACAAATCTGTTTATTAAGGGGATTTGTTCTGTGAAATTTGGATTTAGTCAAAGGGCACAGATTCCCCACCCATGGTATAAGGTATAGAGAAAGCAAAACCTTTTTACTCTTCCTTGGCTGCCCCCTACCCTTGGAATGTATATGGGTCAGACCTTTTCAATGAGTCCTGTTTCTTCTTCCTCTCACCTGGACCTACTTCCCTCATTACCATCCTTATTTCCTGCTAAGGAGGGATATCTTCTGAGCATGTGTGGGGAGGAAATCAATGAGCAGGATAGAATAATTTAACAGTGTGCATTTTCCTTCACTAGGCATCAGTGACTATGGGCTTGCTTGTCTTAGAAAGAAGGGCAGAAAAATCCTGAATGGGTTTTCCCCTGCTTTATGACTTTTATAAAAATTAATTAATCAAAATCATTGGATTCTTTCATCTGTTACCTTGGATTGAAGCTGTTTGTCCTGTCTTTTTGTCTTGTCATTATCTCTGTATACCACATGCCATTCACTGTTTCTCCCCTTCAGTCCCCAGTTTGCAATTTAGGAGATACATACATACATACATACATACATACATACATACATACATACATACGTATATGTGTATATGTGTGTATACACACACACACATACATACAGAGAGAGTTACCATAGAGAGGACGTTATCTATAGTGAGTTGTCTTTGAAGTACTACACAAATCAGGAATTCTGTGCAAAGAACAGAGTTACTTTATTCTCAATCTCTATAATCTCAAGCAATGGAAGAGAGAAGAAAAGGGCATCATAGCTTACTACTGCCTTTCTTTGTCTTCTGGAAAGGAACAGTTAGGTCATACCTATCAGGACCCTGGTCTTTTGGAGGTCTTAGTCCAGACAGCTAGTAAAATGCCAGTTGTCTAACCAATTACTTCAGCATCCATAAGTGTCTAATCACCAGGCTAGCCTTACTTCCATCCATCTCTTCCTTACTTGCTTAACTGGTCTTGACTTGATTCCCCAATGGCAAGCAAAATTCAAAAACAAAAACTCCTTATGCTTACTGGTTATCAATTCAAGGTCACACAAGTCTTAGTCCCTGACAGAATGGGACTAAATGGAACAGAGTTCTCAAAGACCTCCTCTTTCGGCAGAGATCCACCTTTATAGGCCTCCAAGCAAAGCAAAACAAATCCACATGAAAACCTTTCAGAAATTTGATGACAGAGAAATGGGCTGTCTTGGGAGGTGGTGGCATCTTTTCATAGGAGGTCTTCTAGGCAGAAGTTGGATGATCACTTAGCTCTGTGATGCTTTACTGAGAAATCCTTTTTGAATATGGATTGGATAGGATGGCTGCTAAGGTTGTTTCCAACTCTAAAAAAATATTGTGTGTATGTGGCAGTAAACATTTCTTCTATATCATTTCATGAAGAAGACTTCATGAAGTCTTCTCTTCTCCATGCTAAACATCCTCAGTTCCTTCAACTGATTCTTCTAAATGGTATGGTTTTGAATCCTTTTGCCATTCTCAGAGGTAATAGAGCTGCTAAACTGTTGATTGACAAAGATAAAACTGTAGTTTTATAGAGATAGGTAATGGGACCTTGAAGTCCAGTGGAAGCTGGAAAGAGATTAAAGTTACTTGGATCTAATGAGAAGATTTGAGATTTGATTGGAACCTTGGGATTTATAATAGGTTTTAAAACCTTTTGATGTCAGCTACATGCTCCTCTACCCAGGCTGGTAACTTTATTGATAATTTGCTGGCTAAGATATGTGTAGGGCTTAGAAAAATGATGATGATAGGAGGTGATTATAAGTATTTATGGCCTTTCATTTAAACCCAGGAATCTTAAGTGACAGCTGTTTGAGAAGCTTGTCAGTCAATTAAGTGGTTTGAGATTCTGCCAATGGTTTAAAAACCTGTGGTTTGGGTAAGTTTGCAGTCACTGGGGCCCTGACAGTCTCCCCACAGCTCTCTCATTTCCATCCGAAACCACTGTTTTGCTGGGTCAGGAGGATGCACTACAGACGTCTTGACCCTGTTGTTTATTTCTGAGGGTAAAAAAATCACAATGGAGCTTAGATCTGAGTGTGCTTGTCAAATTGATTAAAGCCTTTCATGGCCAACAGAGCAGTTAGAACTCAAATAGTGGGCTGTCCCTTGCTGGTCCCTCCATAGGAAAGAGATAGGGTTAATGGTCTTGGAGGGTTAATGCATCTATTTTACCATTACAATTCTATCCCTACTGTCTAAAACAAACAAAAACAAACACAAAGAAGAGTAAAGATTTAATTATTGTTTCAGCTGACGTTTATTAGAGGCCTACTATATACAAAGCATTACACTGAGTGCCATTAAGATATGTAATACTAATAGACATTTATATAATGCCTTAAGATTTGCGTAGTGCTCTACATACCTATTCTCATTATCTCACAAAAATTCTGTGAACTAAGTACCATTGTTTTTGTTGTTCAGCCTTTTCTGTTGCATCTGACTCTTTGTGAAGCAATTTGGGGTTTTCTTGGCAGAGACACTGGAGTGGCTTGCCATTTCCTTTTCCAGCTCGTTTTACAGATGAGAACCTGAGGCAAATAGGGTTAAGTGACTTACCCAGGGTCACACAGCTGGAAGAGTCAGATGTCAGATTTGAAATCAGGAAGATAAGTCTTCTTGACTCGAGGCTGGGCACTCTGTCCTCTGTGCCACCTAGCTGCCCCTAGGTAATATTATTATCTCTGTTTTATAGATAAGGAAACTGATGCTCTGATTGGTCAGGTGAGCTAGTAAGTGTCTGAGACAGGATTCTAAAACAGTTCTTTCCAGAACCCACTCTTTCCATTATGCCTTAATGACATCCAGGGAAGTAACCCTTGTGGAAATAGGACCTGGCAATTGTTTCTGCCATTCTTGCCTTCTTAGCAGTCATAGCTACTGAAGACCCAGAAAAGAAAATTCTTTAAAGTTCCTGGCATTTTCAAATGGTTGAACGTCAGAAATAAAGACAGTTTTAGATAGTTGCCTGGGAGCACTGAAAGGTTAAGGGACTTGCCCAGAGCCATTCAATCAGTATATCAGAAGTGAGACTTGAACCCTGATCTTCCTAAGGCTAACTCCCTACCTAGACTACTGCCTCTAAAATTTTTTGTGTAATAAAACAAAATGGAGGTAATCAATTCATATCCTTTGTTTGGTCCTTGACTTCCCCCTACTTACCTAGAACTACAGTTTCAAACATGTTCGCCTTTGTTAATGAGTTCTGCAGTCAAACAGGAAACCTGCCTTATCAGTGTCTGTCATTACACCATCAGCCTAAGAAGCCTAACCAGGAAGTACAAAGGACATCTCCAAGCATGAAAATGCCCTCCGTAACCCTAACCTGATATGTCTGTAGTCAAGCCTTCCACAGTAGATCACTCTTTAGTATCACACCAGCATCTTCTCTCTCAGCTCCACATTTATCAGCAGAGAAACACAAACATTGCAGCTTCATAGGTACACAGTGTCCCCACACCTATTGCAGTTTAGGGCAACAGTGACCTAGGCCCTGGTCCAAACCACCCATGGACAGTCTTTGATGTTCTAAGGTTCACGTATTTAAACACCATGTGTTTGAAGTGCAAGTCCACTGATAAAGACTTCATAAAAATCTGTATAAGGGAAGCTATACAGTTGCCTCAGACAGAAGAGAAATGAGCTAAGGAAACACTTTATGAAGCCATATTTTTAAGACAATCCTGAAGCCTCCTTCCTTCTCCTCCCTCCCTCCTTTCTTCCTTTGCCCTGCTTTATCTCCAAGTCTGACATTGACTAGACATTCATTGGTTCTGGGAAAAGAGTGGAATGCCTAATTGACAGTGGAAATGAAGTCTCCTCTTTCTATAGCTAAAGAAAATATAAGACATTGATAATTCAGCAATGAATTCCCACCACAAAGCAGATGACTTTCCAATTTGAACTGAGCATTTTGAGAGCAGGGGATAAATAATAGAAGAAGATGAATCAGGTAATGGATGGATTGGAATAATAATAACAAGCATTTACATTTGCATAGTTCATTAAGTAAGTCGAAAGTCTTAAGTTTTAATTTTTCAGCCACACTGCTGACTCGTTGTGCCTGTTTGAATCTTCATTAGAATTATAACATTTTGAAGCTGGACTGTTCTTTAGGGATCAGTTTGTCATATTCCCCCACTTTAGAGATGTGAATTGCTGTTAGAGACTTTGAGTTCAGAGAGGTATAATTAACTTTAATTTCAAATGAAGGGTAGTAGTGATGGGAGAGGAAGACAGATCTAAGATTGTGCTATGAGTACATATTTCTCTAAATTCCTTGGGGACTTCTTTATTCTGATGTGACTAGTACATAGTAGACACTCAATAAAATGCTTGTAGACTGTGTTTGGGGATGTTTTGGGAAATATGTGAATGAGATAATCAGCCATATATTCTTCCTTCATATAGGACCAGTTTTAAAATCTTGGAATTTCATTACTGATTACTTTAATTACTTTATTTGGTATTTGGGTCAATTTGAACCTTTAAAAGAAAAAAAATTTTTCTATATTATACCTCAATCTATAGAAAAAATGCCAAGAATATAGAGTGGCTGCATTTTAGGATATGTTTCCAGTAACACAGCTTTACTGTTTGACTAGCAAGCAAACAGGCCTACTGAGGAAAACAAATAAACAAAAAGTCAAATAAACAGCCCCCTTTCCAAAACCTTAACTGAGTTGTTCCAATTTGGCCAGATTTCTGGGAAGCAGATGGGGAAGTGTCTTTGGAAATTTCTTGGCCTTCCTTCATTTTTTTTCTTTAAAATGGTCAAGGCCTTTTATTTACCAAACAGTGTAAGCAGATGAAAGTAAAACTTCCTTAGAGTTCTAAATTTTGTCCCAGTTAATCTTTCAGGAGTGTTGAAAACAGGGCTTTAATTAGCAATTTTATCAGTTAACCCAGTCACTCATCTCCAGGTCTTATCTGATACCTTGGTAGTGCAGGCACTTAGGGACTTCAGAAAAAGGCCGACTTGTCAGTGTGACAGTTGAGAGGAGTTTTACGGAGGGGAAAAAAGAGATCTCAGCAATGGACTGCATTAAATGGAACCTGATACCAATCCAAAAGGAATTATCTCACCAAAGTAACCTAGAATAGTAGTTGATTCCTCTTGTATTTCTCCATAATCCTCTATGGTATGTCACCGTTCGTAATAAAGACATGTCAATGGTCTCTTATCGTGTGAAAATAGGACTTGAAATTAGTGAAACTTCTCAGTTAAGTTAGACACTGATTAAGTGGAAGGCAACGTGCCCTCAATTGTGCTTTCCATTGCCAAAAACTAAGAAGAAACCAAAAATGGGTATATAGCTGAGAAAAAAAAGGTGCTGAATTGTACTATCACCTGGAATAAACCATGACCTCTCAGCAAATGAAAAAAAAAAACTAAACACATTTAAACTATTAAAACAAGATTCATCATTTTATTATCTTAAGATGAACCCGTTATCACTGCAATGGCAGAGTAAGTAAAAGAAAAAAAAAAACTACATAAGGGTATACTAGAGCCAAGAAGATATTTATGCTTGCCTAAGCAGTTCTGATGATTTGAGAGTTGAAATGTTTATGCTTTTGTTCACTTAGATAATATACTTAAGACATCTATGTTAAACAACAGATAATCACAGTGGTGTACAGAGGGTGTGATGTAGTTGCAGTTGGTATTTGAGGGCTATTAAAACAAACTTAGAAGGCTCTGAACACAATTTGACAATTTTATGTTTCCCATCCCATAAAGCAAAGGCAAAGCAATCACTTTAGTGACTTTCACTGGAAACCACACTCCAGGCTTTAGATTTATTGCTAAAAGGAGGAAAAACTTGTTTTCATGGAGAAGCAGCCTGTTAGAACAAGAGTTCAGTAGACCTTAAGTATAACTTATTTTGTGTCTTTATTTTGCTTTTAACCAAAGGAAAAAATTGGAGTTTTTATGCAATGGCTGTCATTTTGTTTTCTATTCTCTATATATTCTTTCATCCCTTTATCCTCATTCCCAATCCTAAAATAACTGCAAGAGTAATATTCCCCAGAAGGGTATCGATGTCATGGCAATTGTTTCAATAATGAGGTTAGTTCAGCTCCTTGGATTTCTACCAGCTCCATAGCCCTTCTTTCTAAGAGAAATGTGTCTTGCCTAAAGCACTGTCACAGGCAGACAAACTGAGTGTCACAACACTCTCTAAACCTCCAGAAGGCTGGAATGTTAGCTGCCTCCCCTTTATTTATTGAGATGCAGGACAACTGTTAGCAAACAAAATGTGAGGGCAGGCTGCCAGAGCTATTCTTCTACAGATAAACTTGAGAAATTCAGAGACATTGACAGGAGATTTGAACCTCAAAGTTGGGCCAAGCCGGAGATGAGATAACTGATGCAAAATCTTGTGCTATCTTTTAGGGGTAAAGGTCCCTTGGTGATCCTTACATGCATGCACACATGCGAGCTCATGCGCATGTGCGCACGCACACACACATACACACAGACACATTTTTAAAGAGGTGAATTCTGAGTGCAAGAATGACACTTTGGAACACAAAACTATTCATAGAATGGCCAAAAGGCTATTATAGAGAGGTAGCTTGCATCAAGAAAATAGTAAGGAAATGCACCAACATAACAAGGTAAATACCTCTGTATCCTTAGGTACACAGCCTTCATCTGATGAATATCATTAAGGTTAACCTTTCATTGTCTTCCTTTCCTTAAATTCTTTCCGTATCTCAAACCAGTCAAAGGGTTTGGAGAGGTAACAAAATCAACATCAAGTATTTTAAAATTTGCAAAGCTTTTTGCTTATTATGGCTTGTCAGGCAGGGAGCATTATTCCCTGGATTTAAGGATGAGAAACCTGAGATCCTAGGAGGTGAAGTGACCTGGCCCAGGTCTGCTAGCTAGCGAGTAGTAATGTCAACTTTTAAAATGAGGTCTCCCAAGTGCAGACCTACCACTATTTTTACTACACCACCTACTTTTTCACATTAGGCTTATGCTTTCTGGAAATTGTTATTTATAAGTCCTAGCTAAAATCCCACCTTCTATGGGAAGCCTTTCCTAATCCTTCTTAATTCTAGTTCTCCTCTCTGTTGATTTTTTCCTGTTTATCCTGTATATAGCTTGTTTGCACATAATTGTTTTCATGCTATCTTCCTCCTTAGAATACGAGCTCCTCAAAGGCAGGAATTGTCTTTTGCCTTTCTTTGTATCCCTAGCACTTAGCACTGTGCCTAGCATGTAGAAAGCTACTTGATAAATGGGGGGCAGCTAGGTGGCACAGTGGACAGAGCACCAGCCCTAGATTCAGGAGGACCTGATTCAAATCCAGCCTCAGACACGTAACACTTACTAGCTGTGTGACCCTGGGCAAGACGCTTAATCCCATTGCCTAGTCCCCCAAAAAATGTTTATTGACTGATGTGATTTAAATCATTGACATCTTTACTGAAACTAAACAAGAGGCTAGCTTTAATAAATCAATGGACAATATTAAACAATTTGATTCAATTAACATTTATAAATGACAAAGCTAATCAATATATAAAAAAAAAATCTCATGTTATGCACAGTATTCTACACCCATGGACCCCTAGCTCTTTAAAGGAGCAAGGGAAGAAGCTTGGTCTTTATGATTTTGCAACATTTAATTTCAATTGTTTTGTGGTTGTTTTTCCCCCCATTTATATGCAATAGCAACTGTGAATGTTATTTTCCTGGATCTGCTTACTTTATTTTGTATCAGTTCATACAAATCTTTCTATGCTTTTCAGTGTTGCCTTTTAAAGTATTGAAAAGCTGCAGAAGTGAAAACAAATTTACAGAAATCTGGTTGTGAGACTCAGATAAGCCACATCATCTCAAGAGCCTTCATGGTTGAATTTGGCAGGAAGATTAAGAAGAGATGAAAGTGGAACACATGTCAGTTTTCCTAAATATCAGTCTTCTTTATTGGTGACAGAGGAGCCACAACATTTGGACCTTATCACTTTAGTCCCCAGTATGCAGAGAAGTAGAAATGGCATTTAGGAAGATGATTATGTGATAAATAGCTTGAGGTTAGACTACGAATATACTGAGGCAGTCCATTTGGAAATGACACAATCGTGAAAATACTGCGGGATGACTTTATAGACTATCTTAAGGAGAGAAAGCCATCGAAAAGAAAAAAAAGAATGATACGAACAGGCCATTATAGTGGCTGTTATCAACTACTGACATCTAAACACACATATAATTTTCTCATACTTACACAAAATCTTAGAGAATAATCTACAGGTGCAACAAAAGTATCCCTGACAACATGCAAGAAGGGAATGTGCAGCTTCTTGGCTATAATTCTCCATAGCATAGCATGTCTTCTATAAACATACAATTGCTTGGAAAGTACAGTGAGTACAATATATTGCTGTGTTTATTTATTACAAAAATTCAAAATATTTGTTTAGTACAAAAAGAAATATTTGACTCATCAAAGCAAAATGTAGCCTTATAGGTTACATTTCATACGTTAAGAGCATACAAGATTCTTTGATAAAGGAGACCACAGAGATAACTTTGTTCATTGTCCCTCCAGTTATGAACATCACAGAAAACAAAAAACAAGCAAATGTATTCTGACCAAAGCCACTTGACATTGTTAAGAAGGATGTTTTATACGAGGTCCAAAAGGAAGATGGATAGATGATGAAATCGTCAAAGTGTTCTCATTTGTGGGTGATATTGTCCTAATTACATCAAACATCAGGACATCGCAGGGCTTTCTCAGTAAGACCATGATTATTCAAAAGAGATTACCATAACAATTCATACAGGAAAGCTAATACTTTCTAGATGTTGACATGAAGTTTGACTGACAATCTACTGAGCTGCTTCAGGAGTGCATAAATCTTGTGGGAGTGCAGCTGATTGGCAATTAGATAGATCCATAACTGAATAAAGGGGAAGAAAGTGAATGGATAAGTGAACAATTTATGAATAAACAAGAGACAGAGAGCAGAATGAGGTATAAAATGGATAATTTCAATTACATTACATCAAAAAAGTTTTGTACAAATAAAACAAATGTTGCCAAGATCATCAGGAAAGTAGGAAATTGGGAAAAAAATTTATATAAAGTTTCTCAGAAAAAGGTCTCATATCTCAAATACATAAAGAACTTTGTCAAATCTATAAGAATATGAGTCATTCCTCAACTGATAAATGGCCAAAGGATATGAACAGGCAGTTTTGCAATGAAGAAACCAAAATAATTTATAAGTATATGAAAAAATTCTCTAACTCATGATCAATTACCATAATCCAAATTAAAAAAACCTTGAAATATCATTTTATACCTATCAAACTGGCTAATACAATTGAAGGGGAAAGCAAGAAATGTTGGAGGGGATGTAGAAAAATTAGGATACTAATTCACTGTTGCTTGAATTGTAAACTGATCCAACCATTTTGGAGAGCAAGCTGGAATTATGTCCAAAGAGTTATTAAACTACACTATACTCTTTGACCCAGCAATACCATTAGTAGGTCTATTTGCAAAGATAATTACGGAAAAAGGAAAAGAAGCTATATATTCTAAAATATTTATAGCAGTTCTTTTTGTGGTGGCAAAGAATTGGACATTGAGGGGATGCCCATCAATTGGGGAATGGCTCAACAAGTTGTGGTAGGTGATTGTGATGGAATAATACTGTGATATAAGAAATGATAAGCTTAATATATACAGTAATAACAATAATTTTAAGAACAACTTTGAGAGAATAAATCATTTTGACTATTACATATACCCAAATTAACTACAAAGGACCTATGAAGGAAGACATGATCTATATCCAGAGAAAGTACTGATAAATAGAAGTATGTATAGAATGATTTTACATATAATTAACATACATATATTTATATATTCATATTTATGTCTAATCATAGCCATCTCTAGGGTGGGGAGGATAGAAAAAAAGAAAAATTGTGTGATAACTTTATTATATATTTAAAAGGAATAGCAAATTATATGTAATAGATTTGTAGTTTCATGTGTAGTCATCATTTTTATTATACTGTGTTACAGAAATGCTTGTTTTATTCCATAAATTTCAAGTAAAATAAATAAAAATTTTAAAAAGAGTCAGAAAACAAATGGACTGCATTTGGGAATCTGCCTAGTTTTTTTTTTTTAATAATGCTGTCCCCCAGCACAAAAACCCTTTCTTCAATGCAATGTCCCTCTGACAGTGACATATGGTCACAAATCCTGAACGTCATGGTCTCTGAGAAATCCACTTTGTGGGTGATCTAAAGAATAGTGGAGATATGCATCGAGGGCAGAGCAGCTTGCCCACATTTTCAAAGGCAATCTAGGCTTAAGAAGTGGTTTAAGGTATATTATTGAGGAAATGTATAAATGGAGAAGAAATTGGGTCAGTCATGTGGCAAGAGCAAAAGATGACAAATGGCCTAACTGAATGCTCCACTGATACCTATAAAAATTAGAGGCCTTGAAGAAAGCCCTCATTTGATGTCTTGGTGCTCTCTACAATTCTCTAAGGCTAAAAGTTGCAGAGAAGGCATGGACCTGTGCTAGCAGAAAAGTTTCCTCACCTAGATGTTCTCTGTACTCAATGAAACCACAGATGTGTATCTGGACCAATTCCTAGGCTACTCTATGTCATGACACTGTAATAGGTTAGCTTTTGTCTTATCTTACCAGGGCCCAGGTCCAGTTGTCACTTCTTTATGTGTTATCTTCCTCCACTAGAATGAAAGCTTGTTGAGGTCCAGGACTGTCTTGCTTGTATTTCTATAACCCTCTGTGGGCAGTAGTACTTAAGAAATGTTTTTCTTTTATTGTTTCTTCCTTCTTTCCTTCTTTCTTTTCCTTCCTTAAGAAATGTCTACCTTCGTTTGTTCGTTCGTTTGTTCGTTCATTCGTTCCTTCCTTCCTTCCTCATTCCCTCCCTCCTTCCTTCCTCATTCCCTCCCTCCTTTTTTCTTGCATCTATCTATCTATCTATCTATCTATCTATCTATCTATCTATCTATCTATCTATCTATCTATATTTCTTTCTATTTATCTATCTACCTATCTATCTATCATCCATCATCTATTGGTCCTCTAGCATTATTTAGGCAATGTAAATCATACTGTTAGGAATAGAGAACCAGCCTCATACTCAGGAAGACTTGGGCTCAAGTCCTGCTTCTGAGGTACACACAAGCTTTGTGAAAAGAAATTTTCTGAGACTATAAATTGCAGAGAAGTTGCTGATCTGCATTGGTAGAAGGAGTTTCCTCTTCAGTTGTTCTCTATAACATTGAAATAAGAAGTCTGGGCTAATTTTTTATTAATGGGATAGACTTTATGGATTGGCAACCTCAAGGAACTCTAATGCGCCTGGAAGGCATGGTCTATTATGTCACTCCCAATTTTAGCTTTTGCTTGCCAGTATCGTCGTCTTTGATCTCTGGGAGAACAGGAGAGCACTTGTCACTCCAGTGGGACCAAAAAGAGCTTTCGATCTCTGCACCTGTGCCCACAAGTCAGAGAGCAGAGCAGGGCTTTTGACTTCATATGGGGCCAACTTTCACAAGCTCATTTGCTCCCAGTGAACTAAAGACATCTTCTAGACAAGCTTCTTTACTCAATATAAAGTGCCATAACTGTGATACCACACTGAAACCTCTTTTGAACATCCCAGTAGCCTTTTCAGATGCTTTAATCACAATCCTGAGTCCAACTTGTGCCAGTGACATGCTTGAAAGGGCCTCTTTTCTGAACCCTATGAACCACAAACACCAAGACTGAGTCAATGTAAATGGCTACAAAATAAAACAACAGATCACTGCAGCTAAAACAAACAAACAAACATACAAACAAAAACAAAAACAAAAACACCCCAAATGTTCTGGGAAAGTAGCAGGCACTCAGTAAACATCTATTGCCAGATGGGTATTTTGATGTCATTTTCCGCAGTTTTGCTCCCCAATTGAAAACCACTAAAAGTTAAAGGACAGTGTCTTCTTTCTGTAAATTCCTATTAGTGTTTTGACTGCACGTTATTGTACATTGAGGGTTTAAAAAATTAATGAATGAAAAATAATTTTCCACATGCTCTTGAAGTAAGGGGGAGGGGTAATCCACAAGAGTTTGTGTTGCCATGGTGAAAGGCTTTGAACTAGGAGTCAGGAGACCCTGGTTCTCATTTCAACTTGGCAGCTACTTAGTTGTGCAATTATGGGTCAGGCACACACAGCTTTACACATGGTTAAGTACTCAGTAGATTTTTTTTGTTTATTGAGACAAATCACTTAATCTTTCAGCACCTCAGTTTCCTCTTCTTAAAATGAGAGTCAGAATACCTTACAGGGTTGTTGTGAAGAGAACATTTTTTATTCTTCTTCCTTCTCAACACTTTAAAGAAATTCTAGAAAAAAAGTACCATATAATCCCAAATGTACAAAGTCTTATTATTACTGATGAATTTAAGGAATATATATGGGATAATAATGCAGAAGAATAATAATCTAAGGCTTTGAGCATGTTCACCTTAAGCAAAAACCTTTTGTAAGATTGATTTAAAGCTGGAAAAAAACTTTTGAATTTACCTCAATTTTCAAAAATGTTTTCTAAGAATATCCTATGTTTGAGGCATCATGCTAGGTGCTGGTAATGCAAAAACAGAAGTGAAAAGGTCTAGTCTTTGAGGAACTTAACAATCTAGTAACGGAAGACAATGCTACTTTTACATATGTAAGTATGTACAAAACACATAATGAATGAATGAATAAATGACACAACGTTTGTTAAATACTATGCACAAGAAATGTGCTAAGTATTTGGGATTAAACTAGAAAAGCAAGGCAGTGCCCTTTCTCAAGGCTCTAACTGGTTGAGAAAACACACATAGAATATTTTCTGGATGGATGGAATTGGCTGGAGGTCCTTAGGATGCCATTTGGTAAGGCAGTGGATAAGGCTCAGGAGTCTGCCGAGTGTATTTATTTGTAGGGCAGGTGGCAAGTTCTACAGGTTCTTCATCTCCCTGGAAGGCTTGTAGTTGTCGACTAACCACTCATCCAAGTCGAGTGAGTGGCCATGTCACACATCATTTATACAAAATAGATACAAGATAATTTGGAGGACAGTCTTTGTGTATAAGGGAATACTTGAGCTGAATTTTAAAGGAATCTAAGGATTCTAAGGGGTAGATGTGAGTAAAGAGAGCAGTTCACATGGGAGGCAGACTGTGCAAAGTCAGGGAGATAGGCTATGGAATCCTGTGTGCAAATGCTGTGTAAGAATAAAACAAAGCAATTTCGAGGGGGAGAGAATCTAGTCCAGCCCTATCATTTTACAAATGAAGGAACAGATCTAGCAAGGTTAGTAGCTTGCCATGGTCATACTGCCACATACCGTAAGGCTCTGGTCAGCATTGATCTCCAAGAAGCCTCCATTGATTGTGGGTTTAAGTCAGTTATTATCAGTGGAGCTAAGGATTGTATCTACCTGTAGCGTGAGGGATTTCCTTAGACTTCCTCAATGTACCTCCATGCCACTCCAATATATTGTCCTAGCATCTCTAGCGCTACTCTTCCTGGGCTCGCTGCATCGATGCTAGAGCTCAACTTCTTACTGCTCCCTGTGGAGATACCCGCAAAGCAGGTTTCTGGACAAGACCTAGTCCAACACTTAAACTTCACTTAACTGGGGCAGCTAGGTGGTGCAATGGACAGAGCTCTGGCCTTGGGGTCAGGAGGACTTGATTTTAAATCCGGCCTCAGACACTTGACACTTGCTAGCTGTGTGACCCTGGGCAAGTCATTTAACCCTGATTGCCTTGCCCCAAACAAAAAACAAACTAACAAAAAACCAAACTTCATGTACTGCCTAACACAACTTGGTTTTTACTCTAGGATCTAGTCTAGGACCTGATTCTCAGACACCAGACATTTTCCCTTCATTCTAAGAGCACTAGGTACCAGGCCCCTCCCCTGACAGGACCAGAGCCCCCAATCCTAGGCCTTGTCCTCAAGAACCTATTCAAGGGCTAAAGATTCAGATTCCAGACCTCTTGCTGCTAGGACTCCACTTATAGGAAGGACTATTGAAACCGGGTCCAAAGTCTTTGATTTTCTAGTACTTGAAAGATAACTGATTCACAGGATTTCTTAGGTTTGGGGTGGGTGGGAGCTCTTGCCATAAGGTTTTATATCCTTTTTCTGTGGCTAGTTAACTCCCACCTCTTATTCTCCCACTTTCAGTGAAGTAGGACCTTTGAACCTCATTGCCCATTCTTTCATCCCTATTTATCTCTGTCCTATCCCTTGCAAGTCCCAATCCAGCTTTGCCTACCCTCTCTAAAGAACAATCTTCATCTTGGACTTCCTTCTCCTCTCCCATTCCTTTTATGCTGTGGAACTCACACTAAGATATGGTTTGCCCCCCAGAAGACACTGCATTTTTGGCCATTATTTTCAGTATTAAATGAACCTATTCTTATATTTCTGACATATTGGTCCAGGGGAAACAGGCCTACTCGTTGCTTCCTTTTATAACTTCTATAATTTTCCATCGCTGGCATCCTCAGTAATATCTCTTTGATTGAAGGTTAATTCGATCTAGGTAGTTGGGGGGCAGTTATCTACTGGTGTTGAGGTAACGTTCTGACCCTGGCTCTGGAAATAGCAGTGGCCTTCAGACCAAAGAGCCTCCTCCCAGTTCTTGTGCCATAGTCATCATTCAGGTAAACAACCTCTGTGGAGAAGAGGCTAATCATCCTTGCCATGACTACCAATAACTGATACCAAAAGGCCAGAAAACTCAAGGGACCCAGGAATAGTAGCATCTTGCAGACCACTAACCCTGCTCCCACCCTAGCCCCTGAAGTCATCCTCCATCCTTTTTGGAGAAAGGGCCAGCTCTCCCTACAGATGCCAATTTAAAGGCAGATAAACCAGACTAGCTGAAGCGGAAAGGCACCCTGAGGGTGAGACAGGAGGCAGCTTGTATTAGGCAAGCCAGACCACCTTGAGCACAGCACCACCTCCAAGTATCGACTAACTTCTACAAACCACTGGTGGTATAGTCCTGCCTCCTTAGCAACCACAGCTACCAAAGACCACAAAAAGAAAGGTCTTGCTTCAATGACGTTGCTACTGCAAAATAATAAAACCTCGGAAATGGATACGGTTTGATTGGGGTAAGTGATAATAAAGAAGGTTTATTATCATTTGCTTTGCTGCTGTTCCCCTAAGGACCGTGGGACTTTTGTACCCAACTTGCTTGCAGGCGAAACCTCCCGTATGTGTTGTCTCTTCAGAGTAGAATATGAGCTCTTTGAGAACAGGAATTGTCCTGCTTTTTAATTGGTAGTGCTTAGTACAGTGCTTTGTACGCAGTGAATCCTTAATAAGTGCTTTTTCATCAGTTGATTAGTTCTCTCCTTTCTTCAGGAGTTTAACATCTGGTTCACAGTTTTCCTTTCCCATCCAATCATTACCCTCATACTTAGAGACTTCTGTATACATAGCAATTTCTATGATTTCCATCAGCACCATGATTTCCCAGTTTAGCAGTTTCCTCAACTCCCATGACCTGCCCCTTCATTTCAAAACCTCAGGGGCAGCTAGGTGGCACAGTGGATAGAGCAACGGCTCTGGAGTCAGGAGGACCTGAGTTCAAATCCGGCCTCAGACACATAACACTCACTAACTGTGTGACTCTGGGCAAGTCACTTAACTCCAATTGCCTCACAAGCAAACAAACAAACAAACAAAAAAAACCTCAGCCACACACAGGGACATTTATACCCTTAATCTCCCTAACACTGTTAAAGATTTTACTGCTATAATAAAGAATTCTGAAATGTGTCCATATGGATATGGCCTCAGTCTTTCCCTATTCTTCAACCCATTCTTTGTCCTTACCATGATCCTTAGTCCCTCTACCTTTCCCTGATTTCTTAGCTTATCACTCCTCCAGTTTCATTTTCCTGCATTCCCAACCTTGAACTTATTGTTAAACAATTTAACTTGATAGTGTCCCTTACTCTCAAATTCCTTGCCCCTTTGTCATCATTGCTCAAGAGAACCATTATTCATGCCTTGCTAAATCCTAGTCCTTGGTTGACTCCACCATCTGCTTTTACTCATGTGTTGCTGAATATTCTGGAGAAATCTTGAAACTATGTTGCCTGGGTCCACTATAAACTTTCGTTCTCCAACTGCAACTGGGCTTTCACTGCTTCGTTTTACTCTTATTTAAGTGACTCCCTGTTATACCCCCTATGAAGGCAGTTCTAAATCTTCTCTTCTCTCCTCAGACCTCTCACACTATATCTTGTTCCCTCCCTCTGAGGAGAAGTCTTTGGTTCATATTTTAATGACTTTTAATAGACTCATAGGATCTTAGGATCATAGACTTAAAGCTGGAAGTGACCTTAGAAGCCATGTGGTCCAGCTCTCTTATTTTAAAGATGAGTAAACTGAGGCCCAAGGAATGTTGTATATTGTATTTAATTATCTGTGTACATGTTGTTTCTCCCAATAGAATGTAAATTCCATGAGGGTAGGATTGTTTCATTTTTGTGTTTGTATCTTCAGTACCTGGTACAATTCCTGGTGCGTTGTAGACCCTTGATAAATGCTTGTTGTTTGAGTGATTGTTTGATTTGTTGTAGCAAAGCTACTTTACTCCCAATTCATTTCTCTTTTCTTTGTATCACATTGCTTCTTCTGTGGTGCACTGAGCATTGCTGTACATAGCATATCATGTCTCAAAAATCATGAGAGTTACCCCCTCACTAGTGATGAGAGATAACTTTTAACAGAGATAGGAGCCATCTTCATACAGTTCCACAAGCATCCTCTAGTAGTATTTGGTAAACACTAAACACTGTACAAATGAAACTGAATGAACATAGTCCCTGACCTTTAGGAATTTAGGATTGCAAACAGATATCATCAACTTGGAAAAATATATGAAAGGCTGTATAAACATTGAGAAATAATAAATACACAAAGTACTTACATATTGTACAAATATTTGAACAAGCTCAGTATAACTAATAGGGTATAATACACATGAAAAATGGGTGCAGGGCAGCCTTCCTTGTATTCTACCTCCTGGGCAGTTTTCTCCTACCGTGCCCCAAAGAAATAGACTCTTTTTTTTTTTTTTTGGCAAGAACTCTGATCCCCTTTCCTTCGATTCATTTATGGTATCCTTCTCCACAAGTATAGTACAACCTTACTATGGTGTGTTGAGATATTGGAGGGACAAAATGTGTACAATTATATCAAGTATAGTTATACTATCTCTCATTACTCAAGTTAGCTTGACTTAGTTTAATTAATTAAATTGGGCTTTTAAAAATGTATTTTTGATATCACAGTTTGTTATCCCCAGTTTGTTGTTATTAGTCCTAATAACCCTAATTCTCTGGTTGTCCAGTCCTTTCTTGCTCATATTCAAGTTTATCCCTCAGTTCCAGGTCTAACCTGATTTTTCCATACCAACCTAACTCTAACTAAGAGCTTCTATTCTCCATGAAGAAATAAGGTCCCTTCTGTCTGGGTTCTCTAATTCTTACCTTTTCAAATAGGCCTCACTTCTTTGCAAGAAGTCCTCTGATATCCTTAATGATGATGATTCTCCAGGTCCAACTAAAAGAAACCTTCCTAAATTAGTCTTTATTTTTCTCTTCTAGAACAAACACATGTGTTATTGCCTTAATTAACTCCTCTTTTTTCCCTGTTCTTCCATTACCAAGACTTTTAGGATATCTCTGCCTTGTTCTACCTATTACCATTCACTTACATGCAATATAAATGTGTAGAATTCTATTTCCCCCATTAAGTTGTTCCTATAACATATGTAACAGTGCTTGCACATTGTAGGTAAATAAATAAACTATAAATAAGTAAATAAGAATACATATTTGCTAACTGACTGAATGATAGGGCTGACAGCATGAAATTTCTTGTTCATGTTCCTGATTCATTCTCATCTTTAATGAAATAAAATGGTTTTGATGCCTCAGAGTGAACGTAAATAGCAATTGTTTCTGTTATGGCCAGAAACTCTGAGGGTCTTCCTCGCTCGGAATGATTCTTTTGTGAAGGCAACTTAGGCCATCTTTTGCCTCAATTCTTACCTAGCCTTAATTACTGAATAGGCATTGCCTTAGACAAACTGACACCTGGGGAAAACTGTAGCTTAAAAAGGCCAAGGTCTCCTACTGCATCAGGACCATCGCCAGTTGTCTTGATGTATGTTTTTCCACTGGACTCTGAAGACCTGGAGGACAGAATGAGATTGATGACTTTGAATAGCTTTGCCTCACTTAAATCTAATCTACTCCCAAGTCAAGGCATCTCCCTCATGATATCATTGGTCCTCTTCAAGAATGAAGGACAAACAACAACAACAACAACTATAAGCAAACAATACCTGAGCATTCAATGCTTTTTGTACAGCCAGATATTAATAATCATAATCTAAAATCGGCCTGTATTTCTGATCTTCTGGAAAGGTTTTGACCTTGGCCAATCTGGATATATTTCAGTACTTTGATGGAGTGGAATCCCACCAATAGAAGGATTTTCTCTAAAAGTCTAGATCTCAACATGTCCATGGCTTCACGTAAGTCTTTCACTTGAAATCTGCCCAAGTTGATGAGGATCTTCCACGATATCTCTTGCCATTGTGTGGGATCCAGTGGATCACATAAGCTATACCTCAGCTGAATAAATAAATGAATGAATTAAAAAGCTTTTGTTAAACATTTACTTTGTTCTAGAAATTCTGCTAAGCCTTGGCTTTTTCCTCCCTCTCACTATGTGGAACTATTCTAGGTTACTGATGCTAAAATTTTTAGGATTTGAGGTACTCTGTTATTGTTTGATTTTAAGATGTTCAACACACTTCCAAAAATTTGGATTTTTGGAACACCATTTGAAATAATTGGAGACATGATGTGGTGTCAAAAGCCAGGGCTGGTTATTATAAAAAAGCAATGGAGGGAAAGGCTTATGTGCAAAAAAATTATACTTATAAATTTTCACTTATATAAGTGGAACAAAATATTATTCTGCCACAAGATATTATGAATGTGAATAATTCAGAGAAATTTGGGAAGACTTACATTAACTAAAGCAGAGTAGGGAATGTTAGAGACAGAATCAAGGGAATAATTTATACAATGACCACAATAGTGTGAAAGAAAGAACATTAAAAGACATTAGAGAGAAGGATAACAAGTCATGTTTTTAGGCCTTCAGTTAATCAATTAGTAAATACTGATTACTAGGTAGCTTTTTTATAGAGCTTGAAGTTTTGCAAACTGCTTTCTGTGTTATCACATTTGATTCTCCCAATAACCTTGGGAGGTAGGTGCTATTATTACCCCCATTTTACAGATGAGGAAACTGTGGCTGAGAGAGAATAAATGATTTTCCCAGGGTCACACAGCTAATAAATGTCTGAGGCAGGATTTAAAATCAGATTTTTGTAGCTCCAACACTCTATTTAGTTCAGTAAATATTTATTAAGTACCCTTAAGTTACTTAAAAAAATTAATTTATTTTGATTTATCAACCATCACTTCCATAAGCTTTTGAGTTTTAAATTTTTCTCCCCCTCTCTCCCCCCTCCCTCCCAAAGACAGTGCACAATCTGATATAGGCTATACATATACATTCCTATTAAACATATTTTCACGTTAGTGATATTGTAAGTAAGAATTAGAACCAATAGGAGGAGCCACCAGAAAGAGGAAACAAAACATAACAGAAGAAAAAAAAATAGCAAATGGTATGCTTTGATCTGTATTCAAACTCCATAGTTCTTTCTTTGGATGTGGATAGCATTTTCCCTCATGAGGCCTTTGGAGATGTCTTAGATCCTTTTATTGCTGAGAAGGGTTAAGTCTATCAACATTAATTATTGCCCAACGTGGCTGTTACTGTGTACAAAGTCCTCTTGGTTCTGCTCACTTCACTCAGCATCAGACCATACAAGTCTTTCCAGGTTTTTCTGAACTCTGCCTGTTCATCATTTCTTATAGCACAATAGTATTCCATTACATTCATATACCATTCATATTCAGCCATTCCCCGATTGATGGGCATCCTCTCAATTTCCAAGTCTTTGCCACCACATAAAGAGCTGCTATAAATATGTTTGTACATGCTAGTCCTTTTCCCATTTGTATTATCTCTTTGGGATATAGCCCTAGAAGTGCTATTGCTGGGTCAAACCACAAATTAACATTATCTATGTTGTATTTTTTTTATTTTTGAGGCAATTGGTTGTGCCCAGGGTCACACAGCTAGTAAGAGTCTGAGGCCAGACTTGAACTCAGGTCCTCCTGAATCCAGGGCCAATGCCCTATCCACTGCACTACCTAGCTGCCTCAGGTTACTTCTTATTAGGTGCTGGGGATACAAGTGTAAAGAATGTACTGGACCTTTTATTGGAGTCAGGCGATGGAACGTTTGTGCTTGGTTGTCTGGGACTCTGGTTCTTTCTCTGACATTGAGTGACTTTGTGAGCCTCCTCAAGTCATGAACTTCCCTGTGTCATATTCTTTCATCTATAAAAAGGAAATCATAACAGTTGTACTGCCCACCTTGAAGGTATGGTGAGAGGAAAGCTGTTTAATGATAAAATGTGATACAATGGGGAGCTACTACAGTTGTTAGGACGATTGTTATTATGATAGCCACACCTGCTCTCATGGATGGCACCCACTGGGATGGTGAATTCCGTATTATGTGCCGCCAAACACTGAAAAGATTGGATTAATTTTGAATTGTTATGCATTGTGGGCTTTCCTGCATTCTTAATGCACATTATGGATGTGGAACAAGTGGTAACCCTTTCTTTATGCCTTAGGGTTATGATGATGAACATCAAAAGCTGCCCTGTATCTCAGGACAAGGATGTTCTCCAGAACTACTGAAGATTGCAAGGTTGTGAGTTCTTTTTTGATACCTCTTTTGTCTCTTTCTTTGGTGATCGGTTGCCCTGTCACAGTGTCCTCAGGGTGTTATTCAAGTTTACGCCTAGCTAGCTTTTGGGGGAAGGCCTGCAGATGGTCCTACCTTTCCTTTGAGACAGCTGTGGTGCATCAAAAATAAATAGCATGGTCTTTGGAATCAGAGGACCCTGGGTTAAAATTCATTTACTTCCTGTAATGTTGCCTCACTTCTCTGGGCCTCAGTTTTCCCAGCTGTTAAAATGAAAGGGTTGGCTTAAGTGACCTCCAACATTCCTTCCAGCTCTAAATCTATGATTCGATGCTCCTATCAGAATCACAGAGTGGGCCCCATTGTGGAAAGGAAAGCACTTTGTAAACCTTAAAGCACCATTTAAACGGGAGTTGTTATAGGCTTTGTGACAGCAGTTTGCTGCTCAGAGGCCTTTTTAGCTTATTTGCGGTTTCACAGCTATGTTCTGGATGGTTGAGGTTGCTGGAAGGCTGACCTATGGATAAGTGAGACATTTAACCATGCTCTCTTTCTGAGTCTAAAGTAATTTTTTTTCGCCTCAGGCTGAGACACCTCTGGAATCACTTAGAAACAGTTGTATGTGCTCAGTGCCAACAGTCAACTACTGAGGTGGTTAGCTCTAACCAGACAAGCCACGGGGCAATGGGGATTGTGCCCAAACTTGGATATCCTAATCTGGATTCTGTTGGCTGGCATTGACAATGATAGAAGTGGATTACTGTGATTACTCCTCTTGGGTTTGTGAAAATATGAAACAAATGCAGCAGAACGACAACCTCTTCGATTTCAGTAGTTGAAATACTTCCTTCCTTCATCAGTATGGGCGCTCCCCCTGCTGATACAAATTGCAGCCTCTTTATGATAGCAGACAATTTTATAAGTTGCTAGGACTTCAAGGTCTAATAATAAATAACGTTGTTAAGATTAATTAAAAATAAAAAAATA
Organism: Phascolarctos cinereus; assembly: GCF_003287225.1. NCBI lineage: Eukaryota > Metazoa > Chordata > Mammalia > Diprotodontia > Phascolarctidae > Phascolarctos > Phascolarctos cinereus. The sequence continues at coordinate 347,623,949 of NW_027555847.1, read as the reverse complement.
AAAAAAGATATTCCCTATACTCAAGGAGCTTACATTATGATGGTAGAAGACCACACTTAGGGAGCTGAAAAGCTGGTGTGGGGTGGGGTGGTGGTGAAGTCAGGAGAAGGAAGGATGCCTAGTTTGGCACTTTTCTCAAAATGGAGGTTCTAGGAGGAACTCACCAATGCAAGAAGGGACATGTAGGCCAGAAGGCCGCTGAAAGATGATGGCATAGTATGGAGGAGAATGAGGAACGGTTGGCCAGAGGCCCTTGCTGAGAGGAAGAATAGAGGTTGCTTTGCCTGAACTTGAAACCTTTCAACTTGTTATTCTCCATACAGGACGTGTCTCTAGCCTCCATTCCTTTGCACAGGCTAGTTTCTATGCCTGGATTGCTCTCCCCCATCACCTCTTCCTTTTTGAATTCTGAGCTTCATCCTTGACTCAGCTCATGTACCACCTCCTATGTGAAACCTTTCCCAACCCCCTAGTCATTAGTACTTTCCCTTGCTCCAAGTACCTGTGCATATATTTTGCGTTTACTTCTTTGTGTACCTTTTGTCCCTGCAATAGAATAAAAACTCTTTGAAGGCAAGGGTTCTTCCTTCCTTCCTTCCTTCCTTCCTTCCTTCCTTCCTTCCTTCCTTCCTTCCTTCCTTCCTTCCTTCCTTCCTTCCTTCCTTCCTTCCTTCCCTCCCTCCCTCCCTCCCTTCTTTCTTTCTTTCTTTCTTTCTTTCTTTCTTTCTTTCTTTCTTTCTTTCTTTCTTTCTTTCTTTCTTTCTTTCTTTCTTTCTTTCTTTCTTTCTTTCTTTCTTTCTTTCTTTCTTTCTTTCTTTCTTTCTTTTTCATCTCTATAGCCTCACATAGTATTTGGTACACTGTAGGCACTTAATAAATGTTTGTTAAATTGAACTGAAGTGAATTTCTCTCTTGGTGGGACCTGCCAGAGCTTGTATCCTACTGGAACAATCTTTGAAATGCCAGGATTACTTCCATTCTGTGATAATATATCACAGCAGGGTTTTAGGTGGGGTATTGGTGTTCTATAAATGTTAAATAATAGTGATAATTGGCATCTATAAAAATGGGAATGATAATATAAGGTGTGTGTGCACGTATATGTATTATTGTGTGTTTGTACTGTGTTGTCCGTGTAGGTTATATGTGTCCAGATTTGGCCAAATGGAGGCATGAGTCTGGTCACTATGGTCTCCTCAGAAAGGGAGTACTAGTCTAAAATTACATCTTTTTGCCTCCCCCCCCCCCCCGGATATTGTTAAGTTCAAGCTGTGATCCTGATTGCTATCCCTTAACAGGGAAGCAGTACACTGAGCCACATATCCAAAGCTAGACTCATTTCCAACCAAATGCAAGTTATACAAAGACCACATGTAGTGAATATCGAATAAACCCATTTATCTAAGCTGAGAGCAAAGTGAAATCAGAAAAGTTACGCAGATGAGAATGTATCAGACAATACAGAGTGAATGAACTCTCTCACTGTCAGTGAGGTGTCTCAGCTCAACTCAGTCTCACCCAAAGGGAATTCCCTGAAGTCTCTAGAGTGGTAAGTTGTTATAGAGACTTGATTGAGGTGCTGGTTCCTCTACATGTTGGCCTCTTTCAGAGTCCTCTCCCTGAAGAAAATGGGGAATCGTGAGTCTTCTTTTTCAAAGCTGGAAGACATCTCATGGGCCTCTCCTCTCCCAAGCTCTTGCCAACTCTTTCCCTGATAAAGGAATGGAGAAGTGAATAATTAATTTCCATCAATGAGGAGATTTATGCAAACAGATTTTGAGCCCTTTGTTATAATAATAAATGGTACCTACCTCAAATCTGAAATTGATACGTATTGTTGTTGTTGTTACTAGGCTCCTTGAGAGCAGGGGCAATTTCTTTTCTTGTTTTTGTAACCTCAGTACCTAGCACAATGTCTGGTGCTTGTTGATTGATTGAGCTTAATGTCTTTAGCTGGGTCTTCAAAGGGCAAGCATCAAGGTCAAGTCTGTTATCCATGTCTGACACACTGTTGAACTGCAGTTCTCTATCCCTGATTGCTCCTCTAATAACTAGACATTTTCCATTTTCTATTTATCGAGGATCTAACTTTTAGTCAGATTGGTTAAAATTCCTTTATTTATGCCCAAATTAATCGCCATGTATAAATGAAGGAAGTGGTTTCCCATGTGATGTGATAAAAGCAGGCACTAACATCTTCCCCCCCACCACCACCCCAAACCCCCATTTTCACCATTAGATTCACCTTTGGGTTAATGCATCAACTTGTTTTCAACTTGCCTTAAAGTGGAAATCTTTTATTTGGGTTTAAAACTCACTAACATTATCCACAAATGACTGATTCGTAAAACTTGGTTACCCAGAACTTTTAGGACAGTGCTGTCAGTGTCCAATACTGACATTTTGGCATCTTGGGACAAAGGTCTAACCATACAACCCTTGTTATGGTTATGGATACTTGAAAAGTAGGTAAAGATGGACCCAAATCAAGGAGGCAAAGAAGGCAAGGAGGCCTCCTCTGTAGTTTTATCTTTGATCATTTCTGTTATATCCTTGAGTGACTTTTTGAGTTTTTTATCTCTTCTTTAATCATACAAGCTTTTAAAAAAACTTTTATGTTTTCAATGAACATTTAATGTATCTCCCTCCCATCCTTTACTTTATTGAAAAGAAAGAAAAGTTAACCTTTCTCACATTGGTCATGTCCAAAATATATATACATACACATATATATACACACACACACACACACACACATATATAACACACACACATACACACACGTGTGTATATATATATGTATATATATATACACACACACACGTGTATACACACACACACACACACACACACATATATATATATATATATATATATATATATATAGATACATACACATATATACCTATATACATAGAGTCTACCATCTTTCTCTCAGGAGGTGAGATGAATGCTAACTCATCACTTCTCTGGAATCACGGTTGGTTGTTGCATTGATCAAAGTGCTTAAGTATTTCAAAGTTTATACAATATTGATATTATATAATTTCCCCCCTTGTTTTGCTGACTTCATTCTTCATTAGTTTATCAAAGTTTTCAGATTTCTCTGAAATTAACCCTTTGTCATTTCATATGGCTGAATAGCATTCAATTATAGCTTTTTACCATAATTTGTTCAGCTAATTGATAGTCATCCCTTTAGCTTCTAGTTCCTTGGTACTACAAAAAGAGCTGATATATATGTATATATATATACATTTTTATATCTGTATATGTGTGTATATATGCAAACACAATACATATAGTCATACAAGCACACATGCATATGCATATACAACATAGACTTATACATACATGCATGTACATACACATGGTCAAATATGCACATGTTTGTGCATATGTACACATGGGTATCTATATGTAGGTGTATATGTATACACACACACACATATACACACATATACATACACATACCCATGTGTAATGTTCTTTTTCCTCTTTCTTTAATTTTTTGGAGTATAGACCTAGTAATGGATCTCTGGATGGAAGTGTATACCCAGTTTAGTAAATTTTGGGGCACAGTTATAAATTGCTTTTCAGGATAGCTGTACCACTTCCCAATTTCATCAACAATGTATGTATTAATGTACTTGTTTTCCTGCAGACCCTCCAGCAGGTTATTTTCCATTTTTATCATGTTTACCAAGAGGTGTGAGGTGGAACCTCAGAACTGCTTTAATTTGCATTTCTCTAATTATTGGTGATTTAGAGCATTTTTTTTTGAATATGGCTGTTGATAGTCTAGAACTGTTCCTTCATGTCCTTTGACCATTTATCTATTGGGAAATGGCTCTTATTCTTATATATTTGAATCAGTTCCTTATATATCTTGGAAATGAGACCTTTATCAGAGAAATTTGTTGCAAAGATTCCCCCCCACCTCCTTTTCCACCATTTATCATTTCCATTTTAATTTCACCTATATTGGTTTTCAGATATAAGGCTTTTTAAACTACTAATCTTGACTTTCCCTAAACTGTAGAATTCTTATGTTGATAATTTGCTCCTCATAATTTTTATTTTTTAGGGGAATCTGCAACGTGTTTTTCTTATGCTGCAGGGTCTAGTTTGAAAAGAATAAGAGTAAAGGATACTCAGCTTGAGTGACTTTGGGCTTCCATTATTTTACATGAGAACTTTGGGACCTGGAAACTCAAAATGAGCATAGATGCGCTAATGTACATGAAATATGAAAATGAAAAGGCTTGTGGAAATCTGTCCTAGATTGAGGTCTTCATGAAGAGTCACTGCAGAGTCTCTGGGTCGGGGCAGAGGTATGTGCCAGCTCTCACTGCTTTCATGTACCCTATGTTTCTTTGAATCCTTTCAGTGCCATGTGGTTTTCATCAGATAAGCTCTGAAAAATCTTTTTCTTTCTGTCTTGCAGTCTGGGTTGAGAAGTACAAGCAATTTCAGAGTTGGCTAAAGGCTCCACTAAGTGCTGTTTGTTGTTTCATAGTCAATAAATCTGAAATCTGCCAGATTATTGTGGTATCTTCACATGTATCTATATCTGAAGTGCTGTTCATGCCAGTTGTCTTTTCTGCTGCCATGTGGCAGTTTCAATTTGTAGCTAGATATGACCTGCCTCACCTGACCTTATTGCTCACATCAGTCTTAAATTCTAAAAGTAAGTGGTCCTTAAAGTCTAAAAGTGGGTGGTCCTCATGATTAGCTCTGATTTCGGGTACTTTAATCAGTTCATAGCTCAAGAGGTCCAGCACACAAGCTTCTGGAAGGGATTAAAAAAAAAGCACTCTTTAAATAAAAGCAATTTAGTCTTTTGATATGCTTTTGTTAGAATTTCTTTATGAATATTCATCTCTTAAGAGCTGAAAGATGAGTAATCTGCCTGGGGTCAGAATGAATCCCCACTATCTGAAAAAAAGAAAGCAAAACAAAACATACGTATATCTATGCAATACAGTCTAGGACTAGAGGCTAGAGTCTACTTATGAATTCATTGGTCCTGGAAAGTTCCAGGTGGAGTGAATTCCTCTGCCAATATAGGTCAGCATCTTCTCTGTAACTTGGAGATTAAGAGAGCCACATATACATATGTATATATTTGGAGTCTACACAGTTAGATAAAGAGAACAAGAAAAAAGTCAGGGTGAAATAGAGGATTGGAGTACAAAAGACCTAGGTTCAAGTCCCACTTCTGACACATACTGACCATGTGACCCTGGACGAGTTACCTAGTACTCTAGGTTACTCTTTAAAAATTTAAGTCGCAAAGCAGGAACACTGGTTGAGGAGGCTCCTCATCAGAATCTCCCCAGAGCATTAAATTCAGAGATATAGTTGTTAGCCCTCTTTCTTTTGTTAAATCACACACACACACACACTTTTTTAAGCTATAAAACTGAGGTTGTTTGCTGTATAATTATCTTTCTTGCTGTGTTGAAATGTTTGAGTTTGTTGGTTGTTAATTTCATGATAAAAGACTTTCTTTTTTTGTGAGGCAATCAGGGTTAAGTGACTTGTCCAGGGTCACACAGCTAGTGAGTATCATGTATCTGAGGTTGGATTTGAACTCATCCTCCTGACTCCAGGGTGGGTGCTCTATCCATTGCATCATATAGCTGCCCCTCAAAAAAAAGAGACATTTTTGAAAAAGGTTTAGTTTTTAAAGTTGATCAAGATATGGGTGGGTTAAGGTGGCAGAGGAACAGTTTCACCAACTGGGGAATATGCATGTATATTAGCACACGAAGGAAGTCTCTACTTCTCTAACTTTTTGTTACCTCCCTTGGGTTTCCTCTCACTTTTTAGTAGGCTTGCTCTAACATTATTATCAGACTCCTTCCTATATATGTATAAATACAGGGAAATAATAAAGGTACTAATTTAGTTGGGACTCCATGAGTACAGACCGTAGTAATTCCAGGCTTTTCTATCCTATGTACTCTTGTCTAGTTCCTACATAGAGGATACACCTATTTGCTTTTCCCCAGGCTTTTAACATCCTCAGAGATGCTGGTATAGCAGACTGTCCCCTTAATTGTTTTTCATTTTCTTTTTGAGGTCATATAAGTCCTTGATACCTCTTATAGTACTTCTCCTTGGGAATTTGTTGCAAACTGAAACGATATAGCATTTTTCTTGTTTGGGACAGTACTAGGTAGAAAATAATTTGTTGTTTTATATTTTTCTGATTTGAAAACAAAAACAAAACAAAACAAAAAACCCCTCAGACAATGGTTTCATTGGTATAGGTCAAATCTATCTACTAATGCCAATTACCTCCTGCTCTGTCACTGGCAATCTTAGAAAGTTGCCTTGGACAATGAGAGATTAAGTAACTTGTTCAAGGTCAGTAATATACAAAGTGTGTCATAACATAGTTATTCTATTTTTGTATTCTCTTTTGTCCTGTTTGCTTTTTTTCCCTGTGCATCTAAAATATTTAATTGATGCTTTCACCTCCACCCCACTATCCTATCACAACACAATAACCTGCAATCCCTCTCTTTACACCCATATTCCTCCAACCAGACTGCAATTATGCCAATAGTAGAGAAAACCACCCTGCCTCAATTATTTGTGCAATTTTCTTTCATTTTCCGAAGCAACATAGCACAATTTTCTCTGGATTGAAAGAATTTGTCTTGACAATGTTGGTTTCCACACTTTCTGATTTTTGCATAGGTCTCTAATTGAAGTGTGGAATGTATAAATAATAAATTATAAATAATTTAAGTCCATAATCATCAAGAACTCCTGAGCAAGTCTTTATGATTTTAAAAAGGCAAATGGAAACAGTGCAGACATTCATTAATATTTGTTTCATGTCTTTTAAAAATGTCTTTGGCCTTTATACTTTCCCTTACTCATGATTAAGTTGCCTGGAAAGCTTTAGTTTCAGGTGAGATTTAAAAAAAGAAAATCTGATGAACTTTAACAAGAAGTGGTGTTTTGTGATTGGGAATAATATGTGACTGTAAGCTCCTTGAGGACAGGGATTGCTTTATTCTTGTCTTCATATCCCCAGTGCCTGGCACACAGCAGGTGTCTTATATATGCTTCTTGCTTTGTATTGCATTGACTTGAGTCCAGGTATCACCAAGAAAATCTATAAAAAGATAGGGAGGTCTTGCTCTTGGGCATTTTGCTCCTTAAAAATATGGATACACACACACACATAGACACACACACACACATGCACACATACATATATAGTTGAGGTTGAGTGCACAAAAGGCCCACACAGGGGACAATTGTTAGGTAGCTTTGGCTAGTTTCCATGTAAAATGATTATAGTCAGTAAGAGAGCTCCCCTCCCTTATTTAAGCCACAAAAGGGCTTTCCTGCAGATTTCATTAGGGAGTCACATGACACCTCATTCACAGTTGTTAAAAATGTGTAAAAAGTCATTGCATGGAAAAAGCTTTTAGGAGCATAAAGCAGCCAGGATAGATCATGTAACAGCCTAAACATGTGACATGTCCTCAGATAACTAAAGCCACAGCCAATAACTGCCTCTGGAATCTGCTGAGGAGTAGCTGCCATGGCTAGCAAATCCACTTCCCTGTTTGGTATCTAGTGGAGGTGCTGCTGACTGCTGACATGGGTCATCCACGTGGTCTTACAGAATGTACTGGGAGCTAAAGGAAATGACACTTACTGTCCCAACAAAGTCTCTCATTCATCTCACGTGTGGAGATAGATACTTTCATATCATGTAACAAACATAAATTTAATTTCATTCTGCTTTTTCTTCAGCAGAAAGAAACCATTCAGATAATCTCTTGTTTCAGCTGTGTTCAGTTTCTCAGGTCTTGACCATGGAATTAAATGTGTTTATAATTGATTAATCTGAGAAAAGGAGCTGTTTATCCTGCGAAAGTGTATTTCTTTTAGAGAGGTAACGTTAAGTTGAATCAATAGCATTTATTAAGTGACTACAATGTGTCAGGCACTGTGCTGAGTACTAGAGATACAAAATAAAATGAAAACAAAAAGCAAAAAATCCCCTCAAAAAAACCAAAAACAATGGGGCAAATGGAGTGGTGGAGAGAAGGCCACACTTAATGTCTAGAAGACCTGGATTCAAGTCCTGTTTTTGGCCTATACTATCTGTGGCCTTAATCTTAATTAATCTAATTAAGTGATCTTAAGTAACTTCATCTCTCAATTCCTCAGGCAATTCTCTAATAACATAGGTTTACAAATGAGTTGCTGATCTGCATGGTGCTGGGAGCTCCCCATAAAAAGTTCTCTTTAAATTTATGAAATCACATACCTATAACAAAAAACAAATGTAGTTTAGATATAATTTGGATCTTGACTCAAAAAGATAATCGTTTTTCCAAGCTAACATTTCATGCTTGGTAAGCTATATTCTTTGGGATCTTCCCAAAGATCTCATATTTTAGAGTCTTTGTTAATCCTGAAAACAGGATTAAGAAGTTCTTTAGCTCTAAATAGCTAGCATACAATTACTAGTCTGTAGGGTGGGGTGGCAAAGACTCAGAATGCAATACAAATATGTCTGGGAGAACTATGAATGAGATAATGTAGAAGAGTATACCTGGGAAACTATAAAGACCCATGCAAATGTAAGGGATGATGTTGATTACTGTTATTTTATTATTGTTTGACCTAAATGGCCATGCTAGGCTTTGGTGCTGTGTGCAGTCCTTTACTTGGAAAAGTCAGCTCAACAGTGTTTCTTATTGGGCAAAGCAGGGGGCCCCTGAGGTAAAATATAGGAGTGTAAAATGATCTCACTTGAAGGTCAACTGAAAAATAGGAGCCCTGTTTCCTTGCTCCATTCTCTTTGGGGCTCTCTGAAAGAGACGATTCTTGGAATATCAAGTTCAGGTCAGCAGCTGTTGATTTAGTGGCAAATCTTGGTCTGCAGCTTTGTCTAAGCATTGTCTTTCTTCTGCTCTGCTTTTTCATATTTGTCTGCGCTACCCAGCAGAGGCCAGGTAAGGAATCAGAACAGCTAACTGGGGCAGTAGCAAAGCAGCTGGATGACTGGGAATCATCGAATTTCTTTATTCCTATATCAAGATTCTAAAATATACATCTCATCTAAAATACACATCTCTAAAATATACATCTCTTTTAAGACCACATACGTGGTCTTAAGCAATAAATTTGATTCACCATTGTTGGCTGATGTCATAGGTATGGATTTTCTTTGATGGTTCTGATTCTAAGAAAATAAAGTACTTTTAACAAAGCTTTGGAAAAACACAGCCTCTGTCAGACAATGAAGTCTGACTTGTTATTCAGAAAAATATGATTAATCTAATTACAAGGCATAATGAAGATGTGATATCTGCCCTAACTGGGTTTGCAGGGCAGACCAGAGAATATTAATGATCCTATAACTAAGACAATGTAACATGCATCTGGTCTGATAAATGTCAAAGTAAGTATTCCATGAAGAAGTGGAGGAAGAGCTTTATAAAAATTTAGATTGATGTTTTGAAAGATAGACTGAAGGCTATTCTAGGGTCTAGGATGGTGCTGACAGAAAGAATGTGACAAATTGAGGGTCTGGCATTTGTAAAATAATTTTCTATCAAATAGAAATCATTTGCTAGTAATAATAATGATAACCCCCATTTATATAACTCTTTAACATTTACATAGGGTAAACCTCACAGAATAGGTGGTTCTTGTTCTTTCAACAACCAACACAATCAGCTGTGCAGAGTTGGCAGAGATGCGAGAGTGGTTTGTCATTTCCTTCTCCAGTTCATTTTACAGAGGAGGAAACTGAGGCAAATAGGGTTAAGTGGCTTGCCCAGGGTCACACAATCTGAGGCCAGATTCGAACATTTGTGCAGAGTATTCTATACATAAGTGCTATGTAGCAAGCTAGCCTGAATGCCAAAGGAACACTGGTCCCAGTGGCTGGAACACCTACTAAAAATTTAAGATCAATAAGCATCCTGTCAATTTCAGACTTCAGCAGCACTGTACTGAGCACTGAAAATGTGGAAAACCCTTTGCTAACTCCTGGGGACAAATTAAATCTCCTCTGCTGAGGTATTAGAAACTACTGTCATTTGATCAAGTTTAATCTGTCACACTTTGCCCTCCTCTGCTTTTTGTTTGTTTTGTTTTGTTCCTGTGGTACTCTTGCTTGCTGTCAGGTCTTCAGTTCAGGGAAGTTCTGGGCATGCTCAGTACCTGCCCCTCGCATTGGATAATATTGAGTCCTGCATGAGCACATGTGATACACTTAATCCAAATATGAGAGCAGCTGTTAGGATGATGAGCGAGGCAGGGACATTTGTCTGTAGGAACAGAAAGGCAAGGACTACAGACAATAGCCTGAGTAGAAGCATCTGCTTCTCTTCCCTTCTGAAGCTGCCTGTAGGCAGCAGATAAAAACAGGGACACCCAGAACCTCTGGGCTAATGTTCCTAAACTGGTCCTTGTACTCTGTCTGCAGAGCTGATTGTCTTGGCAAGTGTCAGAACAAGAAAACCACTATCATCTACTTCCAAGATTGTTGTAAGTGATTTGTAAACTTTCAAACATTATAATACATACATACATACATACAAATATATATATATACACACACACACACACACACACACACACACATATACATACACACACATATGTGAGTTATAGCTAACTCTAAAGTAATATCACTTAACACCCCTGTATTTTACTTCTGGGACCCACTACTTTTCCCAGCAGGAAATATTGCTGAACTGACTTTTACAAGTGACCTTTGAAAGTCACCTAGTAGCTATCATTGGTATGTGTCTTAAGGGGAATGTCAGGAGACAGGAACAGTCTGCAGTGTACAAGGAGGATTGCTTTCTCTCCAAGATCAGTTATTGACATGGATCTGTAAACCCCTCTCTGTTTTTAACACTAGTTACTTTAGGGAGAGTTTAGAAGGGTCCTTTTTCTCCTCCATTGCTACACTGGAAATGAGCTGAGGTTGCCTGATATTTCCTTAGCTTAACTTTGTGGGTTGGTTTCTGTGTAGGTCTCCAGTCTCAGAGGCTCACATCGTCTTCAGTCTGACAGCTGGAACTATGGGTCTTTAGGGAATGAAGCAAGACTCATTGGTGGTCAATAAGTGTTAATTAATAATGAAACCCATGTGCTCAGTCAAGTTTTGCCTGACAAATGTGGGTGGCAAGATTGCCAAAGAATTCCAAATTACTTTTAATTTAATTTTTTGATTGCTCTGACCATTGGAAATATACCCAGAGGCTAGAGAATATTATATAATTTTTTTTAATCCCAAGAGAATCCACTGTAATTGTGAAACTGTACAAAATGAAAGATGGATAATAATATTGGAAAGGAATGATTCAAGAGAGTATGTAATGAGCCATACCAACTTGGATTCAAACTCTGCCTTTGAATTAACCCATAGTAATGGTGACTATTTTACTGGATGCTGGAGACTAGTGTTATAAGCTAAAAATGTATGTAACCTAAATCTAGTTCTTAGATTTGAATAGAAATCAGCCTTGCCTCATTCATCAGGTTTTGTACTTAATTATATTTTAACTGGCAATTTTGAATTAGAAAATCCAATTGTGCATGGTCAAAAAATGATGGGAGGATTCCAGTTCTTTTCAAGAGATGCTTTTAGAATTCAATTGGTACTTGTAAAGCTTCCAGAATTGGTAGTTTTCCCCTTTATCTTATTAACAACTACCAGTTACTAAGTACAGTTTTAAAGATTGGGCTACGTCTAAGAGACTTCAGAGTTATTTACTGGGAATTTCAAAATGTATCTTCAGGAAGACTCAAAATGATATCAATGTTTTATCAACAAGGAAACTATGAACTAGGCATGCCATAGCCTGGTGCTAAGTCAGAAATGAAAAGAGAATCTTGATAAATCTGAGGTCATAGTGTCATAGGAATTGGAATTGGAAGGGACCTGAGAGATCTTAAACTCCACCTTCCTCATTTTACAGATGAGGAAACTGAGGCCCAGAGAAATTTATTGACTTGCATAGTGTCACAAAATTAAGACATTATAGAGCTGGGACTTGAACCCAGGCGTCCTGTCTCCAAATCTAGTAGATTTCCCCCCCCCCCCAGTGTCAACACCATCTACTACGTTTTTTCAATCCATGGAATCACAGTTCTTCTCACTTCAAAAATCTCAGTGCCAAATTTGTTTAAGGATGTATGGAGACATATTGTAGTATCCAATAAAGTCTGTATATCTGAAATCCAAACAACCAGAAATCACTGGATATTTTCCATGTTCAATACACTGTATATTCACATGGAAAAAGGAAATGAGAAATTATTTTGAATTTTTTTTGGGTGGGTGGGTGGATGAGATTAGATGTGTGATTTCATTGGTGAATTGAACTCTCAGTAAGGGAATTCTCTCAGCCAATGCAGATCTGCTTCTATTCTGTGACTTCAATTCTTAGAGAGTTCCTTTGAATTGAAAGGCCAGGTAATTTGTCTAGGTTCACACTTTAAGTATGTATTAGTGGCTGGACCTCTACCTAGATTTTTCTGATCCTTTTTAAGCCTCTCTAGTCATTGACTATACTATGGTACCTCTCTAAGAAATTAGTAATAGAATTTTTTTTTCAAAACAGTAACTACTTAGTTGTTTCATAGAGACCTTCCTTCCTTCCTTCCTTCCTTCCTTCCTTCCTTCCTTCCTTCCTTCCTTCCTTCCTTCCTTCCTTCCTTCCTTCCTTCCTTCCTTCCTTCCCTCCTTCTCTCTCCTTCATTCCTTCTCTTCCATAATTTTCTATTTTATATTACTATGCAGAGTAAACTTTTTTTGAAAAAAAAAAAAGAGTGGAGAAGTATGCCACTGATCACTTTAATGGAAACATACTCTAATTACTTTCAAAAACACCTGAAAATAAAAACATAGTCTCTTGAGTGGCTACTTTGTTATTTAAGCCTAAAAATATAAAGCGGTGAAATTAAATGTCACAGGTGTAAAAGGCAACATATTGTAGCAGAAGAACATCTTAAGCTTTGGCTCTAACTACCTGTGTGAGTATGGGCCAGTCATTTAAGCTTTCTAAGCCTCAGATCCCATTTGTAAAATGGGTATAAGACTTGTGCTATCTACCATATAGGGCTTTTGTGAGGAAAGTTCTTATAAATCAGAAAGTATTATGTAAACATGAGTTATTATTTTATGGTAATCCATATGTAACTGAAATATTCATTGAATGACAACACAGTATTACCCAAGTAAAGGAGACTTAATATCTATCTCTCTCTGTTTCTGTCTATGTCCCTTCCTTTCTTTTTCTTTTCTTTTCATTTCATTTCTTTTCTTTTTTTTTTGTAAGGCAATTGGGGTTAAGTGACTTGCCCCAAGTCACACAGCTACTAAGTGTTATGTGTGCACTGTGCCACCTAACTGCCCCCTGTCCCTCCCTTTCTCTCTTCTTCCCTCTCATCTATGTGTTACATTCCTCTCATAATATTTCTGCATTATTAATATTTAAATTATTATATGAGTTTTTATCAAAATATTACTAAAAGTGAGGCAGTATGAAGTGCTAAAATCTCAGTCCCTCTGCGTTTTTACTAACCTATTTTTTCCCCCTCCAATTCCAAATATTTTTCAATATCAGAGCAATGACATATCTGAAAGCAAGTGGATTAGTAAACTTTTAATAGTAATCTTACTTGATTATTTTAGGCTGGATTACATATCTTTCTAATCATAAAGTTGTGTGTTCTTACTGTGTTCAAATACATATGACTCACATTAATTCAAGGCAAGTTCTCCCTATCTTATTTCCTTGAGTTGTTGCATTTTATTTGGAGTCATTCAGAGATGTTGCATCATTTTAACTGTGAGAAAGAGAATTGATTATGCAGCAAATATGTCAAAACAAGCACATGCTATGTAGTCTCACCTGTGAATAATCCTTTTGGTTTTTCTTAAAGTGATTTTACACTAAGCTGTGTAAAATCGTTCCAACTTCCAGGAATTTCATCAATCCCTTGTCATTATTATTGTTTACCAATGAAATATTTCCATCCTTTTGTTGAAAATGCTTTAAAAATGCTTATATGGCACTTTATGAAGTTCCACTTTTCATGTTCACTTACTTGCAATGGTCTCCAAAATGGCATTACTTTGTAAATTTCTAGCAGAAAGTCTTGAAATCATGCTATCTTTATCAGAACAAAGTCCTTCACCTTATTCTGAATGGAGGGATTGTAAAGAGAAAAGACTTGTGAACAAAAGATGGAAATTACACAAACAGGAGTCGGATATCACAGGTTGGAAGTACGAATAGCTAATAAGAGTATGTGGCAAAAGACTCAATGTTTGAAAGGCAGCTCAAAGACAAGATGGGATTTCATCCATTTTCAAAACATGGTTTTTATGGTTCCCTTTAAAGAAAATGTCCAAATCCAGGTCATTTCCTTTTTATTAACTGGAGGCAGGTAAATATTCCACCATATGGCAGGCCTATCAACTTTCAGATGGTAAAGGATGCAAATAAGGATGGCAAAAAGTCCATACCATATACTCTAAGAAATAGATCAACTTAAAATACTTTTTTTCCTTCAAAATATCAAGGATAGTTTCCAAAATTCCCTCTATTATATTTGAAGTCTTTTTGGTACCCTAGATATATTTTGCAATCATTTTTTGAAAAGTGAGTTATTGAAATAAAAATGGCCCAATTATCTAAACTTGGATTAAGAATAGAATTTAGCTATTGACAGAAAGAATGCATAAGCCTAATTTAATAAAATCACCACTGTACCACCACCAAGAATAAAAACAATAATTTAACATCTCTATAGCACATTAAGATTTGCAAAGAGCTATTCTCACAACAAGTATATCAATTAACTATCACAGTTTTACAGTTGATTTATTTATTGAGATGCTGAAGTATGGATGAAGAGAGGTAACATGATTTGGTAGAGAGAGAGAAAGAGAGCTGGCCTTGAAGCCACTGAGACTTGGGTTCAAATCTCACCTCTGACACAAAGTGTCTATGTGACCTCAGGCAGGGCACTTATCCTCTCAGTGTTGTAGGCACCTCTTTAAGACTATAGGTTTCAGATAAGGTGCTGACTTATATGGGTGGAGGGATTTTCCTCACTTGGGAATTTTCTATACCAATGAAATTACAGGTCCAGTTTCTAATTCCTTATCCTATCCTATAGAGAACCACTATCTTCACTATCTCTTTAGCTTGTGGGTATATTGGGTATTCAGGGAGGATTAGCAACTCTGATGTGAGGGCTTGCCTAACCCTTTTCAGGGCTACTTATCTGCCTTTGGTGCCCACCTGTCACCCAACTCTCACCCATGGCTCTTAGAAGTTATAACATACAGCAGCCACACCCCAGTAATGTCTCAGTTCACAGGCTATACCAGGTTAAGGGTAACCAATAGGGCTCAAATCTGTTGGTGAGTTAGGGGATGTCTACCCCAAACATGTGAAGACTTCTCCCAGCAGAATGGGCAATTGAGAGCAGTTTATTCCAGTGACCGCGAAAGCAGCTGAAGTGGTGCTTTGGAGTGGATGGTCATCTAGTGCATCCAGGACCATTGACTTTTGTCTCACCAATGGACTTTGATGACTCTGAAATAGAGAGTGAGGCTGACGACTTTGTGCAACTGTGCCTCAATTCAATCCAATTCACATACGAATTTAAGACATCACCCCGTGATGTCATTGGTCCTCTTTGAAAATAAAGACTGAACAGCGTAGTATTCCTAGAATCTTAGATTTAGAAGGCATATTAGAGGTCATCTAGTTCAATCAGGGTCACACAGTGAGTACAGATCAAAAAATTGAGAATCAGAATAAATTCCTTGAGAGCAGGGATTGTTTATTTTATTTTATTGTATCTTATTCCCAGTGACTTACACAATGCTTTTCACATAGTAGAGGTCACATATGTAGTATGTGACAGACAGTGGATTTGAGCCTAGTCTTATGACTCCAAAGCCAGTGCTTTTCCCCACCATACCATTAGACTCAATTAGTAGCCTATACTGGGAGAGTTGGAGAAGAAGAAAGGAGGGGGTTTCTCCTGCTGGACACAGGGCCATTGGCACGTCAGCATCATTTGAAAACAAGTGCCAGCATCCTGGAAACCTTCAGGAAACAGACATTATGGAAGCAGATGCTATGGGATTACTTTAACAGAAGTGGTAGATGGAGGCCAAATTCATATAAAAGAAATTATAACATGGGAGGTAATGACAATTGCAATCTACTTTCATGGGGGCAGAAGAAAGAGCATAGAATATAATTCCTTGCTTAGATATATCACATATAGTTACTCTCCTTCCTAAAGAGAGATGTAATTAAAAAAGCTAATCTACAAGGGCAGCTTTAAGGAAATTAGAGTTCTTCAAGGCCACATAGCTAGTGAATAGAAGACCTGGGACTACTTCTAAAGGTAAGATAGTAATAGCTAACTATTATTAAAGTGCTTTAAATGTATTATCTGATTTGACCCTCATCAATAGCTCTCTTAATTAGGTAAGATACTCAGTCTGAGAGAGATTAAGTGACTTCCCCAGGATCACACAGCTAGTAAGTGTGTAAGGCTGGATTTGAACTCATGAAGTCTTCCTGACTCTAGGCCTGTCACTCTATGTACTATGCCACCTAGCTGCCTATGGATTCTCATAGGACTTAGCTAATAAAGTATGTGGAAAAGTATAGAAAAGGGAGTAGTTGGTAATTCAAAGACAGTATATTATAAAAGTCAAGATTGTTTCTATAAGAGGCCTTTCCTAGTCCCCCTACTACTGATAGTGCCGTCCTTATGAGATTAGCTCTAATTTACACTGTAAATCTCTTTTATGTACACAGTTATTTGTGTTTTCTCTCCTTTATTAGGATATGAGCTGCTTTATGGTAGGGACAATCTTTTGACTTTCTTTGTAACCTGAGCATCCCAGCTCAGTAATTGGCATATTGTAAGCGTTTAATAAATGCTTGTAGACTTATGAATTGATTTATGAATGGAAGATGAAATCCATCTAGACAGCATACATATATGATAGGGTGATAAAATAGTAGAATCCTGAATCTGCTATTTATTGTTTATGTGACTTTGGTTAAGTCGTCTGCCTTTTCTGAATTTTAATTCTTGCATTTGTTGATGACTGGGGAGGTAGCATAGTATGGTGGAAAGAACATTAGATTTAGAATCAGAAGGCCTGGGTCCAAATCCCAGTTCTACCACTTATTATGTGGTTGAGAACAAATATCTTATTCTTTCTCAACCTCAATTTCCTCAGCTATAAGTTCATATTTGGCCTCAGACACTTACTAGTTGTGTGACCTGGAGCAATCTGACTTAGTTTCCCCAACTGCAAAATAGGGATAATAATAGCACCTACTTCTCAGTGTTGTTGTGAGGATCCAATGAGATAGTATTTATAAAAGTGCTTAGTGCAGGGCCTGGCACATAGTAGGTGCTATAGAAATGTTTCTTCCCTCTTCCTTTGAAGGTCTCTTCCAGTTCTAAATTGTATGATCCCATAATCCTATGATCTCCAAAGACTCGTCTATGTTTAAATCCCCTAATCCTATAACGGGAGCCAAAAGTGAAAACTATTTTCATAATAATACTAATGGCATTATTTACCTTTTTCCTGCTCCGTTTTTCAACTATCTATTTTTGTGAGGCTAGATTTTTTTCATAAATTTCAACCAAAACAAGATATTACAATAGATTGACTGTAGAAAGCGATATGAAACTCTAGCTGTCTACTATGAATAGATTTGCAAAATATAAGTCAAACAGTACCATTCCTCACTAATTTGTTTTTTTTAAAAATAGTTGTTTTTCATAAAGTATCCTATTTGTGTTAACATATAACAGGTTTATTATTTTTATTTTAAATGAGTTAATAAACAAATATTTAAAAATTTATCAGTTTTAATGCCTAATATGGTAAATATCAATAGATATATCCCACATGAACAAAAGCTTTTTGGAGTCCTCAATAACTTTTAAGGTATAAATGGGTCCTGAGACCAAAATGGCCAATTTTCTTTTAGTTTAAATTAGAATAAACTAGAAACCAAAGAAAATTCTTTTATAGGAACTAAGGGTACCTGAGGAATTGCTTCATGGGAACAAGTCCTATTATCATTTTTTGAAGAATTATATATTGTAGAATTTATTTATGTAATGCTGATTTTGGGGGATAGAACTGATATTTAACTTTTGGGCTTTCTCATAAGGCCATGGGACATCACAGTCTCTGAAGAAGTAAATTTGGTTACCAGAGAGCATGGATCAGTGCCCTGTGATTGGGAGTAGGGGGTAACACTAGAAGAACTGGAGTAAAGGAGATCATCAATGTAATATGTGATGAAAGAGAAGAGAACCTGATTATTTTATAAGAGAGAGAGAGAGAGAGAGAATTATTAGATGGGCTCCTACGCCCCACTGGTCAGCAACAAGTGAATAAGGCTCTGAGCACAACTGGTGGGCTCCTGGTGTCAACAGTATGGTAGGACATGGAGAAGAATTGCAGAGGTTGACATGGATTTGTTGTCAATAGTCAATAAACATTTATTAAGTGCCTATTACAATACCAGGCACTGTGATAAGCCAACATGATACAAAGAAAGGCAAAAGACAGTCCCTGCTCTCAAGGAGCTCATGGTCTAATGGGAGAGACAACATGTAAATGAGATATGTAAAGGAAAAATTGGAGATAATCAACAGAGGGAAGGCACAAGAATTAAGGAAGAGTGGGGAAGCTTTCTTGTAGAAACATGAGATTTTTAGATAGGCTAAAAGAAGCCAGGATGCAGAGATGTGGAGAGAGAATTCCATTAATGGGAGATAGCCAGTGAATACCTAGAGGAAGGAAGGGAAGAAGGAAAGAAGGAAACAAGCATTTATTAGTATTTACTAGATACCAGACACTATCCTAAGCACTTTACAGATATTATCTCATTTGATCCTCCATGTACAATCATGGGAGATGAGTGCTATTATTATCACCATCTTACAATTGAGGAAACTGAAGCAAACAGAAGTTAAGTGACTTATCTGGGGTCACATAGCTAGTAAGTGTCTGAGGTTGGATTTGAACTCGGGTCTTCTAGAGTTGGAAGATGGAGTGTCTTAAATGAAGAATAGCAAGAAGTCCAATGTCCCTGGATCAAAGAGTCAGTGGGAGTTAAGACATTGTGATCTGAGTCTTTGGAAGAGATATGTACACCAATGAGATCATGGACTCATTTGAATATTTGAAACCAGGGACCATTGTTATTATTATGTGTAGTTAGGTTTTAAGTGGCATGACGTATACATCCATATGAATCCATGTAATCATAGATTTTGCTTTTTTATTGTCTCTTGCATCTATTTTTCTTGTTCATACTGCCCTAATTTATACCCTTATCACTGCAGCCATGGTGTATGGCAAATGAATGTGATCATCTTGAGTCTCATCCTTTTGGGTGTTTCAAACTATTGATGAATCTGGTTCATTAATTAATAGCATGATGCGTATGTTAAGGAGTAGGGGGTGATCAACCAATCAATCAATTAATAATCATTTATATGCCAAGTACTATGCTGGGTGCTAGGGATATGAAGATGAAAATAATTTATAATCTATTGGAGGAGAAAGCATGTACATAGATAAGCAAGACCAAATATATACAAAATTGGTGATTTGGATGGGGGGAAGTAGCATTAGATTAGAGAATATGATGTCTCTACAAGCTGGGGGGTAAGCAAGGTCAGAAATTCATTTGATTTGCCTGTAATGCCCCTTCAAAGGTACCATCACCATCATCAAGGAAAACCATTTGGGACTTTGTCTCTACCTACCCAGAGGCTACATGCTTTGTGACTGCTTTGGCTATTTAAGACTCCCCTTCATGCTCATTTTAACCCAATTTCACCTGTATAAAAATTGTTTTGTTTATTTGCTGTGGAAGGGGATAATTTACAGCATAATTTGCCCTAGGCTTTACCACCCAAGGCACTATCTTTATGGCAAAAACCTGTTTTTGTGCTTCCTGACTCCAGGTTTTCTTCTGTCTACCCAGTCTATAAATTCCCAGAGTTACTCTTTCTCAGGTGTTGCATTCAAAATGTTATGTCCTTGCACAAAACTTTCAATGCCTTCTTGTTACCCAAGGTATATAGTTCGTAGCCTGCCATTTAATGGCCTCTACAGTTTGCTTTCCATCTGCATTTCCAGCTGGATTTCTAACTACTTCCCTCTGTGAATTATTCATTCCTGCGAAATCAGTCTGCTTACCATCCACTTAAAAATACTTTGTGCTTTTCTATCTCCTTGACTTTATTGATATCTTTTTCCTTCTTGAAATACAATGTGATATATTTGCATATATATTTATATATGTACGTACATGTACATGTACATACACATGGTCAGCTAGGTGGAGCAGTGGATAGAATGCTGGGCACAGAGTCAGGAAGGGCTGAGTTAAAATCTGGCCTCAGATACTTATTAACTTTGTGACCGTGGGCAAGTCACTTAACCCTATTTGCCTTAGTTTCCTCATCTGTAAAAAGAGTTAGAGAAGGAAATGGCAAACCACAGCAGTATCTTTGCCAAGAAAACCCTAAATGAGGGTAATGAAGAGTCAGACATGACTGAAATGACTGAATAACAATATATATGTATACACATATAGAGTGTATATGTGTGTGTATTACACACATACTGTATACATGTATATGATGTGTATAAATGTGTATATGTATATATATAATATGTACACACACATATAATACACACATACACACGTACACACATATATACATACATATATATATACATACATATATATATATACATACATATATATATAGTCAGCTTACAATAACCAAAGGGCTTTGCTGTGTCTGCCTACTCAGCTAGTGTTTGTGACATTGTTACTTCTGCTGATTCTGGGGTTTGTGACACTGCTACTCTTCTGGGGGTCCTTATATTGCCCCATGTGCCACTTTCCCTTCACTCCAGGGATTATGGATGCTGGAGTCGCATCCCTTCCCCTTCCCCTACTAAGGCCTTGAGTATTGGCCCTCTGTGCTAGGGCCCAAGAATTGCTGTTGTCACTGCTGTTGTCTCCCTTTGCCAGTCTTGATGATAACAAGATTACTGCCACCTGGACTAAAATGTTCATCTTAGAATTGCTGCTTCTTCACCAATGGTCAAGGAAAGAGGAGGATGGGTGTGGGTGAGGGAGGAATAAGTATTTATTAAATGCCTACTGTGTGCTAGGCAAATATTATTTCTGTTGATTTCACAACAACCGTGGGTGGTAGGTGCTATTATTATTTCCCACTTTACACTTGAGGAAACTGAGCAGACAGAGGCTAAGTAACTTGCCCAGAATCACATAGCTACTAAGTTTCTGAGGTTGGATTTGAACTCAGATCTTCCTATATCCAGGCCCAGTTCTCTATCTACTGTGCCACCTAGCTGACAGATGAGGTAGCTTCAGCACATAAAGGCAGGTAAATGGCCTCTAACTGCCGTATGTGAGCAGTCATCGGTTCTATTGTGATTGTAGAAGACAGCTACAGCTCACTTTGCTAGTCTTTACTTGGGTGGGGGAGGGGAGGGAGAGAGAGAGAGAGAGAGAGAGAGAGAGAGAGAGAGAGAGAGAGAGAGAGAGAGAGAGAGAGAGAGAGAGAGAGAAGAGATGAGAGTTATAAAAAGAGAGCAGAAGCTATCTCTACTTTTAAAATAACTCCCCTCTCCCTTCCCAATCCTTAACAAATAAAGTGGGTGGCATTTTTCCATATCTCCATTTCCAGAAAAGTCTCTGGGGTCCTAGGGAGACTCAATTATTGTCTTTTCAAATGCCTTCCCCAGTCCCTCATACTAAAGATTCTCAACTAAGTTCACATGCCCATTAATGATTAATGGTCTCTTAAGTGCCACATAAGAGTCCCAAATATTCTATTTGGCCCAGTTCATAAACAATCCCCAATTTACATTTTTAGGTGAGGGCCCAAGCCTACTGTAGCTACAGAGACCAAAATCACCCCCAAATACAAAGGCACTGAGAACACTTATCATCTTCATGGTTGTTAAAGACCCAGAGCATATTCTCATCTGTTTCTAGTTACTGAATGCTTATAGACAGTTGATTCCCTAATTCCATAGGTCAGTAGGGTCTTCCTGTCCCATTGACAAGGCTTGAAGGATGTGATATCACCAAAAGTACTGCCAGTAGTAGCACACTGGTCATAGAGTTCAGAGTGTCTTGAAGTCAATGCTAGTGGAGCACAAATTTTGGCTAGTTTTCCCAAGACACTTGCCTAGTCCCAGGGAAAAACTATATATGCTGCTTGAAGACAAGCCTAGTTAAGTATAGAGAGATTTCATACCATGAGGTTGGCCACCTAGTGATAAATTCTTTGGTTTTATAACCCCTAAAACAAAAACAAATACTAAATGGTTCTTGGTCTCCTTCTAATTCTGCAGTGACAGAGACAGAGTGGTGGAAATGGGGGCAGTGGGTATTAAGAATCACAGATCTAAGACCATCTAGAAAGATTAATTTAACTATTGGGACTCCATACATGAGATCCTTTCCCAAAGATGAATGAACTGCTATATTACTGGAAGCACTGAGCCATGTCAAAAATCTCATCCTTGGCAAAAATAAAAACAGTTTTCAAAAAGTTTCATCAGAATGAAAGCATGACCCACAGCTTCCTTATCCTTGGAGAAACAAACAAAGGAGTTAATGAAATTTAATGGAATTTGTTTTACTCAAAGTCATCAACAAACATTATTTTATGGGGTATTTAGCTCACCTTGTAGTCCTCATGAGAAACATAAGCAAGAAGATCCCTTTTGAGATAACTGTAGGTCATATACAAACATGTCAAAGAAGTAGAGAACTTCTATGAATTCTATGAAGAAGAAACTTTCTAAGCTACATCAACATATAGCTTTAAAACTCACTAGCTTTAATCTATGTTAGATATGGAGAGGAGCAAATGATGGAAAGTACAGTTCAAGAATAAGAAGTGAAGAAAGTCAAACATTTTTAGTTTACTTAGGATCCTTATGTCTGTATATAATGAATATTTTCTTTAAGAGAGTTAGAAGATGCTGGACATGCATAGTATAGCAAAAAGTGGAAATTACCAGTGTCTTAACAAACAAGCACTGACTGGCTACAGATGTGGGAGTAATATCAAAGTTAGTTGTGTGCAGTCAAACTATAGGGCAAAAGTTAGAATACCAATACCAAGTTAGAAAAAAAAGGATAAAAATTAGAAGGCCCTGAATGCAACAATATCAAATGCCAATCTCACCTATTCAAACAAGCTATGGGTGGTAAAAATGGTACATTGGTAAAGGAAGACATTGACAAGGAGTATAATTTTCTTTTGTTGTTCAGTCACATCTTTGTGATTTTTTGTGACCCCATTTGGGATTTTCTTGGCAAAGATACTGAAGTGATTTTCCATTTACTTCTCCATCTCATTTTTACAGATGATGAACTGAGGTCAAAAGGATTACATGACTTGTCTAGGGTCAAATAGCTAATGAGTAAGTCTCTGAGGCTGTATTTGAACTCAGAAAGATAAGTTTTCCTGACTCCAGGTCTGGAGCTCTATTCACATATAACCTAGCTTCCCCAATTTGCCACAAAGAAGAGACCCAAAGAACTCAGAAACAGCTTTAGTAACCAAATCTCTCTCTCTCTCTCTCTCTCTCTCTCTCTCTCTCTCTCTCTCTCTCTCTCTCTCTCTTTGGTGAGGCGGGATCTAGTGACTTACCCAGAGTCACACAGCTAGTAAGTGTTATGTGTCTGAGGCTGGATTTGAACTCAAGTCCTCCTGACTCCTGGGCCAGTTGCTCTATTCAATGTACTACCTAGCTTCCCTGTAACCAAATATTTCTTTTGGAGCCCAGGCAGAGACATGGCCATCAAGGAAATACAAGTTGTAAATGTAAAGTTATTCACAATACTTTGAGCCAGAGGAAGAGAGAAAATTGTGAAAAGTCCACATCATAAACAATTGAGAACAGTGGAAGGAAAAACAATTCTTCAGAAAGCTTGGCATTATATCTAATGAAGTTGGCAACTTGGTCAACCAGTGAATGGAGTGTTGGTCTTATAGTTGGAAAGATCTGAATTTGAATCCTGCCTCCATTGCTTATTAGCTGTGCAACCCTGGGCAAATCATGTAATCTCTCTCAGTATGTTTCCTCATCTGTAAAATTGGGATAATAAAAGCACCTACCTCACAGACTTCTTCTAAAGGTCAAATGTAAAATGCTTTGTAAACAAAAAAGTGGATAGCTAGGTGGCACATTAGGTAGAGCTCCTGGCCTGGAGTAAGGAAGACCTGATTTCAAATCCAGCTTTAGATACTTACCAGCTGTGTGACCCTGGGTGAGTCACTTAATCCTGTTTACCTCAGTTTTTTCATCTGTAAAAGAGATGGAGAAGGAAATGGCATACCACTGTAGTATCTTTGCCAAGAAGACCCTAAATGAGGTCACAAGGAGTTGGATGTGACTGGAATGACTGAACAAAAAACAATAAAGCAAGAAATATGTGCCAGCTAGTATCCTCAGAATCTTCAACTTTCATCCATGAAACTAGAAAGAAGACAACAAACATAAAAAATGAGAAAGGAAAAGATTGAATGATCAGAAAAGAACCATAAACAATATTACCATAAAACAGGTGATTGAGATATAGCTGTCAGTTCACATGGCCACTTATCTTTATAAGATGACATTTTTAATGTATCTTTATTGCAGATATGAGAAGGGGACAGCCTTTTATTCTACCGTTTTTTCCTGATATTTTCCCATTCACTTTCTGACTTTGTTCCCTTCAATGGTGGTTTCCTTGGGGACTGGATCTCATAGCAATTAAGCCTCCTCCTACCTCTGGGCAATTTATGGTTCACCAGCCTAGGCCTCTGTCCTAAGTGACTTTTGGGTGGTCATAACTGGCTCCAGCTGGATGCTGTGCTCTTTTTCTCAAGCTTAGTGGAGTGCTGTCTAACACTTTTCCGTCTGCCCACCCCACTCCCTTACTCCTCACTCCCCCACTGAACTGTCCTGTCCACTCCCTCTGTTCCTTAGTTCTCTGGTCAGGCACTAGACTTCATAGAGTTGCTGGGCTGCTCCTATGGGTTTTTCCATACTCTGTAGGGTTTTTCTTCTGAAGGCCTGTGTCCAAGCTGTCTGTTTGTAATGGCCCTGGGCAAACTTCTACAGCCTGGAGCTGGGGTCTCTAAGGCATTGAAAAGGGTTTCTAAGCCTGTATCATGTCCTTGAGTTTGCTAGCAAAGCCTCACTGTAGTGTGGGAGGTTGAGGAGGGATGCTGAGTGAGCTCAGGGTCAGTGAGTGTCAATTCATGTTTTTTTTTTAAACTTTCTTTTGGATTCTGATTTTCCTAGACCATGGAGACAGCTGGAGCTATTTTATCTTTGGCACTTAATTTCTGTTTTGGAGAGGTTTGAGAGGTCATGGAGGTCAAAGAAAATGCTAGTCCTCCATCTTGTTGCTCATGTGAGCCGGAAGTCCAGACAGCTTTTTAAAAATGATTTTCCAGAGCTCACCACATTTTTATAATTAAAAAACCAAGTGAAAGTTATAGGGAGTTGAAACTCCAACTTTGTAAAATGATATTTCTATTCAAATGGATTAAATGTTCTAAAAATATTTATAGCAGCTCTTTTTGTGGTGGCAAAGAACTGGAAATTACAGGGAAACCCATCAATTGGAGAATGGCTGAACAAGTTGTGGTATATGATTGTGATGGAATACTACTGGGCTATAAGAAATGATGAGCTCAGTGATTTTAGAAAGGCATGGAAAGACTTGCATGAAATAATGAAAATGAAATAAGCAGAACCAAGAGAATATTTTATATAGTAACTACAATATTATCTTAAGAACTACTTTGAACAAATAAGTTATTTTGGCTATTGTAAATACCCAAATTAACTATAAAGGACATATGAAGAAAGATGCTACCTGTATCCAGAGAAAGAACTGGTAACAAAAGTTTGTATAGAGTAATTTTACAAACACACATTTGTGTGTGTGTGTGTGTGTGTGTGTGTGTGTATATATATATATGGATCTATCTATCTCTCTGTCTGTCTATACCTATTTGTGTCTAATGGTAGCCATTCCTAGAGTGAAGGGGGAGGGAAGGAAAAAAAAAAAGAAAAATAAAGAAATTTACATAAGTTTATTATTTATTTAAAAGGAATAGCAAGTTGTACATAATAGATTTGAAGTTTCATGTATAATCACTTTTTATTATACTATGATGGAAATGCTGTTCTATTCCATAAATTAAAGATAAAATAAATGAATGTGAAAAAAATAATAAAGGCTGTGAGGAAACAACTGAAAAAAGAGGGAATGTATTCCTGGCATGAGGACTTGCCTGGGAAAAAGTATGGAGATAGGAGATGAGGTGCTATGTGTTAGGAAAAGAGAGTAGGCCAATTTGTCTGGATCCCAATTTCGGAAAAGGAACAGTGACTCTCACTGAGTTTGGGGCCAGGGTTCCCTAGTGCTTTCAAAGACAGAGAAATTCTCATTTTATCCTAGAGGTAGTAGGAAGCCATTGGAGTTGACTGGGTAGATGAGACACATAGTCGGATTCACACTCAGGGAAGATTCCTTTGGCAGCTTTGTGTAGGAGAGACTCAAGTAGGGAGAGATTGAGGCTGAGAGATCAATTAGGAGGTTGCTAAAATCATTAAGACAAGAAGTGATGAGGGCCTTAATTAAGGTGGTGGCTGTGTGAGTGATGAGAAGGGGTTGCATGAGAGATATATTGTTCATGTAAATACTGGATGGGAATAGTTTGCAGTTTATTACCAGTAATGATTTGAATTCAAGATATGATACAAAAGTGTTGTTGTTGTTTTTAACAAACGTAAGGTTTCACTGGTGTAGGGAATTTGGGTAAGATATTTGTGATCTTCCTGCCTGAGAGGGGCAGTGTGACATAGTGGAAAAGAGCTGGCTTTGGTATCGGGAATTAATCAATCAACAATCTTTACTTAAGCACTTAGTATGCATATGCTAAGCACTGGATTCAAGTCCTGCCTTTGACATACATTTATTGTGTGACCCTGGGCAAATCACGTAATTTCTCAGTGTACTAGGCAACTTTGGAAACATAGAAGTTGCAAAGAAGGTACTGATGTGCATTGGCATAAAATATTGTAACAGGGGGTGGGGCCATGATAGAGTGAGAGTAAGGGGTGATGGAAGTGGAGCCGAAGAGGTTTACTAGCACCTAGAGAATGTTAAGTCTTAGAGAAAGGGTTCGAGTCCGTTGATTGGCTCCTCATATGAGGATTCATTTCCAGACATCAATAAGAATTCTACAGTGTAAGGAAGTATGAATAAGTTTTGATCTGTATTATTGAAGGGGAATCCACATAGTAATTGCTAATTTAGGTTTGCAGAGTGCTTTATGCACTGTACATTACTGGAAATTCACAAAAACCCTATGACTTAAATACTGCAGATGAGGAAACAGAGGCTCCAGCAGGTAAAGTATTAAAAGCTCATATTTATGTAGTGCTTTAAGGTTTGCAAAGAGTTTTGCATGCATTATCTCATTTGGCTTGCCCTTGCTCACTCAGTAAATAAATGTCAGGGATGCATTTCCACCCAGTTCTCTCCTGTCCTCCAAATCCATACTCTCTCTACAACACCACATTATCTTTCTCACATCATTGAGATTATAGGTCCTTTGAAGTGTTGAAAAACTGGCAGCAGGAAACAGTGACATTAGTGTTACAGATATGCATTGCAAGACTGTGCTTTGGTAGTGGTATTTGACATGCTAATTGCTTAGAAAAAAAAAACTCCTTATTTTTCCATTTTGTAGTTTTTTAAAGACTCATTTTTTAAACCATTTATTTCCAACAAGCACAGCACCTTGCATAAGATAATGGATTTCTGGAGAGGTCTTCCTTTCTCTGACAGCTATTGCTCTAGTGATCCTACCTCTTCATCTGTACCTGCCAGTTTGCAAAACTGAGATAAAAATATTCATCTCCAGGGAATTTTCAAGATTAATAAATGGTAAATTCTTGGAAAAAATTATGTTTATGTTGAAATGCCTAATAGGAATGTTGATTCTCTTTATAAAAATATTACTCATTTGTTCATATCTTAGTGGTTCTGTTCCACCTACATAGCAGTGAATAGATAACATTCTTGTTCTATACTTATTGGTTCCTTGTCCATAGTTCCTTAACATAGGCACTTAACATTGCACCAACTGATCAGATGCCTAGGGAGGGAAGAGAGGGAATAAGTGAACAAAGGAAAAAGGGTACATCGAAGACGGTTGGCAGTGGTGCTTTGGAATATGAAACATTGTAGGAAGATTTAAAGTTATCTGGTTCCTTCCTTGCCTATATGCACTCTAGAATTGGAAGGAATATTAGAGGCCATCTAATCTAACCCAATCATTTTACATATGAGGAAATTGAGACCCAGAGATGCTAAGTAACTTACACAAATTCACCCATACTAGCTATTAATATTTTATCTGCTGGGCACTCTGTTTCCTTATCTGTGAAAAGGATATAATCATTCATGCAGTACTTGTCATAGGGTTTTTTTTTTGAATTTCCGATAATGCACAGTGCATAAAGACAGGCAGAATTTGAACACAGATTCTTTGATTCCAAAGCCAGTGTTTCTTACACTATTTAAGTTTTGTTTCTTTGTGTCTCTGTGTCTCTCTGTGTCTCTGTCTCTGTTTCTGTCTATCTGTCTCTTTCTCTGTCTCTCTTTCATCCTGAGCACCTAGCTCAGAGTCTGGAACACAGGCACATAATAAATATATTTTGGCTGAGTAATTGATATATAAGCACCCTAAAGTGGGTGAAAAATCAGTCAACATTTATTAAGAGCCTACTATGTGTCAGGCACTGTGCTAAGTGCTAGGGATACAAGAAGATACAAAAAACAGGCCTTGGCCATATTTCGGAGAGGAGACGAATCAGGATCTGTTATGGGATGAAGTGCTAGTGGTGCACAAGAATCATTCAAAAACAATGTCCTGGAAACCTTCAGGAAACAGATGTTATGGAAACAGGTGTTACAGGATGCCTTTGACAGATGCAGCTGATCCTGTGACAAAATCCATGTAAAAAGAAGTCACAACATCGCGGGCGATAAATATTTCAATCCACTTTGGTTGGGGGGAAGGAACAAGGGATATATTTCCTTGCTTAGGCTTGTCTCAAGTAAATACTTCCTTATTCTCTCCCCCACTGCCCCAACCTCCTTAAATACAGACCTAATTAAATGAGCTAATCTAGAAGGGAGCTTTGAGGCTACTGTTGTACTGCAGAATGAAAACATATTTCATTCCATCCCTTTCTCTTTCCCTTGACAGTGGATAACAAACACTGGACTTTTACTGGCTCCAATGAATTTCAAGATCTTGTTCAAAACTTTCCTAATTCTGCCTTCTCCAAATAGTCATGGGCACTTTTCCCCCTCTATTTTATGTCATGAACTTTGTTACTCCAGGTTCCTGTTTTCTTCATTTTTCTGGGCTGATCTTCTCCTCTCCATGAAGTTCGCTACTTTTGGTAGGAGATCCTTTGTGGGATTTTTTTTGGGAGGATGAGGGGGGACAAGTCTTGGAACATCATTATAGCATCACTATTTCATTTATTTTCAAATATTTTATTTAACCATCTCTTAGCTTTATATAGCAGTATTCTTTCAAGTAACACAAGGTGCCAAAGGTCTTACTTAGGACTTGGGATATTCTTTCCTGCAACGAATTGGAGTAGTAGAAGAAGTGGCAGAAGAGCAGAAAAGAGGGCAACACCTTCAGATTTCTGCCTCCATTCTTATTTTCTGGTTTAACTGGGTAACTTATTTAACTCAGTGGAATCTCTAAGAGTATAATCTTTTACATTAATGCCTAAAGAATCAAGTTGTATGATTTCATCTATGTTGGTTTGTAACTGTGTAGTATGTAGCCTGTACTTTAGATCTGTGCATTGATTGCATTACATACAATTAGAACAGTAAACTAATTATTATGCTTCCATTCTTTGAAGTTTTGCCTTTTAAAAAAAAAAAAAGCTTTGGAGCAACCTATAAACTACAGATCCTAATAAAATCCCACCTTCAGGCCAGTCTGTTGTATATAAAACCAGAGACCATAGTGCCAGGGCTTTCTATTAGTACCATCCATTTTGTTAACATTTTTCCAATTTATCTTGCGTTACTAACTCTCAGAGTACTATGCCTATTGTAAATATTTAAGCATTACTGTTGACATAAAGATAATACTGACAAATTGAGTTAACATTTCTGTTGAGGATTACCGACCATGTGTAGCCCAGGACAACTTTAACACCCACACCAAACCCTACACTCATGCCAAATTGTGTTTAGTCTACAATATAGCACTGTTCCTCAAATGAATTTTTAGCTTTGATTTACACAAAACATGAAACAACCTTTCTTGGATCAATTAATTGTTTGACTTTCCTAATACAGTTCCATTTTAACTAGATTATGTCCATATCAAAGGGATGGTAATGTGTGCAAGATGTCAATGCCTGTGGAGGCACCCTCCCACCCACCCTGGGATTATTTTGATTTGTATTTTTGCCTTCTGATTTGTAATGAAAGTCATTTCTGATTCTTAGCATCCCTATATGATCATTTTGGATTTCCTGCTTCTTGATGCCTTTGGTTGTAGTTGAAATCATGTGTCCTTGGATTTTGACTGACTTGACTACTGTGTGCCATCTTTCTCAACAGAAAAAGGCCTAACAGCACTTCATCAGCTTGCCAGAGGCAACATGTCAAGGGGAGGGCAAAGACTGGTGATATCTGAAATCTTTAACCACAACCAGAGAGATTGGATATTTATAACTTTTGGCAACCTCCTTTAGGGACTTTCTAGGCCTCCCAACTAATGGCACATGACTCTTTTACCCTTTAATTTGCATTAACATATCAATCTTGGCTTCCAATTTATAGCATGCTCTTCACTAGTGTATGTATTCTGTAGAAAGCAGCTATAAGCAAATTTTAGAACATTCCCCTCTCTCTCTCCCAATCAACAGTGCTTGGCATCCTGCCAGCTCTTGTTGTCAGACTGTGCTACTTGAAAAAATTTGCATGAATAATTTTCCTTGTCCTGATTAAACTCTGCTTTCACAAAAAGGCTTACAACTTACCAGATTGATGGAATTCAAAACACAAGCTAATTTGAGTTATTTCCTCTTTCTCAATTCGCTGACTTATTTGAGAAAGCAATAACAAAAGCCTGGGATACATCAGGAAGGCAAAACCGTAATTTGGTTAAAGAGCTTCCTTCTTAATTACCTTGCTATTAAATTTCCCACATTGCTTCAGTTCACAGCCCCAGGACTGCATTTCTGACTACAACTGACTCTCAAAAGATAAAAAGGATACATCCTTCTATTCATGCTGGTAAAATATTTTCTACACCTACAGTTTTATTAATTTGAAACTATCCTATGTGGTTTCTAGCCAAAAGAAGTCCTTTTATCCTAGCCACCCTTTTATCTCAATATATATTATAAGAGCTCCTTGTTTTGTTTTTTTTTTTTCAAATACAAGATGCCTTGCAGCTTGGGAACTCTGTCCACTCATATTTTTCAGAAAACTTTAAATGGCATGGAACATTAGTACTCTTACTGATTTAAAACAAAGGCATCATAAAAACTCAACCCCA
This sequence comes from Phascolarctos cinereus, assembly GCF_003287225.1. Classification (NCBI taxonomy): domain Eukaryota; kingdom Metazoa; phylum Chordata; class Mammalia; order Diprotodontia; family Phascolarctidae; genus Phascolarctos; species Phascolarctos cinereus. The sequence continues at coordinate 347,592,185 of NW_027555847.1, read as the reverse complement.
GTTGTTGATCAGATAAAAAACAACATCACTAGCTGTGATATAGTGAACATATACCTGTAAGTTAGAATACTAAGAGAGTATAAATAAGCTAGAAGCTGCCTTTTAAGTCAATCCCTTGTTTTAGGGAACCTCTACATAGTTCAGAGTAGTGATTTTTTATCACTAGAATTTTTTTCCTAACCATTTTTTTTGCTTAAAAAAATCTTAGACTTAAAGATGGAGAAAATCTTACCATCTAAAAAAAACTCTGCTTCATGTCTTTCCCATTTCATGAAATTATTGGAGAATCCTATAGGATTCTTTCTACTAGAAAAAACAGACTTTGTTGAGGTTCGTCAGGCTTTGGGACATCAAATAACTCTTACAAAACATTACTTGATAAATCAGAAACACATGAATTAAATTTCCCTTGAAACACAGTAGAGTTTAAAAATTATGTGGAAAGGAAAAAATACAAAGCCCCCCAACTATTCTGAAAAGGGTTTGAGACATTTTCCAACCTCAGAGTGCTGTGAGCTTCCTCACCATAACATGTTGACAGATAATACTTTTCAGAGTCCCATTCATCAATTGAGTCTTTGTCACTAAAGTCATTATTCATATTCTAGGATTGGATAGTGCTGGACCAGGCACTGTATGTTTATAACAGAAATTCAGAACTGACATCAATGTAGTCTCAGAATTGATCTCCAGTTTTTAGAAAGCAAAAGTGATTTTATTCTAATGGCATTTTTTTCATTAAAAAATCAAAAGTGCTAATTGCCTTCATGTTCTGGCTTTGATTGGAAGGAAGAATAAAGACAGGACAGGAAAGTAATGGGTTCCTAGAAGTCAGTGATAAGGAGGTAGAAAAGACAAGCATTTCTCATATGGTTTAAAAATCATTGAAGATAAAAAACGTTCAACATTTATAAGGAATGACTCAATCGCCAAAAATATTTATTAAGCCCCTACTACGTTCCAGGCACTGCCCTGCATTATAAAAGCACAAACAATTAGTTCCAGGAAGAGTTTTAATGATTTGGATAAGCAGGTAAAATTTAGCATTTAATTTTGTCAAAATATGGGCAACTGAGTGACATTAGGTAGGCAGCATTATTTATATTAATTTGTCAGAACTAAGGTTATGGAATTTCATAGGGATCACTCTGAAAATCATTTGGCAAAGACTGAAGAGCTAGGAGGTCCTTTAATTTTTAGAAAAATTTCCTTTCATTAATGGAATCTTTAGTAAATTCCTCTTCCAATGCCTCATTGGGGTTCAGAGGTGGACTATGGTTCTTGAAACTCTACCAATGGATATTCTGCTATGTTGGAAAGAATTGGAGTACAGATATCAAAACACGTGGAGTACAAATGAAAGTAAAGGGTAAATTGGAGAAGGTACAGAGTTGAAAGAGGAATGGGGCAGGGTACAATGTTAAGAGGGAAAAGTGCAAAGTTAAGAGATGAATGGAGGTTTGATTAGCAGTGCACAGTGACCAAGCTGTGATTGGAACATTCTAGGAACAAGTTCTTCAAGTGGAGAAGGTGCTTTCCATTGTCTTGCCTAGAAAGCACCGTTCTTTCTCATGGGAATCCATTTACCTATAGTTTCTTCAGGCTATAGATATCTAGTCTAACAAAGGTCTTGGCAGTGATACCAATCATTCTAGAAGGACAACAAAATAAGAAAAACCTAAGGTCCTGATTTCACATGTTTATAGTTTCTCTTTCCTCCTGGGTTGGTCTGAATAATTGTTTCTTCCTGTGAACTCACTATCATCCCCAGTAGGCTGAGATGACAACCTTTCTCTGTTCTTGAGGCTCCTGGTGGCTATATATTGGAGAAGAAAATGGCAAACCACTCCAGTATCTTTGCTTAAAAAAAAAACCCTAAAGGTAGAATACTATTGTGCTATAAGAAATGATGAACAGGCTGACTTCAGAAAAACCTGGAAAGACTTATGTTGGTCTGATGCTGAGTGAAGTGAGCAGAACCAAGAGGACTTTGTACACAATAATAGCCACATTATGTGATGACTAATATTGTTAAACTGAACCCTTCTCAGCATTATAAGGATCTAAGACATCTCCAGAGGCCTCGGGGTGGAAAATGCTGTCCACATCCAAAGAAAGAACTATGGAAGTCAAATTGCTATCACTTATTTTTACCTTCTGTTGAGTTTTGTTTCATCTTTCTGATGGTTCCTTCTATTGGTTTTCATTTTTACTTGCAATGTCACTAATGTGAAAATATGTTTAATAGGAATGTAAATGTAAAGCCTATATCAGATTGTGCACCGTCTTGGGGAGGGTGGGGGGGGAGGAAGGGGGAGAAAAATTTTCAACTCAAAAGCATATGGAAGTGATTGTTGATAAATCAAAATAAATTAATAAAATAAAAAGAACACCCTAAAGGGTCAATGAACACCAATGACCAAAATGACCAAACAACAGTGGCTATATGTATTCTGTCTCCTTTTTTCCCCTCTATCCTTTTCTTCCTTTGACACCCAATGTTTCCCAAACCTGTGTCTTTAGAGTGACTAAACAAATTTGCACTGTCATAGGAAGCAATACATACATAAGAGTGTTGGTAAGAGAAGGCAATCTCTGGGAATTGATCCATGACATAAGGCAGTCAATTTACATGTCATTTTGATGTATGGTAATATTAATATTATTACTGATCCCAGAATAAGGAAAGTTGCATATAAGCAATGGCATGGTAAATGGCAGGATAATAGACATGGACAATTAGAAGAGATGTGAAGCAAGGCCAGGTCTAGCTGTCTGGGACCAGATAGATATAATGAGCTTATTGAAGTTGTACTCCCTGGCTACCAACCAAAACAGTTCATCCCAAGGTGGGATTAGCTCCTGCAGGGACTGGAAAGGCACACCATGGAATTAGATCAAAGATCAAAGGAGATTAGATCTGGAGCTGGAAGGAATCTTAGAGGTCCTCTAGTCCAATGCCCTCACTTTATAGAAGAGGAAACTGAAGCCCAGATAAGTTAAGTATCTTGTTCAAGGTCACATAGGCAGCAAGGGGCAGAGCTAGGGTTTGAACTCAGGTTCCATAACTCCAAGAAAAAAACTCTTGCTGAGAAATATGCAACTCCAGTGCCTGACTGAGATGACACAGGAAGCTCTATTGGCCTCCAATGACTTGAGGCTTCATCCGAAAATGTAATGATGGACTGGAAGTTTACCTCTGAGGTTGGTGCCAGTGTGGTAATTTAGGCACAAATGAAGAGGATCTATATTAGAATAGTAGCAATGAGAATAGAAAGGAAGTGATAGAGATGAGATATTTCCATGGAAAAATTGACATGTCTTGGTTACTGTCTGGATATATGTATGAAGGAGAAGGATAAATCAAAGGTGACTTCAAGATTTTAAGAAGTGAGAATGGCGAATAGGGGTAGGGAGAAGATGGCAGAATAGAGAAAGCATCCAGCTGAGTTCTTTCAATGTTCCCCTCCAAACAACTTTAAAAAGTCTCAAATTGAATTCTGGAGTGGTGGAGCCAACAAAAAGTCAGAGTGAGATGTTCTTCCAGCCCAAGACAGCTTAGGAGGTCAGAAAGAGAGATCTGTGACATGGGGGGGGGGGTGGAGGCTGGACCCAGAGCCCATGTGGATGAAACATCAGTGGTGGGAATAGGTGGTGGTGACAGAAACAGCAGCAGCTTCAGGAGCTCTTAAGCCAGAGATGGTAAGGAGATCTGGGAACTGGTCAGAAAGAGATTACAGGGGACTTCGGTGCTGGCAATGGAAGTAGGACCAGATGGTATTTGGTTAATCCATTGCCTATACCCATTTCAAGGTCATAGTTTAAGGGTGGTCAAGAGGGAGTGACAGCCCTGAGGAGCAGTATCACTTTTGGTCACAAGAGATCAGGGACCTTGAAGAACAGTATCACTTCTGATTCTAAGGGAGCAAGGGCCCTGAAGTTTCTATTGCATTCCCAAAGGATCTGGGTCCCTTCCTGGTTAAGTACCAGAGTGCAGACCAGGAGAACAGTGACTATGCCTCTCTCTAGATGATACCACCTTGGAAGCACTAAAAACTTCCAAGTTCCCAGAGCTAATTCTGAAAACAGCAGTAGAAAAAAAAAGCCTGAAGTATGAGGTGGTGCCCTTCCTCCCCATGCTGGGAACAGAACCCAACTTTACCAAAAGTTCAAAATCAAGAAATAGGATAGAAAATGAGCAAACAGCAACAACAAAAGAACCTGACTATAAAAAGCTACTATCATGACAGGGAAAATTAAGACAAAATCTCAGAAGAAGACAATGAAGTAAAAACAGCTATAAGCAAAAGCTCAAAAAAAAAAAAGTGAACATGCAAGAATTTCTGGAAGAGCTAAATAATAATTCCCAAAATCAAATAAAAGAGATAGAGGAAAAACTAGGTAAAGAAATGAGAGCAAAGGAAGAAAAATATGAAAAGACAAAGAGGTTGATAAAAGAGGCATAAAAATACTAAAGAAAATAACATCTTATAAAGCAAAAATAGGCAAAATAGAAAAAAATTACAAAACCTCACTGAAGAAAATAATTCCTTAAAAATTAGAATTGAACAAGTAGAAGCTAATGATTACAGGAGACATTAAGAAATAGTAAAACAAAGTCAAAAGAATAAAAAAGGGAGAAAATGTGAAATATCTTATCAGAAAAACAACTGAGCTGAAAATTAGGTCAATGAGAGAGAATTTAAGAATTATTGAACTATCCAAAAATCATGATCAAAGTGTTTTTTTTTTTTTGCTTTTAGGTAATTGGGGTTAAGTGACTTGCCCAGGGTCACACAGCTAGGAAATGTCAAGTGTTTGGTCTGAGGTCGGATTTGAACTCAGGTCCTCCTGACTTCAGGGCTGGTGCTCTATCCACTGCACCACCTAGCTGCCCCCCTAGATATCATATTTAAAGAAATTATAAAGGATAATGCCCTGATATTCTAGAACCAGAGGGTCAAAAATAAATTGAAAGAATCCACTGATCACCGTCTGGAAGAGATCCCAAAATAAAAACTTCCCAGAATGTTATAGCTATATTTTAAAGCTCCCAGGTCAAAAAGAAAATACTGCAAGCAACAAGAAAGAAAACGTTCAAATATTGTGGAGTCACTATCAGGATGACACAAGATATAGCAGTTACCATGTTAAAGCAACAAATGGCTTGGAATACGATATTCCAAAAGGCAAAAGAGTTGAGATTACAACCAAGAACAAGTCACCAAGCAAAACTAAGTATAATCCTTCAAAAGAAAAATGGATATTTGATAAAATAGAGGACTTTCAAGCATTCCTGATGAAAAGACCAGATATGAATAGAAAATTTAACTTTCAAATACAAGATTCTAAAGAAATTAAGATGAACAGAATCTCAGAAAAGTTATATATGACAGACCTCTGGAGAAAACTGAATGGGAATAGAAAGGAATATACTTTTTTTTCCCTCAGCTGTACACATTACCTTCACAAAATTGACTGTTTATTAGGGCATAAAAACCTCACAACTAAATTTTAAAAAAGCAGAAATATTAAATGCACCCTTTTCCAGATCATAATGCAACAAAATTACATTTAATGAAGTACTGTGGAAGCAAAGATTAAAAATTAATTCAAAACTAAAGTAATCCTAAAATATGAATGGGTCAAAGAATAAATCATAGAAACAACAAATAATTTCATTAAAAAAGAATGACAACAATGAGACAGCATACAAAAATTCGTGGGATGCCACCAAAACAGTACTTAGGAGAACATTTTTTATCTCTAAATGTATACATCAATAAAAGAGAGAAAGAGCAGATCAGTGAGTTGAGTATACTGTTAAAAAAAAACAACTAGAAAAAGAACAAATTAAAAATCCCCAATTAAACCTCAAATTGGAAATCTTAAAAATTGAAGGAAAGATAAATAAATTTAAAAAAAACTATTGAACTAATAAATAAAACTAGGAGCTGGTTTTTTGAAAAAAAAACCCAATAAGATAGATAAATCATCAGTTAATTTGCATATAAGAAAGAAAAAAAAACAACAAATGACTAGTATCAGCAGTGAAAGGGGTGAATGTACCATCAATTAAGATGAAATTAAAGCAATTATTAGGACTTATTTTGCCTAATTACATGCCAGTAAAACTGATAATCTAAGTGAAATGGATGAAGAGTTATAAAAACATAAACTGCCCAAATCAACAAAAGAGGGACTAGAATACTTAAATAACTCTATCTTAGAAAAGGAAATTGAATAAGCCAGAAATGAGCTCCATAAGAAAAAAAAAATCTTCAAGTCAAGATGAATTTACAAGTGAATTCTACCAGATGTTTAATTAACAATTAATCCTAATACTATATAAGCTGTTTGAAAAAATAAGTAAAGAAGGAATCCTACAAAATTCCTTTTATGACACAAGTATGGTTTTGATATCTAAATCAGGGAAAGCAAGAACAGAGAAGGAAAACTGTAGAGCAATTTCCTTAATAAATATTAATGCAAACATTTTAAATAAAATACTAGCAAGAAGAAGACAATACCATATTACAAAGATCAAAAACTATGCGACCAGGTAGGATTTATGCCAGGAATACAGGGTTGGTTCAATATTAGGACGACAATCAATATAATTAACCATATCAATAACAAAAGCAACAAATATGATTATATCAATATATGCAGAAAAAGCCTTTGACAAAATACAACACCCATTCCTATTTTTAAAAAAAGCACACTAGGAAACATAGGAATAGATGGTGCTTTTCTTAAAATGGTAAGTGTTATCTATCTAAAACCCAGAATAAGCATTATCTACAATGGAGATAAACTTGAAGCCTTCCCGAAAAAATCAAGGGTGAAGCAGGGATGTTCATTGTCACCACTATTATTCAGCATTGTACTAGAAATGTTGGCTATAACAATGAGAAGAAAAAAATTGAAGGAATGTAAATAGACAATGAGGAAACAAAACTATGTATGACTTTTGGCAGATGATATGTTATATTTAGAGAACTCTAGAGAATCAACTAAAAAACTAATTGAAACAATTAACAACTTCAAAGTTGCAGGGTACAAAATAACTCACATACATTATCAACATTTCTATATACTACCAACAAAGTCCAGCAGGAAGAGGTAGAGAGAAATCCCATGTAAAACAACTACATACAATATAAAATGCTTGGGTGTCTACCAGTCAAGACAAACCCAGGGATTATATGAACATGATTACAAAACACTTTTCACATGAATAAAGTCAGATCCAAACAAATGGAGAAATATTAATTGCTCATTGGTAGGCCAAGACAATATAATAAAAATGACAATTCTAACTAAGCTAATTTACTTATTTAGTGCCAAATCAATCAAACTACTAATAAATTATTTTATAGAGCCTGAAAAAAGTAATTACGAATTCATCTAGAAGAACAAAAGGTCAAGAATGTCAAAGGAATCAATGAAAAAATAAGGAGAAAGGTGGCTTAGGATTTCCAGATTTCAAACTACATTGCAAAGTAGTAATCCTCAAATCAGTCTGGTACTGGCTAAGAAATAGAGTGGTGGGTCAGTGGAATAAATTAGATAAACAATACACAGTGCTAAATTATCATGATAATGTAGTGTTTGACAAACTCAAGCTTTTGGGGTAAGAACTCGCCGTTTGACAAAAATTGCTGGGAAAAGTAGAAAGTAGTTTGGCAGAATAGAACACTTGTATGATTCCATTCATCCAGGACCTGGAGATTTCCACTGTTAAAATGTCTGGGATCACTTCGGCTGATTCTTTGCTAGAGCCTTTGCAGCTAGTACAAGGAAGAGATTTCCTTGTGTCCTTGGAAAAGTGGATCTCTCTGAAGGAAGGATGATTGTTCTGGTCTGGTGAGAAGCAACCAGAAAAGTGGTTTGAGTTGGACAGTTCTTTAGAGGATAAAGACCATTGAGCATTGACCTTATAGTAAGTTTAATTGATATGGGATGAGTCTGGCTTTGAGCCCCTCTCTAGCTGTACTAGCAAGGAAAGATACCTGGGGAAAAAAGGCCAAATCTTTTCAATCAGGGAATAAGGTAATAAGATGGTAAGATTTTAGAACTGGACAGGACATTTGAAATAATTCAATTGATCCTCTTAATTTCACAATTGAGGAAACTGAATAAAAAAGTTAGTTGACTTGCCCAAGATCACACAGGTAGTAAGTATTAGAGCCAGAATCCAAACTCAGATATCCTGATTCCAAAATGTATTCTTTTTCTATTATACTATAGAGCTACTGGGCTCTAGCCCATGTTTAGCCACTGAACAATGGTTGTATATAGCTTTGAACAAATTACTGAAGATTTCTCTGGTGTTGTTTTCCCACAGGGGGAAGAAGACATATCTCCTTTTGGCTTTCTAATTCGTGTAATTTCAATTCCCCCTCCCCCTCCCCATTTTCTGTCTTTTGGAGGATTGATATAGTATTTCTCCAAATATCTCTAGGTGCTACAAAGAACATCATCATTATAAATGAGAAAGAGTTAAGTAGAAGGAGGAAAAAAATGGAGGGGAGAGAGTGGTTAATATGAGCTCAGAATGGGTAAGGGAAGCATGTTGTAAAATCGACTCCAAAACTAAGCATCTATAGACATTGGTATTGGTATAGCCACAATCTTGGTTCAGGCCCTTATTACTTCTCCCCAGGGCCTCCAGTAGTTAGTCAATCAAAAAGCATTTATTAAATGCCTACTATGTGCCAGGCACTGTGTTAAGCATGAGGGATGCAAGACAGGCAAAAGACAGTTCCTGCCCTCAAGGAGCTCACATTCTAATGGGAGAGACAAGAAGCAAACACATATGTGCAAACAAACACTAGAATTAAGAGAGGTTGGAAAAGGCTTCCTATAAAATATGAGTTTTCAGTTGGGACTTGAAGAAAGCCAAAGTAGTTAGAAGCCAGAAATAAGGAGGGAGAGCATTGCAGGTTATCTGAGATAGCCCAAAACAATGCCTGAAATTGAGAAATGGAATGTCATGTTCATGGAATAGCAAAAAGGCCAGTATCACTGGATTGAAGAGGATGTGGTGGTAGTGTGAGAAGGCTGGAGTCTTCAAGGTGTAAGAAGACTGAAGATGGGAGTCTTCCAGTTGATCTTCCTGCCTCAAATTTCTCCCCTCTCCCACTGATACTTCACATTGAAGGTGATTTTTCTAAAGCATAAATCTGATCATTTTAGCACCCTACTCAATGAGCTCTAGTGTTTATTATGTCCAAAATCAAATACCAAGTCTGTTGGCATTTAAAGCTCTTCCTAATCCACCCCATTCTATAGCCTTCTTATGCATCACTGCCTTCCAGCAACAAAATGATCCATTTTCACTGGGCGTCTTGCAGTTCCTTGAACATGATGTTGCAATTCCTGTCTCCATGACTTTACATTGGCTGTGTCCCCAAGGCTTGAATGCTGTGCCTTCTCACCTTTCCTTAGTTTCCCTGGCTTCCTTAAAGAATCAGCTCAAATTCTGCCTTCTTCAGAAGGTCACTCCTGGTCCCCCCAGCTGTTAATACTTCTTCTAATTAATAGAATTCTATTTGCTATGTATATATCCTGTAGTATAGTGATGTCAAACTCAAATAGAGTACGTAGGCCACAAATTCACCTATAAAATCACAAATCTATAATATATATGTTATATTGTATTTTTATTTATTTTGTCAAACATTTCCAAATTACATTTTAATCTGGTTAAATCTGCAGTAGGGAGTTTTGAGGTGTCCAGTTAAGTGCGTGTTGTCTCCCTGTTGGAACATGAGCTCCATGAAGGCAGAGACTCTCTGTTTTTGCCTTTTTTGGTATCCAGTACTTGGCATAGTGCCTAGCACATAGTAAGCTCTTAATAAATACTTGTTGACTGACTGATTGACAGGTATGGAAAGAAAAAAGTGAAATACTAAGGAGTTCCTGATTTTTCTAATGACTATCAAAGAATCAATCTTAGAGTGGTATGGAAATTCATAGCACATCTAGTCCCTATAGTTTCCCTATTACTGAGCCAGAATTCCTTTATAACTGTGACAAGCAGTCATCCAACCTTTGTTTAAAGATCTCCAGTGAGGAAAAACCCACTACTTCCTGAGGCAGCCCATTTCTGTTTCAGTCAGCTCTGATTGTTAGGAAGTCTCTCTTTACCACAAGCCTAAATTTGACTCTGCCATGTTGACTCATTTCTCCTAGTACTGCCCACTGGCAATATTGGGACCAAGAAGATTGTCTATTAATTCTTCTATGTGACAGAAAAATACTTGAAGATGGACATCATGTTCCCCTAAGTCTTCTATACTTCAGAATAAACACCTCCAGTTTCTTCAGTCTGTCCACATATGGCATGATTTTGAGGCTATATACAAAAAGCTGAACCAAAAGGTAATGGAGATCAATGCTTAATGCATTTATTCTGGAAGGCTAATTTTTTAAAGCCATGGATGATCCCTTGACTAAAATAGGCTTCATGTTTATTAGACTTGCTTCTAAGTTACATTCTGTAATGATGAAAAAGTCCAACAGAAGTCATCTTATTTTTACTTATAAATTCCATTTCCTGAAAGCAATAAGACACTCATCTCCACCGTGCATGGTTGGGATGCGACCGAATCTTCAAGTGACTAGAATTAGGCCATTTAGGTTTTGTGACTCACACAACTTTCATACATTCATTCATCAATTAGACAGAAGAGCCTGTCTGCTTGCAATTGGAATAGTAGGGCATTGTTGGCAAGGGTAACTCACCAGTGCTCCTCAGTCCGGAGTAGGGACAAGAAGATTTTAATCAAATCATCAATGGAAGGCAACAGCCCTAATTAGAAAGCTACCACAGTTACCACAGGAATGCATTTTCTCTGCTGGTGGTAGTTCAGTGTGTGATCACAGGCACTTAATTTATCTCTTGGGGCCTCAGTTTCTAGATATAAAGTAATCACAAATAGTGCCTAGATCGTCCCTAATTCACGTGGTTGTTGGGAGGATAATTAATTGATAGAAATTCTTATATGTACAGGTTAAACCCTTATATTAAATCTTCAATTACTTTGTTTTTACTCAATGAATAAGTTTAAGTATACCGTCCTTTCATTTTTTGCATTTGTTCATTACCACTAACATAATAATTAAAGGACCACTAGACACATAGTTAAAAGACCTGAGTTTGAGCTCTAGCTTCATAACTTACTAAGTAGCCATGGCAAGTTGCTTGAATTTTTTGAGTCTCAGTTCTCTCATTTGTAAAATGGGAGAAAAGAGTATTACTAGAACCTACCTCCCAGAATCTTAGAGATGGAAAAGACTTCGGGGTCCAACTAGTCTAGTCCGTCTGAAGGAGAGTGTTCTCTACAACACACCAAGAAGTGTTCATCTGACTCTGTGTAAGAGCATTGGCTGAAAGAGTGAATCACAACCTTTAGCAACAGCCCATTTCACTTTTGGATAGCTTTAACTATTAGGGAGTTTGTCCTTGAATCAAATCTAAATTAGCCTCTTTATGACTTAAAATGACTGCTCCTAGTTTTGCCTTTCAGGGTCAACTAAATCAATCAATCAATCAAGTATTTATTAAATGACTACTATGTGCCAGGTAATATATTAAGCAGCAGCAATACAAAATTAAAAGTGAAACCATTCCTATCCACAAGGAGCTTCCATTCTAACACAAGAGACAACATACCTACATAAGTATATCCATTATATACATGCATACATACATATACTATACACACATGCGTGCACACACACACACACACACACAGAGTGAAGATCAGGTAGCTTTGGTAGGGAGTGCTCTAGCAGTTTGGTGATAGGAGTCTTCACGTGGAAGGTGGCACTTGACAAGTCTAACTTCTCACAGGGTAAATGTGAGTCTGAAGTTTTTTGTTTTTGTTTCACTGTCTGGGGACTCCATATGATTCTTTTGTCAGGCCCTGTTGGTTTACTTCCCTACATATTATAATATTTGTTAAAAGAGTTGTGAATTCTTTTTTTGAAGTTTTACTCATTCTTACATTAGGTTTTAGGATCTTCTCTGTCGGTTTATCTGCTTGTGTGCCTTACTGAAATCTTTTCTTTTGATATCTTTGCTGTTCCAGGTTTGTTTTTTTTTAATTCCTACTTTTGCTGTTAAAAAGACACTAGAGGCTGGCCTGCAAGACTGTCTTGTGATGGGGGACATAGTGTATATCAGTCTAAGTTCTTGCCCTGAATAACTTTTGGAGAGACAGACCTGGTTCAGGAGGGTTCTGCTCTCCTTTTTCTCTCAGCCCCAACATGGCTGTATACCCAGCTCTTGCCTCAGATCTCCTTTCCTTTACATGACTGAAAATCAGTATCTGCCACTTTTTGTGGAGTGGTGGCTTTTGGGGTTGAGTAACTACATGCTTGTGTGTGTGTATGTAAAAAGGTATATATTTTCTGCCTACCCAGTTTCTCTTCTACCCTGCTCCTTTCCTAGAAAGAATCAGCATCTGCTGATTATTTTGGGTTGGAGTATTGGGGATGTTCAGGGAGAATCACTGAAGCAAGCAAGGGTCCATACCGTAGGATTGGAATCTGCAAAATCCTGGGAGTGTGCTCTTTCCTTTCTGTGGATTCTTGCCATGCTTCTTAAACTGTGGGTCACGACTCCATATGGGGTTGTGACCCACAGTTTAAGAAGCATTGAAGGGGTCACAAATAGAAAAAGTTTAAGAAGCCCAGGGCTAGTGAAAAAGGGGTGCTGATTGTGTGTTCCATGTATTAGAAATGTCCAAATTCAATTCATTTAGTATGTCATTTTGTTAGAGATTGTAATCATTCTGTATCTGGTGCATAGTTTCTTTTGGGTGTGGTTTGGAGGACTGTGAAAAGTCCCCTTCATTTCTCATTGTTCTGTGTTTTCCTTAAAGTTCATGTTTTAATCAGGGCATGTGAAATGAGTAAAAATGAATTAACACTAATACACATGACCATCCTGCTTATTCCCCAGTTTATGCTCTTCCTCACTTGCTCCACATTAATCTCCTCAGAAGCAGAGAGGCCCCAAATTACAAAAGTTCATTTCTCCCTAACTGCTCCCAGTGGGGAACTAGCAGGGTTGTTTGCCCAGAGTTTTCACTCATTTAACCTTTAGATTAGCCTCCCATTGATGTGAGACAGAAACTTAGAAATTTCTGCTGGTCTGTCTTGAGGGCAGCATGGTGCTAGGCAGGCTTTCCCTTTCAGGCATCTCCACTTACCAGTGTCTGTTCCTTTGCTAATAGGCTAGCCAGAGTCATTCAGGGATGAAAAACACAAAGTGCCATTTGCTTCCCTTTCTGTCTCTGATATTGCCATCCTGCCATATGCTGTCCTCCCAAGTGTAATGAATATTAGGATGTTGGGGAGATAAAACCGTAGCAGAAGTTACTGGTATGGGACAAAGGTGCCTGTCTTTTATGTTAGGTTAAAGGATTTGCATTTTGTCTCAGAAGCAACGAGTCACTGAATATTTTTGTAGAGGTAACATGATAAGTACTATGCCTCAGGATTTCTTTTGGGGCTGTGCATAAGGGATAAATTGGAGAAAGGAGAAACTTGGAAGCATGGAGATTAGTTGGACAAACACTCTAAAAGTCTAGGCAAGTAAAGATAGGACCAGAACTAGTGTAGTGGAGGTATGGGTAAAGGGAAGGCATTTTCATATAAAGTTGACAGGACTTGTGAACTGAATTTGGGTAATAGATGATAGGTGTCAAAGGAGTGGGAAAAGTGAAAGGAAGCTTTGAGTTTTCAAATCTATGTGACTATGACTATGCTTGTCCTATTGACCAAAACAAAGATGTTTAGAGGACATATAGGTTTAGGCAAGTTTGGTGGAAGCAATATCCCAACTCCTATTCCCATTCAAGTTGATCTAATTATCCTTAAAATGTATTGAGAGCATTATCAGCACTTGATTGGCTCAGGGACTAAGAACTTAGCAAGTGGCATCACTTTCATGTTGCCCGAGTAAAAACACTCATGAGGGCATCAGAGCAGCTCTGAGGTTTGGGAAGTGTATTCCAATGGGCAGCTCAGAGGCAGAGAAACTCCACTCACCTGAATCAACTTGTGTGCTATCGTCGATGCATATCTATGTTGACTATCCTTCTGCTTCTATGGCAAAGTAAATCTCATTTTACTAATTGTTAATAACTTGTGAGTATCTCTATTGTACTTCACCATTGAACCTAAACTTCCAGAGAATTGGCCAGAGTCAGACCTAGCCTGGGACAATTGGTATAGTTGGCAACATTGAAATGGAATGATGTAGTTGAAGAGGGGATGGACAATATGGAGGAAAGTAGGTCTAAATTGTCCCCCATGATTCTTGTGGTACTTTTGGTGATGCCCCTAAAGGTAGCAGTAGCTTACTATGAGGTAATCCCTATCCCACCTGACATGAGAGTGCCCCATCATAGGAAGAAAAGTTAGACCTGGGCACAGAACAGCAATTTTTACCCTATTGTAGGGTGGTAGTCAGGTCCAATGAGAGTTGGTGTCTATAATGTTCCTATAGCTCTGGGTAGGGGACAAAGTGGCAACACTCCTGTTGCTATCTGACCTTAAGGGGAAGAATAGGTCCAAGAATGGGGGAACAGAGCAAGGCATATCCTGGGATATGGAAATCAGTGGCAGCATCCAATAGTGTAATAGCCTTCACTTGGCATGGAAGGTAGGGTGGGGAGCAGTGGAAATACCATGCTGGTATTCAAGCTTCAGTATAGGGGGTAGAAGTCGAGCCAGAATAATCAGTGGCAGTGCATGAGTGTGGGCCCCAGAGACAATGGCAATGGCAGCACAGAAACAGTAGTGTGGATAGAATCATGGGCCTCAGTAAAGTGGGCACTGGCATGAGCTATGGCAAACTCATACACAATATAACTCTTTGCTCACCATAATCTAGAACCAACTGGCCTCTCCATATTGCTGTATTGGTCATCGGACAACTTCTTCCAGGAAGGACTTGCAGGATTAAGGGTTACAATTGTTGAGAGATGGCTTGCTTTCTGGCAATGGGGGGCGGGAGAGTGAAAGAATCTACTCATCTCCACAAAAAGAGGGACAGTTCATCAGAAATTTCTAATATTTGGCAAATAATTGGTATCTACCCCATAGCTCTCCTAGGAAAGGGAAATTGCTTTTTTAGATGACTGGACAAATTCACAGCTTGACCACAAGTGTTTTAATGTACCTTTTTCCTACCAACCCTCTGGTATTTGTAATTTTCCTTTTTTTGTGACCTTTGCCAATTTGATGGGTATAAAGTAGAATCTTAGAGTTATGGTGTATGAATATGATGACATACTACTGTGCTATAACAAATGTTGAAGAGGACTGTTCTAGATAAATCTGGAAAGACTTAAATGAGCTGATGCAGAGTAAAGTGGGCAGAACCAGGAGAACAATTTATATAACATCAAGAAGCATAACCAGGCACCCAAACATAGTTCTAGGGATTCACGATGAAACATGCTTTCCACCTCCTGATAGAGAGGTGATGGACGCAGGGTATATTGACACATATATTGGAGTCATGGCCAAATGAGAGAATTATTTTGTTTGACTATGCATGTTTGTTACAAAAGTGGTGCAATGAATAGAGAGTGCTTGGGCCTGGAGTCATGAAGACTTGCTTTCAAATGTGACCTCAAACGCTTACTAGCTTTTGACTCTGGGCAACTCACTTAACCTCTGTTTAGTTCAGTCTCTTTAATTGTAAAATTGGGGTAATAACCATACCTACCAGGATTGTTGTGAGGATCAAATGAGACAGTATTTGTAAAGTGTTTAGTGTGGTGCTTGGCATGTATGCTATGTAAATACTTATTTCATTCTTTCTCTCTTCTTCCTTTTTTGTTTTTCTTTCTTTTTCAATGGAAGAGGGGAGGAAGGAAGAGAATATAGATTTTAATTCATTACAAAATAAAATATTTTCAAAAAGACTATATGAGTCGAGAGGAATAGATGTTAAAATTGAACATATTGTGTGGGTAATGAATCAAGAGCCAACAATTAGGGAGAAAATGAAGATGAGAGGGAATGATCGATGGAAGGCATGGGAGGTGATGAAATAGGAAGGAATGAGATGGAGAGAATGGTAGAGGGGTTGGTTGAAAACAGCAGTGTCACTTAAGGGGAAAGAAGATGGCTAAAATTAAAATGGGTTTTCAGAACTGAAATTGAAAAGATAAGGAAGTTCATAGTGAATGACCTTGCTTTTTACAGTAAATTAAAACATCTTTTAAGAGAGAGGCAGTGTGGAGGAAGATGTTGGGGGCTGGAAGGAGAAAGCAAGTTCGAAATGGATGTTAAGGGAAGTTGGATGGAGAGTCAATTAAGAAAAAGAAAACATTTGCTTTATAACAGTAGGGATGAGGTTGAGATTCAATAACTTGAATTTGTTGTGGACTTTTTTTTTTTTTTGGTGAGGCAGTTGGGGGTAGGTGATTTGCCCAGGGTTACACAGCTAGTAAGTGTCAAGTGTCTGGTCTGAGATCAGATTTGAACTCAGGTCCTCCTGACTCCAGGGCTGTTGCTCTATCCACTGTGCCGCCTAGCTGCCCCTGTTGTGAACTCTTTTGATCCACCGGTGTAACTTTCTCCAACAGTGCTTAGCAGCTTGGGAGCACAAATAAACAAGGCAGATGTTCAGGGAAAGGAAGGCAGGATCAAGAGAGCCAATGTGAAATTGAATTGGCTACTTATAGAAGGGGTTAGAAAAATACAGACCTCAATCAGAGTCTGCTGACTTCCAAACTATAGTGTCAAGATTGTCAAGGGAGGAAAGTGAAGTAAAAGGAGGGATGATATATAAGGAGAACAGAGTAATGTAGGGACTAGAAGTTGAGATGAGGATGGAAAATGAGAGAGAGAGAGAGAGAGAGAGGAGAGAGAGAGAGAGAGAGAGAGAGAGAGAGAGAGAGAGAGAGGAGATTATGATCAAGAAGGAGGATTTTCTGAATTCCAGATCATGATATTGACACAACTATAAATGATGGTAAAATTAATTCATATATTTGGCTGAGCTGAGGAGCTTAATGAACTTGGAGACAGGGAGTTTGAAGGTACACCAATGTATACCTTCAAGTCCCAAATGAGAAGACAATGGTTAGGTTAGAGAGAAAGACTCATCCAAAGACTAACCTTTTTGAGAAAGGAGGGAGGTACTTCCTGAAGGCTAGTAGCCTGTAGGTAGATTTATTCTAGGAGGCATATATCTATTCAAAGAGATGTTGCTGATGTGTGGACTTCTCAAAGACCCTGGAGGAGAGGAAATAATGACTGAGCAGATTTCTTACTTCCTTTTGTACTGTTTCCTTTCAAAGGAACTAACAAGATAGAAGCTGTCTTTCTTATGAGGGAAGCCCACCAGATGTTGTTCTAAGATTAGAAGAATAGAGATATTGGGATATCATTGTGAAACAAAGAAGTGGAGAACTCATGAAGGGTTTTTGCCTTTGGGGAGACTAAGACAATGTAGAACCTTGGCTGCATGTGAATGATGCTTCTGCTTTTATTATATTTGATTTAATCTAATTAAATTTCTATACATTAATGATCTAGAGGTCATAAAATCAGAATGAAAGCAGACATTGTCCTTGGAGGATGGGGGCCAGCTATGATCTGACAGAATAATCTATACCAAGCCTAGACTAGTGTGCAAATCAAAGATATCAGCTATGAAGAATCAGAGCCAAGGGGCACATTGAAGAAACTACCATAGAGCCAAGAGAGTTCTTGAGAGTTGTGGTTGACAATATAGATTTCCCATTCATTGTGAGTGATGGATTTCACAGGTAGGATGACCTCTTGTTCAATGGCATACACTCTTGTCCTTATTAGTGATGAAGACTAGGTATTTGTCACAGGTGGTGGGGAAAAGACACACCCAAAAGACAGAGATTAGTGATAGTATTAATACAATTATGGAATTGAGGAAAAAGGGGAAAGTTTAGGGGAAAAGATAAGCTCCATAGTGACTAGGCTGAGCTTGCAAGGATCACAGGGATCTGATGGACCTATCTAGCCATCAGGTAGAGAGGATGGGCCAGAGGTTGGAGAGGGGTTGGAGGTAGAGTTGTAAATTTGGGAGTCAATGCCAGCAAATTTTCTAATGATTTGATATTATTTTTGGGTTGAATAATAGAGCCAAGAGTAAGAGTTGTCATTTTTTTTCCTACTGTATTGATATCTTATTCACAAAAATAAATGTTTAGTTATTTATAAAGACCAAAACTGGGGTTAGATGTGATATGTCCTAATTAGCTAAGTACCCTCCCCAAAATACAGCAATACTTTTGTAATGTGTTCAGCTATATTTAATTTAATTTAATTTAAAAAATTTAACATTCATTTAAAAAAATTGAGTTTCAAATTCTTTCCTTCCCTCTCTAATTTCCCCCACTCATTGAGAGGGTAAGTAATATGATACCCATTATACATGTGAAGCCATACAAAACACATTTCTGTATTAGTCATGTTGCAAAAAAACCAAAAACAATATAAAGAAAGTGAAAAACAACCTGCTTTACACTACAGAGTTCACAAGTTTTTTTTCCTCTGGAGGTCTTTAACATTTTTCATCATGGGTCCTTTGGATCTTGTCTTAGATCACTGTATTGAGCAGAGCAAGTAAGTCTTTCCCATTTGATCAGCACTACAATATTGTTACTGTGAACAAGTATCTCTTGGTTTTGCTCACTTCACTTTGCATCATTTCAGATATGTCATCCCAGGTTTTTCTGAAACCATTCGACTCATCATTTCTTCTTCCTTTTTTAATCCGCATATTTATTATTCTTTAAAAAAAAGTTTATGGGATTACTCTAAAGGTTAAGAGGACTTGTGGCACAGGTATGAAAGACGAGCTTAATCTAGGCAACAAGGAAACCGAAGGGAATGTTTGCAAATTGACTTATTTGATTCTAGTTATTAAAGCTTCAACTCCATAAGTACTTGGAGGCACAATTATGCATATTTGTTTTATTCATAATTTGTATTGTTCTAGGATACCAAAAGTATTTCTAATGATGGTGAATTAATAAAATTTTTGTACCTCATTCCAAAACATCCATTAATCCATTTCTTTCAATGGTAATATCAAATTTATTAAAAGGAACATAAAAACAAACATGCACACAAATGTACAGTTTTCATAAAGGTCTATTTCATTATTGGTGGGTAGTGCCATTTAACAGTCAAATACATTTAAATAATATATAGGTGACTGCATTACTGTAGCTTTGGTAAGTAGCTATAGATACAGATAACCAATTTAACTAGAAGCCAACAAATAACTGTCTAAATATTTAATATGTAGCTCTTATTTGGATCATCCCTTGTTTAGACCATCTCTCTTAGAAATAAGACATCTAGGTTTACAGAAGTATCAAGATCATGACATGCTTCCTGATAAATTGAACCTCCAAATTCTGTTCCATCATCAACATTAGTATGTAGTTGGAAGACTCCAATCCTGTAGCCCATTGCAAAGTTATTCCTTGTTAACTTTGACTTGGCACTATCAAAGGTCATCTGGTAGCCAGCAAGCCAGACTTCATGACCAAAAATGACTGACCCATGAATCGCAGGTCCAATAAAATCAAAGTCAGTGTTACAGCCAAGGTTTATGCCCATTTGTAAGCAGAGTATTTTAGCACTTTTCTTTCCTGTGTTTGGTGAGAAGGTAATGTCAAATATCAGCTTCAAACCTTGACAAATATGATATTCAATTGTGATTTCAGTTCCCACAGTGTTATCTGTTCCATTTTTCTCTGAAAGTCAGACCATACTCACACAATTTGTATTTGGTCTTCAAAGTTCCAAAAGCTTTTCCAATGATAAGAATTCCACTCCACTGCAGGACTTTGTTTTCATATCCAGTTTCACCAACCCAAAAGCCAAATCCTTTGTTTAAGATATCTCTGGCAGCTTTGCCAAGGCAAGCATATGATGGAGGGATAGACATCGTCGGATGCTGACAGTTCTGCAGGTATGATGACATGGTAAGGCAGAGGAAAGGGCCATCATTTCTTAAGGCACAGTAGTATTCTGTTACAACCACATACACAATTTGTTCAGCCATTCTCCAATTGATGGGCATCCTGACAATTTCCAATTCTTTGCCACCACAAAAAGAGCTTTTAAATATTTTTGTATGTGTGAGTCCTTTTCCTTTTCCTTTTATCTCTTTGGTATTCAAGCCTAGTAAATGTATTGCTGGGTCAAAGGGTATGCCCAGGTTGATAGCCCTTTGGGTATAGTTCCAAATTTTTCTCCATAGCTATATTTAATTTTAAAGTGCAGCAAACCCTATTGCAATAGAAGAACTTATCTCATGTATGTTTTGTATGAATGCATCAAGTTTAAATTCCCACAAGTTACAGAACCTTTCCCAAACTTTAATTTTCTCATCTGTAAAATAAAGCTAATAATATGTATACTCACTACCTCATAAGCATACTGAAAGTTTATAATATGGAAAAATTTATATTGCTTTCATTCAACTAACCAATCAACTAATCAATCAAGCACCTAGTTCTGAGTGTAGCTGGTTTTTAATAAATATTTATAACCTGATTGCTCAAGGTTACACAGCTAACAAGGAAAGTAGCTGAGACTAGAATCTAGATCTGATGGGTCTTCTTTGGAGGTGATCCTTTCCACTTCACCATGTTGCCTCCCTGCTTTTTAAGTGTTAATTTTTATTGTCTTTTAGTTATTAATTAATACTTAAATGAATGATAAGATAAAGAAACATTACAAACATATATTAAAGCTGAAATATAAAATAAGAAAAGAAAAAATGTCATGTGCACAGCAGAATGTAAGAGAGGATTCGAAATATATAGCAATCAATTTCCATTTTAAGAAAGCCTGTATATTAACTACTATGCATTTTGTTGAGAGCTGTCCATCTTTTCTTTGCTTCCTTGTAGGGTTTCTTTTGTTCTCTGCTGTACACTTTTTACTTTGTTCTTTTTCCCACCTTCTTCCCCCCTCCAGGCTACAATTAAGCATGGTTATATTTATATATATAGATATATACATACACATATACATATATGTATATGTGTATGTATATAGATATATACATACACATATACATATACATATATACATACACATATGTGTATATAAACATATGCTTTCCCTAACAGATTCTACTCTTAATTTTTATTAGTGCCAATTTTTATTTGACATATGCAAAACTTTTGTTTCAACAAATTAAAAGTGATTTGCCAAGCTTAACGATACAAAAGATCCTTAATGAAAGGGGTTTGGAAAATGTTGAGAGAGGGTTTAGGTACTCAGAAGTATTATTTATGATTCTAAGATCAAATATTTGTTGGAGTCTATTCAAGTTTCTGACTTCTGTTGAATCATGGAGAATTGCCTAGTTGGATGATGAGATGGCAATGTAATGCTTAGGCTGACTAGAGTTTGGGATCCATGGTCCTCAATAGGAAAGCTCAAAAGTAACCCTTGCCTCTTGGATTTCCTTAGCAAATCTTTGGTTCATGTCAACAATGCTGCCTTTTTATAGCCCGGATTTCATAAGGATTACAGATGTAGAGCTGGAAGGGGCCTCAGACGTCATTTTATCCAACTCCATCATTTTACGGATGAGGAGACTAAAGCCCATAGAAATTTAGTGACTTGCTCAGGTCGTACAAGGAGTTGTTGGAGGAGGGATTTGAATCCAAGTCCTCCAGCAACAGAGCTAGACCTCTTTCCATTCTACTACACTTGAAACTCAAATAATGTACTGGTTCTGCAAGAGAAACATTGAGAATAGAAATAGTAAATAAGGATTTCATTGTGAACTTTTGAGTCTATTTTGCAATATAATATGATATAATATAATTGCTATGACATGATATAATATATTAAGAGTTTGTTAAAAATATGTTCCTCAGAGGCAAGAGGCTTATAGAAGAAAGAGTACTTATTCTTGGAGCCTGAACACATGTTGTTGAGTGTTGCCTTTGTTCCCTGTTGACTGTGACCAGGGGGAAGTCATTTTTACCTCTTTGTGGTTGTCATATGGGGCTAATGATACTGGTGCTACCTATCTCAAAGGGTTGTTGTGGGGAAAGCACTTTGTAAACCGTAGAGTGCTATAGTCTACTACATATGTGATTGTAATGGACTTAGCACATGCCTAGAACATCTAATATGGTGCTGCTCATGTGGAAGATACTAGGGAACTGCTTCCAGGAGACTAGAGGAATCTAGGGACCTAGCACATAGTTGGAAACAGTTTGTTTTTCAATTTTTCAATTAACTGAGTAGCTGGCACACTCAGTGTCTTGAAAATGGCTGGACTCAGTATCTGGTGGGGCATTTGCTACCTTCACGACTGAGGCTAAACATGTCTTCCATTCACAACAAGTGGTAAGACGTGGGGGCCTGAGGACTCCCTCTTTCCCGTCCACATTCATTTGCCGTGTGACTCCAAGAAATGGTTTCATGTTTTTGGACTTCATGTTTATTTTTTCTTTCCATTCTAGGTGTAGGGAGTAAAATCTCCAGTGTTGCCCAGGAGATCAAGATGAGCTATAGGAATCTAGGAACCTAAGAATCCAGTCAAGATGCTGCAGGCAGCCAAGTAGTGATACCCTAATGCACTCTAGCATAGCAGAAGCTAGGCACTTCTAGTTCTGGACTTCAATTTACTGGGACTAATTAGTGGGACTAATGTTGTATAGAATCTGATCTAAGATGTGAGCTTAATCTCATCTCATGCACTTAATCCACACATTAACCCATCCCTATCCCTAAAGACGGGTGTGTGAGTGTGTGTGTGTGTGTGTGTGTGTGTGTGTGTGTGTGTGTGAGAGAGAGAGAGAGAGAGAGAGAGAGAGAGAGAGAGAGAGAGAGATGAATGAAGAAGAGAGACAGATAGAAAGAAATAGAAAGAGAGTGAGGAAGTAGTGACAATGAGTTGATAGTTTTTATAAAAATTTGGCTGAGAGAGAAAAGATACAGAATGATGTCTTTAGGGGATGGAAAGATCTGCGGAAAGTTTTATAAGCATAGGGCCAATTTGGGGATATTTAAAGTCAATAGGGAAGGAACCAGTATTGTGAGAGAATAAGAAATAGAGAATAATAGGGAAACACTGAAATTTTTGATTGAGAATGACAAGGTCAGATGGGGTAGAATAGGGAAAGAGGGAGTACTAGAAAGCAAGGTTTATTAAATGTTTGCTATGTGTCAGGAACTGTGTTAACTTCCTATCCTCAAAAAGTTTATATTGTAATGGGAGAAGACAACACATAAACTGGAATGTAGGTACATGAAGAGCGCAGTGAAGAGATGTCTGGGGAGTGCAGTGGAGGTCTGGAGCTTGGCAAGAAAAGGTGAAAGATTAACAATCAGAGCTTGGGGTTGTTCCAATTGTAGAGTTTAAGGTTCTGATGGGGAGATGGTGTCTGAATGGAGAAGGCATAGTGTTGAGAGGGCTGGATTATATTTAGGAAAGTTATTTGAGCAACTATGTAGTGGATGAACTGGAAAGGGAAAGAGACTGGAAACAGGAAGAACAAATATAGTAGTCTATGTAAGAGATAATGGAGTTATAGTTGTGTTTTTCTAAATCAACCCGTTCCTCATTTCCTACACCACAGCAATATTCCAGCCCAATCACATCCAATCTGAGAGATTGCCTATGAAAATCCCCCCCCCACCCATTTTTGCATTCCTCCTATTCTTGGCTACATAGGTTTTATTTATGTTAGAAAATTTTAATGTAAAATAATTGAAATTTCTTTTTTACACTTCAACAATGTTCTCACCTTATAACATAGTTTAAAGGTCTGATACTGCTGAATCTACTTCCTTTAAATATGTCTTCTCCTGGTTTCTTTGAAGTTCCTGACCTTTTGTTCTTCCAGATGAACTTTGTTCTTATTTTTCCCTAACTCAGTAAAATAATTTTTTAGTAATTTAATTGGGATAATATCGAAGAAATAGATTAGTTAAGTAAAATTGTCATTTAAAATTATATTGGACTTACCTACCCATGAACAATAAATATTACTTCAATTATTTGATGTAAGTTATTTTTATAAAAAGTGTTTTATATTTATGTTAATATAGTTCATATTGTGCCCAAACATATAGTTATGTTTGGGTAGATATATACTTAGGTATTTTATACTAAGCAATTTAAATGGTCTAAAACAATACTGAATAATATTGCTGGCATATAATGTAATTTTTCTGTTTTTCATTTTTGATTAAATCTGTTTTAACTTTACTTTGTCTGAGATCATGATTATTACCCCTGCTTTTTTTACGTACTAAATTCTACTCCTCCCCTTTATTTTATCTTTGTGTGTATCTCTCATTTTAAAAAATGCTTACTGAAAGCAACATATTGTTGAATTCAAATGTTTAATCTGCTAAACATTTCTGTTTCATGGGTAAAATCCATCTCATTCACATTTTAAGTGATAATTACTTGTGTATTTTTCCTTCTTCCTATTTTTCCTCACTATCCTCACCCTATTTACCTTATCCCTCTTCACTACTCAGCTTTACTTTTACCCATTACTTTGCCCTCCTCTTCCTTAACCTACCCAGCCCTCTAAGAGTCCCTCCCTTGTCCTCTTCCTTCATCCTCTCCCCTTGTCCACTTATCTCTTTCTGAATTTAGAAAACTTTTATACCCTTCTGGATATATGTTTTCCCTTTTTAACCCATTCCAAATGACAGTAAGGTTCCAGTACTACCCACTCTCCCCCTACTAGCTTCTTCTGCATCAATTTTTTCCTTTTGTGCCTCATTTGTATGAGATAATTGCTCCATTTTATCTCTCCCTACAGTTTTATTTTTTTGAATCACCCCATCATACTCAGCTCAGCCCAAGCTTTTCTTTCAAAGTACCCAACTAAGGATGACAATCATAAGTGCTGCTAATATTTTCACATATACAAAATAAACAATTTGACTTTATTGAGTCCCTTATAATTGCCCTTTAATGTTTCTTATTTTTCTTATATTCTTATATTTCTCCTGGATGTTATATGTTGAATTTTCCCTTAAGTTCTGGGGTTTTTGTCACAAAACCTGAAAGTCTGAATTCATTAAATGTTCAACTTTTTCCATTCAGGATTATACTTAACTTTGTTGCATAAGTTACCCTTGGTCATAACCCCAGCTCTTTTGCCCTACAGAATATAGTCCTTCAATGTAGTAACTGCTAGCTCTTGTGTAATCCTTATTGTAGCTCCATGATATTTAAATTGTTTTTTTTTTTGTTGTTGTTGTTGCTTCCAACATTTTCTCCTTAACCTGGGAGCTTTGAAACTTGGCTGTCTCCTGTAAGTTTTCCTTCTGGAATCTCTTTTAGGTGGTGATTGGTGGATTTTTTCTATTTCTGCTCTGTCTTCTTGTTATAGAACTTCAGGGCAATATTTCTTGATGATTTCTTGTAATGTTATAGCAAGGTTCTTTTTTATTGTAATTTTCAGATTGTACAATTATTCTTATGTTATTTCTCCTTGATTTGTTCTCCAGATTGGTTGTTTTTTTCTGATGAGATGTTTCATTTTTCTCTTCTATTTTTTTTCATTCATTTGATTTTGTTTTATGATTTCTTGGTGTCTTAGAATGTCATTAGCTTATCATTGCCCAGTTCTAGTTTTCAAGGAATTATATTCTTCCTTAAGTTTTTGATTCTCCATTTCCAGTTGGCTGACTTTCTTCTCATATTTTTTTTTTATTTTCTTGGATTGCTCTTATTTTCTCCCTAATTTTTCCTTGATTTCTTTTATTTGATTTTCAAAGTCTTTTTAAAATTCCTTCAAGAACTCTTTTTATGCTTGGAACCATTTGATAGATCTTATTGAAAAAGGAGTGTTTTTTTTTTTAGCTCCATTATGTTTCCCTTAATATGAACCCAGATCTTCTCTATCCGCATATTAACTATCTATGGTTGGGTTCTTTGTCCTTTGCATACTGATTTCTATTCATTCATTCATTCATTCATTCATTCATTCATTCATTCATTTATTTATTTACTCATTTATCTATATATTTATCTATTTATTTATTCATTCATTCATTTATTTATTCATTTATTTATTTTAGCAGCTATTAGTATAATCAAGTTGTAGTCCTGAGGTATGGGGAATGATACCCCAAGCCTCAGGTCCTTCTTGTTGTTATTTTATGAAGTCTATCTTGAGGCCCAACCTTGGGTTCTCCTCTCTACTCCTAAGCCACGGCTAGGACCCTTAGCTGTACTGTCCTGCCAGTGCTCCCTGTGATCCCTTCAGTGACTATAAACTACAATTGTCCTCTCTGCCCTGGAACTGAAATCAGGAACTCTGCTCTCCTGCAAGTGCCCACAGCCAACAAAGTCCCCGCCCGTTGCCACTGCACTCTCCAGGCTAGCTCCTTCTCTCTACGGGCACAGTCCAGGATGTGTGTGGTCAACACAGCTGTGCTTGAAGTCCCTTGACAATGGAAGGTCCTTCAATCTTCTCCTACTTAAAGGACAGACTCCTACACTATCTGCAACATGAAAGCTTCTAAGGCTGAGGCTCTCTCTGAACCCAGAGGCCCCCAGGGCTTGTTTGCTGATTCTGCAGAGCTGCTTTAAAGGTGTTCTGCACTTCACTCAGGCCAAACTTCCACCCATGGAGGTAGGGTCTTTTTTTGGGTCTTCTCAAATTGTCTTAAGAGGACAACTGCTTTATCTCACATTTATTTCTGTTGCTCTGGGGTGATGTTCTATCTTTTTTGTGGAGGAAATTTGGAGAGTGGAAAGTTTTCTGACCTATTCTACCATCTTCCCAGAATCCTCTCTACTCAGTATTTATTGAACAATTGCTAGGTAAACACACTACTAGGTTATGTGGGGGTTAAAATATGTGCATAGTTACTGAGAAGTTATTTCGCTCTAGGAGGGTAAATGAGAAACACACACAAACAAATCAGTATAATATTGGGCAGACTGTGAGAAATCCCATTAAGAGGAATACAAATTGTTATAGGTGTTCAGAAGAGAAAATTATCTTTTAACCTAAGGTGATTTGAGAAGGCTTCATAGAAGAGGTGGTATTTCACAGAATCATAGAATCAGGAACCATCAAATTCAATCTTTATCTAAAATATGAATATCATATTCTTTTGTTTTTCAGTCATTCAGTCATTTCTGACTCTTTATGACTCCATGAAGCATAGCATACTAGGTCCTTTTATTCTCCACTATCTCTTGAAGTCTGTCCGAGTTTATATTCATTGTTTTCATGATACTGTCTATCTATCTCATCCTTTGCCTTCCCCTTTTGCCTTCAATCTTCAAGAACTCAAGTAAGTGTCAATTCATCCTCTATTGAAGATGTCAAATGGGAATTAGCCCACTATTTCTTAAATCAGGCCATTCTGCTTTTCCAAACTAATTTATGAAGTTTTTCCTTATATTAAGCCTAAAGCTACATCCCTGCAACTTCAACCTATCGGCCCTAATTATTCCCTTTGGAACCAAATAGAACAATTTTAATTCTCCTTCCAAATGGTAACCCTTTAGATAAATGAAGATAGAGATCATAGTCTCTTCAAGACTCTTATTTTCTGGGCTACATGGTTCCTTCAACTAATACCTCTAAAACATTATTTCTAGTCCCTTTTATTTTCCTATTCACTTTCCTCTGGAAGCCTTCTAGTTTATTAATCCCTCATAAATGTAATACACAGAACTAGATGCTATATTACAAATTTGGTCCAGCAGGTCAAGGTACAGTACACCCTCTGCTTCTGGATATTTTACTTCTATTAATGCAGATTAAAATTGTATTAGCCTGTTTTTTTTTTTTGCTTCCATGTCATAACACTGCATTAAAGTGAACTTGCAGTCTACTGGAATCTCTGTCTTTTTCAAATAGGCTGCCATCTGCCCATATTCCCTTCATCTTATATCTGGGCAGCTGATATTTTGAAACCAAGTGATGGGTGTTATATTCATACCTATAAAACTTCACTTACGTTCACAGAAACCTACTCTTATTGGGCGTGGAAGTGACCTTGGTTTCCCAAAGGCTGTTCCAGTGAAACACAAGGTTTGACAGGTTTTAGCTGTCAGTGCTTCAGGTTTGAGCCTGTTGAGAGTATGTAGGTCTCTGAATGAGGATAGATCTAGTTTAGTTCATAGAAGTTCATCTTCACATTGTTATCCATAAGGTGATGATTTTTTTCAGCCACTGAAAATATGAAAGCTAATTCATTAATTAAAATATGAAGATTTCAATCTACAGTAGAGGAGGGAATCCTATGCAAAAAATTATTATGGATCCTGGAAATACTGAGGCAAGCACATATTTTATTAGTTTCAATTCACTCTTCTGGTTTATTGAAATTACTTGGCATCTCAGTTCTGCAGTTTAATGTATTAGCTATGATATTTGCTTTGTGTCACTCACTAAGTTGGTAAGCATTGAGTCTATTTCTTATTCAAGCCACTGATTAAAAAAACCCCATTGAACAAAATATGGCCCCAAAACTGCTCTATGATAGTCTACTACAGACGCTCAGCAATTGACATCTATTCATTAATCAACATTTTTGGGGCGTTTCCTTTTTATTAAACCAGTTCTGTGTCTTCCTCTTGAAGTTTGCTTTGAAGGATGAGGAGAGTTTTGACAAGTGTAGATTGCACAGGGGAGTGGGTGTTCTGGTGGACACAATTGCATGGACAAAATTATGCAGATAGGATAGAGAGTGGTATGTTCAAGGAACAAAGAATTATTCAGTTTGACTGAAGAAAAGGGTTTGCATTTGGAAGATAAAGTAGGAAATGAAGGTTGGGCATAGATCATGGAGGGTCTTCAACAATATGCTGTGGAAATCATATTTAATTCTGTTGGAAATGGGAGATTTTTGAAGGCTTCCAAGCAGAGGAAAATATAGTTAAAATACTACTTGAAGAAGGTGATTCTGGTTATTGTATATGCAATGATTTGGATGGAGTGTGGGAGGGAATGGAAGCAGGAAAGCTACTTTGGAGGTTATTATAAAAGTTCAATTGTTAGGTAATGATAACCTGAACAAAGGTAGTAGCAGTGGGAATGGGAGGAGTGGATATATATGGCCAACATTAAAAAATAATCAGCAATATTTGGTGACTAACTGGATGAAAGAGGGAGAAGAGAGAGGAACCAAAGATGACTTTGAGGTTTTTAACATGAGTAGGAAAATAATTATGCTATCACTAGAGATGGAGAATTTAGGTGGAAGAGATGTGTTGGGGCTGGAAATGGAGAAGGAAGAAGATAGTGAACTCTGGTGGTGAATCATTATCTGTGTGTGTTTGGTCATAGCTGTAGAGTTATGGGATCCTTTCTACACAAAGTACATGTGAAGGCTAAGCCTGATGTCTGAAATATGTGCTGTGGCTTGTTGATTATTTCTCCTAGATTCATAGCTGGCCTAAAATTTTACTGAGAAAAAAACAATTCCGTTCCTCACAGGTGTACACCAGGGTGGTCCACCACCTCTGTTGCTCTTTAGCTATCCACATCTAGCAGACTCAATGGTAGGGATACATCTGATAGGCCAGAATGCTCTAAGGTACTTTAGAGAAACAGTGAGGTAGATATATAGCCCTTGAGATTATGTTTCTAGTATATGTGGTGCATCTATATGCTACTTGAAATTATAGTAATTTGCCTTCATTCACTTCATATTAGTTAGTGAGATAAGGTTTACCCTTATCACTCTCTTAGCTCATCGAGAACCTACCTGCTCTGATAATTTACTCTGTCATTCAGAACATGGCATTTCCAATGTTGATTGTTCATTGTGCTTATAAAATTATCCTTTTAGGATGAAAATCTCTATGCTTGATCATAGGCCAGATGCAATTCTTTTTAAAAGTTAGATTTATGGAGACCAAGCAAATTATTCTGTATTTGACTAAGGGGACTCAGAAATGGCAGGAACTTAAAAATTGTAACTTTCCATGTGGCTTGTGCTCACTGAAAAAGAATCTCTTGGCTAATTTTGGGGAAAGAATGTTTAAATAAGGAAGTTAGAAGTGAATCAAAAATAGCATTTGAGCATGAGAAGTCTGAAATGCCCACTTCCTTTAATTATGTAATGTCTTCTGTTGACTATAAAGTATTGTAAACATGCATTATCATTGTCAGTTACATTGTGCAGTCTTAGGCTGATGGTTTGGGAGATTCTCCATATTTGGCCCCAATTTCTGCAGCTGTGGAAATCCTCAGTAACAATAAGTAGGGAAATGAAAACTAACTTTCTTTTTCTCTTTCCTTCCTTCCTTCCCTTCCTCCCTTATTTTCTCCCCCCTCCCAATTTCTTTCTTTCTCTTTCTTTTTTCTTTTCTTTCTTTCTCTTCCTCCCTCTTTCTCTTCCTTCCTCCCTTGCTTCCTTTCCCTTCTTTTCTCTTCCCTTCCTTTCCTTCTCATTTATTCAATGATTCTGCAAGCTATTAACTTCATAGTTGCACTACATTGGTTTTTCTTTTCTTTCCCAGTGAGTAATGGGATTTGCTTCCACTAAAATTCTGCCTGGATTCCTGACTATGGCATGGAGGTAACCCTGTACTCTTGAAAGGTATATGAGAGGACACTCCTGGGAGGTCCTACTGGGCTTTCCTGGCCTTGGAGAAGCTTATTATTTTGTTGGCCATGGAACAATTTTTTTTTAGACCTCAGCAACTCACAACAGTTTATTAAGTTGTAGAAGGATTGTGATTTGTGTGGGTGGAGGAAAGACCCCATACAGATGAGATTACGGCTTCTTGAAGTATTTAAGTGTTGTTCAGCGGTTGCCATTTTGAAGACCTGCCTGAGCATATACTGTTTCCCACCAGGTATCCAGGCTGGTAATTGAAATGGATTTTGGTTAAAAGAACTCAGATTTCTAATAATCAAGTCTTTGCCTATTAAGAAACTATACTTACTGGTATGTGGCATCCTAACTATTGCTATTTCTCCCAGGAATCTTATGCTTCCTTGAAACTTTTACTCTGAAGCACCTTTGTTCCTTATAAGTGTGCACTGCGTTGGTCAGCTGTAGTCACTGCAGTTATTAAGCTACTTGTATTTTAGGTTTGTACTAAGTCTCCTCTAATCTATGAGACATTCCCTCACACTCCCACACAGCTTGTTTTATCATTTCTGAGTTCTCACAGACCATACAGGGTATCACATAAAATGAATATTATTTTTTCAAAGATATTATTTACCTATAGCTGATACATTATTATAGTCAGTGATTATGTTAATATGTAATACTACACCTTCTGAAAATAAAGTTGGCTGAATATTTTTCATGTTTCTGAAATGAAGAATATTGAATATTTGCTAGAATTCACCTTCATTATTGACTAGTACAAATACTTTAAATTTTAAGTATTGTACTTGGCATATAGTAAGTGCTTAATAAATGATTTTTCGTTCATTGCATATTTTCATTTTTAGTTGTTCTGAGATGGGCCATACTCTTTGAAGCCAAGTACTGTGTCTGATGCTTTTTCTGTATTTACCTCTGAATGGTGGTCCCTCTCACAGCTCTGTTACATGATTTTAGCAACAATAATGGCTATGATGATAAGGAGAAAAAAAGAAAATTCTCAGAGATTACTATACAAAGCTCTATGCTAATATATTTGAAAACCTAAAAGAAATGGATGATTATTTACAAAAGTAAAAAAACCAGATTAATAAAACCAGAAGTGAATAACATAAATAGAACAATTTCAGAAGAAGAAATCAGAGAGACCATTAAAGAGTCCTCTGCAAAAAAACATTGGGCACAAATTCACAAGCAAATTCTACCCAACTTTATAAGAACAACTAAGTTTTGTGCTATGTAGACTATCCATCCAGCTTCTAAGAGACAAATATGGCATTGTTCTTTAATGTCAACAAAGACAAAGGTGAGAAAGAAAATTATAGATCAACATGATTATGAATCATGATGTAAAATGCTAAGTAAAATAAAAATAGAATATAACAGTGCATTAAAATATCCATCTTGTAGTAAGCAAGTTTTAGACATAGATTGCAAGATAGGTTTAATAAAGGAAAACAATAGACATAATACATTTTATTAACAAGAGACAACAAGGACTATAAGACAATATAATTAGATCTAGAGCTAGTCTTCAATAAATATAGTTCTTATTTATGTAACAAGTTGGAAAATATGGGAAAACATTCATTCTACAATATGAGAGAAATTCTTTGAAACCATGAGGTAATATTATATATGATGGAGAAACACTGGTAACATTTCCACTGAAAGCAGTATTGGAACAAATATGTGTACATTTGTCTCCACTAGATTGTAGTCTTCAAAATTTTAGCAATAGGCCAAGAATTAAAGCAATATATAGCAACAATGAAATTTAAGTGTGTCTACCAACAGGAAAGTTGACTCTCTCTCTCTCTCTCTCTCTCTCTCTGTGTATAGGCAAATCAGTCAACAAAAAAATTAATGGAGGTGATGACTTCAGTAAAGTAATGGGCTATAGAAGCTCACCTCTTCTCACTCCCAATCATATTTATTGCTATATACCATCAACAAAAATCATGAGAAACACATAGAAAGAAAAATACTCTAAAATAACAAGATGGGTGAAATATTTGGGCATTAGCTATCAAACATACACAAAGACATATAAAGAAAACTTTAACACAAATAAAGATCTGGATAAGTGGCAAGGTATGTTCTTGTTATGTTTAGTTCAAATAAATGTGGTAACTGTAGAGCTATTTTCCAAGATAAATTGCAGATTAAATACAATGCCAATGAAATAACACTAGACTGTTTCATAGAAAAAAAAGAACAAAATGAACAGAAAATAGAAGTAAAAGAACATGAATAAAAACTATATTTTAAAAAAACCAGCAAAGAGGAACTAGTACTACCATTATATAAAAATGCAGTATTAGGCAGTAATGAGGATTATGTATTACTAGAAAAAACACGGAGCAACAAATCAATAGAACAGAATAAATAATCCAACAATAGAACCTGATGTACATTAAAAATTAGTGTTTGATATACCTACATTTAGGAAAGGCATTGGGGAATTGAATCACTCTCAACTTACTTCCCGTGTAGTCATTTCTTTTCATCCAATGTCTTGGAAGTTTTCTGTTCTTTTCCAAATTAATTAACTAAGTTATTCACATCAGTTTAATGCCCTTTCACTGTATGATAGATTCAAAAGATGTACTGTCACTTGATAAACCTATCAAGGTATAGCATCTTGATAATTACTTCAATTGGGATGAGTGATTTATTGATGTATTCAGTTAACACCCATGTTTACAATAGTACAAAATGTAACCAACCCTTTTCAATTGGAAAGGAAAAATTTTACATAGTTGATGGTTGTTCCTTATTCCTCATATCTTTTTGCTCTCTTTTCTTCTATTTGCTTTAAACAATTGCCATATATATGTTACATATTCACTCAACATTTGAAGACCTTGATAAGTTCATTTCTAATTTTATGGACTTTTTCTATAGAAAAAGATTACTGTCCATTTTGGATGAAAGCAGTTTTTACAACTTAGCCATAATTTACAATGAAAGCTCTTTATTATGCTCATTAAAGTTCTGTGTTCAGGGATGCATAGAATCTCAAAAAGAAACGTCTCCAGACAATATTAACTAGACCATGACAATTTTACTTATATTATCATCTGATGTTTGTTTAAATTTGTGGCCCCAGTTTGCAGTGTTATTCTGTGTTTTTGCTATGTTCTTTTATCTTTATGCTGTACATACCCTCACCATCAGCTGTGGTGTTCTGGACTTTGCAAGTGAGTCACTACTATACCCCAGCTAGTGTTTTGTCTGTCTGTTCATGAAGATCTGCAGATGTTGACTTGATCACCCTCTTTAGTAGTATATTCCAATGGCCAGCTGTTCCTATGGCTAATTTTTTTTTTTTTTGTGAAGGTCAGTTTTAGATCTGACTCCTTTATCCTACTGGCTTCCAGATAGCTATCATCTATGTTCCAATTTTGCTATCTTTAATATTTACCACCTTGCATTTCAAGGTGATAAATTCATGCTTTTAGATATTTTTAAATGAAAAAAACATTGTATTTCATTCTAATTTTCCAATCCTTTGTTATCTGACTCTGCTAAATTATATATATATTTATATATGCATTTTTTTAATGCGTTTGGGGTTAAGTGACTTGCGCAGAGTCACACAGCTGGTAAGTGTCAAGTGTTAGGTCTGAGGCTCTATTTGAACTCAGGTCCTCCTGACTTCAGGGCCAGTGCTCCATACACTGCAGTACCTAGCTACCCCCTAAACCTATATTTCTGTATTGCTTACTTTGCTTTTGCCCTCACATATAACTTGCTATGGATAGGTAGACTTCCCATAGGACTTTTCATTGTCTCTTAGTGGATTGAATTTTAAGGCTCTACTGAATCTTAGAGACCATCAAGTCAAATTTGCTCATTTTGTAGATAAGGGAACTGAGACCAAGAGGGGTGAAGTGTTTTTTCCCCCTCCTAAAATGAGTTAGTGAGAGAGATTAGACTGATATCTAGTTCTCTTGATTGTCAGCCCTAGTGTTGTAGCTACTATAGCCATTGTCTCCTAGCACCTGATTTCAATTGTTGAATGAAATAATGCTAATGAAATGCTTTGATTATATGTTATATGTCACTTTTTTATGGTTCTCCAAGTGAAAATGGCTAGCTATATTTTGTTATATAACAATGAATTTCTAGTACCATAGTGTGCAGTCAGAACCAAATTCTCTTTGGTCTAGAATGTCTTGGCTAAAATTGGAGAAAACTCAATAATCTAATATTTTCTCAAATTAAATATATTCTGTGGATTTACATGCCAGTTCAACTCCATAAATAAATATACCATTACTTGGCTTCATGGTTAATACTTGAAACTTATTTCAGTGGGACTGGATGTATTTGAATATATTGAAAAAATGATATATGGATATCTAACCATAAAGGTGTGTTCTTCTAATAAATATTCAGAATATGTCAGGCAATCAATAAGTCATCAATGAGCATTAAATTCCTACTAGGATCTGTGATAACTACTGGAGAAACAATTTTTAAATCTTAGTTTCACTTTGAACTTTCATTTTAAAATTGCATGTAAGATTGGATAAAAAGATAGCATCCTTGTGACATTTGTAGATGACAGAAAGCTAGGAGGGCTGATGGAGTGGAAAGCAGAGTCAGGATCTAAAAAGATTTTGACAGCTAAAAAATTGGGCTGAATCTAATATGATGATACCTGATAGGGTTAAATATAAAGACTGACATTTAAGTTCAAGAAATTTACTTACTGTATAAGATGATGAGATGCTTAGATAGCAGTTCATCTGAAGAAAATCTTGGGGGGGGTCTTATTAGACTGTAATCTCAATATAAATTAATAGTGTCATAATGTAATCCTGAAAGCTGGTGCTTTAATCTCATTAAAAGTGGTATTTTTTTTTGTTAAGAACAAGGAGGTGATAACTCATCTGGAGTATTAATTCATTTGTGTGGCCCACATCCAGAGTGGAAATTGGTAAGCTGGAGTATGTCCAGAAAAGGCAACTGTAACTGAATTCGTCTACTATGAAAATCAGTTGAAGGGACAAGAGATATTTAGCATGGAGAAAAGAAGACATAGGGAAGACTTAATGGCTGTGAGGGCTTGGCTAGAAGTGGAACCAGTGGCTTTGGGGAGTGGTGCTGCTGCCAGTGCCAAGGCTCCCATGCCTACTGCCTGTTGGTGGCAGTTGATCTACAGGTATTGTTGTTGGCTATACATGCTGCAGTCACATTTTTTGAAAACTCAAAAATGAAAATTTTTGTCATCAAAGTCTATGATACTGTGAAATGGTTCAACATCAGAAATGGATATAATTGTATCAATGGAAATGACATTAAAGAACAGGCATTATCATGCACTTTGCTGTTGCAACCTAAGGATCATGGGACCTTTCCATCTGACTTGTATTTTGAAATCTTCCATATGTTTCTCCCTAATGTGGGTGCCTTGAGAACAGAGATCATTTTACTTTTCTATTTGTACCTCCAGCACTAAGCACAATGCTTTTCACATAGTAGGCTTTGAAAATGCTTCATTCATTCATTCATTCATTCATTCATTCATTCATTCATTCAAGTATTTGAAAATAATGTCATGTGCAGTAGGGATCAGACCTGTTCTGCTTGGCCATAGAAGGCAGATTTAGTAACAATATTGGGGTTGGGGAAGTTACAAAGAGGCAAATTTATGTTGTACGTCAGGAAAATTTCCCATAACAATTAGAGCTATCCAAAAGTGGAATGGGCCATGTCAGGTAGTAGTGTATTACCTTACACTGGAGATCTTCATGCAAAGCCTGGATGGCCATTTGATAAGTTTATTGTAGTAGAAATTCTCTTCACTTTGGGTTGGACTTGATTTCCAAGTCAGAATTTTCTGACTCTGATATTTTGTATGTATCAGCTGCTGGGCAGATCCTACAGTTGCTATGGCAGTTAATGAGGACAGTAGTGTTGATTATGGACAGTTAGGTGCAGTGGATAGATTGCCAGCCATGGTTCAAATTCAGCTTCAGACACTAGCTGTGTGACTCTGGGAAAGTCACTTAACCCTGTTTGCCTCAGTTTCCTCATCTGTCAAATGAGCTAGACAAGGAAATGGCAAGCCACTCCAATATTTTTGCCAAGAAAACCCCCAATGGGGTCATGGATAGTCAGATATGACTGAGATGACTCTATAACAGACTATATGTTATAGCTGTCCTGATAAATGGAATTCAGGCCACGTTGGATGTCTGCATTTGTTTACACATTGCTGGATGGAAAACCTAAGATCAATAAATGCAAATTGGAATTTTCCTTATTTTCCTTATTTACCTTGTTGCTTATGGAGTACCAAACACAGCACTCTCGCTGAAACATTTCCCTCACTTCAATTAAAATAATGGCAAGGGTGGTAGGATAAGCAAGGAGTGGGGAAGTGTGAGAAGAAGATATTTATGCATGTAAGGAAACCTTAGACTTTTCTGATAAAATAACAATGAGCTTCAAAATATCTAGGTATCATACATACTATTTTCTGTCACTTTTATATTTGTGACATGGTGTATATATCTAAAAGAGAAGCAATAATGACAACTCTGGAATAGAACACATCAAAAAGTATATAATTCCCATCAAGGTCCCTAATCTATAGTAAACTAACATGCACTTCTCTTCCCATTCTCTGGTATTATTTCCAAACACTCTGTAAAAGCTACTGGCTTTCATAAATGAGTAGGTCATTTTGGACTGAAAGAGAAAGAAACACAGAAACACAGTAGAAGCAGTGACTCAAAACTAAATAAACAAATGGAAGAACACACTCATTGGAACACACAGGGTGTGTGAGGTAATGGGGAACACATTTCCTGAAAAACATGGTCAAGGGGACCTGAGAATATGTAGTCTGAACCATAGTTACCTGTTTTAAATTGTTTTCATTGGAATTTCTGTGTTCCAAGTTTTTGTATACCTTTGCTTTGATGGATCCAAGATTTCATCAGTGTGGCTGCTTCCTCCATCAATACACATTGCAATTCTTCTTGATCCTTTAATGATTGCCATGGCAAAAAAGAAAATTCATTTCAGAATTGCCGATGGCCTACTTCTGGTATGATCCTCTCCTCTCTTAGTTAGCCTGATCTTTGGATGACAGAATGTGAGACTGGTCCCTTTCAAAACCTTTTCAGGTGTGGTAGATAGGACACCCTAGAGTTTTTGCTTCGTTGGTACAACCCAATAGAACCATGTTTTGCCTCAGTGACAGAATGGGGCATCACAAAATGGGGTAGGAATTCAGTTAAAGTTAGTGATACTTTATTGGTTATTAATTACTTAAATTTAGTTTAATCTCTAGGATTCTCTTAGTAAACCACCATAAACTTTAAAAGGTAACAGTTTTATTTCTTCTTTGGTTATACTTATTCCCCCAATTTGTTTTTCTTGTCTTTTGCTATAACTAGCATTTACTATATCATATAATACATTGTTTGGTTGTTTCTTGATTTCTTATAAAGCCATTAGCTTCCACTTGCTCCATTCTCATTTTTAAGGAATTATTTTCTTTAGTGAATTTTCCCTTTTCCGTTTGGCCAATTCTGCTTTTTAAGGCATTCTTCTCTTCATGGGATTTTTTTGGACCTCTTTTACCATTTGGCCTAGTCTATTTTATGGCGTTATTTTCTTCCGTATTTTTTGTGTGTCCTTTACCAAGCTGTTGACTCATTTTTGATGATTTTCTTGTATCACTCTCATTTCTCTTCCTGATTTTTCCTCTGTCTCTCTTATTTGATCTTCAAAATCCTTTTTGAGCTCTTCCATGGCCTGAGACCAATTCATATATTTTCTTGGAGGCTTTGGATGTAGTCAAAAGGCTTTGACTTTGTTATCTTCTGAGTGAGTGTTTTAATCTTCCTTGTCACCATAGTAACTTTCTACAGTCAGAGTTTTTTCCCATTGTTTGCCCATTTTTCCAGCCTTTTTTTTTGACTTTTAACTCTTTGTTCAAATGGGGCTCTGCTTTCAGGGTGGAGGATGTGCTATCCCAAGCTTCAGGGGTTTGGTGCAGCTGTTTTCAGAGATACTTCTAGAGACCTGTAAATTTTCAGTTCTTCCAAAGTGGTATGATATAAGGAAAATTGTTTATTACTTTCCTGGTCTGTGCTCTGGTCTATGAGTGACCACAAGCACTACTTTTTGCCCTGGAACTGTGAGGAGGGTTCACTCTCTACTGATTGCAAGCTCTGACATGCTAGTGCTCCTCTTTACCCTGGGACTGCCACCCAGGACTGGGTCCCAGGTCAGAGTATGGGCAAAGCAACAGAGTCCTGCCTCAGTGCCAACAAAAAGACCCCTTTAATTTCCTTCTGACCTGTTGTTTGACCCCCCCCCCTTACTGTCTGTGGACTGAGAGCTCCAGAAGCAGTCACTGTTGCTGATTCAGTCATTCTGAAGGCCTGCTCCTGGTTTGTGGGGCCAGGTATGCCCTGTGCTGGACTGCAACAGACCTTTCCTGCCAACCTTCCAAGTTGTCTGGATTGGACATTTGTTTTACTCTGTCTTTTTTGTGGGTTCTGCTGCTCTAGAATTTGTTTAGAGTCATTTTAAAGATATTTGGAGGGGTTTGGGGCAGAGCTCAGGTGAGCCTTTGACATTACTCTGCCATCTTGGCTCTACCTCCCAGATCAGCAATTCTCTATGCAATCCATTCCCTTTTCCATATGAGTTGTGCTCAATTCCTTGTCAGGAGTTATGTAAGTTAGCAGTTATTTTGCTATCTGAAGCTATAGCCAAGCAATCCAGATTGTGTTCTTAAACACTATCAGTAGTCAATTATGCATCTCTTGTCCTCTGTATCATAAGTTTTTTTGTTGCTCAGTAATCTTAAAATCTTCTGGCAGGTGTCAGTGAATATCTAGGGAACTGAACACTGACAACATAAACATACAATTTTGCTCAAGAGAAAGAGGTACTTCATGAGATTATGAAGCATTTAGACTATAGAGGAAATTCTAGGTAATCTGAGAATTAACAAGACTATGGATTATGAGGAGGAAATTCCTAGCTTAATACAAATATATGACCACAAAATTAATTAACAATTAAGATATAATTTTAAATAATATTCCTAAAATATTCTTGAAAGGAAGATTGAAATGGATTTTCTGTGCATTCCTTTCCTAGTTCCAGTAGTGCCTACTATGTCAATGGAGAAGGGTTGAAGTGTTAGGTGGTATTCCTTTGCTCATCAAGATGAGAGGGAGAGGGAGAGGGAAAGGGGGAGAGAGATGGAGAGAGAGACAGAGAGAGAGACAGACAGGCAGACAGACAGACAAAGACACAGAGAGAGACAGATAGAGAGACAGAGACAGATGGACAGAGACAGAGACAAACAGAGAGATAGACAAGCACAAAAATACAGACAGAAACAGAAAAAAAACAGAGGAGAGGGGGAGATGAAAGAGAAGAGAGGAGATGAGGGGAGGGAAAGAGAGGAGAGAAGAGTGATGAGGAGAAGATGAGGAAAGTACATGCAGAAAGGGAAGAAAAAAGATAAAAGGGGAGAAAAAAGTAAAATTTATTCTATCTTCTTTAATTAGAAGAGAAGGGAAAATGAAGACAAAGATCTCTGAAGACCTGAGTCTCAAAGCCCTGTATACTTTCCATAAAATTGTTGCATGCTCCTCTTCACATTCCTTCTTTGCTACCATCCAGATCTGCCCAGCCTTGCCCTCTTGAGGGTTGGAAGCAATATTTTATTTCCTGTATTTCAAGTTCTGCCGTATATAAAGGTTGGGCAGCTTTCCCAACCACTTTTTTTTTCCCCTAACCACTTTTCAAAGTAAACTTTCGAACGTCCAGTTCTATTCATAATAGAAAATGCTTCCTCCAGCAATTCCTGACCCATTGGGAACTATTCTTTCTTTAGACCTAATGTTCTTGCAGTATCCATGTGAGGGAGGTGTGGTTTCTCCTGCCCCTCTACCACTTCCCAAGCAGCTGGAAGGTAGCAGTATCAATTCTTAACTTCAGATATTGCTAAGGATGACTGAACACTTAGACTTCTAATATTCCTTTAAACTATTCTAGAATCCAAGCCTCTATTTGGAAGTTCTGCCCACGAGCTTCAGTCACTAGAATTATTTTCTAAATTTTTTCCAGTGATATCATTCAGCCCTCCTTCCTAGAAAGAATAGAATAGGCAGGGCCTAGAAAAGGACAAAGTGTATTAATAGGAGATTTGAACCCCTCAGTGTTCTGCATTATAAAAATCCAGGTTTGTTTTTATAAAGGAAATGATCACAATAACAACCAAAGATTAACTCTATCCTTTTGGGAACAGGATGTTATTAATAGTTGAAAGTAAATTAAAATTTTCTTTTTGAAAGTCTCTTCCCAAACCTTTGGTATTGTTCACTGATTCTCATTAAAGTT
Organism: Phascolarctos cinereus; assembly: GCF_003287225.1. Lineage (NCBI taxonomy): Eukaryota > Metazoa > Chordata > Mammalia > Diprotodontia > Phascolarctidae > Phascolarctos > Phascolarctos cinereus. Next base: position 347,551,178 of record NW_027555847.1, on the reverse strand, counting down.
TCACAATTTGGCATTTATTCACTTTACAAACAATAGGAAAGCAACAGCTATTCCTTTTGTACTTATCTCTTCATTCATAAGTTCTTTCCTATTTACTTCTGTATGGAGTTTTTTTTTTAAATAGGAAACTTACCAACAGCATATTCATTGATTTGCTGCCACTTTTACTGTTACACTTGTTAATGCTTTTTTATGTAAATGGTGGTTGTAACAGTGCACTCAAGTCCATCTATTAGAGTAAATTTTCTCATGTCTGGAAGATGTCTGAGTGTGTGGTTGCATTTTATCTGCAACATTGAATTGGGTTATGTCCTTTGGAAGGTTAACGAGGGTCCAACAGATGTTAAAAATGCAGTAGTAATTCAGAATGCTAAAACATGTCCCAAACATTGAACTTATTTTTAGAAAACCTCAGAAATCTCCTATGAAGTATTATTCACTACTTTAAATGAAGCTATGCAAAATTGGAAGTTGGTTATAATGGAATAAAGTAATTTTGCTAAAATAAAATATATCACATGATATACCATTTCTTCTGCTCTTTGAATCAGTAGCTGCTTTTGGTGACTTCCCTCTCAGTTAGGGAGGCAAGGGAGTTAAACTCTGGGAGCAGGAAGGCAGTTGCTTCTACTAGCCTTGATAAAAGAATCAGTCTTAATAAGACTTAATAAGCAAAGATATCAATTAATCAATTAATAAACATTTATTAAGGGCCTCTATGTGCCAGGGATTGTTCTAAGCACTGGGAATATAAAAAGCTGTACAAGATAGTTCTTTCCCTCAGGAGTTTATAATCTAATGGAAAAGCTTACAATCTAATGATTGTAAAAGATAGCCTAGACTTCTGTTTTAATATTCCCTAAACTAGGTCTTATACTGTGAGTGTAGAGCTTAGTGGATTGATTAGAGAAAGATCAAGAGAATAAAGTGATAAAAGAATGATCAAGAGGGTAAGGTGAAAACTGTGGAACAGCCATGAAGAATTGAGGACTCTGGTTACCTGCATGGTTTTCCCTGTTTGTCTTTATTTGTATTTCCTCATATTGCATATGTCCCTTGGAGAAGATTCATGTTCTCTTGTTACAGTACGCCCCTTTCAGGAGTGCATAGGTTTTGATTTCCTACACTGGAGTTCTCCTCCAGGGCTTCTTCATCTGTGAACTATTACTTACCTCCTGCAACTCTCCTCTACTCCCAGAAGACATCTCTAGCCATTGTACCCTGCTGTTCCAATCTGCAGTCTTTCTTCACATCCCCAGTCAAGCTCTTCTTCATAACTGTCATTGGCCTCGTCCCTACTGTTGCTGTTTTCAACAGCCCCTCATACCAGCTATTATCTGTTGCCTCGTGGTTGGTGCTGCTGAAAAATTCTGTTTCTCTGCTTGTTTATCTATGATAGATAGTACCCATCAATCATTTACTTAGATTAGCTCATTGTTCTCTCAGTTAAGTTTTCCTTTAACATATAGCATTGATTCCCAATCTGCTTGCTCAGCTGTACTTGTGGCTGTGGACAGCTTAGTTCTATTGTAGCAGGTAATACTAATCCCCCCTTTCAGAGGACTGCTCAGTCCAGACCTGGACCATATGGAACCGGGCTCAGATAGTACTTTTCCCCGCTCAGTAAACATGCTTCTGTTAGTCTTATTCTTGAGTTTTTTTTGGCTAGTGTTCTCTGTACTGCATAAACCTCACAGCATAGATTTATAATGGTGGGTAAGTAGATATAAGAAGACTGTTGTACTTCCAAATAGGTTTCTGTCTCAGATTCTCATATAGATTTGGAGTGTGGTTGTGCTGCTGGCTGCTTTTTTTTTTTTCTGCCAGCAAACATACAGCATACCTCTTGTTCATATCAGGACCTTGGACTAAACTTGAGGTTGTGGAAAACTGTGTTTTTCTTTCCTCTTCCTTCTATCCTCCTTTTTTCATCTTGGGAAGATGTTGGAATGGATTATTCAAATTACCTTATGGGTATTTCCCATATGGATCCAAAGAATAGAGTTTCCTGTGTTGGCAAAAGATGGATTTCTGAGCTCTTGCTATAATTATATAGGTGGTTGTGGAGGTAACGTGATGTAGTGGAAAGAATATTGGAATTTCCAACTGGGAATTGGGGAAGTCAGGTTCTAGTCCAATCCATAATGGTACCTAGTTGTATGACTTTAAGCAATTTACTTAACTAAGGCTCAGGCAGTTTTCTTCATTGTTAAAACTAAGGGAGTTGGATTAGATTAGCAATTCTTAACTTGAGATTCATGGGCCTCCTAGATTTATATGTAAAGATTTCAGGGGGTCTGTGAACTTGGATGGGAAATAAAAATTATACTTTTATTTTCACTAACCTCTAACTGAAATTTAAAATTTCATTTGGTTAAGAATTTTTAAAAAACCTCATTATTCAGAGAAGAGGGTCAATAAGCTTCACCAAAGAGGTCCATGACACAAAAAATTTAAGAGCTCCTCTACTCAATCTTTGAGGCCTCTTCTAGCTCTGACATTTTGTGATTTTTGCAGGGACAAAATCTCATCATCTTACCTCAGAGCTTATCTGTTACACTGCTTTGCACATAATATGTAATCAACAAATATATGTTGAATTGAATCTAACTGTTAGAAGTTAAAGGCATTGAAGAGTGAACAGATTACTTGAATATAATTTGTATTATCGAGATATACACATATGGACTAAGAGAGCTAAACTCTGTTGCTAGATTCTCTATTGAGTGTTAGTGGCTGGTTGGATCTCTGCCTGTCTGTGGAGCATGTATGCCCTTACACATGATCTATTAGCAGATGGTGCTACTTCAGCTGGTCCCTGAACTCTTCAGCAAGTGCTTGAGCTCTTTTGATGGCCCTCCAAAGCCATCTCTTTGCTGGCTAGATCTTGAACCCTTCTGATGGTCTGAGAGAACCTGATAATATGTCCCTTATGTACTCTAGAAATATATACATATATGTGCATATATGTGATATGAATATAACATAAAAAATAATATATAATTCTGATACTACATCCTGCATATTCTCTAGAAATTCCTTAGATGCTAAAAGTCTTATGAGTATGTATGCAACAGGCAAGTCCTATTATGCCTGAGAAAGAGTACAAATGAACACATTTCAAAAACAGCAAAATATTTTATGGCACAGAATATTGACCATGACCCTTTATTCGGTTGTTGATATCTAAAAGGGTTTACTTGATTTTTGAGGGGGCCACAGTCCTCTGCCACTGACTTGTATGTCACCTTCAGTCCTTAGATGCCAATAACTATTAATTGTTGTTACTGTCAATTGGTGTTTTTAATTTAGGCAATCTAGAAATGAAAATGATGCTATTACTTGTACTCACCATTCCCAATTGAATAGAACATAGTTTGTACCATTTATTTCAATTTAGCTAGCTTCATACTTGATACCTCCACCTGACCTGATTGGAGAGGATACTTATCAACAGGGGCAGAGCCAGATTTGTATTAAGGTTTATAGAACATAAACAGGATTAAATACAAGACTTATTGAGAGAAGCCTCTTTCTTCCTCACTTTTATTGTGTCCCTTCCATCTATACACTCTTGAGCTTATGGTTTAAGTACATGCATATCTTTGACCACTATCATATTTAAGACTTGTAGACATTTAAATGGTTGTGTCAGGTTGGCCTCATGGGATTATTGTTGTGTGATGATATCTTTACCAACTAAGAAAATGGTTCTTTCTGTTCTTTGCAATTTAACCAACTTAATTTTATCAGTTCTCCAATGGGTAATCTGATTTAAAATAATCAAACTCATAAAAGATTGACATAAAACAAAATGCTAGTTTGTTAATTTTGCATAGGATTTATATGTGATTGAATAAATTACAGTGGCTCTTTGCACTTGGCATTATCCCTTTCTGGGTGGGCATTTAATTCAGGAAAGCAAACTACAAAGCAAAATAGTCCTTGGTAAGCTATAAATAAGAAAAAGATCATTAATAACAAGCCAAAGTAGCTGTGAGTCCTGCCACCTATAAAGACTTTCTTGGTTCAGATAGTGGAGACTTTGAATGAGAATTAAAAAAAAAGTAACTGGGAACATTTGAAGTTAATTTAGTGCTAGGCGTTGGGTTGCTCACTATGCCAACAGTCTCAGACACAGAAGCAACACTGAAACAATAACATATTTAATTGGAAGAGAATAAATATAAATGCAATGAAACAATATCAGCACACATTCTCAAATGAGGTAGGACCTTTCCCTTTTCTCCAAGAATAGCTTGGAAATTTGTTTTCCTCAAGAGTTATATTCAGATATGGGAAGGTTGAATTTAGTTTCCCTTTGTTGACAACTCTATTTCTGAGAAGTCCTGAAGATAAAACTTCAGTGAAAGGCCAATTCAGGCTCTAGGATCATCTGTTACCTTGATTGTCCCCCATGTGAGCCTCTTCTTCAATCTGCCTCTCTCCATGTCATGCCTAATCAAATCATCTATGATACAGGTTTGGATTTTGTGTTCTGCTTTGCATAGCCAAGAACCCTGGTAGAGACATCTTTAAAACTTAACTGCTGTTGGTAGAAAGGCTTCTCCTAACATTTTCAATGAGGAGAGGGAATGAAAAAAATGACTCTCTTTAGCTGCTGGATTCAGTGAGCTTTTCCCACTCCTGAGCAAATGGAATGAGTGGGGGTCAGGAGGGAGCTGTATATAGATTAGTCATATGGGATCAACTATACTAATACAGTTAGGCACACTATTCATCTTCATTCTAGGTCATTAAAAGTGGACCACCTCTTTTCTTGGATGCCATCTGGGACATGCTATTTCATCCCTTCTGCCTCCTTCTCTAGCCTTAACGTAGTTTACAACCTTCCTTTTTAGATGTATTGTTATTAATATGCTCCAGTTTCCAAGATAAACTATAATCTTTTTGGGTGGGTTACTTCTGTAACTAGATAATTTCATGTGTGCTGTAAATCTGCTTTGTGTTGACTCATTAGCTTCAGTTTTAGGAAATGATTTTTTTTTACCTTATCCTTGAATTCTGGGGATTAAAATCCACGAATAGGTTGCTCTTTCCATTTAGGAAAAGCCTCTCTTCCTCATAGCATTGTGTCCCTTCCCTCTTTTAAATTATGGATCAAAATCCACCATTCCCCAAAGAATAGAATATGATTTGTTACATTTGCTTCAAGTCAATTCATTGTCTTTCCTATGCTGACATATTTGTATTTATCAGTATAAACTGAAGTGTGTGTTAGAAGTATTTGCATATAATCTTGAGGGCAGGGAATAAGTGTTAATACTTTACACTTATACTTACATCCTATTCTCATGCCTGTCATAATATTAGCCTATGTTAGGCACTCAATAAATAACAGTAGTCGGTAGGTTTTATCATGTATCCACTTCCATGAGTCATTTATTATTTTATTTATCTTATTTGTGTAAGTATGATTATGAAACAAGTATATCAGAGTGGATAAAGAACAGATTTCCAAGCTAGGAGGACCTGGGTTTATGTCTTGCCTCTGACCCATAACAGCTGTGTGACCCTGGGCAACTCAATTAACTTCTCCCTTATTTAGGTGACTCTTTAAGACTATAAATTGCAGAGAAGATACCAAGTTGTATTACTTGGAGGAATTTATTCCCTTGGGAGTTTTTCCCAATGAAATCACAGATCCAGTCCCTGTCTCTAATTGTAACCAGTTCATTAAAAGAGATGATTACATATCTGGCAGATAGAAGTGATTTAAGAGTAGCAAAAGTACTCTGCCAATCAGGGAGATGTTGAGGGTTCTTAACTGGAACCATTCTTAATTCTAGAAACCTTTACCTCAAATGATTTTTTTTAGTGGTTGTTCACTTTCAAGTTCTCTTCCTTGACCTTATGACTAAATAAGCACCCACTTTCTAGAGAGAGCGAATCTTGTGTTTTGTGTGGGTATAATACCATGGATGGTCGCTTTGGGTGAGGAGATTGTGTGTGTGTGTGTGTGTGTGTGTGTGTGTGTGTGTGTGTGCGCGCATGCATGTGTGCAGGCGTGGACCTTCAAAGAAGCTAGTGGATCATTTTATCTGATTGATAAAAAAAGGGACTACAACTGAAGAAGAAAATTTAGCTCAATAAATGTCAGATAAGGTAGGTAAGGTTTTGTTTTTTTGGAATAACGTCTAGTGATTGTGAGTAGTGACAAATCCTAGCCAAGAGCAAGGGAACTAAATTTCAATATCACCTACTTCCACTTACCTCTTCAATTCTTCCTTCCATCCTTACCTCTGGGAAAAGTATACTTGCAATGAACACTGAGATTCACACAAAATAACTCTTAATGAACCATTGTTGTATCGAATGGTGGTTGAAGGAAAATTGGTGTTATTTGGTGTCATTTGTTTATGTATGGGTATTGGTGCAGGGAAGTGCATACAGGGTTTTTCATTTGAACAAATAATTTTTTAAAACATTTTTTTTTCTTTAAAACGTCTAGCCAGTAGTCTCTTAAGGTGGGCAAGATTTTCTTCCTTTCAAACTAATGCCAGGAATCACACCTCCCAAGATATGCACAAAAACCGATTTAACAAGAATGCGGAAGATGGTCTGCAGGATCAAACTTTACCATTCATTTGTTACAAACTGCTATGGTCATGGCCCTCCTTTCCCTAATTGGGTATTCTTTCCAGGCACTGAGATGAAGGTGAGGGAAACTAGGTTACGACCCTGTAGAGTGGAAGTATCAAACAGCCTAATTAAGTTCAGGATCATATTGTAACGTAGTCTAAAGAGTGACTGAATCCAAAGTTGAAATACCCTATTAGGAACTGAAGAAACCTCCTAGAGGCCTAAATATGTGGCAGTGGTAGTGTAAGTGGCCATTGACCTGTGTCACTGTCCCCTTTTGCCTCACCTGTGGTTGGATATAAGTTTAATTCAAGTAAAATAGAGAAACTAGGGAAATAGAAGGAAGGGACAGAAAATATGAAGACAGCACATCAAAGCTATACGCTCATGCTATATTTTTAGAAAAAATGTTATCATCAGTGTTTTACTGAAAATATTACTTTTAAAATGTCAGCATGCTAAGAATTTATGAAAAGATTCTATGAGAAGTTAGGAAGATGAAAGAATCATTCCCACTAATAAGTTTTTGTCAAGTAGAGGATTTAGATGTGCAAGAAAACTGTTTTATATCATGGACCCCTTTGACAGTCTGGAGCTTATTCTCAGGGCCATTCTTCTATTTGCTAGTTTCATTATTCTCAGAATAATATTTTTAAATGCCTGAAAGTAATAGGATTATAAAAGAAACCAATTATATTGAAATACAAATATCAATTTTGAAAAAAATTTCCTGGTCCCCACGTTAAAAATGCCTGCCTTACTATCTATATAGCCTTGCTAAAAAATTATTTGAAATTGAACTAAGCTATGTAAAAGATGAGTTTGTCTTGTATTCCAACAAAATGGATTTAGTCACTGATACACTAAAATAAGCTTTACCTGAAACCATTCAGTGGCCCAGGTAAAGCATCATCTTCTGCCTTACAAGTTGGATTTATCCTCTATTTTTCATTCTCATTCACAACACTTATATCCAGTCAGTTGCCAAGTCATTTCAACTCCACTTTCTCAATATCTGTTACATCTATTTCATTCTTTCAACACACACTACAAACACTCCAATTCAGGTGCTCATTACCTCTGGCTTTGATTATTTTCAATAAACTTTTTTAATTGTCCAATTTAGATTGATCTTATTGATATACTTTTGTTTTTAATCATTTTGATTTCTCCCTGTGTACCTCCTCCCTTTTCCAGAGAGCCACCCATTATAACAAAGAATTTAAAAAAAAGAGAAAAAGACTCAACAAAATTAATCAATATATTGAAAATATCTGATATTATAGGCAATGTTTCATGCCTATGAAGCTTTCTACTCCTGTAAAGAAGGAGATGTGTTCTCAAATCTCTTATTTTTTTCTAATATTTTAACATTTTAAATTGTTTTATAGTTATTCTTTCCATTAACATTTTTCAAGTCATTGTGTATATTGTTTCTCTGGATCTGATTATTTCACTTTGTATCAGTTCATGTGTTTCAGTATATCTCTGTATTCATCATGGTTTTTATTTCTTACTCTATAATTATATTCCATTATATTATAGTACCAATATTTATTTAGCCATTCCCCATAATGGGCACATACTTTGTTTCCAGTTCTTTGTTACCACAGAAAGAGCTGCTATAAACATTTTGATGTATAAGGAACCTTTATTTTTTTTTATTGATGAGCTCCTTGGGCTATCTGCCTAGCAATGAAGTCTTTGGTCAAACAGTATGGACATTTTAGCCGCTTTATTTTTATAATTCCAAATTGATTTCCAGAATGGTTATTCTCATTCACAGCTCTACCAACAATGAATTAGTGTGCCAGTCTTTCCACAACCCCCTCAACCTTGATTATCAGCATCATTTGTCATCTTTTCCAACTTGCTGGGCATGAGGTTGTTTTGATTTTTTACTTCTCTTATTATTAGTGATTTGGAACCTTCTTTTACACGGTGGTTAATAAATAAGAATTATTCATGTCAATTGATCATTTGTCTTTTGAAGCATAACTTTTCATCTTGTATATTTCTATTAATTGTCAGTCAATAAATATTAAGCACCTACTATGCTTAATTGGTATTGTGCTGGGGGTACAAAGAAAGGCAAAAGACAGTTCCTGCTCTTGAAGAGCTAACAGTTTAATGGGAGAGACAACCTGCAGGATAAATTGGAAATAATCAGCAGAAAGAAGATACCAAAGTTAAGAGGGATTGGAAAGGGCTTCTTGTAGAAGGTATGATTTCATAGTCTACATGCAGTAAATACTAGACCCTTCTCAGAGATAATATATACAAATATTTAAAAAAATTCAAAGCTTCCCTTCTTATTCTAGATGCAATATATATACACATATTTATATATATTTCATTTTCATGTAATCGAAGTTATCTAATTTATCTTTTGTAATTGCCTCTATTCCTTGCCTAGTTATGAATTCACTTCCTACTTGTAGCTCTGAAAGGTATATAATTGGCTGTTCTAATTTTTTATGGTGTGACCTTTAATTTCAAGGTTAACATACCTGTTTCAGATTTATTATGGAATATGGTGAAATATATTTGTTTAACATCTTTCAGACTGCTTTTTAGTTTTCCCATCAGTTCTCATCAAATAGGGAATTCTTTTCTAAATAATTTATATTTTTGGTTTTATTGAATATTGGGTTTTTGAGTTCCAGTATATCTAATTCTCCTTTGTTTAATTTGTTGTGATATTCTAATTTTCTATTTCTTAACTAGCACCAAATGGTTTTTTGATGATTCACAATAGCTTTTTAATTAATATTCCTGTATCTGGTCTCTTCTGTCTCCATTCCATCCTCCTCATAGATGTCTAATTCATATTCTTAAAATGTAAGTCTAACCATGTTACTACTCTGTTCAAGAAGTTTCAGTGACTTCCAATTCCTTTAGGTTAAAATACATACTCCCTTAAGATTCTTGCTCCAGTCTAGCTTTTGAGGCTGATTACATATAATAATACCACATTACTTCCACTTTCCTAGGAGGCAGTGTGTATAGTTCAAAGAGCTCTGGTTTTGGAATAAAAGGACCTTGGTTTGAAGTCCAGTCCTGCCACTTGCTACCTATGTGATTTTGAAAAAAAAATCACCTAACCTTGCCAGGCCTCAGTTTCCTCACCTGTAAAATGAGTGGTTTTTACCTCTAAGGCACCTTCCATTTGTGCATTTGTGATTCTAAAATCTATTCTGAGCTCTAGCAAAATACACAAAATCACACGTGTTGCCTCTCTATGGCCTTGCACAGAGTATCCTCATGCCTACAATGTTCTCTCTTCTCTCCTCTGCCTCTTGGAACTACCAGCTCTCTTCAAGGCCCAGCTGAAATGTCACTTTCTTTGGGAGGCCTAGCGAGTTAATGCCTTCTAATGGCGGGGGCTTTCTTATATAGTATTAGAGATTTAAAAATGGAAAAGCCCTAAGTCCACTGAGTCCCCTCATTTTACAAATAAAGAAACTGAGGCACAGAGAAGTAAAGTAATTTTCTTGGGGTCATGTAGCTAAGAGAACACCCAATATGGGATTTGAATCCAGGATTTTTTACTCCAAGTCCAGTACCCTATCTACTATCCTATACTGCTTTTCCATTTTTATATTTGTTTCTTGGATGTTCAACATGTTGTAACTGATTAATAAATGCTTGTTGTTTTTCTCTTAAGAGTAGTTGAAGTAGGGGTACCTAGGTGGTGCAGTGGATAGAGCACCGGCCCTGAATTCAGGAGGACCTGAGTTCAAATCCGGCCTTAGACATATAACACTTACTAGCTGTGTGACCCTGGGCAAGTCACTTAACCCCATTGCCTAGCCAAAAAACAAACCAAACAAAACAAAACCAAAAGCCAAAAAACAAAAACAAAAAACAAAAGAGTAGTAGAAGTAAAGGCATGAAAATGGAAATGGAAATAAAGAACATTTGGAAAACAATAAGCTCAGTTTTGCTGAAGTGTAGTACATACAAAGGAATAGTCTGAGATTAGACTTTCAAAGGGAGGTTGTAGTTGGTGGAGGGTATTAAATGTCAAAAGTGTGGACTTAATCTGGAAGCATTATAGTTTTATAAGCAATGGGATTTATGACCAAAGCAGTTGCAGAATTGTCTGTATGAGACCTAGGAGATAGTAGGAAGGATGGAAAGGAGGAATCAGATGCAAGAGACATTGGAAAAGTATGATTGTGCAACTAGGAAACTAGTAAGATTTGATGGATGAAGGAAAAGGAAAAGCTAAAAAATCACTCAAAGTTTTTGACATGGATTCTTGTGTAAATAATGGTTTTAGTAGCAGAAAGAGGGATCAGGAGAAGCAGTTGGTTTGGGTGAGGATGAATACCGAATTTATGTTAATATATATGAGACAGTAAAGTACAGTAGAAAGTATGGTGAATTGAGTGAAAGAACGGAAACTTTTGATAGTTCAGTCTGTGTAACTTTGGGAAAATCATTCAACCTCCATGGGACAAGTTTCCTCATTTATATATTGAAGGATTTGTTCTAAATTATCTCTCAGTTTCTATGAATTTGAGATTTTGACAGCTTTTCAGATTGAATATGTCTCCTGGTATAGTGCAGTGTCATGGAAGCGTTCAGGAGCTTATTTCATATTGTCAGAGAAATGCATGACCAGAATAGAATGTGAATTGGTTATATAGGGAGAGAAAGGAATGCCATGATTAACAATGAAAGGATCCTTTCTGGATCCTTGAAGTCACATAGCAAGCTGTCTAAAGCAATTATGAGACCACAAACAGTTACAAAGTAGTGACACAGGGAAAACTGAGTGCAGTGAAGTATGTATGATAAGTTCTAAAGGTAGACTTTAAAGGAAGAAGTGAGAGATTGGTCTTTAGAGTGAGTATAGATGCAGAGATGATTAAGTCAAATAAGACTGATAACAAAGGCAATTAAGCAATAGAAAGCACTTTAAAGGTGCATAGGTTTTTGACTAATTCTTGCATCTTATTTTTTTGTTTGATGATGGCTTGAAGTGTAGGTTCTTAACCCTTTTTATGTCATAGACCAAATTATGTAAGATTACAAAGGTAACCAATTATATTGAAATATAGTTATAAAAATATAAAAAAGTTAATGGATTATAGGTTAAGAACCCCTGCCTTAAAGACTGGTCTATTTCATCATGATGTTTTGGAAAAAAGAAATTATTGGGGAAGGTAGGTGGTGCAGGGGATAGACAACCAGCCCTGGAGTCAGGAGAACCTGAGTTCAAGCCCAGCCTCAGACCAAACACTTGATACTTCCTAGCTGTGTGACCCTGGGCAAGTCACTTAGCCCCAATTACCTAGAAATTGAAAAAAAAGAAGTTATTTATAGAAAACTGCATGTATAAATTGTCTTAGCAATCAATGTTTATGGGAGGAGTTTTATCAAAGGTTTTAGCTAGCTAACAAGAAAAAAAGTGTTATTTAGGGCTAACCAATACTATTGCAAACATATCCAAGAGTGTACTTCAGCTTTTCATAACATATGGTATAGTAATATGATTTTATATATAGTGAGTGAAATATCACAGATAACAGCCAATTAGGCAGCACTATTAATTAAAAGTTAAAGCACAAGAAATTTTACTGTTACATGGGGTAAAAGCTTTGAGCTTGAATGAAAAATTAGCCTTGCATAATAGAAAAATATTTTGTAGAAAAATAAATGGTTGGTATTTTTATTAAGAACCAGTAGTTTTCTGTGTTTGTTTTAGTTAATGCCTATCTGCTTAATCATTCTGTATTTGATTTTTTTTCTTCTTGATATAATTTAATCTACTGACTAAAGTTTCATGTTAAGTAGACAATAATTTCAATAAATGGTGGGGTTGCAAGAGAGTAAAAAAAAAGATGACAAAGTTAATACATGGAGAAACCAAACAATATAGGAAAATATCACCATGTATTGCATAATCAATCACTTAAAATGTGTGAGCAAGTGTGAGGCCATCTTAAACAGAAAATAATGCAACTGAAACAGATAATAGAAGAAAGGGAGGCCATACTACTGAGCCCAACATATTTATTGACACTTGTTTCCTGGAAGAAAGCACTGAGTGGCAAGACCTTAAAGTGAATGAAAAATTGTACAAATTTCAATCAAATGAAAAATTTTTTTTTGCAGTGGAATATTTTCAGTACCCTAAATTTAACCATCTGGAATTATTTTTTAAATGCCATAGTATTAAATCTTTTGAAATAGAGAATTTGCTTTTTAATGGGAAATCTGTATTTGATTGTAAAGATAGAACACTGTGTCCTTGGCTTAGCTATTCATGAGCTGTATCCTTAGCATATAGTAAAGACATAAATTCCAGTTAATTTATTTCAGTCGTGAAGGACTGGAGGCATACATACATACATACATATAAATAGAGGCATATGAAAATGTGATCTCTATTTTTATTTTAATGAACTCTATATAAATGACATCATTAAACTCTTATTTTACAACTAGGATTGTGTAAAGGTAGAATGTCAAGAAAATGAAAGCAGTTTTAAAATAAGTGATATAATTAAAATTAATGGTAACTCAATTTTAGCTTTGAGATGCGAATGATTTGCAGCAAGTTTTCAGAATAGAAGTGTCCTTTGGGATGGTTACTGACTTTTGCCTTTTTTCATTAGGAGTGTGTGTGGAAAAAATGATACTCAACTCTGAAGATAACTTGAATTTGTACTATCTAGAGAAAACTAAGTATGGCAGTAAGAAGTCCTACTCATTTAACTGAAAAGACTATTAGTGATGAAGAAAATGTTGGCATATCTTCAAATCAGATTTACAAGAGAAAAATTAATTTTTATTAGGTGACAGAAATTTATTTTAAGATCCATGACAAAATGCCTATTATGCTTTAAATAATACACTTATAAGCAAACATGCTTGAGAACATAAAAGATGCTCTCATTTAAAAAATATTCTAACAAAACTAATTATTCATAAGTTATTATTTTTTCATATACTCCAATTTCCTAGAATAATGCCTTTCATATGCAAGACACTTAATACATATTTGCTGATTAATTGAAAAATTTAGTATTATAGCCAACTAAAACATATTACATGGAAAAGCTCCTCAATTTGTTTACACCATGCTTTTTAAAAAGCTTTTACAACTTTATTTAAAAATTTAAAAAAATCATTAAAAGATATAGTGAAGATATAGCGAGGAGAAAGTAAGAAAAGACAACTTATTGTTTGAATTTATAAATATTCTCTCTGTGATTCTTAGATGGATTGCATAAAAAGAAGTAATTGAGAGGAGAATGGTAACATTTCAGTAATTGCAATGTATTTTTAATCAAAAAGCTGGATTGTAGTCTCAATAGATGTCTTTGGAAAAAAATGGTGTCATGGTTATCAAGCTCATTATTCATGCTACCAATTAGAAATATGAATAGAGTGTATTCTGTCATGAAAAATTGGATTTAATACCACAAAGTCATGTGTGTGTGTGTGTGTGTGTGTGTGTGTATGTGTGTGGGGGGGCAGAGAGAAGTAGGTGGCTCAGTGGATAGAGCACTGGACCTGGAGATAGGAAGACCTAAGTTCAAATGCAGCCTCAGACAGTTACTACCTGTGTGACCCTGGGCAAGTCACTTAACTTCTGTTTGACTTAATCCACTGGAGAAGGAAATGGCAAAACAATCCAGTATCTTTTCCAGGAAAACCCAGTGAACAGTACTGGTGTGCTATGGTCCATGGGGTCATGAAGAGTTGGACATGACTGAATGACTGAACAACAACTATGTGTGTGTGTGTGTGTGTGTGTGTGTGTGTGTGTGTGTGTGTGTGTGTGTGTGTTTGCTGTCTTTCATTCCTAAAGAGGACCAAAATAACATAACTATACTACAGTCAAGGTACAATGTGTCCTATTATGGCTGATCAGACCAATAAGAGCTTGGAAAGCTCTACTATAAGTCAGACAAAAACAGTTCATATGAACATTTGGAGTGGAGATGTCCAAAATTTTCACATTTCTGTATCTTTTGAGCTACTGCAATTCTGATTTGCTCATGGAGCACAGTGCCTTCTTTGATGCAGGCATGCCATGCTTGGTGGTCCTGTGTCAGTGTCTCCCATGTCTCCCAATTGACTCCAAAGTTCTTCAGAGAGACCTTGAGAGTGTTTTTGTATCACTTCTTCTGACCTCCATGTGAGCACTTCTCTTGTGTAAGTTTTCCATGAAATAGTCTTTTAGGCAAATGTATGTTTGGCATTTGGACAGTATGGCCTGCTCATCAGAGTTGTGATCTCTGCACTAGAGTTTGGATGCTTGGTAGTTTAGCTCAAGAAAGGACCTCAATGCCCTGTACCTGATCTTGCCAGGTGATCTTCAGAATCTTTCTAACACAATTCAAATGGAAGTGATTCAGGTTCCTGTAATGGTGCTGGTAGACCATCCAGGTTTCACAGGCATATAACAATGTTAGCACAATGGCTTTGTATACCTTCACTTTCTGCTGGATCCTCCCAAACACTGAACTAGCTCTGGTAATGCATGTGTTGACCTCATCATTTATGTGTACATCCCTGGGAAGTATCAAGGTAAGCAAACTTATCCACAAAATTCAAAATTTCTCCACTTGGTGAAACTGATGGTTCCATATAAGGATGGTATGGTGCTAACTGGTGGGAACCTGTGTTTTCTTGGTGTTAACTATCAGGCCAAAATTAGTACAAGCAGCAGAAAATCAATCCATACTTCATTGGATGTTAGCCTCAGAGGCTGCATTGAGTGCACAGCCATCTGTGAACAAAAGTCATGTACCAACCATCCACTTTAATCTTGGCTTGTAGCTTTTCAAGTTAAAGAATTTTCCCACATTTTCCACAAGTTTTTATGACTTTATAGTAGCAAAGGTGAAGATGATGTCACTCACCATCAGTACATGGAATTTGAATACACTTATGCACAGCATGAAATCCAGTAGAACTGAAAGATGAATAGCTCTTATTGCAAGAGAACTCAGCAGATATCACATCAAAATAGCATCTCTTAGTTAAAGAAGGCTGGCAAATAAAGGCCAACTTATTGAAGTTAAAGCTGAATACACATTTTTCTGGAGTGGCTGTAAGTGAAAGCAAGCACAATGAAGTTGGTGTAGCTTTCTCAATCAAAACTAATTTAGTCAAGAAGCTTGCATGCCTCATAAAAATAGTGGGGAACAGGTTCATGACAATGCATTTGCCACTTTCAGGAAAGCGCCATCCCCCCATCATCAGTGCATATGCTCCCACCATGATGAGTCCTGATAAGGTCAAAGAAAAAATTATGAATACCCGGAGACCCTCATCATCTGTGTGCTGAAAGAGGATAAGCTCATAATTCTGGGTGAATTTAATGCACAGACTATCAGACATGGCAGGGAATCCTTGGGAGGAATGAAATTGGAAACAGAAACGACAATGGTCACTTACTACAGAAGTTTTGTGCATCTCATGACCTTCTCATCACCAACACTGTCTTCCATTTACCTAAATGCAACAAAACTTCATGGATGAGCCCTCACAGCAAACACTGGCATCTAATAGCCTATGTCATTTTAAGGAGAAGAGACAGGATGTGAGAGTGACAAAGGTGATGTGTGGTACAAAGTGCTGGACTGATCACAGACTTGTTCTCTCCAACCTAAATATTTGCATTCAACATAGGTGGCAAGCCCCAAGGCAAGACACCTTTCAGAAGAATTAATGTCAACAGATTAGAGCACTTCTCTGAACAGGAAGAGTTTATTGCTGACTTGGGGGGAAAGCTAAGCCAACAAATGATTGGTAACAGTGGAGCAGGAAAGGAGTGGGCAGCTTTCAGGGATTTGGTGTATAGCCCTGTATTTACTCATCTTTGCCAGAATACTCTCAAACATTAAAGTGGGTCTAGGAGAGGATTCTGGGAAGATGGCAGAGGAGTTCAGGAAATTCCAGGCTCTCCAGATTTCCTCCATAAACAAGACAAAATAGTGCCTCAGGGCAAACACAGAGCAATAAAAATAAACAAGAATTGGGGAAAAACAGTAGTCCTCCTGGTACAACTAGAGAAGATCAGAAGAAAACCTTTGAAGTATAAAAACCTCCAAGTTAGCTCCACTGAAACAGCAAGTGGAGAGTCCTGGATTAGGAGGAAGCCTTGGCCCCAGCCATAGGAATTTTTCATCTCCCAGACAGTGTGAGGTGTTGGGAGTCTAAGAGGGGGAGGATTGAGGGAACCTCTACTGATAAGGCTCAGCTGTGCTGCCCAGATGCAGCCCTGGGCAAAAAGGAACTAGCACATGTCTGGTGAGTACAGAAGTAGTGGGGTGGGATGCACTGGCTGTGGGCACTTACAGGAAGGCAGAGTTCTTGTTTTTACTTCCAGGCCAGAGGGAAGAACTGAAAGAGGACCTGAGACCAGAGGTACCATCTCCCATACCCCAAGTCTAGAGATGATTACAACAAGTTGCTATAAATTAAAAAAAAAAGAGTAGGCAAAGGAGAAAGAGCCTAACCACTGTAAGTTACTATGGGAATAGAGAAGACTGAAGTTCATTCTCAGAGGAGGTTATTGAAGCAAAAAAAAAGCCTCTCCTACCCCAAAGAGTAATGTCAAATGGTCACTTGCCCAAAAAGAATTCATAGAACAGCTTAAAAAAGACTTTAAAAATCAAAGAGAGATTGAGGAATTTTTTTAAAAAAAGAATAACCCAAGAAAAACAAGAAAATTATGAAAAGAAAGTTAACCAACTGGAAAAGGAGATCCAGAATCTTAAGGAAGAAAATGACTTCTTGAAAATTAGAATTGGGCAAGGGGAAGCCAGTGAGGTTATGAGACCAAGAAATAATAAATCAAAATATAAAGAATAAAAAAAGTAAGAGAATGTGAAATATCTCATAAGAAAAACAACTGATCTGGAGAACAGATCAAGAAAAGAAAATATAAGAATAATTGGACTCCTTGAAAGCTACTATCAAAAAAAGAATCTTGATACAATAATACAAGAAATAACTAAAGAAAATTTTCCTGAAGTGTTAGAACAAGAAGGGAAAGTAGAAATAGAAAAAATCCACTGATTATGACCTAAAAGAAAACCTAAGAGGAAAACCTACAGGACTATCATAGCTAAATCCTGAAATCCCCAGCTAAAGGAGTAAATATTACAAGGAAGAAGAAAATAAAATGATTTAAATATGGAGGAGCCATAATTAGAATCACACAAGTTCTAGCAGTGGCTACCCTAAAAGACCACGGGTCTTGGAACACTGTATATCAAAGAGCAAAAGAACGGGGATTGCAGCTGAAAATATCATACCCAGCAAAATTAAGCATAATTCTGAACGGGAAAAAAAGGACATTCAATGAATTGCCAGACTTTCAGGATTTTATTGCAAAAAGACCTGAAATCAATATAAAATTTTATGTACAAGATCCAAGAGAAATATAAAGTAAATGTCAAAGACTAATTACAAGGGACTCAATAAAGACAGTCTTTACTTTTTATATGAGGAAATGTAAAACATATGTCCAAGGTGGGGGTAGAGCTGAGTATGATGTGATTCTAAAAAGTGATACCATCTAGGAAAAGGTAAAAAAGAGTAATATCTTATACAAATGAGGTGTGAGAGGAAGAACTGACACAGAAGAATTAGATGGGGGAGGAGGGCTGGTACTGGAACTCTGATCTCATTGGGAATGGGTTAAAGAGGGAACTATATATATATGTGTGTGTGTGTGTGTGTGTGTGTGTGTATATATATATATATATGTATATGTGTGTGTATATATGTATATGTGTGTGTATATATATATATATATATATGTCTTTTAAAATTCAGAAAGAAATAAAAGGCTAGGGGATGGGGGGGAAGGATAAGGAAGCGATTTTTAGAAGGAACCCTACTCACATTAGATCTGGGTTAAAGAGAGAACTATATATATATTCAAAAGGGAATAAAAGTCTTCTAAATTTAGAAAGAAATAAAAGGGTAAAGGAACAGGATAAGGGTATATAGAAGATTGTATAGATTAATGGGAATGGGATAAAGAGGGAACAACATGTGTTTGGAAGGCTATAAAAGTCTTCTAAATTCAGATAGAATCAAGAGGTCAAGGGGAAAGCATGATGGGGGCAGGATAAGGGAGAGGGATCTTTGGAGGTGGGGTAGGTTGAGAAGTAGGAGGACAAGATAGAAGTAAAGTAGAGGAGTCAGGTGGAATAGGAAATAAGAGATACACACAAATAAAATAAAGATCAGGAGTAGAATTTACTAGGTAAAAAACCAGGGGTAGTAATCACAATTTCAGAAACCTAAAATAGATTTAATCAAAATAGAAAAATAGGGAAACTACACTATATGTCAACCATTTTAATCAATATTGTTTTAGACTATTTAAAATAACTAAACAGTACAAGGTTGGAATATTGCTGTGGTGTAGAAAATAATGAGTTGGTGGACTTAGAAAAACATGGAAAGATTGGACTTATGAAGGAAGATGTTATCCACCATCAGAGAAACAGAGGACAAACAAGTGTAATATGGTCTTATAGATTCATATGAATGTATATGTCTGTATATGAGTATTATTATAGATAACTAAGTATATGTGTGTGTATATATATATATCTATATTTATGTAAGTATGTATATGTTTTGTGTCTATATATGTATTTGTATATATGTATATGTGTGTGTGTATCCACACTTAATTGTAGCTGTCTTGGGGTGGGGAGGAAGGAGGAACAAAGAAAAAAAGGAAAAAGTGCACAGCAGAGAACAAAAGAAAACATACGAGGAGGCAAAGAAAAGATGGACAGCTCTGAACACAATGCATAGTATTTATGATATAGGCTTTCTTGAAGTGGAAATTTATTGAAGTATATTTTGAATCCTCTCACCTTCTGTAGTGCACATGGCTGTGCTTTTGTTTTTGTTTTTCTTATTTTGTATTTAAGTTCATAATATGTTTCTTTTTCTTTTCTTATTGTGTGTTTAAGTTTTAGTATTTAAGTTTAAAACAAATTCATAAAAAAGATTTCTCTAATGAAAATGATGGGGAAATTCAGAAGTTGCTAGATGGAAAAAAAGGACTCCACAGGGTTTAGCAGCAGGTTTGTTCATCCATCTCTAAGAAGGCAGCATTTAATTCCAGCAGAAATAATGTGCAAGTGAAGCTTAGAGAGATGTAGGATTCTTGCTCAGTATGAAGAAAGATGAAATTCAATTTGATGCTGATAGTAACAATCCAAAGCATTTTTTGATGCCCGAAAGTATGCACCAAAGATTTATGGTGCATCTCAAGTACTCAGTGCTGATGGAGCCACACTGATTCATAATAAGGACACTATCCTGGAGAGATGGGCTGAACACTTCCACGGTGTTCTCAACAGACAATCATCAATCCACGCTGAAGCCATTGACCGTATGCCTCAGGCTGAAGTCACTCCCTCTGTAGCCAAACTCTTAACTGAAGAAGAGATTTTTGATGCTGTTAGGTTCCTCTCATGTGGCAAAATGCCTGGTGCTGATTCTATTCCAGCTGAGATTTACAAGGCAGGGGGTTCACTGCTCATTCAAAAGTTGACTGAAATCTTTTGGATTATATGGCAAGAGGAAGTTATCCCTCTGGAGTTCAAGGATACTTTCATTGTCTAGCTCTATAAAGGTAAAGGAAATAGAGTGTCCTGTGACAATCACAGTGGAGAGGGGGTGTCTCTGTTTTAGTTATTGCTGGCAAGATCCTTTCCAGAATTCTCCTTACTAGGCTGATCCTTCACCTGGAAGATGATCATCTACCTGAGAGCCTTGTGGTTTCAGAAAGGGCTGAGGAATAACTGATTGGTCTCAGTTTCCTCATCAATGAAATAAGCTGGAGAAGAAAATGGCAAACCACTCTAATATCTTTGCTAAGAAAACCTCAAATGGGGTCATGGAGAGTCAGACATAATTGAAACTACTGAATAAAACAACAAAAATATATACACATACATACATATTCACAATGCATATATTTACCACATATTAAGTATATGTGTTATACAAACATATTCAAATACACTGATAAAAGTATAAAACTAGAGGATATTTTCTAAAATAATCTAAATTATATAGGTATAAAAATAGAGGCATAAAATTTATAGAAGCATGAAATTACATAGAAGTGTGAAAAATACAGAATCTTAGAGTTGGAACAATTTAAAAGGCCATCCTATCCAAACCATAACTGACCAAAGGTCTCTTCTACAACAGTGGTATCAAACTCAAATAGAAATAGAGGCCGCTAAGCTGTACATGAAGATCCCTGTAGGTTGTATATTGACAGTTTTAAAAATGTTATATTATCTGTATTTTGTTTTATTTTTATTTACTTTGTTAAATATTTACCAATTACATTTTAACCTAGCTCAGGCTGCACTTGGGAGTGGTGTGGATCCCTGTTCTAGAAAATCCCTAACAAGTGATAATTCTAGCTTTTACTTGGAGACTTCTAATGAAGGAAACCCATTACATCTCAGGTACCTTTTTTCAATTTTGCTCAGGTTAGGAAACTTTTCCTTATGTTGACCCTAAACATATAATTTTGCTGACTTCCACTCTTTGCTGTCAGTTTTATTTTCTGGTAATAAATAATAGCAGCTTAAGTCTTCTACATAGTTACCCTTCAAATATTTGAAGATAACAATCCTGTCCTCCCTACTTCCCCAAGCCTTCTATACTCAACAAAACATACTCAATTCCTTTAAGTATTCCTTGTGTGACATGGAGCAGAGACCTTTCTCTACCCTGATAACTCTTCTCTAGATATCTGTGGCTTGTCAAGTTCTCTTCTAAAATGTGGTGCTCCAGATTGAATATGACTTGGGCAAAATACAGTAGGACTATCATGTCAAAGACAATAGATGTACTCCTATTAATGTATCCTAAGATCACATTAGCTTTTTTGGCAATGTTGCATTGTAATATTACACAAAGTGTGTGTGTGTGTGGTGTGTGTGTGTGTGTGTGTGTGTGTGTATGTGGTAATTGGGGTTAAGTGACTTGCCCAGAGTCACACACACAGTTAGTGACTGTTATGTGATTGAGGCCACATTTGAACTCAGGTCCTCCTGACTCCAAGACTGGTGCTCTATCCACTGTACCACCTAGCTGCCCCTCACAAAGTTTTTAGCAAACTAAAATTCTGCAATCCTTTTCACACAAACTATTTTCTAGCTATACCTCTCCCATCTTTCATTTATGAAGCTGGTTTTGTATTTTTTTTAGTTTTTAATTTATTTACTTATATTTTTAGTTTTCAACATTCACTTCTATAAGATTTTGAGTTCTAAATTTTCTTCACCTCTATCCCTTCCCTGCTCCCCAAGTTGGTCTGCAATATGGTATAGGATATACACATATATTCATGTTAAACATATTTTCACATTAGTAACATTGTAAAGAAGAATTAGAACCAATGGAGAAACCATGAGAAAGAAGAATAAGAAAAAAGAGAGAGAGAGCAAATAGTATGCCTCCATCTGCATTCAGACTCCATAGTTCTTTTTCTGGATGTGGATAGCATTTTCCATCATGAGTCTTTTGAAATTGTCTTAGATTGTTGCATTGCTGAGAAGAGCTAAGTCTATCAAAGTTATTCGTCGCGCACAATGTTGCTGTTGCTATGTCCATGTTCTCCTGGTTCTGCTCACTGCACTCAGCATTAGTTCGCGTAAGTCTTCCCAGGTTTTTCTGAAGTCCACCTGCTCATCATTTCTTATGGAACCTTTTTGAACTTTGATGCAAAAGTGTTAGCTATCACTTTCATCTTTATATCATCTAGTAACCCTTCCAAAAAAGGAAAAAAAAAGTTTGTCTGGCCTGACGTGTTCTTGACATAATATCTCAGTTATCACCATTTCCCTTTCAAAATGTTTATCAACTTTATCCAGAATTCTAGGATTTTTCCATAATAGAAAACAAAGATACTGGCAGTCAGTTGGCAGACAACATTCTCTTCTCACTCACTCTCTCTTTTTCTGTCTGTCTCTTTCTTTTGCAAATTGGGACATTTAACAGCTTTCTCTTTCTCCAAGATTTTTTTTTTAAAGAGATTACTGACAAGGGTTCTGTAATAACATTGTGGGTTCTTTCTTATATCCATTTTGTCTGGGTGTGGTGAATTGAAATCATTGAAGGCAGGTGCTCTCTTGGTGTTTCACTACTTATCTTGAATTTCAACTCACAATTAACTATTTTTGTTCAATCCTTTCTATTTCAAAGATCATTGACTTTCAGAGATTAAGCATAAGCAATCTAAGAGTTGAGTAGTTTGGGTCTTCTTATCCATTCTAAGGAGTGATCCTATCCTTTATTTGATTCTCCTCTTTCCCCTACATGACTAAAAATATGGTATTTTCTTGTGATAGTTAGACAAATAACATCCCTTACCTTCATAGGGAAAATAAAACACTTAAGGACATCTGTGTCCTCTCTGTTCTGCCTATGTAAATATTATTGATCTTTTATTGCTTAACTCGAAGCTTTCCTGACCACCTCAAACCACAGAGATTTATAGAATACTAGAGCTGAATCAGACTTTAGAGATTATCTATTCCACAGCCCCTCATTGTAAGGATGAGGAAATTGAAACCTAAAGAAGGTTTCAATATATGACCTGAGGTCGTATAGCTAGTAAATAGTGAATTGAAACCCAGGTTTTCTTATTCCAATTTAGTTGTTCTTTGCACTGCACTGTCCTTGCACACCTCAATGGGATCAGTCCTTCCTCTGAACAGTGCCCAGCACTTATGACCTTTATTGCTATTTGCTACCTACCAAATACCACCTTAAATTATCATTTATTCTTTGATGCCCATATTTCTAGACTCCCTAATGAGTTGTAAATTACTTGAGAGTAGAAGGCTATTCTATCCTTTATCTCTGTCTGTCTCTCTGTATGTGTCCTTTAAAATGCCTAGGAGATATATATATATATACATATACACACATACATATGTATATATATATATATTTAATAGGTGCTATTAGATTGATTTGTTAATTTAAATGAAATTGATGAAGAAAATAAGATGGCCAGATTCAGGCATAAAATGAAATAATATTCATGGTATACTGAAGTATACAGTTGCCCAACATTCAAAGACTTATGTAATCATTCTTTCTGCTTGCTCTGGACATTGCCTAGCTAGATCTGAGAAACATTAGTCTCATAAATTCAAGTATTCCTAATATAACTTTAGAAGTTCCTTTGTATGGAAACCAGATTGGAGGTTCAGTATCTCAAAGTTTTTATTCAGTACTGTACATATTGAAACACTCTAGAAAAGGCATATGAATCAAAATTAGAAAAAGGAAAGCCAAATGAAAAACAAAAAATACAACATGTACTATAAATGTACAAAATTTAAAACCAGTGTTTCAAATAATATTTATGATAGCATTTTCTTGTGGAGGAAAATAATTTTTCATTATGTTCTATTTTCCAATTGTATCTATATATATCTTACATGCAATATGACCTCTATCCACCCACCTGTACTGAAAATGATCTCTCCATGGGCACCAGCAATTTCTTAACTGGGAAACACAAAAATCTAGTCTCAGTCCTTATACTGTTTGATCTTTCTTCAACACATAATACTGCTAACTACCCCTTCATCAATGGTCTGTTTTCCCCTTGGCTTATGTGACTGCTCTCTCTTACCATCTGATAACTTCTTGACATGGATTCATTTTCCTCCTCCTGCCATCTAAGTTCAGCTGTCCCTTGAAGATCTGTCCTTGACTCTCTTCTGTTCTCTTTCTACTCCTGTTCCATTGGTAATCTCATCTATTCCACTGGTATCAATTATTGCTTCTAAGTAGATGGTTTCCAAATATATTTATTCATTCCCTATCTCCTTTGAGCTTCAGTCTTACACTTCCAAATGCCTGCTTAAAGCCCCTGTATTGCATCATTCATCCTCATACTTTCTTTCTCTTTGGTGGAGGTTGCCGTTTTCATTGTCAAGACTATCTCTTTAACCTGTTCTCTTGATCTCATCTCCTATAGCAGCCTGTTCCATATTTCTGCCTCTCTCTTTCCTGGTTTCTTTTCTTTATCCTCTCCCTTCTTTGTCTTTTTCACTCTTTTCCTTATTTTTAATCTCACCCTTAATACCTACAAACTTTTGTAGTTATGCTTTAACCTTAAAAAAAATTATTTATCCTTCCATTTCCCTTTGCTATTATGTCTTCCCCCTCTTCTCCTATTCATTGTAAAATTCCTAGAAAGAATAATCTATACTTAACGTTGCAACTCATCCTGTGTTGTCGACTCACTTTGGATTGTTGAATGGGAATCCATATAGATATGGAAACTCATACATCCAATGAGGCAGAAGTATCACAGTCCTCAAGTGATGCCATTATGCTTCCCTTGACTGGTTCTTGCTAGACATTTTTGAACCCTTCAGGATGTCACATTATGTGTCTCTGTTGTGTTGCCTTTGCTAGTGGTCACTGCTGGTCCTTGTTTGTTTAGTTGCTCTCTACTACCATCTGCTGGGCTTCAAATCTTCAGAGCTGTTTGTGACTCTCTACTCTCATATACTGATGTCCACTTCCAAAAAGCCTTTCCCTAAAAAGGGTAGAACCTGATGTTCTTTGATTACATAGCCATGGCTATGGGTCTACCATATGCAGGCACAGAGCTATGAAAAGCCAGAAGAATATCCTGCCCAGTCTAAGATTGTTTATTCTTTTGACTGCCTTTATTGTGTGCTCATTTGAGATTCTTTATCCCAGACAACTATATGACATAAGGTTAGAAAATTCCTTGTAACTCCCATTGTATTCATGATTATGAACCTTTGATCCTGACAGCCATTTCAGGGACTCTTCCACAGGAAGAAAAGTAAAATCCACAGGACTTAACAACCAGGAGACTGGAGTACTGAGGTTAGCCTGGGTGCCAAGATCGTCTTTCATTGGTATGCAAATGAAACTAAGTGATATATGAATAAAAGGCCAGGTGAAGCATCTGGGCCACATTTGTTTATTTATTATGAATATTTGCTGGCCACAACGTTCCTGATTTTTGTGTGATGTTCTGACTAGAGCAAAACTTCAATGTTGTTAAACATACTCTTGTATATGTGTGGTATTTTCTCAAATACATTGCAAATTCCTTGAAGGCAGGAACTGTTCTGATTTTCATCTTTGTATTCCTAGAGCTTAATACAATACACATATATTAAATTGAATTTTGCAGCTAGAATTGTAGTGTGACAAAATTTGAGAGGTGGAAAGGTTCCCAAGAGATCAAAGAACATGAGAATAAAATTTAGGAGCAAATTCACAGTACTTGAGAATTAATTCTGATGAGATTCAATTGTGATTTTTTTCCTTCAAATAATAGCATGAAATCTTTGGTAGAGGCAGGAAAGAAACAAAATAAATGTGTGTTGATTTGTTTTTATTTTTGTTATGATAGTAACTTTTGGATATAATTTTCAATAAGTGCAAGAATATTAATGACATTTACTATAGCAGAGAAGGTCACAGAATGAAGGTATATAAAGTGTATTACATAATATAAGTACATTTGATGAGATTAGCTGAAGCCTTTCTGGAGATGCTGAGATTCAAATAGGCTGGTCAATAAGATAATGAGATTCAAATCATTTGGTCAATGAAATCTAAATTTATGCTACATTACATTTTTAAGAATAATTGACAAGGCTCACAGGCTATGGTTCTCTTTGGGTAAATAAATAATGAATTTATGAAAACTCTTGAATGGCAGAGCCCAGCTCTGAACCTTTGGTTCTACTGGACAGTGTCTAGCATATGGGCTAATGGATAATAAATTGAATGGATAATGTGAACACTGAAGAAGCACCATACTGGTGTCCTACCCAATCCCTTCTACTATGATACTAGCTTTTTACACTAAATGTGACCAGATTCAAGGTCACCAAACTATTGGGGTGCAAGGTGTGTGTGTGTGTGTGTTCATGGTGTCGTCTCAAAAGAATTCACTCAGACTGTCTACAAATCAAGCAAAGAATTTATTCTGGGGAACACAGCAAGCAGACACCTCCTTAAGGGAGGTCAGAGTCCCTTAAAGGAGATGGCCCCACAAGGGAGATGCCCACTAGCCAAGAGAAGCTAGGAATTCTTATAGAGGAAATGTGCCCTGTGGGTGGGGAGATGAGGTAATCACCGATGTGTAGGCAAGGGGCCATAGCTCAGAGTTTTGTGCATATCTAGGCACATGATTATTCCATTGTTCAGCCCATTTGCCTAGGGCAGAGGGGCCCCTGTTAGTTTTCTTATTTGAGGAAATAGGATCAGAAGAGAGACATGAAAACTAGAAAACAAGAAAGTTTAAAAAGCTAAGATGCAGCATAATGACATAATTTGACAAAAATAATGGAAGAGTGAAAAAAGTATGAAAAGAAAAACAGAAATGCATTTTAAAAATGAGAGATTTGAGATAAAGTAAAAAAAAAAACAGGCACAAAAAAAGAATAAAACCCCCAAATTGGACCCTGTGAGACCAAATACAATAAAATGGTGGTGTACTGTGAGCCAGAAACACAACAAAGATTAAAACAATGTTTATTTTTCTTAGCCTTAATGACAGCAAAGGGCCTTATGGCTTTCTTAGACTGTTCCTTCCAAAAGTTTTGATTTCTTTTCATCTCCACATGGCCTTAGCCTGTGACCACCTTTCACCCTAATCACTATTGCTGTGATGGATTAGTCATTCCGAAACCTCTCTGGTACAAAAATGAGTTTGGTTGTCACAGGGGATTTTTGAGTGAATGATCAAATATTTTTAGATAGCAAGGGAAATAGAGAAATCAGCATATTTTAAAAAAATATGCGTATAGATAACATGTATTCCAATCTCCCTACTAAGGCTCTTGTATTACACAGTTAGGGAGAGGGCCTGTATTTGAAGATACATCAGTTGGGCTGAAGTAGGTTAAAGCAATGAGATTTATCTGCATGAACCTTGGAAGCTTACTAGGTTGAATAAATAGTTAACAAATGAATTAACATTGATGTGAATATTTCAAGAAGTAATAATAACAGTAATAATAATAATAGCTAGCATTTATACAACAGATTTTCAAAACCATTTTATTCAAAGCTGTGAGATGGCTTTGTGATGAATAAAACCTGGTTCATAGCATTCTATATGTTTATAGAATATTTTTGGTCTAAAAACTCATAATTTTAGGGTTAGAAAATAAATTGAATGTCATCTTGCCTAAATGAAATACCCTCTAAATGTCCCATTTACCTTTTGAAGAATTCCAGTGATGAGGAAGCCACTACCTTCTAAGCAGAAGCATAACTTGTAATTTTTCCACCTGAGACAAAAAATAGTTGGGGAAGGGAGTGTTGCAGAATACTAGCTGGGGGTGTGGGATGGAGTCTGACAGAGCACACAGAGAAGAATTTGGCCATAGGGAGGCTGGACTCATTGTTTTCTGTCCTTTAATCCAAGGGAAAGGTGGTGCAGAGGATAGATATCTGTACCTGGAGTCAGAAAGTTCTAGAGTTCCAAACTGGCCTCCAACATTTACTGGCTGTGTGATGCTCGGCAAGTCACTTAATTTCTTTTTGCCTCAGTTTCATCATCTGTAAAATAATAATACTAATAGCACCTGCATCCTAGGGTTGTGAGGATAAAAGGAGATAACATTTGTAAAGTGCTTTGCTAGTATTATATATACATACATATATATATATATATGTATGTATATATATATATATATTATTGTTATGATGCTGTTCACTTTTTATACATATTTATTATTGTTGTTGTTATGCTGTCCGCTTTTCTTCTCCTAGGGCCTGTCTTTCTCTTCAGCCCTTTTGGAAGCTGAGATATGTAGATGCAATCTCTGTTCACCTAGTGTCATCCATAGGGACAAAGCTTTGGTGCCTTTATCTAGTTAAGAATCTACTCCTAACGCACTTGGTTTCACTTTGATTAGCTCTAATTCTTAGGAAGTTTCCCCTTACATCCAGCCTCAGTGCAAGTTTGTAGGGTCATAGGACAATAGAATTAAAGCCATGGGTGTTTTTTTTTTAGAAGCCTTTGAGTCCAACTCTCTTGTTTTACAGATGAGAAAACTAAGACAGAATTTGTGATTTGCACTGGATCACACAGCTACAAAACATCTGGGGGGAAATTTGAATCTAGGAATTCAAATTCAATGTTCTTTCCATTATACCTCCCAGCCATTGCTCTTAGTTTCTTCCCTCTGGGGTCCAGCAGAACAAGGCTAACCCCAATTCCATGTGGCCTTTAGAATACTTGGACATGCCTATCATGACCTCTCTAATTCTTATTAGATGGTGGGAGTTGAGCTCAAACTTGAAGCAAGCGGTGGAAGCCTGGAGGTGGTGAAGAGAGAGAGAATTCCATATATGTTGGACAGCCAGAGAAAATTCATAGACATGAAATAGAGGGTCTTGTGTGAGGAGTAATAGCAAGGAAGTCAGTATGCCTAGATTGCAGATTATAGGGAGAGCAATTCCTAGCACACAGTAAGTGCTTAATATTTACTTTTTGACTAACTGGCTGACTGATTACTAACGTCATTGAAGAATGAAATAGCCTATAAGCTTGGAAAGGGTGTTAACCACTATATTATAACATATCGTGCATAGAATATAAGTGAAATAGGCATTCCATATAATTGGTGAGGTCATGCAGGCCACCTGTGCTGCCTATAATACATCCTCTTTATATTTTCACCTGTTGAAATGCTTCTCTTCCTTCAAAGCACAACTCAGATATCATCCTTTAAATGAAATCTTGCAGGGTCCTTCCAACTGAAATTTTATCATATAACATTTTAGATCTCTTTTTTGTACTTACCACATTCTACCCAGTTTCATATATTTTGCATGCATATTATTCCTTGAGAGCTCTTGAGAGCAGGGACTGTGGTGTTTTTGTGTTTATCTCCATATTCCTGCCCCTTAATCAGAGATGTGTTGCCCCTAACACTTCCCAATGAGGCCTGAACCACATTAAAATGTAATTGGGAAAAATTTAACCAAATAAGTTTAGAAGTGCAATAAAACATAAAAGGTTACATTTTAAAACTAAATCAATATGCAGTCTGCCTGCATTATGTATGCATTAGTATGTATGTTTGCATTAGAATGCATTAGTCTTCAAAAGTCATTATTTGCTCTATGATACCACCTGTTCTATAGTGTTACACTGATGGGTTTTGTCATCATGGCCTTCAGGAAGTAACTGGATTGAAAAGTTGAGTACCTTTCCATGGTGCAAGTCACAGACTGATTCTACTTTCTAAGGACTAACTTAGGATGGAAGGAGTTGTCAACAGTAGCCTGGCCACCTCATCTTTAATTCTTTGACTGTGGAAACCCATGTAACAAGGAAAAGTACAAAATGCCCCTTAATCTTAGATAGTCTCTCTCAGGTTTTGCCAGTGACAGTGGCAGAAGAGATAAAAGAGGGGCAGAAGGTAGTGAGGATTACAGAGGTTTTGGACTGCCTAGAAACTTTAACTTAGGCTTTCATTTTTGTTGTTGCTGTTCCAGTTGTATCTGACTCTTCATGACCCCATTTGGAGCTTTCTTGGCAAAGATACTGGAGTGGTTTGCCATTTCCTTCTCCAGATCATTTTACAGAGGAGGAACTGAGGTCAACAGGGTTAAGTGACTTGCCCAGCGTCATACAGCTAGTAAGTGTCTGAGGCCAGATGTGAACTTGGGAAGATGAGTCTATCCACTGCACCATCTAGATGCCCCCTGGCTTTCTCACAATCTGTGCATAATAAATATTTTTTGAATTGATGTTCAAAATGCCAGAATTGTTACTAATGGCTTCTACAAACAGCAATCAAAGCCACAATTTAAAAAAAATTATAGTCTATAGTGAGAAAAGCACCCATCTGTAGATATTGTTTCAGTAGCACCTGCTTATTAATTATCACCATTTCAGCGTCAACATGAAAGACTTGCTATCTACATGTCTTTCATATATGTATATTTGTATATATACATATATATATTTATATATAAGTAGACACAGAAAAATTTAATTTCTCAACATTCTATCAAAACATTATTATATTCTTGCTTTCTCAATGGAGAAAGGGGGATATGAATGCAAACCTTAAAATAAAATAGAAATTTTAAAAACACTGTTATGTGTATATATATCTACAGCTATATGTGTGTGTTGCTGACTCTCAACTAAGAAAACCTTGCTTTCACATTTTCATCTATTCTCTTATAATCATAAAAAGGATTTTAAAAGCTATATTGGGGAAAATAAAAGATTAAATAAAGGGTAAGACTGCTGCCTGGGATGGATTGCGTAGTGATAATTTCCTAACTCTTATTTTGCTTCTGTTTTTCAGCAAAAAAAAAGAATCTTGGGACTGGAAAGGACAGAACAAAAATAGCTCATAAGAAGTTGATAGCAAGGAAGAGACATAGCAAAAAAGCACTTAGCTGCCCTTGATGAGCTCAAGTCACACAGGCCAGATGAATAGAGACAGGTACCAAAAGACTGGCAGATGTGATTGTTAAGCCACTGTTTGTGACCTTTAAAAGATCACATACAAGGGCAAAGATATTTCAGGATCAGAGAAGGCAAATGTCTTGATTTTTTTGACAGAAGGAAGTTGCCTGGACCAGCCAAGATGGTAAAATAAAGGTAATACGGCTGAAGTCTCACCCACAACTACTCCACAAAGATCTAGATGATAAACCAGAAGAAGTAGTAATGGGGAAATCCAATGAAAAACATGGCTTATTTTTTCATTTTTCCTAGGTCATCAAGGAGAGACAAATAAAGAGGTCTACAGACACTGGGGATGGAACATACTGCCTGGAGAGACACTAGGGTATTCTTTAAGACCTCCCTCTCCTCCTCATCTCACATCATTCAGATGCCCCCCTCCACTATCTGCTCCTTCATGTCTCAGATGAAGAGGTAGCACTTCTTGCCAAGGGTAACCCCTTGTACAAATAATTCCATTCCATTTTGTCTTCTCCAGGACATTGCCTTCTCTATCATCTCTTCAATCTTTTTAGATGATAGGGAAGCATCCAGCAGAGAGGAAGGTTGAGAAGTGAAAGGAGAGCACACGGAAGCAGCTAGTATGGATGGTTTTCTCAAGGAGCTAATTTTAGAAGAAAAGAATATTAGATGATAGACAGTAGGGATAGTTTTTTTTTAAGGATGTGGGATACAGTTTGTAAGCATGGGGGAGAGAGAGAGAGAGAGAGAGAGAGAGAGAGAGAGAGAGAGAGGAGAGAGAGAGAGAGAGAGAGAGAGAGAGAGAGAGAGAGAAAGAGTTAAAGTTAGAGATTATTTAACCTAAGTTTTCACTGCAGTCATTCAGCACTGTTTTGTGATTTTTCTCAATCTCTATTTAGCAACACATGAATAGGAGTCCAAGGTTGGGGGCAAGATGGCACAGGATCAAAGGATTTGAGGTTGGAGGATAGTTTTATGTGAACCAGTTGAGACGGTTTACCAAGGAGCTGAGGTAGTGAATGAAAGAGAGTGTAGCACTGCAGGGGTTGATAGTTGGGGAAAGAACTGAAGGTGAAGCTATGGATAAAGAAAAGTGTCAGGGGTCATAAGGCAGAGAGAAATATAGAATGGTAAGAGATTAGGGTTGGATAAAGTAATTTTGGAGCTCATGAACATGAATGAGTGAAATATGTGTGTAATGACAAGATAAGAGTATGGACAGCTCTGTGTGTAGCTGAAGTACAATTGAGGAGCAGGTCATGAGAACTGAGTGGATTTAGGAAACCAAATGTTTGGGTAGTTGAGAGAACATCAATATGGTATGTTCAAGTCCCTAAAGTGTGAGGGCAGGAGTTGTAGTTGAAAGACTGTGAACCAAGCACTGTACTCACTGAGGAAGTATGGAGATTATTTTGAGAGTCAATAGACAATAGCCACCAAAATCTATTCCTAATCTGTAAAATGGGACCAATACTTCAGGGTTTATTATGAGAAATTAAATGTGTACATAACACTTTGCAAATCAGAAGGCATGATATAAATGTAAGTTATGAACAGCACCATGGAGCATTGGAAAAAAACACCAAAAATAATAGATCTGTATTCAAATCCCAGTTTGGTGATTCACTATATGACTTTGGACAAATTACTTATCTTCCCGAAGCCAGTTACCTCATTTATATGTAATAATTCTGGTACTACTTTCTTCATTTCTTTTTGGAAAGCATTTTGTAAATCATATCATATAGTGATATATAAACATGAACTATTAAATTGGACAACAGAGAGACAGCCTGTGGGTTGCATTTGTAACCGTTAAAAAGACCTAAAGTAAATGAAAGAATAAAGTATTTATTAAGCACTTACTATGTGCAAAGCACTGTGCTAAGTGCCAGGAATACAAATAGAAAAGATAAGCCTTGCTCTCAGGTTCACATGTTAAAGGGGGAGACAACACATGTGGAAAGTTTCAGCTGCAAGCCAAATGGAAAAATTCTATGATCTTAAGAGTACAACAGTAAAGCAGTTGTTAATATCTCTTTTTAAATGCTACTTCCATTTAGAAAATCATATGATTTCTGATGTTAAACCATTTGGCTATTTTAAAGATTTTGATCACAAGAACTTCCTTTTCTGGACTTTTCACTAGCCAGTGATTGCTGTCTGCATTTTCTAAGGGGGTTACTTCCTGAGATGACGGGTGTAGGCAGTGGGCTAAAACCATTGCTATTCCCAAGGCTCTTGGATTCAAGGTCCTAGGCTGTTTCTATCAGGGTCTGAGGAGAGATGGTGGTCACAGTCATGGTAGTTTGATTTTTCTGACATATGCTACTGTCTATCTATCTCTCAGGGTTTCTTGCTGCTTTAGCTTGCTTACCCTGTGGGTAGCAGTTGGTTAGCAGTTGGTAGAGATGGCTGACCCCTACTCCACAGGAACTGCTTCCCGGGATGATGACTGCAAGGGCTAGACTGGAAACAGAGCCAATGGTCTGGTATGATATCATTCCCAGGGATCTTGGGTCTACATACCTATTTGTAACAGTTGACCAGCAGTTGTTGCTTATAATAAGGAAGAATGTGGACTTCTTTTCCGTAATGATTTCTCCCCTAAATGATGGCTTCAGTGGCTGGATTAGAAGAAAGTCTGGTGGTTTGAGGGATACTGCCATTCCTAAGGTTCTTGGGTTCATGGTCTTAGGCTTTCTTGATCAGTGCCAGAGTAGTGGTGGTGGTTTGACTCACCTGGCACATGGTACCTCCTGAAGGCAAGCCTAGGTGAAGGTCTTCAGCACACTGAGTGGACTGTCTGTGGAGAATTTGCACAAGAAGAAGGAAACAGGTCACATAGGGTAAGAAGACATGGATAGGTTATGGCTTCCTCCACTGCAGAGTATATGCACATCAATGAGATGACAGAACTATTGAAATATCAAAAGATATTGTAAGTAATATAGTGAATAAGTGAGTGCTTGGTAAGGATTTGTTGATTTTACTTTGGAACCATGGAGGTTGGTGCAACTGATTGTTAATGGTTGCTCATTATTTAACAAATTATGTACTAACTGAATGGGGTGAGCCAATCTCTTCCATAGCTTGGAACTTTCACTTTGAGTGCTCCTTTAGGCATCCAGGAATTTAAGTTGGTGTCCAACGATATGATAATGGGTGTGAGCTTATTCAAGTAATAGTCTTTCCGCAGTGCCCCTGGTATAGAAAATACTTGCTAGTATTCATTCCACTACAAAAAACTATGCCTGTTCCTGTGATGAAAGTGATGGACAGAATACAGAAAAGAGGGTAGAGGGAATACAAG
Source organism: Phascolarctos cinereus (assembly GCF_003287225.1). NCBI lineage: Eukaryota > Metazoa > Chordata > Mammalia > Diprotodontia > Phascolarctidae > Phascolarctos > Phascolarctos cinereus. The sequence continues at coordinate 347,516,757 of NW_027555847.1, read as the reverse complement.
CTCTGCCAGAAGGGGCAGCAGTGGTTTAGCCCCTATAGATGTTAAGATGGTTACATTTTATTTCCAATTTCCTGTTAATAAATTTTATTTAGTGTACGTGCCAAGTAAATGATTTCTTTGGGGACTGTGCTGAGAGGAAAGCAAGATTGGGTTCCAAATGGTGGGGGCATGAGCCAAAGAAATTTATGAGGTTTTGGGAGGAAATTGTATCATACTCCTAAGACAGAATGCAGAACCTAGAAAACATGAGGGAGTCACTGTGAGGTTATTTGCACGAGAACGCTTTGAGAGAACTATTGCTGCTGATACCTCAAGCGGCACTTGGTGTCTTGCACTGAGAGAATAACCTCATGGGACCTTGTGGAAAACCATACCAATCCCTTATATTCAGCAACATGTCACTGTGGCACCCAAATTGTCTTTGGGTGGTGGTGGTGGTGGGCAAATACTTCGTATGAGAGTTGGTTCTTTGATAGTTCAACTTCGAAGTGTGTGTGTGTGTGTGTGTGTGTGTGTGTGTGTGTGTGTGTGTATTTTTAGTTTAAGGATATTTTCTTTTGGTCAAAATTTTTAAAATTCTACTGAAAAATACTTTAAAATTTTGATATTTCTATTCACTAGAATAATTTGCTTTCCAGTTTAGTATTTAATTCTCCCCTTCAGCATTTCCTTTCTTCTGGCCAACTCAGTGAGTGTGTCCTATAGGACTTCAAATGCAAGAAATGCATGCGATATGCAAATGTAGAGACATCTCCACTCCAAATGTTCATGTGGACTATTTGTGTCTGGCCTGTTGTAGGGCCTTCTGAGCTCATATTGGTCTGATCAGCCATAGTTGGACACACTGTACCTTGACCCCAACATAGTGATGTCATTTTGGTCCTCTTTGAGAATGAAGGACAAAACCAGTATCTACAACTCCATGCGATTATCTATAGTTGTACTGTTTGGTTGTTAATTACTACTCTTTAGAGCTAGTGGTAGCAATCTGCTATTGATTATTGTTGTCCAATTGCATGCACACTGCATTGATCATATTGCCATTGGAAATATTATTTATATTTATGTGTATGCTTTACTGATTATTGTTATTGCATGGTACTGGGTGTTTAAGTTCTTGCAATTTATGTTATTGCTTTGCTGAATGCAATTTTAATTAAAATTTGAGCAAAATGGAGATAGTATAGTAAGGAGCATAGAAATACACAGATATAGTTTAACTCTATTTATAGATGATATATAGAATAAGAAATGAGGACACAATAGGAGCACTGAATTTCTATATGGCTTTTTGAAAATGTGAAGACATGACTAACACATATATGGAGTCAGAAAAGGCCCAGTTTGTTTTCCGGAAACATGTCAGAAATAGTCCATTATCCAGAAGTTCCTGACGAGATTAGTGTTAGGGAAGAATACCTGGATGCTAATCATTAAATCTTCCTTTGAAGTCTTACTTAGGCAGTTTGAAACTATAATGGCTTGATGTTTGTCTGTACATATAGTGGAGCAGTTGATTAACAAATGTGTAGAAAAATAGTACCCCCAGATGAGAATGGGTTTAGAGTTTTCTTAAAATGTAGGTATTACTGTCCAAGCTAATACGTTTCTCAGGAACAGAACCATGTATTTCTGAGGAAGAGTAACAGAAATCTTGCATTTTAAATTTTGTGTGGGATAGCATTAGCAAGTAATGGATGTGGAAAAAAAAGCTAAACTTCTGGAAAGCATTAAAGGACCAGTTTTAGGACTTGACGAGCATAGTCTGAAGGCCACATATTCTGAAATCATATGGCAGGAATGCCTGTGAAAGCTAAAATTTCAGCTTGGCAGTAGTGAGGCAGTTCCATCTGTGTACACTAAGATACTCATTGGTATTTTTTAAAAGTCAGTCAACAAACCTTTATTAAGTACTTACTTTGTTCCAGGCGCCATGATAAGTGCTGGGAATACAAATGTAAGCAGAAAGAAAGGTGACCCCTGCCCTTAAGAGGCTTGAATTCTAAGGCGATGAGGGATAACACATGAATGGGAGCTGAAAACCTGTTGCAAAAGGGGAAGAAAGAGGTTTTTATAGAAAGTCCTGTGGAGATGTCAGTAGTGTCTCCTGGGCAGCAATGAAGACATTGTCGGCCTGGGCCTCCTCTTTAAATTGGAGGTTCTGGGAGGAACCAGCCAACCAGAAGGTGAGGCCTCCGGGAGGGAGCATGAAGGGAGGGTATTTCTGATGTGAGAAGTATCCCTGGGATGCAGTGAGTTTCCAGGGGGAAGAGGTTCCTTTGGCTTGTAACACAGGTAACAAAGTCCTGTGGAGATGAGTCAGTATTGTAGAAATGTAGAGAAGTGCTCTCATTTTTCATATGTATGGATAGTCTGGGCAGCTAGGTGGCTCAGTGGATAGAGTGCCTGGCTTGGAGTCAGGAAGACTTATCTCCTTGAGTTCAAATATGGTCTCAGACACTTACTAGCTGTGTAGTCCTGGGCAAGTCACTTAACATTTTTTGCCTCAGTTTTTTTTTTTCCCTTTCTGTTCAATGACCTGGTTGAAGAAATGGCAAACCACTCCAGTAGCTTTCCCAAGAAAACCCCAGATGAGGTCATGAAGAGTCAGACATGACTGAAATGACTGAACAACAACAAAAATGGATCATCTACTACAGGGAGAATTGTTATTCATAAAATTTGGTGTTCTTGGCTTTGAAATGGATTGTCACCAGGAAGATCAAAGACCATGTGTTTGGAGTTAAATTTCAGGTGTGCTTGAACAATAACCTGCCGCCTTATTTTCTGACTAGTGTTAAGTCGGACGCCACCTGCCAGACACAACATTACTCAGCTTTGAATTTAGCATATAGTGTGTCCCAGGGAAAGCTAACATAGATGAAGATGCTTGACCATAAGACACCAAAGCTATAATGAATCTCTTAGGAGAGGGAGGTAAGCCGTAGTAAAATGGAAACAGAATCCTAATTCTGGAACTTCCTCCAGAGTGTCTTTGAATTTTGTTTCACAGAACAATTTTTTTTTTTTTTGCTTTGGTTGTCCTTGGATGACTGTCAGTGGACACAACTATATGAGAAACTACTACCAGAAGTGATAGAAGTCAAAAAGCAATGAAGTGACCCTGAGGGACTCAATTTTCTTTATTTCCTAGAGGACACTTTACTATTGAAACATTACTAATGTTGGAACTATGTAATAGAATGCTGTACTGAACTGTAACTGATCCCCCATGGGATGATTGGAAGCAGTTGTTACTCTACAAGGCATTTCTATCTATGGCCATGAAGGTACCATATGATGACTTTGGACTTCTAGGTCAAGAGAGAAGTAAAACTATTGGCTTTTATGTAGCACCAGATGCCACTAAAAAGGGTAAGGCTTATGTTCTCTGAGTTTGTAGGAAAGTGCTACTAATTCATAACATTGCTTACTTAATTTGGAGTGTATAGTCATGAGGAAGTGGTCCCAACTGGTGTGCACTAACACGTTGTTCCTGGAAGTTGCAGAAAGAATATAAATAATATCTCGATAGTGACAAACCATTTTACTAGAGGATTTCCAAGGTTGATCTTATGATCTTATGATTGTGGGAGATATGTAAGATTTGAGGCATTCTTTTCCCATGCTGTAACCTCCCAGAGGAAAAAGCTCCTTTACTTTGACAAACATGCGCTGAGGTGAAATCCATTTGCTTCAGAAACTGGATGATGAGCCATAGACATTATTGTGTTTTCACTTCACCACGTGACCAAAATATGTACTAATGGGAGGAAAGATTCTAAAAGGAACTGGATAAACTTAGGATTGTATTACCAAAATCTGATAAGCTAATCATATTGGGGTATTTCAGCCCATGTATTGGCAGTGATTCTGAAATGTGAAGATAAGTTGACAGGCTTTATAGTATTGAAAAGCTAAGCTGCAAAAATGAATACCTTGTATTGATTTTATATTTTGTATATACATATACACATATCCATATCTATCGATCTATCTATCTATCTATCTATCTATCTATCTATCTATCTATCTAATCTGTCTGTATGTATGTACATTCTCCCCCAATAGAACAGAAGTGCATTGAGGGCAGGAATTGTTTCACTTTTTTTCTTGTATCCCCTCAAAGTTTTCCTTTGATGGTTGGTTATGGCCTGGATGTGACCTTGGGTTCTTGAAGGCCATGTGACTAAAACATAAGCTGTGGCCACTACTAACATGGTAAGAAGTCTTTGAATATGGCCCAGGTAACAGACTGTGTTTGGTTTTTAAGGACTTAATAAGCTAACCAGAAAGAGGCATATTACAACAGGTTGGACACATGGTGATGAAATTTATTTAGCCACAGCAATGCAAGAAATAGGAAAAAATGTAAAATGTTTGCCAGGTAGATGTTGTCTCCTTCTTCTTCAGTAACAGTGGCACGAAAGAGGCCAGATGATAATCAACATTTAGAAAGCAATAAACTTTAATTTGACTATTGATTGTCTAACTGTGAAATTCCTGTACGATGACTAATGAGTGGACATGTTTCTGTAAGAGCTGAATCATATTGATCTTGACATTCTTGCTTGCTATAAATAAAATCAGAAGAAAGAATTTGTAGCTAAATTACTGCATAGGTACTCTTTGAAGAAGCACGTAGAGGTAAAATAATCATAGATTATATAGAAACTTCATGCCTCTGTATCACACTTTCTTTGAGAAAAGAATTGGTGGGCACCATATGTGGCAAGCTCCAAATAACAACATAAAGAATGAAATACATTTTAATGGACAGGAAAGGACTTGTTATTGATGTAGGAATAATCCCTGAGTCAACTGTCCATGTATAGTCAGATCACTTGTCGGGCCTAAGATATGAATTAGAAAACAAACAAACAAAAAAAACCAGGAAAAAGAAAAGCCATACATTTTGAAACAATTTAATTGTGTTCTATTTAGCTTAGTAATTGAAAACAAAAAATGGAAAATGAATACTGACCTTGGCTATAATGAAAAAAAAAAGATAAACAAAGAGATCAGAAGAGCCAGAAAGCACCTTAGTCATCAAGATTCTAACTTATTTATGAAATGGAGAGAAATGCTTGCCAAAGGCAATACTGTGTTTGAATATAAACTTGCTTGTAATAACTTATAAAAAGGATGATGTAGTTCTAAGCATTATTAGCTTACAGAACAGAGAAGAAATGGAGGGCAAAACCAATTTAAAGAAAGTTTGATAAGATATCCAACTAACCAAAATTACCTCAAGGATATTTAAGGATGCAAATGGAAAGAAGACTACAAACAGAAGAAAGATAGAACATATTAAAAATCAATACAACAAATTTTTTCCAACAGGAAAGGAGAGTAGAATTACCACATTTCGATTCTCATATCTCCAATCCAGATATACTTACTGGAAAGATAGAGATGACAGTAAAAAAGAATAATGAGGATAAAACCACTTGGATTGGACAAAATGAATATAGAAGAGATCCATGCTGGAGGTAATATAATTTTGTGGGTATCAAGAGACATATGCAAAGTATATGGAGGAAAGATCTCATTGATATAAAAATGGTGACTGAGGTTCTGCTTCCGGGAGCCAAGAAGGCGGAGTGAAAAGGTAGTCGCTGTCACTCTCCCCTATCAACCTCTGAAAACCCAGAAAATATCATCTCAGAAAAAAAAACCCTGGAACACCTGAACTAGAAGAAAGACAGGGAGCAGCAGTGCAGCAACCCAGCAAATGGATCTCCCAGTGCCTCAGCAAAAATAAGGGAGGCAGAACTACAAGGGGCCCCAGGCAGATAAGTACCCTGTGGCATTCATCTGAAAGGAGGTGAAGAAAACAACCTGAAGGCTTCCTAAAGCCTGGGCCTTGATGATTCCAACCCAACACAAGGTGAGCTGTAGGAGCCCTGAGCCTCCAATTGTGAAGAAATCCTTCTGAAGCCCAGGTGGTAGAGCAGGCAAACACCAACACCTGGACCTCGGAGTGCATCAGTGAGGGCAGGGGAAACCGGTGGAAACCAGCTCAGAAAACCACCAGGAGCCTCGGCACTCCACTGCAAAGGAATCTCCCGTGCATTAGCAGAAATGAGGGAGACAACACTGCAGGGGGCCCCAGGCAGATAAACACCTGCAGCACCATCTAAAAGGAGCTGAAGAAAGCTAAAGGAAAGGAAAAGCAGGCAACCTAGAATTGCCTGAAAGTTCCAGCCTTGCTGATTCCAGCCCAACACAAGGTAAGCTGCCAGAAACCTACAGCCTCCAATTCCAGCATAAGAGGCCCCACAAAGCCAGTGACCAAGACCTAGGCTCCCAACACAAGAAGCTTGGGTCAGTACCCTCTGTTCCCCAGCAGGAGAGCTCAATCTCTTTAAAGGCCAGGGAATAAAGAAACACCATGAGTAAAAAGAAACGTACCATAGATTCATATTATGAGAAGAGTGAAGATCAAGACAGAAATTCTGAAGAGGACAACATTGTCAACAAACCCACATCTGCAACAACAAAAGGGAATATGAACTGGTCTGAAGCCCAAAAAGCCTTCTTAGAAGAGCTCAAGAAGGATTTTAATAGTCAAATGAGAGAGGTAAAGAGTCCTTCAAAAATACAATTGGCCAATTGGAAAAAAAATACACTGAAGAAAACAAGTCCCTAAAAAACACAATTGGCCAATTGAAGAAGGAAGGACAAAAACTAACAGAAGAGTACACTGAAGAAAACAAGTCCCTAAAAAACACAATTGGCCAGTTGAAGAAGGAAGTACAAAAACTAACAGAAGAGTATACTGAAGGAAACAAGTCCCTAAAAAACACAATTGGCCAGTTGAAGAAGGAAGTACAAAAACTAACAGAAGAAAACAATCTGTTAAAAACTAGAATTGGACAAATGGAAACTAATGTCTCTATGAGAGAGCAAGAATCAGTCAAACAGAAACAAAAAAATGAAAAAATAGATGAAAATGTAAAATACCTCATCAGTAAAACAACCGACCTGGAAAATCGACTCAGGAGAGACAATTTAAAAATTATTGGACTACCTGAAAATCATGATGAAAAAAAGAGCCTGGACAGTATCTTTCAGGAAATCATAAAGGAAAACTGCCCAGAAGTCCTAGAACCAGAAGGGAAAATAACCATAGAAAGAATCCACCATCACCACCTGAAAGAGATCCCAAATTGACAACCCAAGAATATAATAGCAAAATTCCAAAATTACCAGATGAAAGAGAAGGTGCTGCAAGCAGCCAGAAAGAAAAATTTAAATATCATGGAACCACAGTCAGGATTACACAGGACCTTGCAGCTTCTACATTAAAAGACCGCAGGGCATGGAACATGATATTCCATAAGGCAAAGGAGCTTGGAATGCAGCCAAGGATCAATTACCCAGCAAAAATGAGCATCATTTTTCAAGGGAGGAGGTGGATATTCAACGAAATAGGAGACTTCCAAACTTTCCTGATAAAAAGACCAGAGCTCAACAAAAAATTTGATCTTCAAGTACAGGACTCAAGAAGGACTTAAAAAGGTAAATGGGACAGAAGGATACAATATGTTGTTAATAAGGGGGGGCTGTTTAAACCCCTACAAGGGAATATGAGACTTGCAACCCTTGAGAACTGTATTGTTATTACACCTTGTTAAAGGAGTATACATAAAGAGGGTGGATATTAGTTGACTTTGATGTAATGATAAAAAAAATCTAATCAAGTGGGTTAAATGGATCCAAATAAGTGGATCAATCTGATCTTAGAAAATGTACTGAGAAAGGAGGAGGCAGACAAGGGTAAATTACATTACAGGAAAAGACACAAAATCCTATTACAGCAGAGGGAAAGAAGGGGGGGGAGCATTGTTTGAACCTTACTCTCATCAGATTTGGCTCAAGAAGGGCATAATATAATCAGTTAGGTATAGAAATCTAACTTGCCCTATAGGCAGTAGGAGGGAAAAGGGGAAAGAAAAGGGAGGGGGAAAGAAGGGAGGGAAGAAGCAGTAAGACTAAAGGGGAAGAAAAGGGAAAGGGATAATAAAAGGGGGAAGGGACTGAAGGAGGCGTGGTCAAAAGCAAAACACTAGTGAAGGGGGAAAGGAAAAAGGAGAAAGAAAAGCATAAATAGGGGGAAAAGGATGGAGAAAAAGACACAGATAGTAATCATAACTGTGAATGTGAATGGGATGAACTCTCCCATAAAAGGAAATGATTGCAGAATGGATTAAAAACCATAATCCTACAATATGTTGTTTACAGGAAACACATTTGAAAAAGAGTGACACATACAGGGTAAAGGTAAAAGGCTGGAGCAGAATATATTATGCGTCAGCTGAAGTAAAAAAGCAGGGGTAGCAATCCTGATCTCAGACAAAGCAAAAGCAAAAATAGATCTAATCAAAAGAGATAAGGAAGGAAACTACATCCTGCTAAAAGGCACCATAGACAATGAAGTAATATCATTACTAAACATATATGCACCAAATGGTATAGCATCCAAATTCTTACAGGAGAAGTTCAGGGAGTTACAGGAAGAAATAGACAGCAAAACTATACTAGTGGGGGACCTGAACCTCCCCTCTCGCACTAGATAAGTCTAACCACAAAATAAACAAGAAAGAAGTTAAGGAGGTGAATAGAACATTAGAAAAGTTAGGTATGATAGACCTCTGGAGAAAACTGAATGGGGATAGAAAGGAATATACTTTTTTCTCTCAGTACATGGCACACACAAAAATTGACCATGTACTAGGGCATAAAAACCTCACAATCCAATGCAGAAAGGCAGAAATATTAAATGCATCCTTTTCAGATCATGATGCAATAAAAATTATATGTAATAAAGGGCCATGGAAAGATAGACTAAAAAATAATTGGAAACTAAATAATCTAATCCTAAAAAATGATTGGGTCAAACAACAAATCATAGAAACAATCAATAATTTCATTCAAGAGAATGACAATAATGAGACAACATACCAAAACCTATGGGATGCAGCAAAGCAGTTCTTAGGGGAAGTTTTATATCTCTAAATGCTTACATAAATAAAATAGAAAAAGAGGAGATTAATGAATTGGGCATACAACTAAAAAAACTAGAAAAAGAACAAATTAAAAATCCTCAACTAAACACCAAATTAGAAATATTGAAAACCAAAGGAAAAATTAATAAAATTGAAATTAAGAAAACTATTGAACTAATAAATAAAACTAAGAGCTGGTTTTATGAAAAAACAATAAAATAGATAAGCCTTTGGTTAATTTAATTAAAAAAAAGAAAGAAGAAAACCAAATTACTAGTATCAAGAATGAAAAGGGTGAAGCTACCACCAAGGAAGAGGAAATTAAAACAATAATTAGGAATTATTTTGCCCAACTATATGCCAACAAATTTGACAATCTTAGTGAAATGGATACATATTTACAAAAATATAAATTGCCCAGATTAACCGAAGAGGAAGTAAAATACTTAAATAACCCCATCTCAGAAAAAAAATTGAACAAGCCATTGATGAACTCCCTAGGAAAAAATCTCCAGGGCCAGATGGATTTACATGTGAATTCTATCAAACATTTAAAGAACAATTAATTCCAATACTATATAGACTATTTGGGAAAATAGGTGAAGAAGGAGTCTTACCAAATTCTTTTTATGATACAAATATGGTGTTGATACCTAAACCAGGAAGAGTCAAAATAGAGAAAGAAAATTATAGACCAATTTCTCTAATGAATATAGATGCAAAAATTTTAAACAAAATACTAGCAAGTAGATTGCAGCAACTTATCACAAGAATAATACACTATGACCAGGTAGGATTTATACCAGGAATGCAGGGTTGGTTCAATATTAGGAAAACTATCAGCATCATTGAGCATATCAACAACAAAACCAACAGAAACCACATGATCATCTCAATAGATGCAGAAAAAGCTTTTGATAAAATACAACACCCATTCCTATTAAAAACACTAGAAAGCATAGGTATAAATGGAGTCTTCCTTAAAATAATAAATAGCATTATCTAAAACCTTCAGCAAGCATTATATGTAATGGGGACAGGCTAGAAGCATTTCCAATAAGATCGGGGGTGAAACAAGGATGTCCATTATCACCACTGTTATTCAATATTGTACTGGAAACCTTAGCTTTAGCAATAAGAGAAGAAAAAGAAATTGAAGGCATTAGAATAGGCAAAGAAGAAACTAACTCTTTGCACTCTTTGCAGATGACATGATGATATACTTAGAGAATCCTAGAGAATCAAGTAAAAAACTACTTGAAATAATAAACAACTTTAGCAAAGTTGCAGGCTATAAAATAAACCCACATAAATCATCAGCATTTCTATATATTACCAACAAAGCCCAACAGCAAGAGATAGAAAGAGAAATCCCATTTAAACTTACTGTAGACATTATAAAATATTTAGGAGTCTACCTCCTGAAACAAACCCAGGAACTCTATGAACACAATTACAAAACACTTTTCACACAAATAAAATCAGATCTAAATAATTGGAAAAACATCAGTTGCTCATGGGTAGGCCGAGCTAATATAATAAAAATGACAATCCTACCTAAGCTAATTTACTTATTCAGTGCCATACCAATCAAACTACCAAAAATTATTTTATAGAGTTAGAAAAAATAATAACAAGATTCATTTGGAAAAACAAAAGGTCCAGAATATCAAAGGAACTAATGAAAAGAAATGCAGGGGAAGGTGGCCTAGCAATTCCAGATCTTAAATTGTATTATAAAGCAGCAATCATCAAAACTGCTTGGTACTGGCTAAGAAATAGGGAGGTGGATCAGTGGAATAGGTTAAATATGCAAGACACAGTAGTCAATGACTATAGTAATCTATTATTTGATAAACCCAAAGACCCCAGCTTCTGGGATAAGAACCCACTCTTTGAAAAAAACTGCTGGGAAAACTGGAAAAGAGTATGGCAGAAACTAGGCATAGACCCAAATCTCACACCATATACCAAAATAAAGTCAAAATGGGTTCATGACTTAGATATAAAGGCTGATACCATAAGTAAACTGGGAGAACAAGGAATAGTTTACCTATCAGATCTATGGAGAACAGAAGAATTCATGACCAAACAGGAGATAGAGAACATTATGAAAAGCAAAATGGATAATTTTGATTACATTAAATTGAAAAGTTTTTGCACAAACAAAGCCAATGCAACTAAGATTAGAAGGAAGGTAGAAAATTGGGAAAGAATTTTTACAACCAGTCTCTCTGATAAAGGCCTCATTTCTAAAATATATAGAGAATTAAGACAAATTTATAAGAACACAAGCCATTCCCCAATTGATAAATGGTCAAAGGATATGAACAGACAGTTCTCAGATGAAGAAATTAAAGCCATCTATAGTCATATGAAAAAATGCTCTAAATCATTATTGATTAGAGAAATGCAAATCAAAACAACTCTGAGGTACCACATCACACCTATCAGATTGGCCAACATGACAAAACAGGAAAATGATAAATGTTGGAGAGATGTGGGAAAATTGGAACACTAATACATTGTTGGTGGAGTTGTGAAATGATCCAACCATTTTGGAGAACAATTTGGAACTATGCCCAAAGGGCTACAAAAATGTGCATACCCTTTGATCCAGCAATAGCACTTCTAGGGCTATATCCCAAAGAGATCAAACAAATGGGAAAAGGACCCACATGTACAAAAATATTCATAGCAGCTCTTTTTGTGGTGGCAAAGAATTGGAAATTGAGAGGATGCCCATCAATTGGGGAATGGCTAAGCAAGTTGTGGTATATGAATGTAATGGAATACTATTGTGCTATAAGAAATGATGAACAGGCTGACTTCAGAAAAACCTGGAAAGACTTATATGATCTGATGCTGAGTGAAGTGAGCAGAATCAAGTGGACTTTGTACACAGTAACAGCCAAGTTATGTAATGACTAGTATTGTTTAACTGAACCCTTCTCAGCATTACAAGGATCTAAGATATCTCCATAGGCCTTGGGATGGAATATGCTGTGCACATCCAAAGAAAGAACTATGGAAGTCGAATCGCTATCACTTATTTTTACCTTCTGTTGAGTTTTGTTTCATCTTTCTGATGATTCCTCCTATTGGTTTTAATTTTTGCTTACAACTTCACTAATGTGAAAATATGATTAATGGGTATGTAAATGTAAAGCCTATATCAGATTGTGCACTGTCTTGGGGAGAGTTGGGGGAAGGAAGGGGAAGAAAATTTTCAACTCAAAAGCATATGGAAGTGATTGTTGATAAATCAAAATAAATTAATAAAATTAAAAAAGTAAAAAAATTAAAAAAAATGGTGACTGAGTAAACATCAGTTACCATTGACCTATATGCCTACTCTCCCATCTATACAAAATCTTTATGAGAATCCTCTGTACATAAATCAAAGACAACCTTGAGGACAATATTAGTCAGGAATGAGTAGGCTTTGACAAACAGTACTCAACAACTTCACAATTAACTAAAGATGTAGAGAATACAAGAGCTCATTGTGTTTATAGTTTTTTTTTAATTATGAAAAAGCATTTGATGCAGGTAAGCAAAATTCTACCTTACAGGCTTTTTCTAAGATGTCTTCTATCCATGCATTAAAATCACTATGGATTCCATGGAAGATGTAACAAGAGCACTAACCCTGTTTAGTTACCTCTGATAATAAATATCAGGCAGGGGATAAAGCAGTATGCTCATCAATGGTGTTCACCACTGTGATAAAAGAGCTCTAATGCAGAGTGCAGGTTAAAGAGGGATTCCCTATGGATGGTGAAGTTCCCTTAGACTTTTGTCTTTGTGGTTGACAATATTTTTATTCTTCCAAGCTAAAGAACACTTTCGTAGAAAAGATATGTAATCATTTGTAAGAGTTTGACCTAACTATCTATACAGGAAAGACCAAAGGGATGAAGAATTTCTATTGCTCTTATTTCAACTTGAATTTGGGTACATAGCCTATATTGCTTTCCCATCAATATTTATGTTTGGAATAGACAATATAGAAAAAGGGTTCTGCCTCCAGAATTGAACAGGAAGAGAGGGGTATGTTGGGTTGCCTTTAGGAAGCTACAAAGCTCTTTTATTGATTCCAGGCTTCCCATGTAAGCAAAGCCCATATTTTTAATACCAACATCTTACTGGTGTTATATGGCAATGACATATGGAGTTGAAATGTTTCTGAAGAATTTATAATGAATGTCACACCGAGGTTAATGAGAAGGCTTATGGTAGGTGTAAGAAAGCTATAAAATGTATCATATTACCAAGGGGGAACTCTGATGAGGAGTAAAATATGTAATCAATGAATCATGTGGTAGAGGAGATGGGCTGATCACATGGAAGATTGAGGCATGATAAGTAGACATCCAGGGTGTTCTAATGGTACTCTTATGATGTTAGGAAAAAATGAGAAAGGCCTCCTTTAATGTGTTGGGTGCTGTGAATATTTTGTTGTATACACTGCTACTTTCTCTCTTTAATCTTCTTGGAGTATATGACTAATGGTGGGCTCTCTGGTCAAATGTTATAGATAATTTGGCTATTTACTTTAGTATAATTCCAAATTGCTTTCTGAATTGGTTAAGTCAGTTTATAGCTCCATCAATAGTATTAGTGTATCTTTTTGCAGCCCTCCCAATATAGACTATTTCCATCATATATATGTTCTTTTTTAAACATGGTATCCTTATTTATCTTGGAAGACTAAGTAAGCATACCACTTAGAAAACCTTTTAGTTGTGATGGGTAGACTGGCTCTGGATTCAGAGGACCTTAACGTGAAACCTAGTCCTGCTATTTACTCCCTGTGTGACTTTGGGGCCAAACTTCTCAGGACCTCAGTTTTCTCAAAGAGGGTTATGCTAGGTAATCTCCAAGCTCTAAAATCTATGGTCCTGCCATTTCCTAGGTGATAAACAATCAAAGGACATGAATAAACATTTCTCGAAAGAAGAATCACAAATTATTCAGAGTCATGTGAAAAATGCATCAAATCAACTAATAATAAGAGAAATGTAACTTAAGAAAACTCTGACATTTCACTTTAGATCAATTTAAATGTCAAAATTGACAAAAGATGGAAATAGAACAGACACATTGAGACATTGTTGGTTGACAAGTGAATTTGCATAGCTGCTGTGGAAAACAAACTGGAATTATGTAAAGAAATCTTCTAAAATGATCATATCCTTTGAACCAGAAATCTTACTGCTAGAAGTGTAACCCAAGGAAGTCGATAACAAAAAGAAAGGCATAAATGTACTGGCACTTTTTGTGATAGCAAAGAACTGGAAACAAAGTAAGTACCCATAGACTTGGGAATGGTTAAACAAAATGTAGTTCATGAATGCAGTGAAATGTTACTGCACTATCAGAAACAATGAACATGATGAATACAGAGAATCATGGAAAGAGTTAATACGAGCTGATATCTTTTTCCTTATTTTCTTCTCCCTTCCTTCCCTCCCCTCTCCCTTCCTCACCTCTAAAAACAAAAACATTTCTGTCAATCAGATCCCTATAGTGCTTAAGTTTAAATTTTGGGTCCTTGAGCAAAAGTTTCATAAAGGGAGTTTTTGGTTTTGGTTAATTGAAAATAAAACAGCTCCCCTAAAGAAGAACCTTCCTCAACTCTTGATGTTTAGTGCTTCAGAAACTATGTGAGTCTTGGACCTAGCCCACTGACTATCAAGAGGTACTGCTTCTGTGTCAGACACCACTGGCCAGCCTGATAAAGGGGCTTACAACAACTCTTCCACTTCAGCGGCTTTGAGGTAATTGGCCTGAAAGGCTGTCCTTGGTGTGATCTGGCTCACCTGAGTGATATCTTGCCAAAGGCCTTCAGGTCCAGTCACTCAGGTCCAGAGCCTGTAAGTGCCATGAAACATCTGTGGTCTCGTACCACATTTTGTGGTCACAGGCTGAGCTCCATAATTGCAGGCTATGAAGGGCATGTGTGTGCCTTGTGTTATTATTGGCTCAGATTTTACTTTGGCTGCCTTTAACAGTGCTCCTGTTTATCTGAGTAAGATGCTCATATTTGTCCTTTTAAGGTAGGAATAAGGGCAGAGGGGGCAACACATTCCAATAAAGGGCCCCAGGGATACTGTTAGGAGGGTTCTTTCCCAGTAAATCCATTGTTGTTAGTTGCCTTTGCAAATAACTTATAATGAACTCAGTTTGGTTTGGATTTTTCTAATGATTTTGTTGTGACTAAATAAGTCAGGCTCGTTTATTAAATACATCTTGGTCAAAAACAACAATAGCAGCAAAGTTTGCTATAGTGAACTGGGAACCAAAAACTGGAGGGGAAGGAAATGTTGGCTCTTTCACTTCCCATCTGCCGGATGTGCATCTTGCACAATGAACAAACCTGTCCCTTTCTTCAGTCACCTGCTCTGTTCCTGGCTTTGTTCACTATTTCTTTCTTCTAGGTGTTTGTTTTTCCCATCAAGCTTTTTTTTGCTTCCTTTTTGTCCTTTTTGCTTCCCTCCCAAATCTGACAAGCTGACAAACCACAATGCCAGGCAGGGAAAATATGTAAGAAGTTTCCTGAGCCATTAGCATAGGAAAAACTGATTGGAGTTATGAGCAGCGTAAAACTGGTATTTATGCAGTAAAGAGCAATGGAATGGTAAAATCTAATTAGCAACAAAGAAAACTTTCCATATGGTAGAAAGGAGCAAGTTCTTGTAGCTAGAGATGTTGCAAGGTTCTTTCACAATTTCAAAGCCTTTTATTTTCTTCATTTGCCTATAGTTGTTAATGTAATTATTTTTCCAGACTGATCTCTGGCATAAACATATTTTTGAATACAAAACATTGACATGTCTGGCCACAGGAGCCAGTGATATTGGTAAAATCCACAAAACAAATTAGTTAGTCGCTTTTGTCCTGGCTTTTGAACATTGTAGGAAATAGTGATATTAATAACTTCATGGAACATCTATGCTAATTTTAAACAGAAGGGCCCCACAAAATCACAAGAAGGTCATGCTGAAAGAAATTATGATAGGAATAGAAAGAAAAACATGTTAGAAGTACTCATTGTAGTGAGAGAAATAATCAACAGATATGCATTTGGATATTGGTTAAAGAAAGACAGCAGGGGTTTCAGACTCTAAAGCAAAAATAAGATAAATTTGGGCCTAGGAAGATTTATTCTTTCCTCTTCCCTTCTTGAAAACATTGTGTTTGTGACTGCAAATCTTTCACTGTGAAATTGTTCCTTTCAACATGCATCTGTGAAGATTACAAACAAAATGTGGGCACTTTCCCCTCCCCTCACAGTCTGGCGCAGGTGAGATTTATAAGCAGGGACGTTGCCATACTCCCTTTCCCCCCAGCTCAGTGAAGAGTGGGCAAATATCTTCTGATAGTCAAGTTTTCTTCTATTTAACAATGTGTCTTTTAGATTGGTCTTATTTCCCATCTCCAAGATCATAGTCATCAATCAATTTTTAAAAAGTGCCTACTATTCATTCAGTCTTTCAATAAACATTTATTGAGTGCCAGCTATATGTATAACGCTGTATTAGAGATACATTTTTAACTGTGTAAGACTCAGGAATTTACAACCTACTGGGAAAGATCAGGCATTCATTGGCAGAAAGTTAAATCATAACGAACATCATTGGAAAGCGCCCTGACTCTAACATTAGGGAGCTCAGGTTCATAATCTCAGCTTTGATGCATATTATTTATGTCACCTTAGCCAACTCACTTAACTTTCTTCTGAGGTATCGATTTTCCTTACTTGTAAAAAGGGTAGTTTGAAGCTTATAGCCTTTGGGGTCCCTTACAGCAGTGATGTCAAACTGAAATAGAAATGGGTCACCTATTGATTTAGTAAAATACAAATTAACATCATTTATGTTGCATTACACTTTTATTTATTTTAAGAAATATTTCTCAATTACATTTTAATGTATTTTGAGCTGCACTGAAGAGCTTAAAGAGTGTTGTGGAAGATGGTATGGTATGCTATATCCCCACCCCTCACCCCTTGACTGCATGTTTGATGCTTCTGCCTTATACCATTGTATCTACAGTCATATGGGCCTATGACGATTGCAGTATAATTCTGTGAGCTCAGGGGAAGAAGAGATCACTGTGTGGGGGAATGATGAGAGAAGGATTGGTAGAGGAGCTGACATTAGGTCTGGATCTTGAGGAGTGGCTTGGGTTTGTGTAGGTGAAGAAGAAAAACATTGAAGGCATTCTGACATGGCTGACAGGAGGATCAAAGGGATGTAAGGACTGAGCAAGATGTGATCAGAGTTAATATACCCGTCTAGACAGAGCAGCTTGCACTGGGGAGTTGGCAGGTTAGAAAGGCAGGTTGGATCCATATTGTGAAGGGCATCTGATGTCAGAGTAAATCGTTTATACTTTGCTAGAAATTGGAAGTAAATTAACAGGTATTTTTAAAGAACTCTGACAGATTGACTCCTAATCTCTATGATAGACTTTCTAAAGGCTCTTGGAAGAGACCTTGTTGTTATTCAGTCAAGTCTGACTGTGACCCCATTTGGGATTTTCTTGGCAAAGATAGTGGAGTGGGTTGCCATTTCCTTTTCTGGCTCATTTTACAGATGAGGAAACTGAGGCAGAGTTGAGTGACTTGCCCAGGGTCACACAGCTAGTAAGTGTCTAAGGCCAGATTTGAACTCAGTCTGACTCCAGGCTTGGTGCTCTATCCACTGGCTCCCTCAGTAGAGACCTTAGGCATCTTATGTTCCAACTCTCTAATTTC
Source organism: Phascolarctos cinereus (assembly GCF_003287225.1). Taxonomy (NCBI): domain Eukaryota; kingdom Metazoa; phylum Chordata; class Mammalia; order Diprotodontia; family Phascolarctidae; genus Phascolarctos; species Phascolarctos cinereus. The sequence continues at coordinate 347,498,982 of NW_027555847.1, read as the reverse complement.
CTCTATAAATGAAGAAACAACAGGAAACAGCAAAGACAGTGTTTGAAAAGAGTTCAGTGTAGCCAGGATGTCTTGATTTCTGACATTCTCAACCCTGAGTTCCACTTACCACCACAGAGGTGAAGTTGTTTGAAGTCGTATAGTTAGTCAGTGGCAATTCTAAGACCAGGATCTAAAGATCCTAAAGCTTAGTTTGAGGAGGCTTACACTAAAACACTGTAGGATATAGAAGGCATGTAAACGTAGAATATTTTGTTACCTTTGTGGATTTTTAACTTTGGTCTCAAGTATCATGTTGCTTATCTATCACATTTAATTGTTGCTTCATTTTCTTTCTTTTCTTTTTTTTTAGGCAACTGGGGTTAAGTGACTTGCCCAGGGTCACACAGCTAGTAAGTGTCAAGTATCTGAGGCCAGATTTGAACTCAGGTCCTCCTGACTCCAAGGCCTGAGCTCTATCCATTGTGCCACCTAGCTGTCCCTCTTGCTTCATTTTCAACTGAAAAAAATGCATAGAATTTTAAATGTCAGAATTATGTCCATGTAACATGGAAGCATTGATGTAGAACAGAGGGAATCTTAGAAATCATCTAATCCAAACCCTTCATTTTATAAGTAAGTTAACAGGATCAGAGAGGTTAAGGGACTCTCAAAGGTACCCAAAGGTATGCTATGGTTTTCTCTTATGGTAGGGTGAATGGGCATATAAAGAATTTGTTTTGTCAGTGTTTCTCATCTATTCACCACATATTATAGTATATCCTTTCTTGCAGAAGAGAAAAATCTTTCAGTAACTCCTCATAGGTATGTGTGTTTTCTTGACAAAGCATTCTGGGGCAGTAACAGCATTTGAAAAGAGTTCAGTATGGCCTCCAATCTATCTTTATCTTTGAAATTCTCCACACTAACTTAAAATATTGCTCCATTTGTAGCCTAGGAGCTTCCCTGCTAATTCCACGTGAAGCCTGACAGCCAGGGAACTTTAAGGACTCTCAAATTTTGGAGCTTGCTTGATGAGCATTTCTGGACTACGTGCCTTAATCTCTCTATCTGGATCAATGTGATCCTGTGTTAAAGCCAAGGTCAAGTGGGATAAGCAATTGAACCTTCTCCTCCATCTTGCATGGCCCATTGAAACATGCAACCTTTATCTTCTCAATTTTGCTTTTTGGAGCGAAATATGCAAGTCGAAGCAGATGTTTCTTGGCTTTCTTTTAAAAATGCCTTTTGGTTTTTACTAGGCTTGGTGTCAGAGAAGTGATCGGGGTGAGATTAGGTAGGGGTGCGAGGTCATTGTTTTCTTTGCTTTTATTGTGAAATAAGGGAACTTTTTTTTTGGACATTCGGGTCACTTAGCTCAAGTTTTCATTTCCCAAGTCTCAAGATCCATTTTTTCCCCCATCTAACATCAGTAACTTTAGTATCAACTCTGAGCACAGGCAGGCGGTGAGACGGGCATTGTATCCTCTATAGTAAAGCTTTGGGTTTGGAGTCAGGAAGACTTGAGTTCTAATCTTGTGTCAGGCATAAGCTGTGTTCACCTCTCCGAGCCTCAGCTTCCTCATCTGTTAAATGACAGATATTTGATCCTTTTGGTTAGCAGGAAAGAATGTATAAGAGTTAGAAGTAACCCCAGAGTCTGTTTCAGTTCAACCACCTTATTTTAAAGATGAGGAAAACTGAGGTCAGTGTAGTTTAAGAGACTTTACCAAGGTCACACAGGGAGAAGGTGTTGGAGGTGGGGTTATGTCCTCCAACTTAAGAGCCTCCTCCCTCTACCACTAGCTGTCACCTCTCTGGGCTTTGACTTCCCAGACAGTCTAGGTAAATGACTCCTTTTTTTTTTTCCATGAAGCTCCCTTTTTCATTGGGTCATATATAATCTATGAATAAAACAGTAGCACAGCTGCTGCTTTCCTAATGCACTCATGTGTTTGTGAGTGTGTTTTAATGAACCACTATCCACACATTTTCCTCAACCACAAGTGACATTTATGGTCTATTTTATAGCCTCCACCATTTCAGGTGGCTCACTAACAAGCCCCTTAAAATAACTAGCCTTTAACAATCTCAGTTTTCAGCCTATCCTCTCCAGTATACAAGAGGGAACTGAGCGATTTACCAGCTGGCAGAAATGACTCAGGAAAGGATCTAATACTTTACCTTCTGCCTGGCCTGCCTGGAGTCAGGTCTCTGAAGTCCCTGCTGCCAATTTTTTTTCCTGCAATGCCTATGGATATTAGCAAACAATTCCCTGGCTAATTTCATGGATTGCAGGATCATTAGGAAAACAAAGAACTGGACAGAAGTAATGCTCCCATTTTATGGTTGGTAAGAGATTTTGGCTATGAAATTGCAAATCGTTGGGGCACCACTGCCAGGGAATATTGCCAGATTTATAGAGAAACAAGTGTGTCTGAATTCTTGTGTTGATCTTTTCTTATTGCTTTCTCTGCTGTGGGTGGCCAAATCTCCTGTCCCATCACCTCATACTTCACTGAAGGGCAAAGTTAAATTCCCCACACACGCTCAATAGGTTTGATTTAGTTTATGGCACAAGGGAGATAATGAATGTAAGGCATGTAGTCTACAGCAGAAGGCATTCTGTACATTCTCTAATGGGTGACTGATTCAATGAACCTCAAAGCAAAGCTTTTTTCCAGAAACTCCAAAAGATCATAGTGAGCTTCTCCATTAGTATCTGCAGGAGTCTGTGAGCTTTATGAAAAGCATCGTTCAAACCTACTGATACACATCCCCAGACACTTCTATTAGATGCTGAAAATTTTGTTCAATTTGTAACTCTTCTTCTTCCAGGCTTCTTGTATTCTTCAGGCCCTAGAACTCTGACTTGGTACCCTTGACTGTCTGCTGTTTTCAAAACATTCTGTACATTGAAAGAGATAGCATGGAGCAGTGGATTGCAAGCTAGGCCTGGAATCAGGAATGCTTGGTTGGGTTCAAGTCTCTGATACATATTGGTTGTGTGTGCCTGGGCCATTCATTTTATTTCTCAAATATTCCAGAAACTCTCTATTTCTGTAAGTTGTACAAGAGGTGATGTTCTATACTGTTGGAAGGAGTTTTCTTATCTGGGGGTTCCCTCTACCCAAGGAATTCAGAAGGCCAGTACAAAAATAAAAAAGAGGCCCAGCTAACAAAAATGGACTACCTTTTAGCTTTCATCTTATTCCCATTAAGATCTTTTCTTTTTAATCTTCCTCATCTATTGAGCAATTTAACAAGAATAATCTACTGAATGTTGAACTCTGTTGAGGGACTGTAAGGTACAAATAAAAGCCTAAGTCATAGGCCCTGCCTTCAAGAAGCTTGCAAATAGTTGTGTAGAAAAGACTAAGACAACGCAATTATCAAAATAATTAAGTGCTAAACATTTACCAAATGTCTTCTATTTGTAATTCTCCTCAAGGCCTGGGGATGGTACTGGTAGTGGTAATAAGTAAGGGGAAGGGAAGGCAATAAACATTCATATACTGTCTACTGTGCGTCAGGCACTGTCCTAACTGCTTCTTACAAATATTATCTTATTTGATCCTCATAAACACCGTGTGAGATAGGAGTTATTATCCCCATTTTACAGTTAAATTGAGGTTAAGTGAGTTGCCCAAGATTCCACAACTAGAAAGTATCTAAGGCTAGATTTGAACTCAGGTCTTCCTAACTCTAAGCCCAGTACTCTGACCAGTGTGCCTCCAGCTGCCTCTAAGAGGATAAATAACCATAGTCCCTGCCCTTGATGAGTTTATAATCAATTAGACATTAAATATATGCACAGATAAATATAAATTAGCACATCTATGTGATTACAAATATAGAATCAAATATAATAAGTGCATAAGGCTAATACAAATTGCTAAGAGATCACATTAGAATGGAATCAATCATTTCTAGCTTTTATCAGGAAAAGTGTAACAGGAAGGGGCATTTAAGCTGGTCCTTGATGGATAGGATATCAATATATGAGGATAGGGGAGGGCATTTTAGGGGCATTAAATGTGGAGAGCAAAGGGAAAAATGTGATAGAACAGAGTATGTAACTGGAGAAAAGTGAGTAATCATAAGATCACATTTACTTTACTGAACCCATGATTTCATTGGGAAAGGAATTTCCCAATGAGGAATCTCTCTCTGCCCAAGCAGATTGGCAGCTACATGTTAGCTTATAGTCTTTTTCTCTTTTTAATAGTATTTTATTTTTGTCCAAATTACAAGTCAAGACAATTATTTAGCACTCATTTTTCTAAGATTTTGAGTTCCAAAAATTTTCCCCCACTCTCCCTTCCCTCTCCTTTCCCTAAAATGAAAGCCAATTTGGTATAGGTTTATGCATATGCTATCATGTAAAGCACATTTCCATATTAGTGGCAGTTGTAAAAAAAAAAACAGATTAAAAGGAAAAAAAACACAAAAAAAGAATAAAGTAAGTAAAAAAAGGCCATCTGCATTCAGAGTCCATCAGTTCTTTATCTGGATGTAGATGATTGCTTTTTTTCCTCTGTGAGTCCTTTGTACTTGTCTTGGATCCTTGTGTTGTTGTGAAGAGCTGAGTCATTTATCATTACACAATGGTGCTGATACTGTGTTCAATGTTTTTCTGGTTCTGCTCATTTTACCTTGCTCATTTCAGCTTGTATAAGTCTTTCCATAGTATTCCATTACATTCATATACCTCAGCTTGTTCAGATATTCCCCAGTTGATGGGTATCTCCACAATTTCCAATATTTTGCCACCACAAAAAGAGCTGCTGTAAATATTTTTAAATATGTAGGTCCTTTTCCCTTTTTTACGATCTCTTTGGTATACAGACCTAGTAGTGGTATTGCTGGATCAAAGTGAATACAAAGTTTGATTGCCCTTTGGTCATAGTTCCAAACTGTTCTCCAGAATGGTTGGATCAGTTCATAACTCCACCAATAGTGCATTAGTATCCCAATTTTCCCCACACCCACTGCAACATTTATCGTTTTCCTTTTTTTTTTTTGGTTATATTAGCCAATCTGTTGTTTACATCTGAAAGCTGCTTGTTCATATCCTTTGACCATTTATCATTTGGGGAATGGCTTGTATTCTTATAAATGTGACTCAGTTCTCTATATATTTGAGAAATGGGACCTTTATCAGAGACACTTGCTGTAAAGATTGTTTCCCAGCTTTCTGCTTTCTTCTAATCTTGATTACATTGCTTTTATTTGTGCAAAAGCTTTTTAATTTAATATGAGCAAAATGATCTATTTTACATTTTTTAATGCTCTCTGTTTCTTGTTTGATCATGAACCTGTAACTCATTTACTTCTCCTTTAAGAACTTGGATGTTATACCATTTGGTGCATATATGGTTAACATTGATATAACTTCCTTGTCTATTATGCCTTTTAGGAAGATGTAGTTTCCTTCCTTATCGCTTTTAATTAGGTTCATTTTTGCTTTTGCTTTGTCAGAGATCAGGATTGCTACCCCTGCTTTTTCTTTTTTGTTTTGTTACTTCAGCTGAGGCATAATAGATTCTGCTCCAGCCCCTTACCTTTTACTCTGCTTTAAGTGTGTTTCTTGTAAACAACATATTGTAGGATTCTGGTTTTTGATCCACTCTGCTATCCATTTCTTTTTTATTGGGAGATTTCATCCCATTCACATTCATAGTTATAATGACCAACTGTGTATTTTGCTCTATCCCATTTTTCCTCCTGTTTGTCCTTTCTCTTCTTTCACCCTTTCCCTCCTCAACAGTGTTTTGCTTCTTTCTATCACCACCCCTGGCCTGCCCTCTCTTCTCTTAGATCCCTTCCCCCCTTTTACTGAATCTTGTCCCCTCCTGCTTTCTATTCTTGTAAGACAGATTTCTATATTCAACTGATTGTGTATATTATTCCCTCTTTGAGCCAATACCGATGAGAGTAAGGTTCAAGTGATGCCCACCCTCCCATCTTTTCCTCCATTGTAATAGGTTTTTCTCATCTCTTCAGGTGAAATAATTTACCCCATTCTACCTCTCCCTTCCTTCTGCACCCAGTGTACTCCTCTTTCTCATCTCTTAATTATTTTTGATGTCATTCCCTCAAATTCACCTTATATCAATATCCTCTGTCTATGTATATTCCTTCTAGCCATACTACTAATGGTACAATTTTTTTTTTGCTTATAAGTTTAAAATTTTTCTCCCCCTTCCTCCTCACCACCCTCCCCAAGATGGTGCACAATCTGATATAGGCTATACATTTACATTCCTATTAAACATATTTTCACATTAGTGAAATTATAAGTAAAAATTAAGACCAATAGGAGGAACCATCAGAAAGAGGAAACAAAATTCAACAGAAGAGGAAAAAAAAGGTAGCGATTCAACTTTCACAATTATGATTACTATCTGTGTCTTTTTTCTCCATCCTTTCCCCCCTGTTTATGCTTTTCTTTCTTCTCTCTCCCTTCTCCCCCTCACCAGCACTTTGCTTTTGACCAACGCCTCCTTCAGTCTCTCCTCCCTTCTATTATCCCCTCCCCCCTCTTCCCCTTTGCCCTCATGGATTCTTCCCTCCCTTCCATCCCCCCTCCCTTTTCTTTCCCCTTTTCCCTCCTACTGCCCATAGGGCAAGTTAGATTTCCATACCTAACTGATTATGTTATTCCCTTCTTGAGCCAAATCTGATAAGAGCAAGGTTCAAACAATGCTCACCCCCTCCCTTCTTTCCCTCTGCTGTAATAGGATTTTCTGTCTTTTCCTGTAATGTAATTTACCCTTGTCTGCCTCCTCCTGTCTCAGTACATTTTCTAAGATCAGACTAATCCACTTACTTGGATCCATTTAACCCACTTGATTAGATTTTTTTTTTTATAATTACATCCAAGTCAACTAATATCCACCCCCTTTATGTATACTCCTTTAACGTGGTGTAATAACAATACAGTTCTCAAGAGTTGCAAGTGTCATCTTCCCTTGTAGGGATGTAAACAGTCCACCCTTATTAACAACATTTTGTATCTTTCTATCCCATTTACCTTTTTATGTCTTTCTTGAGTCCTGTACTTGAAGATCAAATTTTTTGTTGAGCTCTGTTCTTTTTATGAGGGTTTGGAAGTCCCCTATTTTGTTGAATATCCATCTCTTCCCTTAAAAAATCATGTTCATTTTTGCAGGGTAGTTGATGCTTGGCTGTAATCCAAGCTCCTTTGCCTTATGGAATATCATGTTCTATACCCTGGGGTCTTTTAATGTAGAAGCTGCAAGGTCCTGTGTAATCCTGATTGTGCTTCCATGATATTTAAATTGATTCTTTCTGGCTGCTTGCAGCACCTTCTCTTTCAGCTGGTAATTTTGGAATTTCGCTATTATATTCCTTGGTGTTGTCAATTTGGATCTCTTTCAGGTGGTGAATGGTGTATTCTTTGTATGGTTATTTTCCATTCTGGTTCTAGGACTTCCAGGCCGTTTTCCTTTATGATTTCCTGAAAGATACTGTCCAGGCCCTTTTTTTAATCATGATTTTCAAATAGTGCAATGATTTTTAAATTGTCTCTCCTGGATCGATTTTCCAGGTCAGTTGTTTTACTGATGAGGTATTTTATGTTTTCATCCATATTTTCATTTTTTTTGTTTCTGTCTGACTGATTCTTGCTCTCTCATAGAGTCATTAGTTTCCATTTGTCCAATTCTAGTTTTTGACAGATTGTTTTCTTCTGTTAGTTTTTGTACTTCCTTCTTCAATTTGCGAATTGTATTTTTAAGGGATATGTTTTCTTCAGTGTACTTTTTTTTTCCAGTTTGCCAATTGTGTTTTTTAGGAACTTGTTTTCTTCAGTGTACTTTTGTTTTTTCCAATTGGCCAATTGTATGTTTTAAGGACTCTTCTACCTCTCTCATTAGACTTTTAAAATCCTCCTTGAGCTCTTCTAAGAAAGGCTTTTTTGGGCTTCAGACCAGTTCATATTCCCTTTTTTATTTTATTTTTTAAATTAAAATCACCTATACTTTTATTTTTTTTTTATTTTTTTGGGGGTAGGCAATGGGGTTAATGGGGTTAAGTGACTTGCCCAAGGTCACACAGCTAGTAAGTATTATATGTCTGAGGCCGGATTTGAACTCAGGTCCTCCTGAATCCAGGGCCAGTGCTCTATTCACTTCGCCACCTAGCTGCCCCTTCATATTCCCTTTTGATGTTGCAGATGCGGGTTTGTTGACAATGTTGTCCTCTTCAGAATTGCTGTCTTGATCTCCACTCTTCTCATAATGTGAATCTATGGCATGTTTCCTTTTACTCATGGTTTCTTTATTCCCTGGCCTTTAAAGAGATTGAGCTCTCCTGCTGGGGAACAGAGGGCACTGACCCAAGCTTCTTGTGTTGGGAGCCTAGGTCTTGGTCACTGGCTTTGTGTGCTGGGGCCTTTTATGTTGGCAATTAGAGGTCGTAGGGTTTTGGCAGCTTACCTGGTGTTGGGCTGGAATCAGCAAGGCTGGAACTTTCAGGCAATTCTAGGTCACTTGTTTTCCTTTCCTTTAGCTTTCTTCAGCTCCTTTTAGATGGGTGCTGCAGGGTGTTTATCTGCCTGGGGCCCCTTGCAATGCTGCCTCCCTCGTTTCTGCTAATGCACTGGGAGATTGCTTTGTGGTAGAGTGCCAAGGCAGTTGGTGGTTTCCTGAGCTGGTTTCCACCGGTTCCCCTGTCCTCACTGAGGCACTGGAAGGTCCAGCTGTTGGTGTTTGCCTGCTCTACCACCTGGGCTTCAGAATCTCCTCCTGGTTGACAGTTGGAGGCTGTAGGGTTCTTACAACTTACCTGGTGTTGGGTTGGAATCAGCAAGGCCTGGACTTTAGGAAGACTGTAGGTTGCTTTCTTCAGCTCCTTTCAGATGAATGCTGCAGGGTGATTATCTACCTGGGGCCCTTTGTAGTGCTGCTTCCCTTATTTTTGCTGAGGCACTGGGAAATTGGTTTGCTGTGCTGCTGTGCTGCTGTTCCCTATCTTTCTTCTAGTTCAGCTGTTCCAGGGTCTTTTTTTTTTTCTGGGGTAGTATTTTCTGGGTTTTCAGAGGTTGATAGTGGAGGGTGAGAGGGACTGCCTTCTTACTCTGCCATCTTGGCTCCATAGTGGTACAATTTTTAAGAATTACAAGTATTATCCTCCCGTGTAGGGGTATAAACAGTAGGGCTCCATTGAATCCCTTATATTTTCTTTTCTCTTTTTCTCTTTTTAGGCTTCTGTTGGGCCTTGATATTGGAAATTAATTTTTTTTGTTCAGTTCTAGTCTTCTCCTTACGAAAGCTTGAAATCCTTCTGTTACATTGAATGACCCCTTTTTTCCTTTAGAGTATTATTTTTGCCAAGTAGGTGATTCTTGGTTGTAATCCTAGCTCCTTTGCTTTCCAGAATATCATGTTCTGTGACTTCCAGAGCTTTAATGTTGCAGCTGCTAAGTGTATAATCCTGATTGTGGCTCCCAATATTTGAATTGTTTCTTTCTGGCCCCTTGCAGTATTTTTTCCCTTGACCTGATAGTTCTGTAATTTGGCTGTAAAGGTCCTTGGAGTTTTTATTTTGGGATCACTTTCCTGAGGTAATGGGTGGATTCTTTCAATGCCTATTTTGCTTGGTGGTTCCAGGATGTTAGAACAGTTTTACCTGATAATTTCTTGAAAGATACTGTCCAGGTCCTCTTTTGATTATGGCTTTCAGGTAGTCCAATGATTCTGACATTGTTGCTCCCGGCTCAATTTTCTAGGTCAGTTGTTTTTCCAATGAGTTACTTTACATTTTCTTCTTTTGATTTTTTAAAATTGATTCTTGATGTCTCATAGAATCATTATCTTCCACTCACCCAATTCTAACTTTTAAGGAGCTGTTTTCCCCAGTTAGCTTTTGTACTTCCTTTTCTATTTGGCCAATTGTACTTTTTAGGGAATTGTTTTCTTTAGTGCATTTTTGTATTTCTTTTTCCATTTGGCCACTTCTACTTTTTTAAGTAGTTGTTTTCTTTTTCAAGGTGTTGACTTTTTTTTTTCAAGTTCTCTTGCATCACTCTCATTTCTTTTCCCAATTTTCTTTCTACCTCTCTTACATGATTTTTAATCTCCTTTTTGAACTCTACCATGAGTTCTTTCTGGGCTTGAGACCACTTCCTATTTTCCTTTGGGGTTTTGCCCATTGGTGTTTTGACATTGTTGTTCTTTTCTAAAGTTGTGTCTTGGTCTCCCCTATCATCATAATAACTTTCTATGGTCAGAGTCTATTTTTTTACTCATCTTTTTTTTTTTGTTTGCTACTCTTTTGATCCTTGGTGATTGGGAAAATGGTGACCTTATTAACAAAGAGAGGGAAATCAAGAAGAGGATTGGGTTTAGATGGTAAGTATAGTTTTAGACATGTTGAATATAAGAGAAGACATATAGATGGAGATTGTTGGTAGACATTCGGCAATGCCATGGTTTGTTCCTGACAAGACAGTACAATTCTGAACAAATAGCTCAATAAATATATGTTGACTGATTGAATTGAATTGATTGTTAATTGCCACCATTAAGATAAAATTCTTTATTATGTACACATTTTTATACAACTTAACTATAAAAAGTTAATAATCATGGCCCATATCCTCTAGGGACTTAAAATCACAGGATATACCAACTTAAGGTGATCTGAAAAATCAAAGGAATCCATGGATCCTTTTTGATTTAAGCATTTAATTTCTAGATAGAGAGGATTACAGAAAGTCAATGTCTCTATTTTGGTTAACTTAAGAATTTCTTCATGGAAGACAAGAGATCTTTGAAGGATGAGAAAAAGATAGTACTCTACAGAGGGTACAGTGACAGAAATTTTGGGACACCTTACTACCTGAAGTTCAGGGTGGTTGAGTATGTCTTAATTATGCATGTACAGTTTGAACTACCATTCCGTAGATGTACTGGGCTAAAAGTTCTCTCCAAATAGAGTGATTCTCCACAGGCTTTGGTGCCTGAAGCCTGGGAATTCAGGGTGCAATGCCAGCATCTCCCACTCAGCAAACCATAGCAAGTGGTTTTGGGCTGCTCTAGTTCCCTGCTATTTTTCAGCATATTCTCTGTGGCTGGTAAGAAGGTTGTGTTACTAGGTGCACAATGGCAAAGGACTCTACCATCGTGCCAGAGAGGTACGGTGGAGTAGTGGGTAGAGCCCTGGCCTTGGAGTCAGAAAGAGATGAGTTGGAATCCTGCCTGAGATGCTTACTTGTTGTGTGGTTCTAGACAAGGAAGTTGCTAAACCTCTCTTGGCCTCAGCTTCCTTATATGTAAAATGGGAATAATAATAGTAGCAGCCACCTTATAGGCTCAAGTGAGATCATATTTGTAAAGCCCTTTGTAAACCTTTAAGTGATATGTAAATGTAAGCTATTATGCCTTCTCTTGGTAAATCCCTTCCTTTTCATCTTAGCCAGTGGTTCCTGATTTGCAATCTCTGTCTAGCTGCAAGTCTCTTAGAATCCCATTGTTCTAGGTTTCCCTGAACATTGTTCTGTTGACTCAATCTTTATTAATGAGGTTAGACTGGGTGCATAGTCAGAAGTGATCCTCTTATATTTAGAAACACTCTATTAATAATAACTGACAAAAGTTACAAAGTGCTTTATATAGCAACTTAAAGTTTGTAAAAAGCTTTATATTTATCAACTCATCTGTGCCTCATACCAACCTGATAGGAAAGATATCACAGGTATTTTTATCCTCCCTTTATAGATGAGGAAACTGGGATAAGCGACCTGCATGGTTACAAAATTAGTAAACATGAGACTCACTAAACTCCATATGAGACTAGCCTTCATATTTCCATGTCCAGCATTTCATCAATTATACTGATTCTACTCCTGCCATATATTGTACTTCTCCCTTGGTGGCAAAGTAGCATGGCTAAAAAGGAGAACTGGGTTTGGATCCAGAGTACTTGGATTCAAGTCTACTGCTTACCAGCCTGAGACAAGTAATTTCTCTGGGCCTTGGTTTCCTCATGTAAAAATAAGGGAGTGGGACCATAGGATCCTTAAATTCCCTTCAGTTCTAAATTCTATGAATCTTAAATTTAAAAAAAATTAAAAGAAATTTAAAGAATCATAAATTCTCTTCACTTTATCTTAATCACATTTTCTGTGGTATTTGTGAAGTTCAGAACTAGTCTTAGATGTACAGAATCAGGGAATAGTGGAGAAAAGAACAGAATCTCTGAATCTTAGAGTCACAAAGGATAACAGTAGCCATTTAGCCTAACTCATATCTGAAAAAGAATCTCCCCTACAACATACTTATCACATCATTGCTTCTACATGTGGATCGTGTCATCTCCACATAGAAAAAAGAAAGAAAGAAATCCAAAGGATTCCATTGCCTAACCCTTTCTATACTCCCTCAATCTTTTCTTTCCCCTTGTATAAATTTGTCTGGACATGAAGAAAGCCTACATACAATAGGAATGTCATTGAACTATTCCCCTCAAAAATGTGGCTGAAAGAGGAATTTCTGTTGATGAACTCATGCTACAGAAAGCAATGATCTCTCCTTTTCTGACCTCTCTTTCTGTGCTAACCATGTGACTCACAGAATCAGTCCATTTGCCATAAACACTTTGGCCGTTCTTGAGCCTCCTCAGCTTCCACTCCTTCTTTCACCCATCCACCAGAGATGTTTATTGGCTGCATCCGTTCCCAAAGCCAGGAACATTGCCTTTTATCCCAGTGTGCAGGTTTGGATACACTTTCTTCTGGAAATATATCAAAGTCAGTCAGCCTGCGGTCTCGAGTGCTGAAGAGTTTAGTCATAGCTTGGTCCAACTTCTGAACAATGATATTAAACTTAGGATTTCTGAAATGTTTATGTTAGCCCTAGCAGTGCTGTTGACTGTGATTGTTGACACTAACACTGTATGGTCCAGAAGACAGAACAAGATCAGCAACTGAGATTGTTTTGTGTTGTAAATTCAACTTGCAGATGTGCTCCTAACTAATCAAAGCCAGAGTTTGGTTCTCTTTTCTGGTCACATGACTAGAAAGCCAAGGTTGTTGGGGACATTCAGGAAAGCTCAAACATTCTCGAGGTTAGGGAAGTCATTGGAGAGAAATAACTTGAGGCCCAGCAAGACACTGCTGAGAGGATCAAAAAGTAATTTTCTTTCTCAGTTCTTTTGCAAGATTTTCTCTCTCTCTCTCTTTCTCTCTTCTCTCTCATTTTCTCTCTCTCTCCTGTGCCCCTTCTCCCTTTATCCTTCCTTCCCTCCTTCCTAAAAAGGTAGAAGCAAATACAATTACATAGTATTTGCCTTGCATATTTTAAAAAAATACTCTGGAATATCAGTTGTTTCACTATATAGACTAGGTTGTAGGTTCAAGCGTTTTCCAATCTATTCAAAAGTAACTTTGCTTTCCAAGCATTTTTGGCTGTCACCAACATGCCTTTGGAGAACATGCCACATTGTCTTAGAAATGTGATGAAGAGAAAAAAAAGCTATATAATTTCTCTTTCTTGTTTATTGTCAACCCCTTACTATTACACTATCAACAGCTTCAACCAACTAAAAAGAGAGAAAGGGAGAGTGGAGAATAGGATGATTTTAACTATTCCCATTTAAATTGTTGATTTAATATAAAAATGGAAATTATGTTCATAAGTAAAACATCTGAAATACTCTGAAAGCAAAACAGCTCTTAACATTACTTAAATCTGCCCTTTGGCCACATATTGCCCATTCCTCTTATGCTTGCCCACAAATCTAAAATTTTCCTTTGACTTTGTGTCTAGGTGATTTGTTCCCTCAGCCTCACTTTTGGAGACATGCTGTTCTTTTCAAACTATACATTAAATTATGTAACTTATACTTCTTAACTCTCAATCATTGCACTTTTTACTTATGTAAAAATCTCCAAATTTTCTCTTCCTACAAATTGTTGATTTCTTTCTTTTTTTCTTACATAAAATCTTAGATTTAGAGCTGGAAGGAAACTCAGAGGCCATCAAATATGACTCTCTCATTTGACAGTTGTGGAAAGTGAGGCTCCATGAGGTTAACTGACTTTATCAGGGTCTTACATCCTGTAAATATTTGAGGCAAGATTCAGAATCAGGTCTTGACTCCACATTCAGCACTTTATCCAGTGCAACACCGTTTCTAACATACTCCCAAAAAAGACTAAAAGAAAAAGGAAAGTGACTCCATAAAATTAAGTAACGCTTAAATAAAGTCTGACATATGTAGTGGTCCAAATTGATACCTCTCAAGTTTTCCAAAGAAGAGAGGTAGTTGCATTCTAATATCTCCTCTTCAAGATGAAGCTTAGGCATCATGATTATTTAGGGTCCGGTTTCAATTCTCTTATGACCTTCACAGCAACCTTGTACATGCTAGTGTTATCTCCATTTTGTTGATGAGGAAATTGAGGCAGACAGTTATTAAATGACTTGCTCAGGGTTACGCAACTAGTAAATGTATAAGGCCAGATTTGAACTCAGGTGTTTTTACTCCAGGGCCAACATTCTATCCACCATGCCACCTCTCCCTCTCTCCCTTTCTCTCTCTCTCTCTCCCTCTCTCTCCATGTATATATGTATATTATATATGTACATATATAGATGTAATTAAAAATTGTTGGATTCTATGAAAGCCAATCTAAAAAAGTCTGTATACTAAAATTCAAGAAATGATCAATGAAAATTGCAGAGCTACTAAAATTAGTGGGCAAAGTCAAAATAGAAAATAGAAAATAGCTACCAATGGCTAACTGAAATGCCAAAAGGAAAAATCCCAACAATGTCATAGCCACAGTCTGGAGCTTCCAGATTACAAAAAAAAAAAAAGATACTGCACATAGCCAAAAAGACAGTTTGAAGTAGCATGTAACCACAGTCAGAATCACACAGGATCTGGCAGCTTCTATAACATATGAAAGGAGATCTTAAATATGATATTCAAAAAGGTAAAAAAGACATAGGCATATAACCAAGAATAACCCTTTAAAGCTGAATGTAATCCTACAAGGTAAAAAAGTAGTCTTTCAATGGCATAGAGGACTTTCAAGCATTCCTGAAGACAAGACCAAAGCTGAGTAAGAACTTGGAAATGTAAAGACAAAACTCGAGAGGATCTAGAAATATAAAATTATTTGAGTAACTGAAATTGACTAACACTCTAATGGGAATGAAACAAGTGTCTCTTTAGAACCTTAATATCTTTGAAAGGTATTGAAGAAGGTAATTAAGAGAAACAGAGGACCTGGAGGTAGACCATCTTCATTCTGAAGGTTTTAAAAGGGGAAAAAGGGAGAGTAAAAGGAATATATCTTAAAATATGCCCAGAGAGGATGGAGCCAAGATGATAGAGAAGTCAATGACTCACCTGAGCTTTCCCCAAAACCCTTCTGAACATCTTTAAATAATGCCATAAAACAATTCCTGAAGTAGCAGAACCCATAAAAGAATGGGGTGAAATAATTTTCCAGCCAAAGATGATTTAGAAGGTCAGCAGGAAAGGTCTGTCGCATCTGGGTGAAAATGGGGCACAGTCCAGTGTAGTCTGTGCCGACACAGGCCCAGACAGGGCTCCAGCAAACCAGGAGCAAGCCTTGGGAGCCACTGAATCAGCAGCAGCAGCAGCTGCTTCTGCAGCTCTAAGCACACAGATGGTAAGGGGGTTGAATAACTGGTAAGAAGGAGATTACAGGGGTCTCTTTGCTAACACTAAGGCAGGATTCTGTTGCTTTGCCCATACTTGGATCCAGGTTGGCAGTCCTGGATGGCTGTCCTAGAGTGAGGAGGAATACTAGCATAGCAGAGCTTGTGTTAGCAGTGAAGGGAGAACCCTCCTCACAGTTCCAGGGCAGAAAAGAGTGCTTGTGGTCTCTCACAGACCAGAGCATAGGCCAGGAAAGTAGTAAATACACATCTCTTTAGATCATACCACCTCGGAAAAACTGAAAACTTACAGGACCCTAGAGGTGTTTCTGAAAACAGCTGCACAAAATTCTGGTAGCTTGGGATGGTGTGCCCTCTAGCCTGGAAGCAGAGCCCTACTTTAACAAAGAGTTAAAAGTCAAGAGATTGGCCAAATGTAAAAAGAGACACAAAAATTCAGTTTTTAAAAAGTCCTTGAAAAGTAGAATTGGCCAAATAGAAAAGGAGATACACAAGCTCACTAAAGAAAATAATTTCTTAAAAATTAGAATAGAGAAAACAGAAAATAATGACTTTATGAGAAATCAAGAAAGAATAAAATGAAACTAAAATAATGAAAAAAATAGAAGATGATGTGAAATATCTCATTGGAAAAACAACTGACCTGGAAAATAGATCCAGGAGAGATAATTTAACAACTACTGGACAACCTGAAAGCCATGGCAAAAAAAAAAAAAGAGGCTAGACATCACCTTTCAAGAAATTAGCAAGAAAACTGCCCTGATATTATAGAACCAGAGGAGTAGAAATTGAAAAAAAAGTCCACCAATTACCTCCTGAAAAAGATCCCAAAATGAAAACTTCCAGGAATATTATAGCCAAATTCCAGAACTTCCAGGTCGAAGAGAAAATATTGTAAGCAGCCAGAAAGAAACAATTCAAGAGTCATGGAATCACAGTCAGGATAAAACAAGATTTAGCAGCTTCTATATTAAAGGATTGGAGGGCTTAGAATATGATATTCCAGAGGGCAAAAGAGCTAGGATTACAGTGAAGAATCATCTACTCAGCAAAACTGAGTATGATCCATCAGGGGAAAAGTGGATAGTGAATGAAATAGACATCTTTCAAGCATTCTTGATGAAAAGACCAGAGCTGAATAGAAAATTTGACTTTCAAATACAAGACTCAAAGCATAAAAAGGTAAATGGGAAGGAGAAATCATAAGGGACTTAATAAGGTTGAACTGTTTACATTCCTACATTGGAAGATGATACTTGTAACTCATAAATTTTCTTATTATTAGGGTAGGTAGAAGGAATATATCTATATCTATATATCTATATCTATATCTATATCTATATCTATATCTATATCTATATCTATATCTATATCTATATCTATATCTATATCTATATCTATATCTATATCTATATCTATATCTATGTATCTATATGTATATGTATACAGAGATCATAGGTATGAGTTGAATATGAAGGGATGATATCTAAAAATAAAGTTAAAAGATGATAGAGGAATGTACTTTTACAGTGGAGGGAAAGTGGGGGGAGATGAGGGAGAGTGAGTATACCTTACACTCATCACAATTGGCTCAAAGAGGGAATAACATATATAGTTAGTTGGGTATAGAAATCTATCTTACCCTATGTAAAAGTAGGAGGGGAAGGGATAAAGAGAAGGGGAAGGTGATATAAGGGGGGAAGATTGGGGAAGGGAGTAACCAGAGGCAAAACACTTTTGAAGAGGGACAGGTTTAGAAAGAGAATAGAATAAATAGGGAGGGGATAAGATGGAGGGAAATACAGTTAGCAACAGTAACTGTGAAAAGGAATTTGGAGCAAGTTTCTCTGATAAAGGCCTCTTTTCTCAAACATATAGATAATGAAGTAAAATTTATAAAAATAAAAGCCTTTCCCCAATTGATAAATGATCGAAAGATATGATCAGTTTTCAGATGAAGTAATCAAAGCTATCTGTAGCCATATGAGAAAATGCTCTAACTCACTGATGAAAATTAAAAACAATTCTGAAGTACTACCTCATATTTATTAGATTGGCAAACAGGATAGAAAAGGAAAATGACAAATGTTGGAGGGGATGTGGGAAAAATGAGACATTAATGCACTGTTGGTGGAATTGTAAATTGTAAATTGAGGGGATTCCCATCTATTGGGGAATGGCTGAACAAATTGTGGAATGAGATTATGATGGAATACTGTTGTGCTATACTATGAGAAATGATGAGCAGGATGCTCTCAGAAAAAAACTGGAAAGATTTACATGAGCTGATGCAAAGTGATATGTACTGTTTACAAAGTAACAGCAATATTGTAATATGATCAGCTATAAATGAGTTGGCTATTCTCAGTAGTACAATGATTCAAGACAACTCTGAAGGACTTATGATGAAGGATGCTATCCATCCCTAGACAAAAAACTGACAGTGTCTGAATACAGATTGAAGCATATATGCATATGTGTGTGTATCTTTATTTTTCTTGAGTTTTTTTTTTGGGGGGGGTCTATGTTTTCTTTCACATGACTAATGTGTAAATGTTTTGCATGACTACACATGTATAACCTATATCAAATTGCTTGCTTTCTCAATGAGGGGAAGTGGGGAGGGAGGAAAGAAGTCATTTTATTGATCAGAGTTCTTAACTCTATTAAAGTTGTTTGTCTTTTTGATGCTGTTGTTGCATAAATTATTCTCAAGGTATTGCTCAATTCACTTTGCTCCAGTACATATAAGTTTTCCAAGCTGCCCTGAAACTGTCCCAACATTTCTTATAGCATAGTATTCCATTCCATTTATATACCATAATTTGATCAGCAATCCCCCAACCTCTTTGGTTTCCTATTCTTTGCCACTACAAAATGAACTTATATATACACCCCCCCCCACTGTCATCATCTGTGTATGTATATGCATGCATAAATATATTTGTGAGTGCTTCTTTTTATGCATAATTTCAAGTTGCTTTTGAAAATGGCTATACAAATTCACAATTCCAGTGTATCTGTTTTCCCATGGTCTCTCCAATGCCATTTTCCTTTTTTTTTTTTTGTCATAACCCAATTGGTGTAAGATAGAACTTCATAATTTTTTAACTTTCATTTCTCTAATAGCAACAAAATATTTTTTCATATGGTTGCCAATAACTTTGATTTCTTCCTTTGAAAACTATTTTGTTATATCCTTTGACCTTTTATCAACTGGGGAATGTCCTTTATTCATATACATTTGAATCTGTTTCTTATATATCTTGAAAATGAGACCTTTATCTAAGAAATTTGCTGTAAAGATTTTCTTTCTAATTTTAGCTGCATTGGTTTTGTTTTGCACACAACTTTTTAATTTTTATGAAATAAAATTGTCCAATTTGTTTTCTGTGATTCTCTCTATCCCTTGTTTTATCACAAACTCTTCCTTCATAGATATGAAGTGTAATTTCTTTCTTACTCCTTTAATTTGCTTATGTTTTAACCATTTATTATATCTAGAGCCATATTAATTTGGAACTTATCTTGATATTGTGTGAAGTACTGGTCTAAACCTAATTTCTGTCAGATTGCTTTCCAGTTTCCTAGCTTTCGTTGAATAGGTCTTTACTCTAGTATCTGGGTTCTTTGAGTTTATTAAACTTTCAGCTGCTGGCTTCATTTCAAGCAAGACAATTTTGACAGTGATGGATTGAATTTATGTAAATTTTTTTAAAAAGCAAATGATATGATTTCATATACGATGATTTTGTATTCTACTAAATATATGTTCACTTTTTTGGACTTTGTTAGGTTTATGATAAAAACATATTAAAAAATAGAGGCAACAGAGATATCTACATGCAGCAATAAAAATAAACAAAACATACTAGAATATGGTGGTATTTCCTCCATAAAAAACTCTGTTAGTCATTACCAATATCCCCTTTTCCTTTCCCAAAGTGTGGTGCTCTGCCCATAACAGATGTTTGTTGAACTGAGAAAAAAGCAAAAAGAATTAGAAAGAACTTTATTGGCCACTGACTCCTTTGTTCTATAGATGAGGAAACAGAGACTCAGAGAAATGAAGTGACCTTCTTATAATCACATTCAAGAACTGTCCATCAAACTCATCTGATTTCAATTCTCGTCTTTCTACTGCATCAAGAAATGATCCAAAAAAGCAGAATTTGAATTACTGTGGACTCCACAGGTTAAATTCCATTATAGCAAACATCATAATAAAAGTCTTGTGCATTGTGCATTTGACATAAAATATTACACCTTCCAGATAGGATGTGCAACCTCTCATTTTAAATAATGTTTAATAAAATAAATATCTAGTATAACAGAGAAATAGGATATTTGTTGTTCTATTGAATTAATAATAGTTTTGAATTTTTTGGATTTGACATATTTCTTATAAATGATTGTCCTATCAATTCTACCTCCACATCATCTCTGTTTGGTAGTATTGTACTAATGCCATTACATGGCTAATAGGCAAATCAGTAAAGATATGGAATGCTCACCATAACTTAGGCAGAGATTCTAACCTCTGAATCAGTAAGTTGAATTCAAAGCAAATGAGCCTAAGAGTAATATCTACTTAGTTGGACATATTTCTGCTTTATGTTATAAAGAATTTAGCACTTGGGGCTGAAAGTCTTCCACTGGAGAGGTGAAAGAAATTAAAATTCTGAAGGAATAAGATCAGCCACTAATTAAAGGGGAAAAAAGGCTTAAAAGGGTCCATTCACATGCCCTTTCCTTAGGACTATTACTGGTACTGTGGCCAACGTGAAAACTTTCCTAAAACAACTAGAGTATAGCCTTGGGATTTGAATAAAAGAGACCAGAATTGCCTATTCTTCTGAGATATGCAAGATTGTTGTTGCAGCCAGAAACTGGAAGCAAAGAGAAAGTCCATGGCCACATGCACATTGGGACCATTCCTGGTAGCATCCAGTGAGAATAACTGAGCAATACCCTGCAAAGCCATGGCATCTGATCCAATCCAATAAACATTTATTATTATTAATTGAGAACTATCCAGTGGAGCAACATCTGGTATAGATAAGGAAGGAGCAGACCCAGTGGGAATAGTATAAGAACATCACCAGAATATATCATTAACCCACAGCTTTAGAGGTATAACTTGCCCTTTCACAATATGCTTTGACCATACATGTTCCCTGTACATGTCCTTTTCCGTATCTGAGAGAGAGGAAGAGGAATAGATTTTCCATATGTATGCCCTGGCTACATGTGTACCCTATGTGTATGCCTCTCTATATGTCCACAATTGCTACAGATGATATATGCACTTATGGGAGAGTGTGACCCAGGTTTATAAATTAAATATTATATATAGTTTCCTTCCTTTTCATTAAGTTCCTTTGCTTTGAACATAGTATGTCCTCTGACTATTAAAGGTAAACCAAGCATAAGGTGCTCATGAACTATGATTAACATGAGGCCGGGATAAGTTGAACCTGTCATAGCTGGCTATATGTGAAATACCTTGAGAGTTGGAGAGTCCCTGTTTGTTAGATAATAGTCTCTGGTCCAAGAATTACCTGTTATCATTTTAGGAATGGGGCTTTGATCTTCTATCTTCTAAAAAGTCTTGAAAGCAGAAATAGCACTTTCAGGCATCATATAAATCAATAATTAAGAGAATTAATTGGTACTGCTTAAAAGAAAAAAAATTAAGACATTGGAGCAGACAAAGATGAAATCAGAAACAACTGAACTCTACGATTTAGAGTTCCATAAATCAAAGAACAGAAATTACTTGAGGGAAAAACTGTTTAATTACAGGAACTCCTAGGAAAACTTAACTATGTACATGTTATATCCCTACAGTAGGATGTAAGTACCTGGAGAGCAAGGTCTGTTTTTCATATCCCTAGCACTCAGTGTCACCTTTTCATATAGGGGCTGCTTAATAAATCCTCATTGGATTTAATAGATTGGGTTGGATGGATTCTACCCTTAATTCTACACCTCCCCAAATAGTCACCAGACATATTAAATATGGGGAAGCATCCTTTTTTTGTTCTTAGAAGCATACCTTATTAGCATCTCATCGAAGATGCATTTGCTTTAATGTTTTCACATGGTGTTTTATTCTTGGCATACTGATTGGATTTATTTTGAATCATTGTAGACTCTGCTGAGGACACTTGCAGCATATATGCTATGTACAATGCAATTGGGCAGACATCCTATTGAATCAGCCCGATAGTGTGTGTATGTTGGTCCCATGTGTTAGGTGATCTGTGTCACAATTGACAAATTGGCAAT
This sequence comes from Phascolarctos cinereus, assembly GCF_003287225.1. Taxonomy (NCBI): domain Eukaryota; kingdom Metazoa; phylum Chordata; class Mammalia; order Diprotodontia; family Phascolarctidae; genus Phascolarctos; species Phascolarctos cinereus. The sequence continues at coordinate 347,477,032 of NW_027555847.1, read as the reverse complement.
TGAGAAAAAAGGAAGCTATTGAATTGGATTGCACTTGGGAAACTGTAGTTCATTTAGGGATCCAAAACTGTGCATTTCCACTAAAGCCCATTTCTTGAATATGCATATTTTTTTGGTGATACTAAAAGGCTTCAAGTCAAGAAACAGTGTGATCTTGCAATCATTGAAATTACACTTATCAGAAGGACCCGGTGGACATAATCAGAGTACAGCATGCTACCAATAGGGATTTGCATGAACAAAGTGAGGTCAAAAATTTTATTGGGAATAATGAGGTATTTCAATCACATGGGGAGAACAAGAGACAACAAATGGGCAGACAATATGTTCTAGGGATATTATAAGTACTAGAGAAAAGTTTTTGGCATGTTGGGTAGATCCTCTGGGGATGAGAAGATTTGTATATATGGTGGTAGGGGAACTGTAGGCTACAAGTATCCTGTCCCCTCATGCAGAATAGAGACCTATCTAGGGTATATTTTATTTTCCAGGCTTTCAGAAGATAAGCATGGTCAGTTTTCTTTACTTTTTTGCCACCATGGTATTTTGTAACCCCAGGTATTTGAACATGTATACTGATTCCGCCCAACCAAGTACAATGGATAGTGGACAAAAAAGCCAGCATGTGTTTATCTGTATTTGAAAATTCCAATTTGAAAATGGGACCGGTTTCACTCTAAGCTGTTCTGTGTGTCCACATCAAGTGCTTTTTAGGGTAGCCAGGGAATAGAATGTGCACATCAAATGTGCCCCTCCTATGAAAGTCTCTATCCCTAGATTTGAATATTAGTGTGGAGGTCCATAGCATAGAGCTCTTTGCATCCCCCACAGTTCCTGGCACAGTGCTGGTTACACATAGCACTCAATAAATATTTTTTGATAGAAGTCAGTCTGACTTTGGGAGCACTGCCTGTTCCTTTGATCTTGGTTTGTGGGTTACACACAACAAAATTATTTCAGTACACTGATGGAAAAAATGTGAGAGATCATTTACAGGGATCCATTTAAATGACATCACACTCTATTATTGATTGTTTGGAGATGTAACTAGAATAACAATTGAAGCAGGAGTACCACAGATAGGATGGTGTTTAATCAGTACTATATAAGAATAAGGATTTGTAGAATGAATGTTTTTTTTTCAAATTGGAAAGGGCTTTTTAAGTATTGAGAAGCTTACTTAAAAACTGGTGGCAGTATCCAGTGGCTACTATCTAGTGTTTCTTTTGTTCAAATAATCTGGCTAATCTCTACTGAAATCTTCATATGATGCCTCATTCCAGTCAAGTCACGTTTATAAATATTTATTAAGCACCTATCATATGCCAGTCACTGTGCTAAGCACTGGGGATACAAAAAAAGGCAAGATTACCCCCTACCTTTAGACAGAGGTGGGGAATTGTGGCCTCAAGACCATATGTGGCTCTCTAGGTCCTCAAGTATGGTTCTTTGACTAAATCCAAACTTGACAAAACAAATCTCCTTAATAAAAGGATTTGTCTGTAAAACTTGGACTCAGTCAAAAGGCCACACTTGAAGACCTAGAGGGCCACATGTAGCCTCGAGGCCACAGGTTCCCCACTCCTGTTCTAGGAGCTTAGAGTCTAATGGGGGAGAATACATGCAAACTACTAAGTACAAACAAAATACATACAGGATTGTTTGAGAGTAGTCTTGGAAAAAGTTACTAAAGTTAAGGAGGACTAAAAAAGGCTTTTCAGCAAAGGTGGAATTTTAGCTGTGACTTGAAGGAAGCCAGGGAAACTAGGACGAGCAGTTGAAGAGGTGTGGGAACCAGTGAGTGAAAATTGCTTACAGGCAGGAGGACTCTATTTGAGAAATAAAGGTGGCCAACGTCACTGGATCTTTCCCTCATAGACTATATGATCCACTGACATTTCCTGACTTCAAAACCCACAAACACCAAAGACAACTTAGAAGGTCAGTAGGAAAAGTCTGTGTCTGTGGTGAGAGAGAGAAGCACAGCGTCCCCACCTTCCCCAAGTGACACCCTGGGGTGGTGGCTGCCTCCAGAGCTTCCGGCCCACAGACTGAGGGGGGATTGAGGAGCTTGTAAGAGGGGGATTGCACAGATCTCTTTGCTGGTGCAGGAATCTCTTGCTTTGCCTGTGCTTGGATCTGGGTCACAGTTCTGGGTGGTGGTCCTGTGGTGAGGAGGAGCGGCGGTGTGGTAGAGCTTGTAGTAGCTATACAGAGAGAGTCCTCTTCACAACTCCAAGACAGAAAGGAGTGCTTGTGGTCACTCATAGACCAGAGCACAGGCCAGGAAAGGAGTAAACACCTCACCCTTGATCATAGCACCTTGGAAGAACTGAAAATTTACAGGTCCCTAAAAGTATCTCTGAAAACAGCTGCACAAAACCGCCAAAGCTTGGGGCAGTACATTCTCCACACTGCAAGCAGACCCCTACCTTAATGAAGAGTGTATAACTCAAGTAATTGTCTGGGATCATGAGAAAGCAGCACAAAAAGAGTTAGACCATAGCATCTTACTTTGGTGACAAAAAAGATCAAAACATATAAGCAGAAGACAACAAAGTCAAAGCTCCTACATCCAAAGCCTCCAAGAAAAATATGAATTGGTCCCAGGCCATAGAAGAGCTCAAAAAGGATTTTGAGAAGTAATAAAAGAAGTAGAGGAAAAATTGAGAGTGATGCAAGAAAATCATGAAAAACAAGTCAACAGCTTGCTAAAGGAGACCCAAAAATACTGAAGAATATAACACCTTAAAAAATAGCCTAACTCAAATGGCAAAAGAGGTCCAAAAAAAGCCAATGAGGAGAATAATGCCCTAAAAAGCAAAATTGGCCAAATGGAAGAAGAAGTCCAAAAGCTTACTGAAGAAAATACTTCTTTACAAATTAGAATGGAACAATTGGAAGCTAATGACTTTATGAGAAATCAAGACACTGTAAAACAAATCCAAAAGAATGAAAAAATAGAAAACAACGTAAAATACTTCATTAGAGAAACAACTGACTTGGAAAATAGATCCAGGAGAGAGGATTTGAAAATTAATGGACTATCTGAAAGGCATGATCAAAAAAAGAGCCTAGACATCATCTTTCAAGAGATTATCAAGGAAAACTGCCCTGATATTTTAGAACCACAGGGCAAAATAGAACTGGAAAAAAATCCACCAATCACCTCCTGAAAGATATCCCCAAAGGAAAACTCCTAGCAGTATTGTAGCCAAATTCCAGAGTTCCCAGGTCAAGGAGAAAATATTGCAAGCAGCAAGAAAGAAACAATTCAAGTGTTGTGGAAATGCAATCAGGACAACACAAGATTAAGGGACTGCAGGGCATGGAATATAATATTCCAGAGGGCAAAGGAGATAGGATTACAACCAAGAATTACCTACCCAGCAAAACTGAGTATAATCCTTCAAGGGACAAAATGCTCATTCAGTGAAATAGGGGACTTTCAAGCATTCTTGATGAAAAGACCAGAGTTGAATGTAAAATATGACTTTCAGATACAAGACTCAAGTGAAACATGAAGAGGTAAACAGGAAAGAGAAATCATAAGGGACTTATTAAGGTTGAACTGTTTACATTCCTGCATGGAAAGATGATATTTGTAACTCATGAGTCCTTTGGCAGTATTAGGGTAGTTGGAAGGAAAACAAACAAACAAACAAACAAATAAATATATATATATATATATATATATATATAATATGTGTGTGTGTGTGTGTGTATATATGTATGTATATATGTGTGTGTGTATATATATATGTGTATGTATGTATGTATGTGTATATATATGTATAGATAGATAGAGGTCACAGGGTGAGTTGAAGATGAAGGGGTGATATCTGGAAAACAAAATTAAGGAGTGAGAGAAGATTATACTGGGAGAAGGAGAAAGGGAGAGGTAGAATGGGGTAAATTATCTCATATGAAACAGAGAAGAAAAGGCTTTTACAGTGGAAGAGAAATGGGGGAAGATGAGAGGGAATGAGTGAATCTCATTCTCATCAGATTTGGCTTAAGGAGGGAATAGCATACACACTCAGTTGGGTGTATAACTCTATCTTACCCAACAGGAAAATAGGGGGGGAAGGGACAAGACAGCAGGAGGATGATAGAAGGGAGGGCAGATTGGGGGAGGGGGTAATCAGAAGCAAACACTTCTGAGGATGGACAGGGTTAAAAGAGAGAATAGAATAAATGGGGGGCACCGATAGGATGAAGGCAAATATACTTAGTTTTTCACAACTTGAATACTATGGAAGTGTTTTGCATGACTACAGATATATAACCCATATTGAGTTGTTTGCCTTTTCAATGAGGGTGGATGGGGAGGGAGGAAAGGAGAAAATTTGTAACTCAAAGTTTTAAAAACACATGTTAATAAATTGTTTTCACATGCAACTGGGAAATAAGAAATACAGGAAATGGAGTATAGAAATACATCCTGCCTACAGGAAATAGAAAGGGAAAGGGATAAGAGAAGCAGAGGAGAGATAGAAGGGAGCGTAGCTTAGGGGAAGGGGTATACAGAATGGTTGCCATCTTGGGGTGGTGAGAGGGATGAGATGGGGAGAAAATTTGGAACTCAAAATCTTGGGGAAGTGAATGTTGAAAACTAAAAATAAATAAATTTAAGAAAAAGAGATCATTGATAACTTTCAAAAATGGAGTTCCTGCTGAATGATAAAGTTGCAAGATAGATTATAGAGAATTAAGAAAAGAATGAGAGGAAAGAAGTATGGGCATCATTTGGTTTACAACATCGTCAAGAAGCTTACCCATGAAAGAGGAAAAATATATGATGATAGAGGATAACTAACAAGAATACATGGATTGATTGAGGTGTTTTTTCTTTTTTGGACTGGGACACATGGACATATTTATAGGCATCAAGGAATTAGCCAGTATAGAGTGAAAGGAGGAAGATTAGAGAAAGTGGAGATGAGAGAGGGGGCAGTATTCTGGAGAAGATGGTTTATTCATGTAGAGAGGTTTACCTTTGAAAGAAGTGCCACCTCTTCATTGATAAAGGAATTAAGGAAGAGAGTGGGGAAGGCATCTGAGTGTTATGAGATGAACAGGATGGGAGAAGTGGGAACTTTTGATGAATGGCCTCAATTTTTTTTTTCAGTAAAATATGAAACAAGGTTCTCAACTGAGAAGGTGGGGATAGCAATAAGAAGCTTAAAGGATAAAAAGATTTGGAAAAAGCTGCTGTGGTAAGTGAGAATGTGAATTGGTTAGAGAAATACAAAAGATTATCTTGCTGAAATGAAAACCCATAAATTTGTAGTGGACCCAGCAGGATAATGTCATGATTTTCTTCAGCTTCAATCACTGTGGCTAGCAATGCAATATGGTGATGAATGTTGAGTCAGATGACCCGGTTTAAATAAGCCTCTGCTACTCCTCAGCGATCTTAGGCAAGCTACAACTTCTCTAAAAGGCACTTTTTAAACTTGTGAAATAAGAAAAATAGGGAATGCGTGACCTCTAAATTTTCTTCCAGGCCTAAACATATGATTGTATGGCTTGGTTCTTGAAGGATGTGCCAGTGGATCAAAAAGATTGGCAAATCTTAGCTGCAAAGGCTTCACATGTGTGTCTGGCAACAGATTGTGCTTGCTGTCCAAAGAGTAGTGTAGATGAGTTAGGGGACACTTTTCACCAGAAGATTGGTCACCATCTGATCATTTTTAAGATTGTCATTGGAGTAATTTATGAAGATCATCATCTAAGGAGTAGAAGAAATTAAGATACCTGTGTCCATAGAAAAAGTGGCCTATTACAGAACTTTTGGAACATAAGAAGCCGTCTTGCTTAACTTTTTGATAGGTTTAAACATCAGAAATTATCCTAGTTATTTTGACTAGATGGGGGAAGAACTTTTAGACTCCCGTAGCTCGTTGTCATTTAAGAGTCTTGGACTTTTCCGACTTCTATTAAAGGATAGCATTGTGACTCCATTATGGTATTAGGGCTATTTGAAAAGTTATTCTGAATTATTGGCAGAAAATACATATAATCAAGCCAAAAAGTATAGTAAATATAATACAAAATAATGTTTTGAGCTTATACAAGAGAAGGTAAAACTACTTTTTGAAGTCATAGAACTAAAAAAAAATGACAAATGACAGCGCTGATAATACCTATTACTATAGAAATACTTATTGCATGACTGCATGTGTATAACCTATATCAAATTGCTTGCCTTTTCAATGAGGAGGGGTTAGGAGAGAGAGAATTTGGAACTCATTTAAAAAAAGATGTTAAAATTGTTTTATATGTAAGTGGAAAGATAAAATATTTTTTTAAATAAGTGGAGATAGTAATAGCAAGAAAAACAAAAATAAAATGTCTATTAGTTAACTAAAAAAGTTTAGTGTTACTAAATATAAGAAAGCTCTTAAGACCTAAAGAAAGTAAGTCATATAGAACAATAACAATAACTGATATTTACATAGAATTTTATTTATAGTCATTAAAAATTATATTCTTTTTTTAAATTGAAGTTTATTTTAGACTCAAATACCAGAGCACAAATACAGAATAGAGAAAAGAAAAAGAAAAAAATATATCATAAACTTAAATATTGGAACTTAATTGCAAAATAAGAAAAAAAAGCACATCATGTGCATAGCAGAACATAAGAGAAGATTCAAAATATGTAACAATAAATTTTCATTTCAAGAAAGCTTGTATGATAGATACTACACGTTGTGTAGAGAGCTGTCCATCTTTTCTTTGCTTTCTTGTAAGTTTTCTTTTGTTCTCTGCTGTGCGCTTTTTTTACTTTATTCATCACCACCCCTCCCCCACCAAGGCTACAATTAAGTGTGGGTATATTTCGCTATAGCTATAGCTATATATACATACACACAATATACATATACATACATATATATATATACATATGTATATGTATATATATATATACATACACATGTGCACATGCACACACACACACGCTTTGCCAAATTCTACTCTTGATCTTTGTTTTTATGTTTGTGCATCTCTTGTTTCCTATCCTTCCTGACTCCTCTACTTTACTTCTACCCATTACCTTGCCCTTCTATTACTTAGCCTACTGTCCTCCAAGGATCCTTCCCCTATACTCCCATTCATAAATCTGAACACTCTTTTATAGCCCCCTATAATCTATTCCCTTACCTTCCCCTCTAGAGAGCCCTCCCTTGTCCTCTCCTCACTCCCTATCCCCTCACCGTTTTATTTGTTCTAAATTTAGAAAACTTTTGTACTCTTCTAAATATATACGTATTCACTCTTAAAGTCATTCCTGATGAAAGTAGATTACCAGAACTACCAGCCCTCCTCCTCCATCTAATTCCCCTGTATCAATTCTTCCTCTTGTACCTCATTTGTATAAAATAATTACTCTTTTTAGCTGTTCCTAAATGATTTTACTTTTTAAAATCTTATTATATTCAGGTCTATCCCAATCTTTCTGATGAGCTACCTAATTATTAATAAGAATCTTAGAAGTATATTCTGCATTTTACATATATAAAAAGTAAATGGTCTTTCCTTATTGAATCTCTTGTAATCAGTCTTTAGGGTTAGGGTTAGGGTTAGGGTATGTTTCTCTTGGCTATTGTATGTCAAATCTTCTCTTAAATTCAGGTTTTTTTTAAACAAAATCTTGAAAATTTGACAATTTATCAAATGTCCATTTTTTTCCATTCAAGATTATGCCTAATTTTGCTTGGTATGATATTTTTGGCCAGAACCCCAGTTCTTTTGCTCTTTGATATATGGTGTTCCAAGACCTGTGGTCCTTTATTGTCTCTGCTGCTAGGTCTTGTGTGATTCTAATTGTGGCACCATCATATTTAAATTGTTTTTTTTTTTGTTGCTTTTAATATATTATTCTTGAGCTGGGGTTTTGGAATTTGACTATAATATTCATGTGAGTTTTCTTCATAGGATCTCTTTTAAGTGGTGATTGATAGATTTTTTTTTCTATTTCTACTTCCTGTCATTGTTCTAATGCTTCTGGACAATTTTCTTTAATTATTTCTTGTATTATTGTATCAAGATTCTTTTTCTGATCATAGCTTTCAGTTAATCTGATTATTTTTATGTTTTCTTTTCTTGATGTATTCTCTAGCTTTTTCTTATAAGATGTTTCATTTTCTCTTCTATTTTTTCATTATTCATATTTTATTTAATTATTTCTTGATCTCTTATAATTTCGCTGGCTTTACCTGGCCCAATTCTAATTTTCAAGCTGTCACTTTCTTCCTTAAGATTCTGTATCTCCTTTTCTAATTTTATGATTTCTAATTCTAATCTAAGTCTTCTTGTTTTTCATGGATTATTCTTATTATTCTCTCTCTCTCTCTCTCTCTCTCTCTCTCTCTCCTCTCTCTCTTTTAATATTTCCTCCATTTCTCTCATTTGATTTTAAAGTCTTTTTTAAGTTCTATCAATTTTTTTTGGGCAGGTGACCATTTAATATTATTCTTTGGGGTAGAAAGGGGTTTCTCTGCTTCCATATCCTCCTCTGAAGGTGAATCCTGGTCTTTTCTATTTCCATAATAGCTTCTTTTTTTTTAAAAAAAATTATTTTATTAATTTATTTTGATTTATCAACAATCACTTCCATATGCTTTTGAGTTTAAAATTTTTCTCCTCCTTCCTCCCCACCACCCTCCCCAAGATGGTGCATAATCTGATATAGGCTATACATTTACATTCCTTTTAAACATATTTTCACTTTAGTGAAGTTGTAAGTAAAAGTTAAAACCAATAGGAGGAACCATCAGAAAGAGAAAACAAAACTCAACAGAAGAGAAAAAGAAAAAAGATAGCAATTCAACTTTCACAGTTATGTTTACTATCTGTGTCTTTTTCTCCATCCTTTTTCCCCCCATTTATGCTTTTCTTTCTCCTTTCTCCTTCCCCCCCACTAGTGTTTTGCTTTTGACCACCTTGTTCAGTCTCTCCTCCCTTCTATTATCCATTTCCCTTTTCTTTCCCCTTTTCCCTCCTGCTGCCTATAGGGAAAGTTAGATTTCTATACCTAACTGATTATGTTATTCCCTTCTTGAGCCAAATCTGATGAGAGTAAGGTTCAAACAATGCTCACCCCCCCCTTTTTTCACTTTGCTGTAATAGGATTTTCTGTCTTTTCCTGTAATGTAATTTACCCTTGTCTGCCTCCTCCTTTCTCAGTACATTTTCTAAGGACTAATCCACTTACTTGGATCCATTTAAACCCCTTGATTAGATTTTGTTTAATCATTACATCTAAGTCAACTAATAATATCCACCCCCTTTATGTATACTCCTTTAACATGGTGTAATAACAATACAGTTCTCAAGAGTTGCAAGTGTCATCTTCCCTTGTAGTAATGTAGACAGTCTGCCCTTATTAACAACATTTTGTATCTTTCTGTTCCATTTACCTTTTTATGTCCTTCTTGAGTCCTGTACTTGAAGATCAGATTTTTTGTTGAGCTTTGGTCTTTTTATCAGGAAAGTCTGGAAGTCTCCTATTTCGTTGAATATTCATCTCCTCCCTTGAAAAATGATGCTCATATTTTCCGGGTAGTTGATCCTTGGCTGCATTCCAAGCTCCTGTGCCTTATGGAATATCATGTTCCATGCCCTGTGGTCTTTTAATGTAGAAGCTGCAAGGTCCTGTGTAATCCTGACTGTGCTTCCATGATATTTAAATTGTTTCTTCTGGCTGCTTGCAGCACCTTCTCTTTCATTTGGTAATTTTGGAATTTTGCTATTATATTCCTTGGTGTTGTGAATTTGGGATCTCTTTAAAGTGGTTGTATGGTTATTTTCCATTCTGGTTCTAGGACTTCCAGGCAGTTTTCCTTTATGATTTCCTGAAAGATACTGTCCAGGCTCTTTTTTTCACCATGATTTTCAGATAGTGCAATGATTTTTAAATTGTCTGTCCTGGATCGATTTTCCAGGTTGGTTGTTTTACCGATGAGGTATTTTATGTTTTCATCCATTTTTTCATTTTTTTGTTTCTGTGTGACTGATTCTTGCTGTCTCATAGAGTCATTAGTTTCCATTTGTCCAATTCTAGTTTTTCACAGATTATTTTCTTCTGTTAGTTTTTGTACTTCCTTCTTCAATTGGCCAATTGTATTTTTAAGAGATTTTTTTCTTCAGTGTGCTTTTTTTCCAGTTTGCCAATTGTGTTTTTTAGGAACTTGTTTTCTTCAGTGTACTTTTTTTTTTCCAATTGGCCAATTGTATGTTTTAAGGACTCTTCTACCTCTCTCATTAAACTTTTAAAATCCTTCCTGAACTCTTCTAAGAATACTTTCTGGGCTCCAGACCACTTCATATTTCCTTTTGATGTTGTAGATGTGGGTTTGTTGACAATGTTGTCCTCTTCAGAATTTGTCTTGATCTTCTCTCTTCTCATAATATGAATCTATGGTATGTTTCTTTTTATTCCTGGTGTTTCTTTATTCCCTGGCCTTTAAAGAGATTGAGCTCTCCTGCTGGGGAACAGAGGGCACTGACCCAAGCCTCTTGTGTTGGGAGCCTAGGTCTTGGTCACTGGCTTTGTGTGCTGGGGCCTCTTATGTCGGCAGTTGGAGACTGTAGGGTTCTGGCAACTTACCTTGTGTTGGGTTGGAATCAGCAAAGCTGGGACTTTAGGAAGACTCTTGGTTGTTTTCTTCAGCTCCTTTCAGATGAATGCTGCAGGGTGCTTATCTGGGTCCTGTGTAGGGCTGCTTCCCTTATTTTTGCTGAGGCACTGGGAGACATGTTTGCTGGGCTGCTGTACTACTGTTCCCCATCTTTCTTCTAGTTCAAGTGTTCCAGGTTTTTTTTTTCTGGGGTGATATTTTCTGGGTTTTCAGAGGTTGATGGGGGAGGGTGAGAGTGACTACCTTTTTACTCTGCCATCTCGGCTCCCCCCATAATAGCTTTCTATGGTTGGTGTCTTTCCCCTTTGCCTTTGCATTTTTTGTAGTAATAGCTTAATTTTTGTAATCACTTCTAGCCCTGGGGTATGGGGAATGGTGCCTCTTGCCCCAGATCTCCCCTCTAGCCTGGAACCAAAGCCAAACCTCCAGCCTCCTATAAGTGCTCACGCCAGGGGCCTTCTGAAGCACTGCTTCTGCACTCATGGTAGTGTGCTGGTTCCTTCTCACCCGCACTTTGTCACTTGTTGTTTAAGCAGCTTGTTGCTTGTTGTTAACTAAGCCGCTAGCCTGGAGATGTTTACTCTTCATAGGGACCAAAACTTGTCCTGGGATTTTTCTTCTAATCTTCTCAAATTGTCCCAGAAAGACCCCCTGTCGTGCCCCTATTCTTATTTATTTTTACCCATACTTTGTTTGCCCTAAGGTGCTATTTTGTCTCTTTTGTGGGAGAAAATCTTGAGAGCTTGGAATTTTCTGACTTACCTCACCATTTTCCCAGAATCCTCTCGTATCATTGCATTCTTAAAACTACCCTGTGACATAGGTGATAGTAGTATTTTCAATTTACATGTAAGAAACTGAAGCTCTCACTTTTCTGGAATTATAAATCTAATAAATGCCTGATTTAGGATTTGAACCAGGTTTTACTGACTCTAAATCCACCACTCAATCCACAATATCACAATCCCTTTATAGATATGTAAAGAAAACACAACTGCATTTGCACAGCATGACAAAATATATGTAATAACACGGGAAATATATTCATGCTGTAGGGTTATAAAAGAGCATATTTATTTATGGAGAATAGCTGAGGAAGACATAAGACTAAGGATGCCTGACTTTCATTTCTCCAAAGAACCTGGGTTTGTTGGGAACCAAATCTGGCAATTAATTGTGTGGTACTGAGGTCAAGTTTTACTGTGGAGTTATTTTTACCTTGTCTTCTTTTCAAATCTCAATAAGCTCTCTCTCTCTTTCTCTTTTTCTCTCTCTCTAGTGAGGCAATTGGGGTTAAGTGACTTGCCCAGAGTCACACAGCTAGTAAATGTTACGTGTCTGAGGCTGGATTTGAACTCTGGTCCTCCTGACTTCAGGGCCAGTGCTCTATCCACTGTGTCACCTAGCTGCCCCCTCAATAAGTGTTCTTAACCTGTGGTCAATGAATTGGTATTTAACACACACACACACACACACACACACACACACACACACACACACACACGATAACTGTACTTTGTAATCCAACGTATTTATTTTATATGTTTAAAAATATTACTCTGAGAAAGGATCCCTTGGCTTCACCAGAGTGCCAAAGGTGTTTAATACAAAAAGGTTAAGAACCCCTGTTTTTTGGTATTCTTTTGATTCACCTGCCACTCTATCTCTCACCAGCCAACACCCTCTCTAATGGGTAGAAAAAGGGTGAATGATTTAAGTTTAGTTAATGCATCTCTAGGAAACAGGTCTCAGTGTTTCAGGGTCTGAGTTCCTTTTAGTGCTGGCAACGTAAAGTTTCCTGGTTCAAACAGAAAAGGCTCATAAGACTTTTTGGACACCAAATAGCTCTTACAAAACAACATTTTGATGAGTTAAGTGTAAATGAATCAGAAACATATGGATCAAATTTCCTTTGAAATATGCATGGCTTTACAGAATTAAGGGGAATAGAGCTTGGCAAAATGAATTTTGCTGAACCCAGAACATTAGAAAAATAGCTCAAGACTTTTCATTGAACCCCAAATGCCAATGACTTTCCCCTCTCCTTTTTATGTAATTGCATCTTTAAACATACCTATGGATTTTTTTCATTTGCTTTATGGCAGCTTTGAAGTGGTTTCAACTTGCCCAGGGTAGGAAGTAAAAATAATGTATTTTCTTTAGAAAGTTATAAAATTTTAGATAGATAGGTATATATAGAGATAGGTAGGCAGGTAAGTATATAGATAAATAGAGAACATTATTAAGTATTTAGATACAAGCAAGTGTTGACACTTTTGTCAGAGGAAAGTAATGTAGCTTTAGGTGTGTACATTATCAAAGTATTGAGGGAAGAAATAATTTACACTGTTTCTGTTAGTAACTTTGAGATGCTTGAGTATGAATCTCAGTTAACTTTAAAATATCTAACTTCTGAATTAGTATGAATTGTATGAATTTGTATGAAGTGGTAAATTAGCACTCTTGTGAATTCATGTAAAAGTAATTATGGACCACTAGTCTGTGTAACTGATGATTCCTGATAAATGAGGTTATTTGAAGGTGGAAGCCCTTAAATGGCTCTGTCCTTGTCATGAAATAGGTATGGGTTCATCAGTCACATTGATAACAGTTCCAGGCAATTTACTTAGAAAAGACCTTGTAATTCAGATACATAGCAAACTCATTGCATGTCTACAGTGCAATGTGAGATCTTAAAACATCTAATGTCGTATTAGGCTGTATAGTAATAGTAGCAGGGTCCAAAACAGAAAAAGTACATGATGCTCTAAATATTCTCTATTGTGTTTAGAAAATACCTGATTCATTTTAATTAGTTCGGTGTCCACAGTGTAGAAAGTTTATTGGCAAATTAAAATATGTCCAATGGAGGGTTGCTTGGACATTTAAGGTGCTCAAAACCATGCCATCATTGAAGACACTTGGGATATTTTGCCTGGAGTAAAGAAAACTTGGTGGTTGGGGTATTATTGTTATCTTCAAGCTTTTCAAGTACTAATGTATGAAACAGCATTCACATTAGTATTTTTGGCCTCAGAGGATACGACTTGGTCTAATGAGTTGAAGTTACAGGAGTAAGTTTCACCTTGCAGTAGAAAAATGGTTTCTCACAATAAGAGATACCTGTGGGCTGGATTGGAAGGTAGTTTCCCCAATTTCTCCTTTAAACAAAGATAAGATGATCACTTGTGAGATATTCTGAAAAAGTTGTTTCCAGATACAGCTTGTACTATATGTATTACTCTGATCTCCCTTCAGTTGGGAGATTCTATGGTTTTAAATTCAGGCATAATGTTGGAAATGGTTACTTTCCCCAAGAGTGCTCTGTTTGCATTTTTTTTTATTCTTTCTCATTTGCTGTTTCTTACTTTTTTTTTTGAAGACAGGAAGATTGCTTATTTTCCTTCTTTTAGGTATGTTGCCAGGTTTAAGTTTATTCTCCATATTGTAGCCAACTAATTTCCATTTGGAGCAACAACTACTTTGCTCTATTAATTTTGGAAAGATGACTTTTAAACCAATGCCTTACTCTGCTATTTTGCATGATTTTGATTGCTCTTTGGCCATTCTCAGGTCATATTTTATAACACAGCATACAAGCAAGTATTGAGTACATTGCATTGCTTTTTTTGTTGTGGTTGTTTTTTAGAGTGCAGAAGGCAAAAGGTTATGCCAATAATCCAGAGAATGGGATATATTTCTTCCTTTGCCTCATATGCTTCATAGAGCCCAGTTTTACTATGAAAATTTTCTAATTGTACTTTTGGAAAGATAATTTTTAACTCTGTTTTCTTCAATGATTCCTATAACTCAGTGACCTTAAGAACTGAAAAGTCAAGTTAACAATTATTAAGCATTCATTATGTGTGCAGCATTATGCTAGTTAAAAAAAGTATAAAACACAATCTCTTCTTGAGGTAACGAGGTAGTACAGTAGATAATACACTGGGCCTATAGTCAGTAAGATGTGAGTCCAAATCTGGCCTCAGATACTTAGTAGCTGTGTGACCATGGACAAGTCGCTTAACCCTCTGTCTGCCTCAGTTTTCTCAACTGTAATATGGGGATAATGACAGTACCAACCTAGCAGGCTTTTTGTGAAGATTAAATGAGATAATATTTGTAAAGTACTTAGCGTAATGCTTGGCACATCATAAGTTCTCTGTAAATGCTTATTCCCTTTCCTTCCCCCTTCTCTGAAAGAAATTTTTGTCTTGTTGGAAAGAAATGCATACTAATTATTAATTTTTTCATTTTGGTAAGGCAATTGGGATTAAGTAACTTGCCCAGGGTCACACAGCTAGTAAGTGTCAAGTGTCTCAGGCCAGATTTGAGACTTGATAGTAGAGCAGAATTAGAGATTGACTTGAGTTCAAAAGACCTGAGTTTGAGTCCTAATGATGACACTTATTAGTTATATGGCTGTAGGCAAATAATTTATTTCTCTTTATCTTAGGTTCCTCAAATGTAAAATGGCAATAAATTATAATACTTGTACTACCTATAATCCAGGGTTGTTGTGAGGAAAAAAAATACTTTGTAAAGTTTAAAAATCCTATTAAGATGTAAGTTGTTGTAGTGATTATTTGTTATTATTATTATTATTATTATTATTATTAATCTTTCATGCCATCACTTTAATCTTTTTCAATGAAATGTAGCTAGAAATGGGTCATGGACAAATTACTATCCTAATATGATTCTTTTATATTCAATGTTCTACAAATTATTATATGCATAGGTAAAATGATTGACTTTAATAATTGAATAAAAGTATTGAGATGTAAGCTCATCTGTAGGCTCACTAAAAGTATCCTTGCAACAACTTCGTAATAGACAGGAGGACGAGTAAGACATGTATTTCATTCTGGTCTCATATGGTTTTTATGTCTTCCATTTAGTCTGTATTTTTGAAAGCTTTTCATTCTACATCTCTTAAAGTCTATAAATATTTGGTGTGGTCACATCTATTAAAATATTATTTTTAAATTTTTATGGCTTAATATTATGATTGGACAATTGTAGGCGATGCTTTGAATGTGATAATGCTCTGGTTCCAGTACATTTTGTTTGCTGAAATGAAAAGGATATTTTGAAGTTTGTAATTGTAGTACAGGAATTTGTTTTCTGTTAATTTATGAAAGATTGCAAGCTTCTGATGTATAATTTTATAGCCAAGTCACATCTTACTACATATTTGTTCAATGACAAATTTTCACAATCTGAAATGTGAAACACAGTTTCTAACATTTATTTGTATAATTGATATTGATAAAAAAAAATCAAGCCTCCTTAATGCTAACCCTTTTCTAATTTCTGATTGGTAGTAATCTCATCCTAACTTGTCATAACCATTCCCTCCATTTCTATAAATGAATCCACCATTTGTTTTATACTTCTTTGTAAGCATATTGTTGGTTGAGTTTGTGTGGTCAGCATTTTATTAGTTGAAATCATGAGTTCAATGCCCATGGAGGCATTTTACTTTCACTCTTGGATCTTAGACATTTCATAAGCTCCATTCAGAGGTAAATGACTATTTTTAGTTATATGAAACAAATTAAGTGCTACTGCTTGGTAAAAACAGGTATTTGTTTGTTCCCAAAGCATTTGTAAGTTTTCAACTTGTTTAGCATGTTCTTTGCCAACATCTATGAATATTCATTATATTCAAATTCAAAATTAGGTCTGTGATCACATAGATTAGGGAGTTTCTTCCAACAATGCCAATCAAAACTCCTCCCTGCCTACCCATCCTGTGCAACTCTCATCCAAGTATTCTGAAAGTTTGCCATAGGTTGTCCACTTAGCATTCTGGAGGCCTTCCATGCTTTCTCCTAACATTGCAAGAGTAGGAATAGAACACCTTGGCCATCTATCTGTCCTCTCTTACTCTGGACACATGATCAGCCTGTCTTTACTTTTTTGATGACCCCTTTTACTTGTGTTCTGCTTTAGAGTTTCTAGTTGATTACATGCTTCTGCAGCCTGCTCACAACCACCATGAACCTTTCTATCTTCTTCTGTGTGATTTCCATCTTTAGTTTTTGGAGGTGTTCCAGCTCTTACTTCAATATGGCAAAACTGGTAAAATATTTGTGTGCATGAATATAAATGTACATACTCAAATATATGAAATATCTGTGATTTCATCAGCATGGGGGATGTCCAGTTTGAGACCTTTTGCCAACAGTACATGTCACAACCCCTCTGTGACTTAGTAGATATGTCCTGTGGAGTTGCAAAGCACATAAGAGTTTAAATTACTTGCACAGGGTCATTCTACTAGTAAGTGTCACAGACAGGAATTGAACCAAAGTGTTTTCAGCTTTTAGCCTGCAACTTTATTCAATACATCATGCTTTCTGTGTGTGTAAGTATGTATGTTTATATGCATGTTTGTATACATATATACACACATATATGTATACATGAATGAATATCCAGTCAGATAATAGATACCTTTCTGAAAATAAATCATATTCTGATGCATCATTTTGGTATGGAGTTGAATTCTTGAAGGCTATGTCATTTGAGTTCTGGTAGGTTCTACCAAGATGGGATGGTTTCCAGTAAGGGTCCAGCTACAGACTATTTCTGATGCTAAAGGGCAAGCCTAGGTATATACAGAAAGGTTTATCACCAACTGGTTGGCCACAAGGTTGTGAATTATTTGACCATGAGAATCCAAGAAATAGAAAAAATACATAAAATTTACTACATGTAAAATACATATTTAATATTGAATCTTATTGTTTATGAAATGATAATGATGGGAAAATAGAAAGGAGTGGGGGTAAATGAGGAAAAGAGGGTAAGAATAATAGTTTTTAGATTTTCAGACCATCTAACTCATTGTTAATAGTATAAATACAAGATGACCCAAGATGACCATTGGAAGAACTTTACCACACCCAGATTGACATTCTTATTATTAATCAATAAAGAGATATGAAGTTATGACTAAATGGATTGATGTCTCAGAGTTTCTCCTTGAAAAGGAAGAGAAATGAGTTGATAAAGTTTGTTTCATTGTGGGCAACAAAGAACATCATTTAATGGTACAATTGGTCATCTCTCTTGGCAGGATTCAAGGGGAACATAGGCCAAAGGACCACCATGAAGATAGCTTCAGGTTATGAGCCAACAGCTATTGCAGTAGATTAAAAAGTAGACACAGTCAACAAAAACAACAACAAAAAAACTTGTAAGATCCTCCAAATAAAGCCAACACATATGTTAATGATCAGTGGCTTCCATGACAGTGGAATCACCTCATTGGGATTCTAATTGCTGTGCCACATGAAAAAGATATCATAGTAACAAATGTACCGAATAAAATAAAAGAATAGGAACTAGGAAGAGAGGAAAGGAAGAAGCCCTCATAAGGAAAGTCTCAGAGGAAAATAAACAAAAATAGAAGTCCTAATAAAATGAATCAATACTATAGGTTAAAAAAAAGGAATAAATCTCCAGAAGGGAAGAACAAGAATCAGGAGCATCTAGACCACCTTGAGAATCTATAGGACACTGACAGAAAATAAACCAAAGTTTAATTCAACCAGAAAAGTAGTCTCTCTGAACTCCCTTCCCCCACTTCTCACTGGCCAAATTGCCACCCAAGATAATCCTTTACCCTGCAGACCTTGCTTGCTTGTATTTATACTAATAAATGCTCTATTTACATATCCATCTGTCTCTCTAGCTATATAACTATATATGTTGTTCAGTCATTTCAGTTATGTCCAACTCTCTGTGACCCCATTTTGAGGTTTTCTTGTCAAATATACTGGAGTGGTTTTCCACTTCCTTCTCCAACTCATTTTACAGATGAAGAACTGATGCAAACAGTGTTAAGTGACTTGCCTAGGGTCACACAGCTAATAGTGTTTGAGGCCAGATTTGAACTCATAACAATGAGTCTCCTGATCCAAGCCCAGTAATTATCCACTAGGCCCCCTAGCTGCTCCCACATATATGAACAAATTCCAAATGGGTTAATGATCTAAATTTAAAGTCACACCAATAAAAAGATTAGAAAAGAATGAAAGATTATTTCTTTCACACTTGTAGGTAGCAAATAATCTGCATAATCAGCAACAAGATAGAAAAATTAAAAGAGACAGCATAGATGGGTTTTATTGTAGAAAAATTATTTTACATAAATAAAATTAATTCATCTAGGAATAGAAGAAAAATAGGGACTGATAAAGAAACTTTTTATTAAATAGCTCTGATAAATGTCTTATATCTAAAATTCATAGGAAATTGATACAAATCTATTAGTTTAAAACATATCACCACATAGGTAACTCTTCAAAGAATATGAACAGTTTTCAAAAGAAACATAAATTATCAATAAGCAGCAGATAAAAGTGTTTAAAATGACTTAAAGTTAAAGACATGGAAATTAGAACTTCTCTGAGGTATCACTCACACTCATCAAGTTGCCAAAGATAATGAAAGAAAAACTCAATATTGGTTGGCCTATAGAAAAATAACTATGTTAATCCACAAATTTGTTTTGGGCCAGTTATTTTGGGAAAAGTTTGGAGTTATTCAAGAAAAGTTATTAAATTTTTTATGCTTTTGAATCTAGCAATTCCATTACTGGGTTAATAGTCCAAGGAGATTATTGAGAGCAATGAGAGACCCATCTTTACAAAAAAATATTCATAGCAGTGTTACTAGAAAGAGCAAAAAGTTGGAATCAGACTTGGTACCCAATGATGAGATAACAGCTGAACAAGTTATGGTATGTGAATGTAATGGAATATCATTGGGCTATAAAATACAATAAACAAACAAACAAGCAAATAAATAAATAAATAAATGAAATAAAGAAATATGGAAAGACATCTATGAAATGATAAAGAGTAAATAAAACAAAAAGAATGTACACAACTGTAGTTACAAAAATGAAGACAACTTTAAAAAGCAACAGAACAAAAAATGGAAAATTCAGAGTGAATGGTTTATCTCAGCCTAGTTCCTACTCTCATAACAAAAAAAAATATACCATATAAAGTACTACTACAAATTACAATAAGAATAGTTGAAATCAAACACTTCTTTGCAAAGTAAATACTAATTTAAAAAATAAGGCTGTATTATTGACCCACTACATTTAGTTGTGCATAGCATGCTTTCCTTGGTTATTATATTGCTGGTCAATTTTTGAATTTTGAATTTTGGCTTTATTGGCTTCTGTTCTATCATCTGAAACACTTTGTTCAACAGTGCTGTCATAGGACATCATCCTGACCTCTTAACAGTGCAAAAACATTGCTGAAACAAGGTAGGGGAGGAACATAGCAGTATTAATATGATTACAATGCTATCTAGGATAGAGAAAATGGATTTCTATAAAGGCTGAGGAAAGATAGGAGGATATAAACCCAGATGTAATAATTTCCCCTTGGAATTTTCACATAGTAAGGATCTCACCAGATCCCCATCTCTTTTTTAAAATTTTTAATTAATTTATTTTGAATTATCAGCAATCACATAAGCTTTTGAGTTTAAAATTTTTCTCTCCCTCCCTCCTCACTTCCCTCCCTATGATGGTGCACAATCTGATATAGGCTATACATACATATTCCTGTTAAACATATTTTCACATTAGTGATGTTGTAGGTAAGAATTAGAACCAATAGGAGGAACCAACAGAAAGAGAAAACAAAACACAACAGAATAAAAAAATGGCCAATAGTAAACTTCGATCTGCATTCAAACTCCATAGTTCTTTCTTCTTTGTGAATAGCATTTTCCATCATGAGGCCTTTGGAGATGTCTTAGGTCCTTGTATTGCTGAGAAGGGTTAAGTCTATCAGTATTAGTCATCGCACAACATGGCTGTTATCATGTACAACATTCTCTTGGTTCTGCTCATTTAACTCAGCATCAGACCATACAAGTCTTTCCAGGTTTTTCTGAAGTCAGCCTGTTCATCATTTCTTATTAGCACAATAGTATTCCATTACATTCATACACCACAACTTGTTCAGCCATTCCCCAATTGATGGACATCCTCTCAATTTCCAATTCTTTGCCACCACAAAAAGAGCTGCTATAAATATTTTTGTACATGTAGGTCCGTTTCCCATTTGTATGATCTCTCTGGGATATAGCCCTAGAAGTGCTATTGCTAGGTCAAAGGGTATGCATATTTTTATAGCCCTTTGGGCATAGTCCCAAATTACTCTCCAAAATGGTTGGATCATTTCACAACTTCCACCAACAATGCATTGTGTTCCAATTTTCCCAAATCTTCCCCCACATTTATCATTTTCCTGTTTTGTCATGTTGGCCAATCTAATAGGTGTGATGTGGTACCTGAGAGTTGTTAACAATTACTATTTACATTCACTCTGAGCCAGGAGGGCCCCCCAAAAGAATCATTAAGTGGTGCTTGGGTGGGGACCTAATGTGGGCAATCCATGAGATCCAAGTGAGTTGGTTTAAGGCCTGGTCTTTAAGAAAGAAATCTAGCCAGTAAGCCCCGAGTTAACTAGGTAGTTTTTGGCCATCAAAATTTACCTAGTTACTATCCCCTCACATTTTACCATTGGACCACAGTCCTCATTGCTATCTTTTATCCCAGATGAGAAACATTTCCTTTCTCTGTCTTTTCTCTTCAACTTCTTCCAATTTTAAACCTGAATTTATCCTATGCTAATATGTATGGAATACTTCATTTCTTTACTGTGATTGTGTGGAAGCAAAGAGAGGGGAGACCCTGTATCTTCCTTTTTGTGGCATGAGTGACTACATCTTTAAATAGCTAGGTAACTAGGTAGAGTGTCTAGGCTGGAGTCAGTAAGTTGTTTGTTATTCAGTTATTTTTCAGTTGTATCAAACTGTTTGTGACCCCATTTGGGGTTTTCTTGGTAAAGATACTGGAGTGGTTTGCCATTTCCCTCTCCAGCTCATTTTACAGATGGGGAAACTGAGGCAAAAGAGTTATGTGTCATGCCCAATGTCACACGGCTAATAAATATCTGAAGCCAGATTTGAACTCTGGAAGACAAATCTTTCTGAGTCCAGGCTACATGCTCTATCCTCTGTACCACCTAGATACCCCAGAGTCAGGAAGACCCAAGTTCAAATGCGCTTTCAGTCACTTACTAGCTGTGTAACCCTGTGCAAATTACCTGAAATCTCTTTACTTCAGTTTCCTTATCTATAAAATGGGGATAATAATAGCACCTACTTCCCAGGTGAGGATGAATGAGATAATAAACATAACATGCTTAGCCCAGTGCCTGGCACATAGCAAGTACTATATAAATGTTAGCTGTTATCATTTTTAATTATTATCAAGCTAACCTACATTACAGTAAAAAATGAGTGGCTGTGTACATCCCCTTTTCCATGGTTATGTTTTGCTTTTCCTCTGTTTCCCTGTTGTGCTAGCCATAGAGCAAATAAAATTGCCTTGCTCTGGTCTCCTTGTTCTGGTCTAGACAGATTAGCAAGCTCCCAATCTACCTCTAGGATTCAGGCTGACTTAACTACATTTCTTTTCTGCTTCTTACACTACATATATATATATATATATATATATATATATATATATATATATATATATATATATATATATATATATATTAGTAGGAAAAGTTCTTATATTGTGTGTCCATTTGGCTGACAGAGGAAAACTATAAATCAATTGATCTCTCCCTGCCATGGTTTATAATAACAATAAGCAATCTGTATCTAATGTCTACCCTCAATTTGTGAACTATAATTCTTTTTGCCATGACAATTGTAAACTTTGCAATTTGGTTTTTGAGATTAGTAACTCATTTTAAATGGATTGTTGATTTTCCTAGAATATAAGGTTTTAAAATACATTTAAATAGAATATAATTTCCATTTATGCACAATTTGAAAACAAAGAAAGTGATTTCTCCAACAGAAAAAGAAATCTGATTTGGAAACCTTTGAAAAAGGGCATAGTTACGGGGGCAGCTAAGTGGCAGTGGATAGAGCACCAGCCCTGAAGTCAGGAGGACCTGAGTTCAAATGTGATCTCAGAACAAACACTTGACACTTAGTAGCTGTGTGACCCTGGGCAAGTCACTTACTCCCAATTGCCTAAAAAAAAATGGCATATTTAGACACGCCATGAGAAAAATGGATATAGAGTTTAAGGAAAATTGTTATAACACAATAGTTTTCAACATTGTTACTAATTATTGTCCATGTCAAGATAATAAGTGTTCTCAGTCCAAGTATTGGCCAGAGAATCAGTACACAAAGTTAGGGAATCATAAAATAACAATATTAAAATTGAAAAGGACGTAAAAAGTCATATAGCCCAACTGTTACCCAACTCATTATGTCTTTCATATATTTCAATATTCCCATTTATATGGCCAACATTGGCAGTCAGGATCTCATCACTTCTCACCTAGACTATTGGAATAGCCTTCTAAAGGGTCTCTCTCTTTTCAGTGTTTAAACAATCAATAAAATAATCCTCATGAGACACAGGTCTGAGTACATCAGCTGAAGCTCAAAAATCTTTAGTGGCTCCTTATTATCTAGAAGATAAATGCAAATTCCTCAGATTTTTGCACTTTTTTAATGCTTTGACATAAATCCCTATGTGGGGAAGGGAATATTTTTTTAAAAAACACATTTTCACATTAGCCCACTGGGGCTGTGCTGAAGCAAGGAGAGGTTTAGCTGCTGGAGGATGCCTGGCAGTGGTGCACATGGTGATTTTCTGATCTGAAGTCTGTGGGTTTCCCCAGCTGTGTTAAGGCACACAGGTGGTGGTGATGGGGGTGGTTCCTGGTGTTAGTGCTTGCCTGCTCCACCACTTGGGGGCTCAGGATCTTCTACTGGTTTGCTGAGGTGGGGCTTGCTACTTCTTGCCAGGATGCCTCTGGTCCTGGACTGTGCTCTCCTTCCACCATAGTGAGATGGACCCCCAAGCTTCTTGGGCTAATAGAATGTTCTACCTTATTTTTCTGCTAGCTCCCCGTTCAAGGATTATTGCTAGGATGATATTTTCTGGCATTTTAGAGGTCAATAAAGGAGAATGAGAGTGACTTCTGAAAGCTTTTCTATCACGTTTAAAAAGAAGAGGTCATGTAAAACTAAACTTATTTTTTTTTTGACAGAAAAGCAGCATTGCATAAAGACAGAGAGACAGACTTGGGATCAGGAAGGCCTGGATTCAGAGATGTGTTGGCAAATGATTAACAACAGGCTTTCCACAAAAAAAGTAAACAAGACAAGCTTTTAAGTTTAATTTGCATTATTAATATTTTCTTCTTTACTTTCTTAAGTTTAGACAATCAGCCAAACAATAAATCAAGCTCTGATTTGTAGCAATTTACTAATTTCCAAGGTGTAAATGCACGCACTAAAAATTTAACAATTAGCTGAGCAAGTTGTTTTGAGATGACTCCAACCCTACCTGGGTTGAATCCTGCCTCAATAAAATTCCTGTCTCCAAGGGTTACTGTCAAGATGAAATGCAATCATATAAAAAAAATGCTTTGTAAATTTTAAAGCACTATTTAAATTTGAGCCAGTTGTTAGAACATAGGATTGCCATAGATATGCTTTCAGTTTTTGACAAAGCATATAAATATTTATTTTAATCAAAAGAACCTACCATGTGTAGGGTATTGAGTAAGGTGCTAGGAATACGAAAATGAGTGACATAGTACTTGTCTTCAGTGAGCTTACATTCTCTCTGGAGGTAAATGACATTTACACAGATAAATAGGCTGTACTGGGAAAGGTGAGATAAAGTCAAAGAAGAGATTTAAAGTGTTCTAGGAAAATCTGAAGGAGAGCTCATTTCCACCTGTGAGGATCAGAAAAATCTTCACAGAGGAGGCCATAACTGGGCTGTTCCTTAAAGAAAAATAAGATCTCAGAATATATAGTGGGGAAAAAAGGAGGGAGTGCCTTCTGCATATGGAGGACGGCTTGCAATACTGTATGATGGTAGGAGAAGGGAGTACAACTTACCCAGATGAAAACAATTGCAAAATTGTCTCTAAATCTATTAATCTGTTTTTTGAAGCATTTCACTACTGCATAAAGATCAGGACATTGTTTTTCTTCTCTCACTCTCCTCTCAAGGCAGAATTATATACTTCACTGAGATCTATAGTGAACTTCTGGAAACTGAAAACAAGAACATAAAATGTGCTGTGGAAGTACCATACTGTGTGTTGTAATGGGAAGAGTCATCTTTCCCCCCCCCTTTTTTTCTTCCCTTCCCTCCCTCCTAGAGATGACTACCATTAGTACAAATATAAATATGTGTATGTATACGTATATATATATATATATGTATATATATATATATATACATATATATATATACACACACACATATATATATATATATATATATATATATATATATATATATATATATATATATATATATATCTCCATTCTATACACACTTCTATTTATTCCCCCCCTCCCCGGGTACAGATAGCATCTTCCTTCATATGTCCTTTGTAATTAATTTGGGTATTTATAATAGTCAAAATCACTTATTCACTCAAAGTCATTCTTAAAACAATATTGTTATTAATAAGAATATGAGTCATTCCACAACTGATAAATAGTCAAAGGATATGGAGAGGCATCTTTAACAGATCTCATCTCAGATCGTAAATCTTCTATTACAATGATCAATAATGATCATTGGCAAGATACATAGCATTGGGTGTTTCTGGGAATTTTTT
Organism: Phascolarctos cinereus; assembly: GCF_003287225.1. NCBI lineage: Eukaryota > Metazoa > Chordata > Mammalia > Diprotodontia > Phascolarctidae > Phascolarctos > Phascolarctos cinereus. The sequence goes on along the minus strand of NW_027555847.1, from coordinate 347,451,654 downwards.
TTTTTATCATTCATGGATTCATTGTACAAACATTCAGATGGAAATGATTACTGTTATACTTTTTATATTTTGAAATAGCTTTGTTATATTTCCTAATTGTTTCTCATTGGATTCTGAGGCCAATATGTGTACTTTCTTTTCATTGAGGAGGAAACTGAAATACAAAGGAAGAGATTTACCTTTCTAAAGAATTTGTGGGAAAGTGAAGGGTAGTCATATCTCCTGAATTCTCTTTACTCCATTCCAGCAACTTTCATGACATCCTTTTGTTTTTCCCCTTGTTTCCTTAACACATTTTTTTCTTTTACTGCTGTGATTATGTCAATTAGCTCTTGTTCAGTTTGAGGAGTAGGGTGGAATATTTTGAGGACTTGATGACAACTTTCTAGGGAAGCCAAAATTAGGAAGAGCCTATCGATGTTGAAAAAGTATCATATAGAGAGGAAATAAATACTAATTTTAAAACACTCTGTAAATATAGAATTTAAATCATAAAAGGACAGTATCCTTGATGTGATATTGTTATATCAATTTTCATTGTCTCTTGTTCCATAATTCAATACATCAAATATTTTTTAAGCACTTAGTCTTTTCAAGGCACTGTGGCAGGCATTGGGAAGACAAAGGCAAAAGCTAAATATTTCCTGCCTTCAAGAAACATGCATTCTACTAAGAGTATACAAAACAGGTGCAGAGAAGTAAAATACAAGTTGATTTAGAAGGAGCATTCACAACTGGATGGATTGAGGAAGGCTTTGCAGAGAATGTGGTGCCTGAGCTGAGCCTTGAAAGGAGACAAATATTTTTGAGAAGTGGAGTTGAGGAAATAATGTATTCTAGGCATGAAGGACAGACTGTGTAGAGATACAGAAGCCAGAGGTGGGATGTCATCTTTGAGGAAATAACTATAGTCCAGTTTGGCTACACTATAGAGTGAGTGATGGGAATGATATGAAATATTTGAAAGGGAGATAAGAACTAGATTGTGTATGATATGAAATGAAGGCTGAGGAGTTTGTATTTTATCCTAGAATCAACTGGTAGCCACTGAATTTTTTTAGTCACGTGACTGATATGGTCAGGTATGTGCCTGGGAGAAAATATTTTGGCAGCTGTGTGGAGGATGTATCAAAGAGAAGAGACTGAAATCAAGGAAAACAACTAGGAGGTTATTGCTTCAACTTAGATGAGGGGTGATGAGGGCCTAAACTAGGATGATAACTATATTAGTAGAAGAAAGAACTGATATGAGATATGTAGTACTGCTAGAATTGAAAAGTCTTGACAAGTGATTTGATCTGTGCATGGGTGAGGGAATAGGAAGAGATGAGGATGGCTGAGGAGTAATACTTGGATGACCAGGATGATGTTGATACCCAAAACAGTTTGGAGGAAGGGCAGGTTTGGGGCTGAGAGAATTAATTCTGTTTAGAGGTATATTGAGGTTGAAATATTGATAGGTATTTAGATATTGATAGATATTTAGGTGGAAATGTCCAGAAGTCAGTTGGTGATGTAGGACTAGAGTTTAGGAGAGAGATTTGTACTCTCTATGTAAATACGCAGAGATGATATTTAAACCTATCTCAGGAGGTAGTATATATAGAGAATAATAATAATTGGCATTTATGTAGCACTTTAATATAGGCAAAGAACTTCACATACATTAGAAAATTTGATCTTTGTAAGAAACATGTAAGGTGGGTATTATTCATATTCATATTATACAAGTATTATTCCCACTTTACAGATGAGACAGGTGATTCTCAAGGAGGTTAAGTAATGTACTCATAGTCATACATAGCGAGTAAGTATCTGAGGTGATATTTATACCCAGATCTTCCTTGATTCCAAGGCTAGTGGTCTATTCACTATGCTAGAACGACTGTTGGGTAGCACTTATATGAGATGTATGACAATACATAAAATAAGACTGAGAAAAAATATTCAAACAAGTAGGAGGAGAACTGAGAGGAGGTAGTGTTAAGAAACAAAGAGAAAAGAGAGTACCCAGGAACAGGGGGTGATTGACAGTATCAAAAACAGAAGATAGGTCAAGAAGGATGAACATCAAGGAAAAACCAGGGAATTAACAGTTAAGAGATCATTAACTACTCTTGAAAGAGTAGCTTCAGTCAAATGTTGGGCTCAGAAACCAGATTATAAGACCTTCAACACTGAGGGGCTGGTGAGGAAGTGGAGCTAATGAATGGGCAGATTTATTTCTAGGAGTTTGGCTATGAGACAGAGAGAGATACAGAGTAATACCTTCAGGGGGTGACAGTGTAGAGTAAAGGATTTTTAAAGATGTAGGAGATCTGAGAATGCTTGTAAGCATCTGAGCATACAAATAGCCAGTATACAGGGAGAGTCTGAAGTTAAAGCTGAAAGAGAGAATAATTGATGGATCAAACTCTGATAGTATAGAATACAAGAGAGGGGGAAATAGAGAAAGGCGCCTCTGGAAGTAGGATAGCTACCTTTTTATCTGAGACATATTTAATATCATTGTCATAGAAAAATATGATTTAACTTTTTATCCATAATAGTAATTTGAATTAAAGGTTTCTACCTACTCCTTCCAAAAGTAACCCATGCTAAGAAAGAGGCAGAGAGAAATTTGGAGGGTGTCTAAGCTATTCATATCTTTCCAGAGCCTTCTGGATCCAAAAGAGAAATGCTAGTCCTTCTTAATTCACTGACAATTACTTCTAGATTCAATAATGGAGTTAATTCGGGCTCTTTTGTTTCTTGCTATAGCAGCTTTGTGGCTTTGAAGGGTGTATTTTTCTCTTGGGATTGGAAAAATAAAGATTCTAAATTTTTTCTTCTTCAATTGCCTTTTCCTAGAGAAAAAAGGCACAATGCAGTTATGATCTCTATTATCATTATTATCATTGATGAGTTTGGGTAGCCAACATTTGGCCTAGAGGTGAATGTATTGAGGGGAAATTGTAGTCCAAATGAGTGACTCTTAAGTCATCCATGAGTTTCAATTCTATGTGTGATGTGATTTTGTAAGGCATGCCCTTTACTCAACAGGAAATATGGTGAAAGAAAGAAATATGTCTACAATATTAAATAGAATATATTGAGACACATTTGCTTTCTTATTATAGTCCTAAACACTGTAAATGACCCTTCTGTACAAGAAGTCCATTCTGTAAAGTTATACATGAGTGAAGGGTAAAGGGCAGCTTGAAATATTGGTTAGCAAGCTATCCCTAGAGTTATAAAGACCTGGATTCTAATCTTGAGATGTGTGTATGTGTGTATGTATGTATGTATGTGTGTATGTGTTTATGTATATCTATATATACACATTGTGTACTCTGTTATAATGATTATATTATAATATATAATGACATTAATGTATTATACTGTATATAATATAATTATATTCTTATATATAATATTATATATACTATAATGAGATTCACATATACTATATAATGATATTGATATAATATACTGTATATAATGATATTAGCATGTATTATATTATATATGATATATAATGACTTTTACTATACTGTATATATCTACATCTATATTTTAGGGCAGGATTTGATAGATATAGGCACTGGTATCTATTAAATCCTGCTCTAATATATGGAGATTTGATCTCTATCTATATGTATTATACATAACACATATTATATGTATATAATTTTATATGATATAATTTACAGAGATAGCAATCTATCTCCACATAAAACGGACACATTTTTAAGACCATAGGTTATAGATGATTTGCCGATTTTAAAGACAAGAGGTCTTGCAAGGGCTACATAGGCAGGCCATGTATTTGAGCTATATGGGATAACTTGCCAGATTAACCACAGAGCAAGTGAATCCTACATTTTCACTTTCTCAATCAGGTGTAATGCCCAGGAGATCAGAGAATGTAAGCTTCTTGAGGACAAAGCCTATTTCATTTTTCTATGTTTGTATCCTAAATGGTTAGTAAAGTGCCTGATACCTAATAAACACTTAATAAATGCTTATTGAACATTGTAAACACAAGCAACTTGAAAGACCTAAAAACTCTGATTAGTACAATGATCAACCATGCCTACAGGGGACTTATGATGATGTCTGCTGCCCACTTCCGGGGATAGAAATGATGAAAACAGGATGTAGAATGACATATTATTTTTTGGCCTTAACCAATGCAGGAAAGGGTAGGCTGTGGAAGAGAAAAAAAAAACTTAAAAATTTTTAAGTTTTAACAATGCTTATTGATTGATAACAAAACAGGAGATAAAGATAATTCCTTGGAAACTGAGCACCCTTAATGATAAAAGTTATAGAGATCCAGATGTTCCACATGAGTGATTTTGCATCCTTCTCTATTTCTGCTGTGATAATTGTTGGTGGCATGAGTGCAATTTAGTTTTGAAGCAATAAAGCACTGTCTTGTTGGATAAAGACTGATGCCATCTGCATATTTTATTGCTCCCCAACATCTGTTTTCTGGTTTTAAGGATGAGATGCTTTTAAATGAAGTGGTCAGTGGCAGACAGTGTAAAACAACTTTTACGTATTACTGGTGAGAAATCAAATCCAACTTCTGCCATAATTGCTAAGCACAGCTTGTACTTAAGATGGCTCTTTGGGGCTATACTGAGGAATTTAATACTGGTTAGCCAACTTCTTTGGATTCATAGCTGGAGAGAATTTCATTTTGCCACCAAGAAAACAAAATAGAAGTATGCCATGCACTTGGAAACCTATCAGATTTATCTATTCATATGCCAGAGTAAGATTTGCCAGTGCTCCTACTTCACATTTAATGAATTTGTAGAGGTTATTAAAAACATAGTTCTTGTTAGCACCATCAGTCACTGTTCAGAGATTGAAAATTTGAAAATAGAATTAAGATCCTGTTAAGTGTGTTGCTTATTGTATTCCAGAGATGCACCATTTAGATGAGCACAGCAACCAGGAAAAATTTTAAAGTGACATGTTTTGGGGGTCTTTCAGGTAGAGTTCATGATAGAACTTTCTAGGGGTGCATCTTCACCAAAATGAATTTGACATTTATAATGGCTCAAGAAAAGCCCTGCATTACAAATCCTGCAGTATCCAAAAGGATAATTTCTAACATCAAAGCTTTCTATAACATAAGTAGGATGTTGTTATCAATGGGGGTCAGAAGAACGCAACATGTGGAACTCTCCCCACATCTGCAAGGCAGTTCAGACATGTTGACCCTTGATGTCATTAAGGAGTTTCAGCTACCACTCTGCATGTAGATTCAAGAATCTGGAGGACAGTTTTTCAAGAGAATGCAACACCTTGAGAAACTGTTGTTCAGCTGTTTCAGTCATGTTTGACCCTTCATGATCCCATTTGGGGTTTTCTTGGCAAAAATATTAGAGGGGTTTGCCATTTTCTTCTCTAGCTCATTTTATAGATGAGAACTGAGGGAAGCAGGATTAAGTGATTTACCCATGGTCACACAGCTAGTAAGTGTTTGAGGCCAGATTTAAACTCAGGAAGATGAGTCTTCCTGACTTCAGGCCTGGCGCTCTATCTGCTGTGTCACCTAGCTGCCCTTGAGAAATTACCTCATTTAAATGTCATCAGGAGAAAGCCTGGGAATCCTTATAAAAATAACATCCTGTGTAATCTGAATTTTGGTTAGCAATGCCAGGTGAGGGTTGACCCCCATTAGTTGAGTGTCACATGTGGATCTTATGCTTTCTTCAACACTTCAACAAGTGTGTGTTGCTTCATCATAAAACCAACAAAGGCCAGGGAATGAATGGCTACGTTTTCTGTTGATGTTGGTAAATCCCAGAGAGTTTTGTGACCAGCCAACTCCCTTGCCAGGGATTGTTATATTATCAAAAACTTATTAAAAACTATTTGAAAGAAAGGGAAACTCTACTGAACACTCTGACACTGAACTTTGTCTGTCAGAGCTTCAGGGAACATTATTCATAGTCTGAAAGCTGTAACTAGCCATTGTTTATGGGACAGCACAAATAGTGGCTTGGGCAAGCCATGCAAACTATATGCTCCAATTTTTTTTTTCTAATCTGGGACACTATGACCATGGGTAAATTATGCCAGACCAAGTACTTTGGTGGGGTGAGAGTGTGAGCCATTTAGTATCATCCTATTTCTGGCTAACTGGTTCCCAGTTTTGTTGTTTCTATCTTGCTAAAGTACTTGAAAAGCTTTTAGGCTCCTCTAAATTCAGTGTCCTGGGAAAACACCCCATTCTTCTGTCCAAGTTACAACTCTTTGAACATGCAATAGACATCTTTGTTATCAACACTGCCAACCTACATCATGAGTTTGTCTTTTTCTAAAAGGACAGCTAAATGGGACATCCATGAAAGCAGACATGGGGAGGTTTAGGTCATCTTATTATTTTTTTTAAGATCCAGTTTTTTATTTTCTTAATAAATTGTTTTGATTTTAACTTAAATACAAAATGAGAAAAGTAAAAAAGATTTTCATGTACACAATAGACCATAGGAGAGGATTCAATATAAAATGATAAATTACTATTTCAAGAAAATCTATAGCATAAATACTATATATTATTTTTTTAAACCTGCCCAGCTTTTCTCTGCTTTCCTTGTTTGTTTTCTTTTGTTTTCTGCAGCGTACTTTTTACTTTGTTTTTGCCCCAAAGAAGGCTACAATAAGTGTGGACATATAGACACACAAATAGATATCTATAAACATACACATATATACACATTTAGGCATACTATGCTTATTTCCGCCTGCTATCTGTTTCTCTGAAGGCAGATAGCATTTTCCTTCATAGATCCAAGTCTTTCCATGTTTTTCTAAATCAACCAACTCATCACTTCCTACACCACAGCAAGATTAGAACCCAATCAAATCCTATATGAGAGATTGTCTATGAAAATTTCCCCCCAATTTTCTGTATTCTTCCTATTCTTGGCTACATAGTTTTTATTTATACAAGAAAATTTTAATTTAAAACAATCAAAATAATCCTTTTTTACACTTCAAGAATGCTCTCCCTTATAATATGGTTTAAGGTCCGATACTGCCGAATCTACTTCCTTTATATCTTTTTTCAGGTTTCTTAGAAGTTCCTGACCTTTTACTCTTCCAAATGAACTTTGTTATTATTTTTTCTAACTGAGTAAAGTATTTTTAGCAATTTAATTGGGATAACATTAAATAAATGGATTAGATAGGTCAAATTATCATTTGAAGTTATATTGACTTTACCCTCCCATGAACAATAAATATTACTTCAATTATTTAGATCTGAGTTTATTTGTATAAGAAGTATTTTATGTTTATATCCATATAGTTGCTATGTTTCGGCAGGTATGCACTCAGGTGTTTTATAATGTCTAGGTATTTTAAATGGTCTAAAACAATATTAATAATATTGCTGACAGTATAATTTCTCTGTTTTTTGACTTTCGATTAAATATATTTTAACTTTAACTTTGAGATCATGATTACTATCCCTGCCAATTTTACATAATAAATTCTACTCCTGCACTTTATTTTACCCTTCTTTGTACCTCTTTTTTTATTATATTTGCTGAAAGCAACATATTGTTGAATTCAAAATTTTAATCTGCTATCCATTTCCCTTTTATGGGTAAACTTGTCTCATTCACGTTCTAAGCTATAATTACTTGTGTATTTTCCTCCTTCCTATTTTTCCTCACTAGTCTTCTCACCCTAGTTACCCTATCTCTCCTCATTCCTCTGCTTTACTTGTACCCACTACCTTGCCCTCCTATTCCTTAATCTACCCACCCCTCAAAAATCCTTCCCTTATCCTTTCCCCCTCACACTAACCTCTTGTTCTCTTATTTCTTTATGAATTTAGACACTTTTATACATATATACATATATATCTACATATATGATTTCTATCTTTAACTCATTACCTAGGAGAGTAAGGTTTCAGCACTATCTGCCCTCCCCCCACTGGCTTCTTCTGTGCCAATTTTTCCTCTTATGCCTCATTTGTATGAAATAATTACTCCTTTTTATCTCTCCCTAGACAGTTTTATATTTTTAGAATCACCTTGTCATACACAGCTCAGCCCAAGCCTAAAAGTCTTTGAATTCATTAAGCATCCATTTTTTTTCTCATTCAGGATTATATTAAACTTTGCTGGATGAGGTACCCTTGGTCATAACCCCTGCTCTCAGGGGTCCCTCAGCTGGCTGCAAACTACAGCTGTCCTCTCTGCCCTGGAACTGAAAACAGGGACTGTGTTCTCCTGCAAGTGCCCACAGCCAACAGGGCCCTGCCCCTCAATACTGCACTCACCAGGTATGTGCTAGCTGCCTGCAGCCACAGCCCTGGACACATCTGGTCAGTACAGCTGTGCTTGGCATCCCTTGACAATGGAAGGCCCTTTAATTTTCTCCTACTCAGCCATCTGACCCCTATACTGTATACAAAATTTAAAGTTTTTAAGGCTGAGGCTGCTTCTCAACCCAGCTACTCCCAGGACCTGTTGTTTGTTGATTCTTCAGAGCTGGCCTGGAGGTGTTTGCTCTTCATTCAGTATGAACCTCCTCTTCTGGAGGTTGGGTCTTTCCTGGGGTCTTCTCAATTGTCTTAGGAGGACAACTGCTTTATCCAGTGTTTTTTTATGCTGTTTTGAAGTAATGTCATGTCTTTTTTTGTGGAGGAAATTTGGATAGCTGAAAGTTTTCTGATCTATTCCACCATCTTCCCAGAATCCTCTCCTAGTTTAAATCATCTTTAAAAAAAATCATATTGCAATTTGGGGATGAAAGTCTAGTTAAGTATAAATCCACATAAAATGGTCAGTTTTAAAAGTTGCCTTTCCATCTCTACTTAGTATCTAACATTTAATTAATAATGAATATAATCTCAAACATTACCAATTTAAATGCCTTATTGGGTGTTGCTACAGATGGCATTGTAATGACTGTGGTGAGTGTCTTTTTCATAAACCAATAAAATACAAATGGTTTATGTGCAAAAAACCACTGTCTAATTATTCACAAATGTGAACCAACTTTATTTGTTTTGGTTGTGGGTTATTATTTCATTATTGATAAACTTTAACCAAAACCCAATAAATTTAGGACATTGGAAAAGAGATTTTTCTGAAGCTCTGAGTGTCCAAGTTTACTAAACAATGTTTTAAAAATATGGTTAGCAGTAGGTGTCACAGATGTAAAAATAAAATTTTGAGATGAATACTTTATATTAACATTAGTGGTCAAAGGTAATTCTTGGTATCAGGTATAGTATTTTCACTTGGTGATATTTAAACACTCTTACAGAAATACACTTGTTACCAGAGGTGACAATGTTTATTAAATTTAATTTGAACCATAATAAATACAGTAGATAGAAATGAATAAATACAGTAGATAGAAATGAAATGCTTAATTTAGATTTGTCACAACTTCTTGTATCATTTGAAATGTAGCCTCATAAAAGTAGATTTATATATTCTTTCCCCATTATAAAATTGATTATATAATTCAAATTGCATGAAACATGTTGCATTCATACAAAAACATTTTTCTAATCTCTTTTTCTGCTTAGTAAGATCTCTTGTAAATATTTATAAGTTTGGCCTTTAAAACTAAAAAACTTAAAAATCTGAAGCAAAGTACAACAAAAGAAACAAATTAAGAAAGTTTTTTTTTTCTTGGCTAGGGACCATCTTTTGAATGCTTGGCTTTGAATACTATTGAAAATTGCGACACACTATCCTTAGACTGGAGCAGGGGCTTCCCTTTGCTTCTCTCCTAAGTAATTCTTATTGGTGTTGGTTCCACTTGCCACCCTTATTTGTATGCAATGATGGCAGCACCTCTTTATGTTGACCAACTGCTGACAAGAGCCATTTTTTAGGTATGCAGTAACATCAGTACTAGCACTAGTCACTTTTTCATTACGGCAATCCAAACAGCTTATGTCAGCCTTTGTGTGATCTTTTATCCTCTTGCTTTGGCACCATTCTACTAGCCTCCCAAGAATTTATGAGACTCTGCCCCCACCAAAAAAAAAAAGATTGTAAATTAGTTAACTCCTTGTGTAAGTAGTTTGAATATTAACTATTGTGGGCAATTTGCCCAGTCTGTCAATTTTAAAACACTGAGAGATTATCCCACATCATCCACATGACTTTACCTATCCCCCTCTCATTTATCTCCCTTTCATCTAATCTGCTTTTTAAAGTTATACCTCTTAGAAATGGATATATGCACTTCCTACATGTAACTGTCTCTACAACAACCAGACATCCTGTCAATGCAGTTAATCCAGAGGAAAATCCAGTCAGATTTCATGAACATGGGTAATCCCTTCCCTAATGCTGACTGCAACCCATAGGTCTAATGTCTTAACAGATGTTTCACATTTTTTTTTTGTGGAAAAAAGTTTAATAGTCAATCAGCCAATAAGTAAAGCATGATAAAGCCTCAAAATGAATTAGGTAGTGTGTTGAATGTTTGGAATACAAGTCAGTCCCTATTATCAAGAAGCTCATAGTATAATGGAGAAAAAGCTATGTACAAACAAGATATATAGAGAATAAATTGGAGATAATCAACAGAGGGAAAGCCCTAGTATTAAAGAGGATTGGGAAAAGCTTCTCATAAATGGGATTTTAGCTGGGATTTGAAGGAAGTCAGGCAAACCAGGAGGTGGTGATGAAGAGGGAGAATATTTCAGGCATGAGGTTCAGCCAATGAAAATGCCTGAGTCTGGAGACAGAGTGTTTTGTGTGAGGAACATGTAATTAGCTATCATCCTTTTTGATCATTCCTGTCTTGTTGATTAAGAACTCTCCCCCTAGCCTTAGGGATAAAAGGTACAAGATCACATTAATTTCTATTTTTTTTCTATGGTATGACATTTCATATCCAGGTTGCACAACCATTTTAAGTTCATCATTACTATTAGTAATTTTGGATTTTTCACCTACTTTTGAATTTGGTTCATTCTATGCATGAGTTGTCAAAATTGGTTCAACGAGTGTGCAAAAATATTCTGTATTTTCATCTACACTTACAATGGGGAAGAATTTTCAATGACTTACATCGGGAAAACAAAACTTTGTGTGTTTCCACAGGTAAGAACAATGATCCATTCTCTTCCTAATCCATGCTTCACCTCATTTTCCTTACTTCCATTGAGTAAAATCACATTTATTCAGAAGAATGGACAGTAAAATATTCAAATGGACACAAAGCATTATTCCAGTAAAAAATGTATCTGAACTAACTTGGACTTGAATCATGCAAGTATGAATGATCATTAGACAAATCATTTTTACTTGTTTGTTTAATCTGTGAACAAATTTGTTAAAGATTTTGTCTTAGGGTTAGACTTTAGAACAGACTGCTTCATTAATGCCTTAAGTTAACAAATAAGGAAAGTTCTTGATTGAATATATAAGCTTAAGTTCTGAGTACCAGTTTTTTCAGAAGGCCCTCACCCTTCTATTTACATTATAAGTAAATCTTCAGGAAAGTTCCTGTTTTTATGGCATAGCCAAATTACTACTTGATATGGAGTAAGAAACTCTGAGGTTTGGATCTAGGCTCTGCTACTTATTCATTGTGTGATATTAGCTAATTCACTTTCCTTGTCTGGGTCTTGGTTTCTGTGTCCATAAAATAAGGGGTTTGGATTGGATAAAGGTTACTCCCAACTTAAAATTCTATGTTTTCCATATTGTCCCTTCGCGGTAAGAACTATTTATGTCTTTTTTTAGTTCATGCCCAAAATGAGCTCAAAACCCTCTATAGCCTTTGAATGCCTCTTACTGAAGCAGTGGAAAGACAAAGGTAAATATGAGACTATCAAAAGTCTTAGTGCAATCTTGACCTTTATTGTTATTAAAGCTTAAAACTGCTGTAAGATTTTTGGGACTTGTATATTATAGGGCCACTGACTACATAGCATTTTAAATATACTACAGCACTGCATATATGAAGTCTTCTCAATTCCTAGTAGCACATGGAAGCATATGTATGATGTAAATTTTCTCTTAGTGGAAAATTAAATAAATCTGTTCGTACCTCCTGTATTTAATAATTTATTGTAAAAGTCAAGAATAACAAAAACTCTTGTTAGCCAGTGGCATATATAACACATTTGGAGAGATTTTTCATTCATGTGAAATGGGAAAGATATTCCAGGTTATAATTCCATTCTGGCATAGTTATTTTTTGAGATTAAAAAATATTTTGCTTGAGAATTTTTATGAAAAAAAAATTTGTGTACGTGTATAGTCTGGACAAATGATAGACATTTTTGAAATGTTTATAGATACATTTTGTTTTGACACATTTGCCAACAATGTAGTACTTAATTAATTTGAAGGAATCACAGGGATTGGGATGGATATTGTTAAGACAGTCATCATAGCTATTGAAACAATTGCAATATAATAGGTAGATAGATTATAAATCTATATAATACTATATACTTAAGCGTATATTACATAAAGAAAAAAGTATGATGACTGTCTTAGCAATATCCATTTTTAAAATCATAGCTTTATATAAACAAGTAATCACTTTTGCATTTTGGATTCTGGAGACATACAATAAAGTTTACTTCAATCTTTTATTTAATATTCTCAGGTCTCCTCTATCTTAATGTTTTAAGTGTTTTTTTGTATGCAAAAATAAGTGAGGTTCTCTTTTCTAATTTGTTTTGCAATTATATGCTATTTTAGATGAAGTTAACTCATTAATATTTGATGTTTTGATTTTAAACTTTATTTTCTTTTGCATCAAATATTCCTTCATAAAAAGTTATTCTCCACACCCAAAGACTGGGTTCCTGGAGCTTGCCTATTTTGGGGAAAAAGTACTCCCTAGGAAGTCATGGCTTATTTTACTTCGAACACAGTCAAAGACAAACCTACCCCCCTCCATTGTTCAGCCTAGTCATCTTTATATCATATTATCCTTCAATAAAATTTTAAAAAATCCTTTTTTTTAATCATTACCTCACCTTTCAGCCTTTTCTTTAATATCTCATTATGAATGGATAATCATTTATGTTCCTAAGTGGTATTGTTGACATTACCCTAGAAATCTGGAGGCTGCTTGACATTGAAGCTCTGGAACTTGGCAACTATATTTCTAGAGGAGTTTAAATATTTAGCTCCTCTCTGACATTATTCTATGGATGACATAGACCTATACTTTATCTTTAATTCCAATATCTTTGACAATTAGCTTCTATTATTTCCTAAAGTATAGCATTCAGGCTTTACATTTAACTACTTTTTTGGTGGGGAGGGGAGAACAGTGCCTCTCAGGTTGTCTTGTTGAGCCCTATCTTCAAATCCTGTTTTTCTGCTTTGTAGAGACTTGAAGCATTCAGTCAATTTTGTCCAGTTAAAAAAAATCCTGTGATGCTTATTGCATCTCTGCATTTTTATTCTGTTACTGTCATTCTCTTTTTCAGAGTATAAACCATTTCATTAACTTTTTCAACCTTCTGTTCTTAGTCACTAAGTTTCTTCTTTGTCTTTTACAATTCTTTTTTTTAGTTCTAATTCTCTTTTTAAACTATTCCTTTTTATTCTTTAATTAATCTCCCAATAAAACCTTGAGGCTCTTGTAGTTATTCCATTCTGACTTTTAAAGGCCTAATTATTATTTCAGTATTATTCCATTTTTAAGTGGGGATAATAATAGCACCTACTTTAAATAGTTGTTATGAGAATCAAATATGGTAAGAGAAATTATGTAAAGCATTTTGCAAAACTTAAAGCACAGTATGTCAGCTGTCATTTTTATACTGGAAATTTTTGTCTCACTTTCTTTTATCCTAGAGTACTTATTAATTGTAGTAATTGTTTACTCATTCTTCTTTCTGCTGGTTTTCCTTTGACATTTTTCTTGGGAGAGTTTATTTCCTTTTTCTGCCTACTGTTGTTATTCTGTTTCTTTGCTTTATGTATTTATTACTGTTTTAAGGTGATGAGGGGGACTTATGTTTCAATAGGACTGCTTATTCAATTATCTTCCTGGAAGTCACAGAATATTTTGATTCAGACATGAAATTGAGAATTGATTCACACTTGAAACTGGGAATTACTTTGTGGAGTTTATAAAGTAAAGCAAACTATAAAATAATGAAAATTCTATACTTTTTCTTCTTCCATCAGAAAATATATATTAAAAAAGTGTACATGATATTTTCTAATGCTTGAAGTACACATTACTTTTAAAAATTCATGGCTTTCACTTTTGTTTGGGAAACTTGGTAACATCAAATATTTTTTGCAATTATCTTGGTGTAGTATTTTTTTAAAGCTATTGGAATCTTTTGACATCAAAACTGTTTTGCTATTTAAGTAAGGGAGACAAAAGAATATTTAAAATTTGTTCACCATCCTAGTATTCCACATGTAAGTACAATTACTTCTTAGATATTAATAACAAAGACTTTTTGACCTAAGCTTTTAGTAGCCAATGTTTATAATTTGCACAAGTCCAAAAGCTGCAAATATACTCTAGTTAGATACAAGTGAGTTTTTATTTGGAATTATGAACATTTAAAAAAAACCATTATGTTGGTTTCTGAAGATTGATGGTGGGCAAATTAAACCTCTGACATGAAATTAGGTAAGGGAGGCTAGGATTATGAAATCTACATTCTTTCAAACCAAAAATTCTATTTTTAAACATAAAAATAATTCATTTTGGACAAATTCGGGAAGTCTTTCTTGCTCACTAAAGATATATTCTCAAAGGTCATGAAAAACAAGGAAATGATGATCATGCTGAAAAATTCCTTCCCTAGTGGGCCCTAAGATTTTCTGAATCTGAGAGTATTCCCATGAAGACCATTACCCCTTATCTTTGTGCTCAAGAGAAATTCTATCTTCTCTCAATGACTATGTAGAGCTTCTTTGGGGAGAGGAGGTAAAATGCTTAATTAGAGTAAGAGGAAATAAGGACAGGGAATTGGGTTCAGATCCTTGATTTGCCACTTAGCTGTAAGTTACTCAACCTCTGTTGGTCTCAGGGAACTTCTAGCTTTAACATCCTATATTCCTATGATTCTATGAGTCTTGACTCCTACACTGGAGGAATATTCCTCTGAATAAGAGGTTGAATTAGGAAGAAGATGAACACTGCAGTATTGAATACTCAGGTGCCTTCTGCCACTCTCTCCTCCTCCTTTACCACTGTTTCACATAAAACGGTGGCCCTAACTCTTAACCAAGGTCGATTCCTCTACCTTCACAAATGATCCCATTCTATACTATCTCATCCAACAGATTGTCCTTTCTGTTATCCCCACTATATTACATATCTTCAATCTCTCCCTGTTTACTCACTTCTTCCCTACTGCCTATGACTATTCTCAGGTCTCCTGTATCTTTAAAATATTCTCACTTGATCCTTCCTACCTTGTTATCATCCCCTATCTCTTTTGTCCATTGTGGCTAAACTCATTGAAAAGACTATTTACAATAGGTGCCTCCACTTCCTTCCCTCTCACTTCTTAACTTATAATCTGGTTTTTGACCTCATCATTTCACTAAAATTGCTCTCTTCAAAGTTACTAATGATCTTTTAATTGCCAAATCCAATAACTTTTTCTCAATCCTCATTCTCTTCAACATCTTTGCAGCCATTGATCCTACTGATCACCTCCTTGATACTCTCTTCTCTCTAAGTGCTCCTGGTTCTCCTCCTGTCTCTCAGAACACTCCTCATTCTCCTTTTCTGGATCCACATTCAGTGCATACCCTCTAGTAGGTTCGGCCTCTGGTCCTTTTCTCCCTCAATACTACTTCACTTAGTGATTTCCTCAGCTCCCATGTATTTAATTATCATCTTTATGATACAAATGATGATTTTCAGATCTACCTATCCTACTCTAATCTCTATGCTGACCTCCAATCTCATATCTTCAATTGCCTTCAGACATATTGAACTTCATGTTCAGCAGATATCTTATACTCAACATGCTAGAAACTGAAATCATTATTTTTTTCTCCTAAACCTCACCTTCCCCAACTCCTAACTTCTCTATTACTGTTGAGGGCAACACCATCATCCCAATCCTTCAGGCCCATTCACATCCTAAGAATTACCCTCAATTCTTCTCTATCTCTCACTTATTACATCCAATCTTTTGCCAAGGCCTGTTGATTTCATCTTTGCAACACTTCTCAAATGTGGCCCCTTCTCTCCTCTAATACTATCACCACTCTGGTACAGGCCATCATCATCTCACACTTGGACTAATCTAATACCCTGCTGGTTGGTTTGTTCACCTCAAGTCTCTCCTCACTCCAGTCCATCCTCCCATTCATTTATCAATTGGATTTTCCTGGGGCAGCTAGGTGGCGCAGTGGATAGAGCCCTGGCCTTATGGTTAGGAGGACCTTTGTTTGAATCCGACCTCAGACACTTGACACTTCCTAGCTGTGTGACCCTGAGCAAGTCACTTAACCCTGATTGCCTCAGCAAAAGTAAAAAAAAAATTGATTTTCCTAAAGCATGAGACTGACCATGTCAATGTCCCTGTCCCACCAACCTCTAATCAACAAATTCCTCTAATAAACAAATGGTTCCCTGTATCCTCTAGAATAAAATGCAAATACAAAATAGACTGTTTGGCATTTAAAGCTCTTCATAACATACCTCCCTCCCTTTCTGGTCTTCTTATGCCTTACTTTCTGAGATATATTCTTTAATTCAGTGACACTGGCCAATCCAATGAAATGAACAAGATACTCCATCACTCAGCTCTAGGGATTTTCTCTGGCTGTTCCTTATGCCTAGAATGCTTTTTCCTTTTATCTCTGCCTAGCTCTTCAGTGGCATCCTTCACATCCCAACTAAAATCCTATCTTCTTTTGTTCATTTGTTTTTCAATTTTTTTCTTTTCTTTTTTTTAAAATTTATTTTTAGTTTTCAACATTCACTTCCACAAGAGTTTGAGTTCCAAATTTTCTCCCCACCTCATCCCTCCCCTCATCCCAAGATAGCATGCATTCTGTATACCCCTTCCTCTAATCTGTGCTCACTTCTATCTAACCCCCACTTTCCTTATCCCCTTCCCCTTCTATTTTCCTGTAGGGCAGGATAGATTTCTATACCTATTTCCTGTATTTCTTCTTTCCCAATTGCAAGTGAAAACAATTTTTTTTAACAATTGTTTTTAAAACTTCAGGTTCCAAATTTTCTCCATTCCTTCCTCCCTACCCACCCTCATTGAAAAGGCAAACAACTTGATACAAGTTATACATGTGTAGTCATGCAAAACACTTGCATAGTAGTCATGTTGTGAAAAACTAAGTATATTTCCCTTCATCCTATCCTGCCTCCCATCTATTCTATTCTCTTTTGACACTGTACCTCCTTAGAAGTGTTTGCTTCTGATTACCCCCTCCCCCAATCTGCCCTCCCCTCTATCATCTTCCTGTTATCTTGTCCCCTTCTCCCCCCCCCCCCCCACCATTTCCCTGTAGGGTGAGATAGATTTCCATACCCAATTGAGTGTGAATGTCATTCCCTCCTTAAGTCAAATCCTATGAGAATAAGATTGCTTCATTTCCTCTCACTTTCCCCCATTTCCCCTCCACTGTAAAAGCCATTTCTTGTTGGTTTTATGTGAGATAATTTACCCCATTCTACCTCTCCCTTTCTCCTTCTCCAAATATAATCTTCTCTCACCCCTTAATTTTATTCTCCACATGTCACCCCTTCATCTTCAACTCACCCTGTGCCATCTATCTATCTATCTATCTATCTATCTATCTATCTATCTATCTATCTACATACATATAAATTTTGCCATCCAACTACCCTAATACTGACAAAGGTCTCATGAGTTATAAATATCATCTTTCCATGCAGGAATGTAAACAGTTCAACCTTAATAAGTCCCTTATGATTTCTCTTTCCTGTTTACCTCTTCATGTTTCACTTGAGTCTTGTATCTGAAAGTCAAATTTTCTATTCAGCTCTGGTCTTTTCATCAAGAATGCTTGAAAGTCCCCTATTTCACTGAATGACTATTTTTCCCCCTGAAGGATTATACTCAGTTTTGCTGGGTAGGTGATTCTTGGTTGTAATCCTATCTCCTTTGCCTTCTGGAATATTATATTCCATGCCCTGCAGTTTCTTAATGTAGAAGCTGCTAAATTTTGTGTTATCCTGATTGTGTTTCCACAATACTTGAATTGTTTCTTTCTTGCTGCTTGCAATATTTTCTCCTTGACCTGGGAAGTCTGGAATTTGGCTACAATATTGCTAGGAGTTTTCCTTTGGGGATCTCTTTCAGGAGGTGATTGGTGGATCCTTTCCATTTCTATTTTGCCCTCTGGTTCTAAAATATCAGGGCAGTTTTCCTTGATAATTCTTGAAAGATGATGTCTAGGCTCTTTTTTATCATGGCTTACAGATAGTCCAATAATTTTTAAATTCTCTCTCCTGGATCTATTTCCCAGGTCAGTTTGTTTTCCAATGAGATATTTCACATTCTCTCCTATTTTTTCATTCTTTTGGATTTGTTTTACAATGTCTTGATTTCTCATAAAGTCACTAGCTTCCAATTGCTCCATTGTAACTTTAAGGGAATATTTTCTTTAATAACTTTTGGACTTCTTTTTCCATTTGGCCAATTTTACTTTTTAGGACATTCTTCTCCTCATTGGCTTTTTGGACCCCTTTTGCCATTTGGGTTAGTCTATTTTTTAAGGTGTTCTTTTCTTCAGTAATTTTTTTGGGTCTCCTTTACCAAGCTGTTGACTTGTTTTTCATGATTTTCTTGCATCACTCTCAGTTTTTCCTCTACTTCTCTTACTTGCTTCTCAAAATCCTTTTTGAGCTCTTCTATGGCCTGGGACAAATTCATATTTTTCTTGGAGGCTTTGGATGTAGAAGCTTTGCCTTTTTTGTCTTCTTCTGGTTGTAGGTTTTGATCTTGTCACCAAAGTAAGATTCTATGGTCTGACTCTTTTTGTGATGCTTTCTCATGACCCCAGACAATTACTTGAGTTATAAACTCTTCGTTAAGGCAAGGGATCTGCTTGCAGTGTGGAGAATGTACTGTCCCAAGCTTCAGGGATTTTGTGTAGCTGTTTTCAGAGATACTTCTTTCAGTTCTTCCAAGGTGCTATGATCTAGGGCTAGGTGTTTACTCCTTTCCTCGCCTATGCTCTGGTCTATGAGTGACCACAAGCACTCTTTTCTGTCTTGGAACTGTAAGGAGGATTTACTTTTTACCACCACTACAAGTTCCATCTTGTCAGCACTCTTCCTCACCCCGGGACCACCACCTAGAACTGTGACCCAGATCCAAGCAGGGCACTGTGATCAGCCACTCGATTCCCCCTCAGTCTGTGGCCCAAAAGCTCTGGAAGCAACCACCACCCCATCCAAGCTTGGGGACTGGGACTGGGAACTCACCTCTCTCTTACCACAGAAACAGACTTTTCCCACTGACTTTCTAAGTTGTCTTTGGTGTTTATGGGCTGAGAAGTCTGGAAACTGCTGCAGCTGCCTGTGATTCAGTCCTCTGAGGCCTGCTGTAGGTTTGCTGAGGCCTGTGTGCCCATGCCGAGCTGCATTCCTCTCCCAGTCTGCCATGATATCCCTTTCTGATCAATCATCCAGGCTGTCTTGGGCTGTAACTTTGTTTCGCTCCGTCTTTTTGTGGGTTCTGCTGCTTTATAACATGTTGAGAGCCATTTTTATAGGTATTTGGGTGGGTTTGGGGGAGAGCTCAAGCAAGTCACTGCTTTTACTCTGCCATCTCGGCTCTGCCTCCCCAAAAAAAACCCCACAACAACCCTATCTTCTATAAGAAGCCCTTCCCAGCCCCTCCTAATTTGAGTATTTTCCCCTTTAAAATTATTCCCTATTTGTCCTGTAAATAGCTCTTTGCAGATATTTGCTTATTCCTTCCTCCTCCCCATTAGATTGTGGGTGTGTTTTAGGTGAGAATTGTCTTTTGTTTCTTTTCGTTTCCTCAGAGCTTAGTACAGTGCCTGGCACAGACACTTCATAGACGTTTACTGACTAACTGAACATTGAGATTAGGATAATGAAACTGATTTGATTCAATAGGTCTTGCTATCTGAAGTGAGAGTGACCTTCAAATCACTCCATGGAGGTCATGAAACGGAGAAACAAAGGGGTGTAGTGGTTCTCTGATAGCTTGAAAATGATATTTAATAAATTTAAAAGTCCCATTTTTCTTTTCTAAAATAAACTTTTTTGTTAAATAATTGGTTAGGAATTATTGAAAATTTAAAGATATACTCATTAGTTATTTATGAATTACTTGAAATTGGGATAATTGAGTAGAATTTTTTAATCTCATTGTGGTTGCTCCCTCCAACTATATAGACCATGACTTACCTGTGCTTTTTCATCCTATGCCTATCTATTCCATATCCTTTTATAAATCCTCCTTAGAAGCCTACCTGACATGCTACTGACTTTGTAGTTCTTTTAATGTTCCATGGATAATAGTATATTTCAATGATCTCTTACTAGACCAGATAATCTTTTCTGATTATACATAAATATATCTACATCCATCTATCTCTCTATCTATTTTTGGATGGATATCCTTTACACAGCTTCTCCCATGCACGTTACTGTTGGTAACATGCTACAGCTCTGTAACTCCATAATGTATGACCACCATGTGCCTCTCCAAATGTATCTTGGGCCACTTGCAATTTTGTTTCTTCATGAACTGCAGTGATCAAGAAATCACAGCTGAATGGCATCAGCAGAAGAATTTTGGCAATAAGACACATGGGATTTTGTGTCAGCGACAGCTTTGGATCATTGAAACAACTGCATAAATTTTCAAGTGTAATGAAGCTGGTTCTCTTTCACTTGTTCAGTTCTGGGCCCAGATCATTGTCCATTTGCAATTCCTGTCCAAGATATTTGTGCTAATGGACTAACTTGGTGTGTTGGCCTTACAACTCTAAGTCCTGGTCTGGACAATAAGAATTCATCCTCCATTTGTTGTTCATTTTCCCAGTGAGGGTTGTTTTCTTTTGAGGATTCATTTGAGTTGGCACCATCATTTTCTAGGGCTTGATGTAGCAATTATAACAATAGGTAACATTTTTATAGCACTTACTATGTGTGAGGCACTGTGCTAACTGCTTTAAAATTATTACCTCATTTGATCCTCACAATAACCTTGGGAGATAAGTGCTATTATTATCCTCTTTTTATAGATAGATGTTATATTACAGTTAGCTAATATAAACTATGCTATCTACAAAGTGATATGTGAATGAATGAAAAAGAGCTCAAGTATTTATTATGTGCAAAGCATTGTGCTAAGTGCTAGAAAGCAAGACAGGCTCTTCCTCAAGGAACTTGTTTTAATGAGGGTGATGACACATGTAGGAGGTTTTAATTACAAGTAGGATAGAAACGCCTAATGGTCTGTAGGGTCTTATGTCTTTGCGCAAGCTATACTGCATGCCTCAAATTTTCTCCCTCTTTTCTTTTACCTCTTTGAATTCCTGACCCCTTGAATGCTCACCTTAAGCTTCACTTCCTTCAAAAGGCCTTATCTGATTTTTCCAGCTGTTAGTATCCTCTCAATTCAAATTACTGTGTAATAGATATGTGTGTATACATATATATAATTACAGTGTAACATATATGTATGTGTGTATATATATATATATATATACATATATATATATTTCACCATAATTTTTGTGTGTTTTATGTACACACATAGAGCTACTTGAATGGAATGGATACTAACAACAGGGAAAATATATATTACACAGGTATATATACACACATATATGTATATTACTATTCTATGCATGGTATATATGTATATATACATATACACATAAATATATGTGTATATATATGTATATACATATATATGTACATATATATGTATACACACACACACATCCACACATTTTATACACACACACACACACACACACACACTCCTTATGATTGGTTGAGGTGTGTATTATATTTATCTTTGTATCGTTACCACCTATTATGGTGCTGGCATAAAGTAGACCTAATAAATGCTTGCTGATTGATTGATTATTCTAGAACACTGTCAAATCCATTCTATTTTCCATTCATTTGTTCTTATTTTATCTCTAAATGTTCTTGGAATGAGCTGGCTTGCTTGACTTTCACACCAAGCTTTCTATATTCTTGTCTCCCTCTCACTTTTCTTTTTATTCTTTTGTGAAGTAATAATGTTTGTAAAATTCCACCATATTCTCCTGTAAGCTTTTGTAAAAAAAAATTTTTATTTCATACTAGTGTTGCTTTTGACTGTCCTATCTTTTTACCTGGCAAGGAAATCATGTTCATTGGGCGTGGCACTTTTTGGGTGCCTTTCATCACCTTATTTTGGTGATTGTTTTTCACCTTTTAAAGTTCTATAAGAAATGGTGATAATTGGATTTGCGTATTTTCTTTTCTCAATTTCCAGTTTTTGGCATTAAAAACCTGCTTAATTATGGTTCAAGCTGTTTTCATTTGCATTCATTATCTTGCATTTATTCTTTATTTCAGTGTGGTATTTATTTTGATCTTTGCTGTAATGCAAATAGTTAATCTATAGGGCAGCTAGGTAATGTAGATGATAGAGCTCTGGGCTTGGAATCAGGAAGACCTGAATTCAAATGTGGCCTCAGACATTTACTTGCTGTGTAATCCTGAGCAAGTTACTTAATCCTGTTTTCCTCAGTGTCCTCATTTGCAAAATGAGCTGGAGAAGAAACTGGCAAACTACTCAAGTATTTTTGCCAAGAAAACCCCTAATGGGGTCATGAAGAGTTGGACCCGATGAAAACGACTGAACAAAAAGATAATTAATCATGCAGTTACACTTATATCAGTAACCTGTGGTTTCTCATTTGATAATATGTATAATTTATTTCATTTTTGAAATTATTTTTAGTACTCCCTGTAGCCAAAACCTCTTTTTTCTTGAACAATACATTTATGTTTTACAGTTGTGAGGCTTCTGAGTAGTATACACACACATTTGTGATGTTTTTGCTTTTAAAATTAAATCATATTTTCCAATATATTTCTCTCGTGCCCAGTTTTGCATTGAAATGAAGGAGCAATAATGTAAATGTTGACTTAGTTTAAAGGATCTTGTAAAGTTCTTCATGGAACTTTTCTTCCTTTTTATCCTCTGCATTGCATGTTGGCACACAAACTAAAAATTTCATACTGCAAGATGAAGTAATCAAACTTTTGGTTAAATAATGTTTCTTGTTGCTGTTGGTCATACAACAAAACCAGTTGTTCCAATCCTTTATTTGCTTCTTCCTGGAAATGTGTGAACCATCATTCCATTTAGCTGGTTATATTTTTGGGCTTCAATTATAGCAAGATTGTTAATAATGATTCACTTCTGATCCTCTGTTATTATGCCAACTCATTAGTCACTTAATAAATATCTCATATTAAGTGACTCTGTAGTAAAAATTAATGTTTCTATTCCTTTTTTCAACCCTGTGACCATCACTGCAGAAATAACATTGAATTAAGGGCTGTTTTGTATTATTCCTTTTTTTAAAAATGGTTTTCCATGGATGAATAACTCATCACTTAATTGATCTGAGTATAACAGTTATTTATGGACAGGTTTTATGGCCCTATAATATAGGATCCATCATGTTAAATCACCCTTAGTACTCGGCACAGAGCATTACATACAGTGCACTCATCTTCTCAATAGGTATTTGTTGAGGCAGCATGGTGTCATGAACTCAATTTGGAGTCTAAACTTAGGTTTGACTCCCAGCTCTGCCACTGACTTGTGATTCTTAAATCATTCTATCTCTCAGAGCCTTATTTTTCTAATTTGAAAAATACTAGCCTCACAGGATTGTTATAAGGAAAATGTGAGAGATGGGGGTTATTATTTGTTTAATGAATTTATATTAAAGTAATTTACTCAGCATTTGTTATTATTGCTACTTTTTCTTCTGTATCAGCTTGACAACTTTCATTTTGATTCTCCTATTGTTTCTCTCACCATTGTGATATTTGTGGTATCCTTCCTGTACTATGTCCTAAAAGTAGACAATTGGAGCATGGCAGATCCTATTATGAAGCTGGGAGTTCTATTTTGTAATTTCCATTTTCTTTTGGCTCATCTAGATAATAATATTTCATCAAATTTGACAAGCATTTATCAAACATCTTTAACAAGCGTTTGTCTTTAATGCTGGTCTCTGTAGCGCCTACAAACATTAAACCATATGCCTAATCTTGGCTAAAGAGGTAATTTTTGTCCATTTGGTCCATCATTATACTATATGCTATCTGACTTAAAATACCTCTCTGAAAATTTTTTCCTCAGCACAAAAATGGTTAAGCATAATTTACTTTAGGTTACCTTCCCATTGCCCCAAATAAAAATCTTGGGTTGAGACCAATCAGGAAAAGTTTCAGATCCTGCTAAAGAAATTTGGAAAGTTTCTCTGATTTCAATGTTAATGAGTATAAACACATTAAGACAGTTAAACCAATTATCTTGCATTTCAGTTCTCAGAATGTTTTTATGTACTTTATGGCTCCAGTTACTTATCTTAAAATTCTATTTACTCATATTATGATTCATCCAAATAAATCTCTGTCCCAGAAAAAATGACATTCCATTTTAGTCTAACCTGATATTTCTCATCTTGATTTGTTTCATCATAACAATGACTTGAAAAAAAATCTCAACCCAAATGTTTTCTAGGTCACATAGCAAACTTCAGGCCAGAATTCCTTCTCAAAAGTACCTTCAGTTTTTAGTGTAGAAGAGCCTGTTTCTAGTGAAGTACTCCTCTTGTGCCTCATCATCTGGTAAGACTTTAAAAAGAGGCCTGGTGATGAATTCTGTTTTTGTATTCTGAGGATTTGCCTGGCTAATTGCAGAGAGACTCAATACTAAGAGGCTGGGCCTATTGCCAATGGATTTTCCAAATCATGGGTACTCATGAAGACAGTCCTCTAAGGTTTAAAGGTACTGGTGTATAACAGATGCAGGTGTATCTTTGAAGTTTTGAAGTTCATTTGTTCTGAGTAAAACATTGTGAAAGCCACTGCAATATATTTTAACTGGCTAAAGTGTCCAAAATCTCAAGCTGATATTCCATGCAGTGTGAATAGTGTGTTTGTAAAGACATTTTGATACTAAGAATATTTTCCCTCTAAAACATTAAACATTGGGGGAAAAGGTGGCCTTCCATTTTTGGAGGAAAGAAAAATGGAAATTTTGTTATAGTGGTGGGAGAGAGTACTACTAATGAATGCTCCTGTGGGAAAAGAGAGATATTTTCTATAGAGAGAATGGGGCTTTACAATAGGTTTTGTCTTTAGGGATTTGGTAATTAGAAAGACAACTCATTCTACCAAAAGATAAGGGGACACAGAGCACCTAGGGTCAACTGACAACCAAAAGAATGGGAAGGCATGGATCCAGGGAGGAGATTTTGAGACAAATGGAAAAAAATGACCAAAGGGAGGTCAAAAGTAAATAATGACCTGCACAATCAGGGAAGTGGATCAATATTCTCTCTATCATCTTCGGTAAGGGCCATTTCTAAGAAGGAAGCATAAAAGAAAAAAAAGTGAAAACATGGTTTTGTTTTCAACAAGACATTACAATAGAAACTGTTTATAAAAAGGAACCCAAAACAGGTACCTTAGAAACTTTTAAATCCATAAAAAATACAGAGACTAAAGAAGGACTAAATAAGTATAAGGGGTGTAAATTAAAGAATAAAACTGAAATAGAAAAGGAAGATAAATAATAAAAAGAATAAGATGAAGAAACCCTTCTTAGAAAAAGATGGTGAAAATGAAATTTTAAAAACTAATGAAAACAAAACACATTGAAGAGGAGGAAAGGAAAAAGGATTCTACTTGATTACTTAAGTGAAAGGGAAAAAGATGGGAAGAATTAACTTACTAGATAAAAGCAAAAAATTGGAACTAATAAGCAAGACCCCCAAAACAGGGAAAGGGATAACAAATGGGGTGGGGGAAGGTTGAGAGGGAAGAGAGCTGGTGGGAAAATGTTGTCTTTAAAAAAATGAAAAAATGTTGTATTGTGTTTAGAGATAAAGAAGGGGAATCATAATTTGTAAAAAAAATAATATTAGAGAAATACTGAGAAAATATAAACTTAATTCAGAACTTTAATCATAACTTTATTAACAAGTCAAATAATACAAAAAAAGGATCATATCATAGAGGAAAGCAAAACCCCACAATCTGCTGCTTTATAAGGATCACATTTTATAAAAACAAAGAATAAAAATGAGGGGCCAGAAAAATGTTATTATACATCAAGTCAATCCAAAAAAGCAAAAATTACAATTATGTTATAAGAGAAAGAAAAAACAAACATTTAAAACATAAAAAGAAACAGACAAGGAAACTATATTGTGCTCAAAGAAACTACAGACAACAAATCAACATTAAACATATATGCTTCAGATACCTTTGCATGTAAATTCATAAATGAAATATTAATTGAATTATAAGCAGGAAATTTCACCCTCTCTTAATTTTTGATCAGATTAACAGAAACTTAAACAAAATGAAAAGTAAGGAATTGAAGAAATTGCCAGAGAAACAACAGTTAAATGGGACTACTAAAGAACATATGTATTTCTCAGTATCATGTGAAAATTAAAACAAAAAAAACCAACTGACCATGTGACACAGTGATTTTGCAAACAAATGTAAAAAGGCAAAAATAGTAAATGTGTCATTTAAAACTACAAAATGATAAATGCATAATCAGTTCAAGCCCTGCAAACAAAAGACAACAAAGAGATTTAACAATGAAATCCTAAATCATAAATGAGTCAAGGGACGTTGGGCAACTAGGTGGCACAGTGGGTAGAATGCCAGGCCTGGAATCAGGAAGAATCATTTTCCTGAGTTCAAATCTGGTTTTCAACACTTACTAGTTTTGTGACTCTGGGCAAGTCACTTAACCTTGTTTACTTAGTTTCCTTCTCTGTAAAATGACCTGTAAAAGGAAATAGCAAACCATTCCAGTATCACTGTCAAGAAACCCCAAATAGAGTCATAAAGAGTCAGGCATGACTGAAAAATAACTGAATGACAACAACAAAGATCATATCACAGAAAAAATGAACAATTGTATGAAAGAAAATAACATTGATAAATTTTTAGCCAGCTGGTTAAAAAGAAAAAGGTCATAAAATTAACAAAGTAGCAAATGAAGTAAAATAACAACAAAATGAGAAGAAAAAGAATAATCAGAACTAAATATGCAACATTATATGCTAACAAAACTGAGGATACAAAAGAAACATAGGAACCTTCAAAAATATAAAATATCCAAATAAACAGAAGAACAAATAGAGATCCAAGTAATCCAGTCTCAGAAAAAGAAATAGAAATAGTTGTGAAGGAACTCCCAAAGAAACACCTAGTCCTGTTGGATCCATGGGAGAATTTTATCAAACTTTTAAAGAACACTCATTATTCCTACTACAGAAATTATTCCCAAAAATTAAGAAGGAATCCTATTGGATTCATTTTGTGAGAGTTACAGCCCTAATACCTGAACCGGGAACAGATAAAGCATATAAGGACTACAGACCAATATCATTAATGGATACAATTTAAAAATTTTAAACAAAAACCTGTCAAATAGACTATAAGGATTTAGGTAAGAAATCATGCCTTATTACCAAGTTAAGATTTATACCAAAGATGCGAGGATCATTCAACAGTAGGAAAACAATCAACATAATTAATTAATCACATTAAAAAAATCCAGAACCTCATATTATCTCAATAAATGTGGAAAAAGCCTTTGACAAAGTATAACACTCATTTATGCTATAATTCCTATAAAATATAGACATGGAGGGACATTTTTTATAAGCTGTAGTCTGAAACTGTGTTATTCTAAATTTATTCTGAAGATTAGTATCCTACAGGCCTCAAAGCAGGAGAGAAATAATCATACAATACCTTGGATCATTGTGAACTGGTTGTATCATACTAGAGTGATCTGTCTCTGAGATTCTTAAATAATATAGCACTGCATACTGGACAAAAAAGTGGTAGGACCTGAATAGTGATCAGAATCAAACAAGTCATTTCAGAAGTGTACAGAGCCTGGTGTGGACACATAAGAGCTTTCATGAGTACTTCTCTCTTCCATCATTATAACACTGGAGAAAAACAGAATAGTTCTAAAACAGAGCCTCAAATAAAAACACAGATTTGCTGCAAGCTCTTCTAGATTTTCAGAGTAAATGAAACAAGAGATAAAAATATCACAAATGAAATGAGAGCTCTGTTGAAAAGAATGAGAAGGGAAATGGAAAAGTAATTTTAATGAAGATGACTGCCTGAAATGGAGGCAAACTGCCCAGTCACTGCACACCTACTTCAGCAAAACTTAAAATTCGTGTAAGATTGAATAATGATCAAGAAATCCAATGAGCAACTGTAGGAAGTTCTTTTTTTTTTTCCATACCGGAACTGCATAAAAGTTATCCAGAAATCTTCAGGCAATAGAAAAAGGGGCCATCTGAAATGCCATCAAAAAGTACAGACAGGGACAACTAGGTGGTACAGTGGATAGAGCTCCGGCCTTGGAGTCAGGAGGACCTGAGTTCAAATCTGGTCTCAGACACAAAACACATGACACTTACTAGCTGTGTGACCCTGGGCAAGTCACTTAACCCAGATTGCCTAGCAAAAGGAAAAAGAAAAAAATACAGACAAACAAACAGGTAGCCTCTCAGCACAAATAGGGTTGGGTCAGATGTTATTATAGATCTAGTAATCTCTGAAAGAGTTGCAAATAATTTCATAACAACTAGAAGGAATAACTAAAAAGAAAAAAAATGCATTTTCCACAAGGGCTACAGAAATACCTAGAAGGAATGAAGGAAGAACTTCCCTCCTGACAGATGATGAGCTCAAAATATAGAATCAGAAATACATTTTTGTATATGGCCAATACAGGAATTTGCTTTGCTTGATTATGCCTATTTGTTATAAGGATTTTTTTTGGTTGTCCAGTTTGGGTAAAAGGGATAGAAATAGATGACCCTTAAATGGAAACAATATTAAAATAAAAAAAATCTTATAAGAAATTATGCAAGAAAAAAATGAATTAAAATCTGGATGAAAAATTAGGAGAATAAATGTCTTAAAATAGAAAGTATTGAATTTTACCCAAGTAATGGATTCCCTGGAAACTAGAATAAACCAAAAATAAATCAGTGTTTCAATGAGATAGCAAGAAAGAGTCATTTTAGGTAAGTGAATGGGAATTCTGGTAACTGGACTATATAATCTAATAGGGGCAGAGAGTGTAAAATTGTCAACAAAAACTTCTGTATATGTCCCTTAAGTCAGTCAATGCTCTGAAGAAGGCCATTGCACACCAGCACCAGCTCTGATAATAGAATAACTAAAACCAAATCCTGGTTATGGCCTGCCAAAGCATAATCAGGATAGAGAATCACTACAAATATAGGTCACTCTGCAGTTAGAGAAAGGATGCCTGGTCATACATTCCTCCAAGTACTGGGAGCCATAGCAGGAGACAGCTAGCTTAACACTAAAGTGTCAGCAACAGGAAGGTTATACTGGAATTCTAAGATCACCATGATCTCTAAGACCATGTTCCTGTTAAGGACCTAGAAAAGGGCAGTATCAACTCCCAAATGAAGACCATATGAAGTGAAACAGATAAAGATAGTTGGGACCTGAATAAGTAGTGAATCACAAGGAGACCAAGACAGAGGCAAGGATTTGAAGGAATAGGTAAGCACTAATACTAGCCACCCCAATCAGATCATCAGTGATGGAAGCATCTAAACTACTTAGAAGACAAGACCTAGCAAAACCTACAAAAAACATCCAAGAGTGTCAGAAAAGATTGGTCGGAATAGTGTGAAAATATGAGCAAACAGAAGAAAACAGCCAACACAATTAAGAAATAATGTAGATTAAGAGTAGTCCAAAAGGAAAATGCATAAAAGAATAACAAAAACTACAAGTAGATCTCCAAAGAAAGAAGTGGCTTGGTCACAAAGACTACAGGAGTATTTGGAATAAAAAATGGAATGAGAATTTGGGAGAAAAAAATGGAAGGGAGAATAATTTAGAACCAAAGTTGGAAAACTTTCCCCATAGGGTAGACTCACTGAAAAATAGAATGGAGTAAATATTAATATGATTCTATGAGATAACATGAAATATTTGAACAAAATAAACATTGAAATATAGAAAAATATATAATGTATCTAGTATCAAAAACAACTGACTTTTAAGAAAGGGTTAAGGAGAAATTCTTTAATGATCACTGGACTCCATGAAATCCATGGCCAAGCAAGGATATGAAGAACATTTCTTGTTTCAAGAAATAAAAAAAACCCTCTAGATATATTATAACTACATGGTAAAGTGAAAATAGAGAGAAAACATGAGTTGTGTTCTTAAGGAAACCTCAAAGTGAAAATACCCAGAAATATCTTAGTCAAAAGTTGGAGATTGCAGGTCAGAAAAAAATACTGTAAATAGCTAGAATGAAAGATTTCAAATATCAAGGAACTATACCCAGGATCACAAAACAAAAACAAAACAAAACAAAATTGCAGCAACTACTGAAAAAAGAGACAGGAATATAATGTTCCAAAAGGCAAAAGATAAAGGTACAAATAGCTAACCTGACAAAACTAAGTATAATCCTTCAAGGAGAAAATTTTCCTCTAATTGACTAGAAGATTTTAAAGATCTGCCATGAAAAGAGCAGACCTGACTAAAATCTTTGAAATGCAAATACTGAAGATAAGTTTTGTTGTTTTTGTTGTTCAATTATTTTCAGCAATGCCTGACTCTTTGTAACCCCATTTGAGGCTTTCTTGGCAAACATAATGGAGTGGTTTGCCATTTCCTTTTCCAGCAGAATAGTAAATATGTTAGAACAATTTGAAGTGATGAAATGATGATGAAGTACCTATATTCTAATAAGAGGAGAAAAGACAAATATCTTTTAGAATCCTAGAACCCTAATGTCTTCAAGAGTCACAAAAAAAATTAATAATACAAACATAGTATGTGTGTGTGTATAAGTATTTGTTGTTTCATTCTGTCTTGTCGATTTTGAGAGGAAGGGAAAAGAAGGGAAAAAGAAATATTATAGAGAAGAAATGAGGGAGAATGGGGGAGGAAGTCACTGTTTTACATAAATGGGATGCTTCAGAAAAAATATAAAAACATTGAATGAGGTGTGAGGAAATCAACCATCTCAACACTTTTTTCTAAACACACATTAAGAATTTGATGTAGAAATGTATTAAACTCAACTAGGATATAGGTGAGGACAGGGATAAAAGAAGGGCATAGGAGGATGATAGAGTTGGAGAGGTAATAATTACAAACAAAACAAACCTCATCTTTGGAGAGTTGATTATAAAGAACAACTAAAAAGAGAAAAAGTGTAAGAACCAGAAATCTGAGCATGGACTTAGAGAAGAGAAAAGAGACAAAGGAACTGATAACTATATAGATTACTAGAGCTTTCGTATCCTTTTTCTTTTTTCTTCCCCTTCTTTGTTAAAAAGAGGTGTCTGAGAAGGAAAGAGGATAAAGTACATAAGGACGTGATAGATGGAAATTAACAATCACAATGTTGAACATGAATCAGATATTAAACATGAACATGAATCACATCTTAAGCAGAGGAGGGGCAACAAATGGGATTAGAAAGCACGATCCAACAATATGTGGTTTATAAGAAATCCAGTTGGTAGTGTCACACAGCATTAAAATAACAGGATGTGACAGAATCATATTCAAGTTGCTTCTAGCAAATTAAAAAAATAGGGTGGCATTCATAATCTCAGTCAAGGCAACAGTAAAGAAAAAAATGGTATGAGAACTTGGAAAATTATATTATGCCTAGAGGTTCAACAGTTAATAAACTAATATTAGTATTTAATCTATACACAGAATAGAATAAATCTGTATTTGAATGAGGTTATTCAAATTACAGGGAGAAATAAAAGCCAAACTATAATATTTAGGATCTCAATTTCTGACTATGATAAATATAACAAAAATTAATAAAAAAGAAAATTAAGTATATGAACAGAACTTCAGAAAAGTTAAATATAGTAGACCTCTAGCAAATAATGAATGAGAATAGAGAGAAGTATGCACATTTTTTAGCTGTGCATAGCACCACAAATGTTCATGTGTTAGGAATAAAACCTCATAAATGCAGAAAAGCAGAAATATCAAATACATACTTTACCAACCACAAAGCAACAAAAATTATAATTAACAAAATTCTGTAAAGAAAGGATTTAAACTTTTAAACCAAGTAATTTAATCTTAGAGAATTAAAGGATCAAATAATATGTTATAGAAACAGTAGATAATTTTATTAAAGAAAATGTCAACAACGAAAGATCGTACTATACCTCTTGGGATGTAGCCAAAGTAGTCCTTAAGGGAGAAATTACCATCTATAAAGTTTCACTAGAAAAAGAGAACAAAAAGGTATCAGTGAATTGGGCATGCAACTTGAAAAAAAAACCTGAATTGAAACCTAAAATAAAATTCTGAAAATCAAAGAAGAGATAAGCAAAATTGAGAGCATGACTGACAACTTTGAAAAAACAAAAGTAAGACATTTTTAAAAAGGACAAATTATAAGGTAAACTGATAAAAAAGAAAGGAAAACTACATTACTAGTATCAAAAATGAAAAAGAGAATTTGTAACAAATGAACATGAAGTAAAGGAAATTGGAAGACACAAGTTTGCACAAATACATGCTAGCCAAAAGGAATTGTTAACTCAAATGCTAGTGTCTGAAGTGAGATTTAAAGTCATTTTCCTGTCTCCAAGTCCAGCACTTTACCCAATACACCATGATCGTGCTGAATTTGTATCAAGACTACATATTTGGTTCAATATCATGGAAACTATAAGAACAATACATCATATTAATAACAAAACAATAAGTCTCACAATTATACCAATAGATGCAGAAAATGCTTTTGACATAATATGTTTTCATATTAAAATATTAGAAAGCATCAGAATAAATATAATTTTCCTTAACATAGAACATTATATATCTAAAACTAAGAACAAGTATTATCTGTAATAGGGAAATGCTAGAGTATTTTTAAATAAAATCAGAAATAAAGTGAGGATGTCTGTAGTTACCGCAATATTGACAAAATTCTAGAAATATTAGGTGTAGTAATAAAATGACAAAAATATAAAGATCATATGCAAAGAAGAAAAATTAATGACATTTGCAGAGGATTTTATAGCTTACTTAGAAAATCCTAGAGTCAACTAAGATTTATTGAAACAGTTAATGACAATAAAGTAACAGGATATATACAAACCCAAAAGATCACTAGTCTTTATATTACTCACAAAGGAAACATAAGGACATTTCATTTAGAATTACTACAGAATATATAAAATATTTGGGAGTCCACTTACAAAGGCACACAGGAATTATATGAACACAACTGTGAAACATTCTTTATATAGAGAGAAGACTTAAGTGGAGAGAAATCAGCTGTTTATGTTTGAATCATGGTAATATAAAATGACCATTTTTATATTCCTAGACTAAATTGCAGATTCAGTTACATACTGATCAAAGTATGAAAGAATTATTTGATTAAACAAGACAAAATAATAACCAAATTCACCTGCAGGAGCACAAAAAAATCTCAAGAGAAATAATTTTAAAAGTGGGAATCCAGGAAGCCCACCAGTGCCAGATCTCAAACTATCCTACAAACAACAACCATCATACCTATCAGGTAGTATTTCAAACAATAGAAAACTCAAACAATAAAATAAATTTGGCATGTAAGACCCAGAACCAATTGAACATAGTAATAGATTATTGAATAAAGCTAAATTTAAAAAAAAAATTTGGTATTTACTATTCCACAAAAAAACCCCAACCTATTGGAAAAATTGGAAAGTAGTCTGGAAAAAATAGGCTTAGATCAATATCTCACACCATATAGCACAAGTTCTGAATGATCCAGATTTTAAAAAGTCATAATCATAAGCAAATTAGAGGAAAATAGAAGAATATACATTTTGCAATTACATATAGGAAAAGCATTCTTGACTAAAGCATAGGAAGAATCATAGAAGATAAAATGGACAATTTTGATTACAGAATCCAAATGTAGGAGCAAAACAAGACATTTATTTCCTGTTCTTACAATGCATTTTTTTGGGGGCTTAGCTATACTTTCTTATAAGGGAGGAATTTTATGGGGGTTGTTGTACTTCACTCTCACATCAGCGAGGTGGAAGGAAGAGTTCGATACTAGTAAGATGACAGCAGTATTTATATAAAAGAGAAGGGAGGAGAAAAGTGAAAGGATCCTCAGTGAAATATTTAAAAACTTCACAGAAGAGACCAAAAAGGGGTTCACAGGGGGGCACAGACAAGCAGACCAAATTTGGATGCTAATACATTGAATTTAAAGTTTATGAAAAAGGTGTATTTGAGGTGTCATATACAGTCTCTATTTTCTTTCTATTATGTATAGAAGCATTCCTGCTTGTGGAATATTTTCTAGTTAATAAAAAAAATAATTTTTGAACATTAGCAGAGAGGACAATTTTTTTTTTCCTATTTGCTAATAATATGGTTTACTTAGAAATCCTACAGAATGAGTAAAAAAATTAATATATTTTCATTAAATTAGCAAGATATAAAATAAATCGACAAAAATCATCAGCATTTCTGTATAATGCTAAACAAAAGACAGGAAATGAGAGAAAGAGAAATTCTTTCAAAACACTACAAAACATATAAAATATATGAGTTAAACTACAAAGATACATTCAGGACTTATATAAATAAAATTACAAAATGCTTAAATTTCCTGCTTCCATGTAGGTGCTAATGTTTATTAGAACCCATGCAATATAATTGATTAATAGGTAGCTTTTAAAGAAATACCCTTGGCTTTCTATTAAGGCTGATTAACATAAAGTGGATGGATGAGGGGACATGATAATCATTTACTGTGACAGAGCAGGAAATAAAGAAGAGACATAGAAATCCAGCTAGTTACCTCGAAGGACAGATGACTTTTAAAAAGTGAACAAAAATGCCGAGGATGACAAAAAGATCCTTTCTACCCATTCATTTTATTGGAGCACTAGAATTTAAAGAAAACATGGAAATTTCCATTTCTGGGGAAATTTTCCTTTGCTGGCTGAAAATAAGAAAGATCATTTTTTCATCTGGAGACAAGAAATGCTGAAAATAGCCCCAAGCAATATATTGGAACTTAGTACTCATTGACCAGTGAACAGAGGGATGAAAGGTTGTTCTGGCAAGTGCTATGAATTTAGCAAGTAAAGATATGAGTTCCTGAAGAAATTTGCTTTCAAATTCAGATAAACAAGTTTTGGTTGCTTTTCTTTTTTCCTTCTTCCTCTTTAGATTCTTCTCTTTTCCTTTTTTCTTCTTTATTACACCTAGCTTCTTTTTTCTCTTCCTTTCCATGATCTTATTTCCGTTTCTCTCATTTGTACAGAAGGACTATAAACATCATAAACCAGGAGGCAGAATCAAATCATTTCAGATTTGAACAGGACTTCAGAAGTCATCTAATCTAACCCATTCCTGGAAATGAATTCTACTACAGTTTATTTTTCTAATAGTCAACCAGCATTTATTTGAAGACTTCCAAGGAGCGGGTAAAATGCCACTTCTTGAACCAGATATTTTGACTTTTGAATATCTCTAATTGGTATTTTCCAGTTATTAGCCTAAATTTATCTTTGTAATATTCACCCACTTTATTGATTCTGCCAGAGGAAGTCTAACAGGATAAATTTAATTCCTCGTACATGTGTTAGCCCTTAAAATACTAGAATAGAGTTATTACATACTCCTTAGCCCTAAGTCTTCCTTTCTTCAAGCTAAAATCCCCCAATTCCTTGACCTAATTCTCATGTGGAATGGACTTAAAGTCCTTCATTTTCCTGGTTGATCTATTCTTGATTCTTCACACACTATAATTTATTCAGTCATTCCTTAATCCATGGCAACCACTTTGTTTTCACTTCTTTGCTGCAATAAA
The DNA here is from genome assembly GCF_003287225.1 of Phascolarctos cinereus. Classification (NCBI taxonomy): domain Eukaryota; kingdom Metazoa; phylum Chordata; class Mammalia; order Diprotodontia; family Phascolarctidae; genus Phascolarctos; species Phascolarctos cinereus. The sequence continues at coordinate 347,415,512 of NW_027555847.1, read as the reverse complement.
AGGTGCTGCTATAGATGTTTGTACCTATAGGCCCTATACCTCTTTCTTTTATTTCCTTAGTATATATGCCTAATAGTTCTACCATTAGGTTAAAGAGTGTACCTTTCAGTAATTTTATAGACATAGTTCCAAACTGCTTTCTAAAATCATTAGACCAATTCCCATCATTGCCAATAGTATGCCAGTCTGCCAAAAGGAACTCAAAGGAAATGGCTCCCAGACCTGAAAACAATACTTTAGATGTGGTCTGACAAGACGAGAGAAGCAAGATCACCACTCCCTATTCCTGGAAGCTATGTCTCTCAATGTAGCCAATGATTATATTAGCAGTTTTGGCTGTCACATTATACTGCCGATTTCTAATGAGCTTGTAGTCCGCTAAATCCCTAGCCTAGTTCTTTTTCAAACAACTGCCTAATAATGAATCCTCCATCTTGTACTTCTGAAGTAGATTTTTTTGAACCCAAGCATAGTACTTTACATTTATCCCTAGTAAATTTCTTTTTATTTGATTCAGTCCAATGTTGTAGTTAGTCAAAATCTTTTTGGATGCTAAGTATTATCTAGTATACTAGCTATCCTCTTCTCTTTGTGTTAACTGCGAATCTGAAAAAAGAATCCTATGCATCTGTCCAAGTTTATTTTTATGAAAATAAATTGTATTCTTTCAGTGGTATGACTAATAGAAAGAATTCTAGTAAGTAGCTAACATGGATGTTAGAGTATACTCTGCTACTGCTAATCAGCTATGGCACCCTGAGCAAGTCTTTGAAACTTTGTTTCCATATGTATGAAATGAGAATAATATCTAACCTTCTTATCTTACCTCTAGTGGTACATGGGTACCCTAGAGAAATGAACAACTTGATGAAGGCCACCAAGGCATTGTGTATGGTAGAGAGATTATCTGATTTATGAAAACAAACGAACCACGAATTAGAATTGCACAGGATAAGAACATTTGGAAAGGTTGCATCACTTACATGGAGGGTGCAGACATATGATGAGAATCCCATCACCAAAACATTGGCTACCAGACCATAGCAACTCCTAAAGTCTGTCTATTAAGGTATAGAATGGTTTAATCTGTGTTAGGGGAGAGTGTGTCCATACAAATAAAAATTTGGGTCCTGGAGGTATTGAGGTAAGTAAGAAAAAAATAAATAGCAAAACTCATTGGAAACAGTTCAATATAAAGAGATAATGACATCTAATTTGGGAACCTAAAGGATAATCTTGTCATAACTATGCATGAGAATATGAGAACGTAATACCCTGCAAATTGTAGCTTGATTTACTTCCTGGGTTTCATTACTTTGTCTTGCATCTTGATGCAGATAAGTTGGATCGTTCTTTCCTAGAAGCTTTCCCTATGATGAAGGAACAGATCTGTTTCATGGTGTTGACTAGATTCAGGGTTGAACTCATGATAATGGACTGTCACCAGCAATTACCTTCAAGCCTTTTAGATGAGTGACAGATTGAACCAGTGGACATTTAGACTGACCAGTATTAATAATCATCATCATTTTCTGGAGATATTACATGTATTTTATGAGATCATAAAATTCACTTAGAGTTGTAAGGGACCTTAGAGATCATCTAGCCCAACTCCCAAGGAAGCTGAGTCCCAGAGGGCTAAGGAATAAGACTTACCGAAAGTCACACACGTAAGGAAATAGAAGATCCTAGATATAAACCCAGGTCCTTTGACTATAAACTAAGTTCTCTTTCCAGTGAAACAAACAATGCTTAGAAATTATCACAATATATAATTTTTATCAATTTATTTGTGTAATTATATGTGTATATCAATATCATTATTGATATCAATTTAGATATTTGTCAACAAACATCTACCTATGTTGCTTAATGATCAAATGAAATAATGATGACAAACAAAACACTTTCCTCATAACAACACTGTGAGGTATTTAGTAAAAGTTATATTACTCCTCCTTCCTATTTAATAAATGAGGACAGCGAGACAGAGAAAATTTGTGTCTTGTTAAGGTTTTCAAAGTTAAGTGTTAGAACTTTCCAGCATGAAACAGTGACTCTCCATTACATCTTGCCAAATAATAGATGAGAAAGTACTTTGAAAGATATAAAGAAAGATATAAATTTATTTAAAATAATAATTATATTTTACATTTTTTCACTTGGCAAGTGAATCCTGGGAATTTCACTGAGAATCCTGCAGGACAAAATGGAGAGCTTGCCTTGTCACATTTTAATAAAGACTTCAGGAAGCCCTGTCTATACAGGACAGGAGATATTCTTCCATATTGATTACTGGGGCCTTGGAAGTTGGTGGCTCTTAAGCCTCATAATTTCATTCTTGTGTGTTAAGGGAGAGATGTAGGAAAGCAATAAGAGAACAAGAACCTGGGGTGGCAAGAAAAAAACTTAATTAAATGGCACCACTTATTCTCATCAAATTCTAAGAAGCAAAGCTTTTACATTAAATTTAGGCAGAGTTTAGATAAATTCATGAATTAGAGACCTATAATATATAACTACAGGAAACAAGGGATGCACAGGGAGGTAGACACTAACCTTTAGAAATTGATGTTTTAGAAGGCAAAACATGACCTTCCACACAGTATGCCTTGGGTCATTGTCCCACTGAGAGTTGTGGTGTCTGTTTCACCTTTGCCAGTTTAACATTTCACATTTGTCTCTATGTCCCACAATAGCTTTTAAAGGGCTTGATTGATTTTGTATGAACTCTAAACAGTACTTAAGAGTATCATGACACTTTGATTTATTGGCTCAGTGTGCCATTTTGAAACCAAATGTTACCCAATAAAAGTTTTAAGCTTTAAAAACTTTTATTGGATTTAATATGTGATATGAAGATGGAGATTGCAAGCATATTTTTATGTACTACTAAACTTGCTTAGTAATTTATTTACATTTAAATTATTAAATTATGAATGAATAAAACATAATAACAATTTTCCAGACAGTTTCTCCATTTCCCAATCAGTTTTTTTGTCTATTTGTCATTCTCATTTACTTTTCCTCACTGGGCTGAATTTAACAAGACAAAATTCAGTAGGGATAAATCTAATGTTTTACATTTAGATGAAAAAAAAACTTTTAGAGTGTAAGATAGTGGGGGCACTTTGTCAGAAAAAAGATCTGGGTATTTTAATGGGCTAAAAGCTCATTATGAGTGAACATGTGCAAAAAAATGTGCAGAAAAAAAGATGTACAGAAAAAAAAGCAAAGTGATCCTGGGCTGAATTAGAAGAGGCATAGTTTTCTTTTTTTTTTCTTTTCTAAATTTTAATTTCAGTTTTAGATTCTGTCTCTTCCTTCACTCTCTTCCCTACCTGCTGAGAAGGCAAGAAATGTGATAGCTTTATACATATGAAGTCATGCAAAACATATTTCCACTTTAGCTGTGTTCTGATAAAAAAGTAAGGAAAATAGAGAATGGGAATCTAAGAATCCGTAAGTTTTCTTCTGGAGGTAGATAACATTTTTCACCATGAGTCCTTTGAAATTGTGGTATATCATTGTACTGGTCAGAGTTACTAAGTCTTCTGTAGTTGCTTATCTTTACGATATCGCTATTGCTATGTACATTGTTCTTCTAGCTCTGCCTACTTCAATTTGTATCAGTTCATATAAGTTTTCCCAGGTTTTTCTGAAACCATCTCCATCAGCATTTCTTTCTTTTTTTTGTAGGTTTTCTCTTTTACTTTATTTTTAATTTATGAAATAACACAAACATTTCCAAAATGTAGAGCATAAAAGATGATTGTACATGAAACTACAAATCCATCGTACACAACTTTCAATTCCTTTGAAATATTAAATAAAATTATCATGTAACTTTATTTTCCCCTCCCCCTCCCATATGGCTATCATTAGCCACAAATATGTATGTATATTAAATATACATTATATAACAAATATTACACACACACACATATGTAAAATTGTTCTATACATAACTTCTATTTATCAGTTCTTTCTCTGTATGCAGATAGTGTCTTCCTTCATAGGTTCTTTGTAGTTAGTTTGGGTATTTGTAATAGTCAAAATAGTTGCTCAAAGTTGTTTTAAAAATAATATTGCTGGTACTGTAAACAACATTCTCTTGGTTCTGCTCATTTTGCTCTTTCATTATTCAATGCAAGTCTATCCAACACAACAGTATTCTATCACATTTAAATAGCAAAACTTGTTCAATCATTCCCAAATTGATGGGCATCCCTTCATTTTCTAGTTCTGTCATCATGAGAACTGCTATAAATATTTTAGTACATATGGAACTTTTTCCATTTTCTTTTATCTTTTTTTGGGGGTACAGACCTAGCATAATATATCTGAATCAAGTGGTGTACAAAGTTTTATGGCCCTCTGGACATAGTTTCAAATTGTTCTCTGGGATGGTTGGACTAGTTCAAAGCTCTACCAATAGTGCATTAGTGAACCTATTATTCCACATCCCCTCCAGAATTTGTCATTTCTCTTTTCTGTCATGTTAGCCAATCTGATAGGTGTGATAGCTGATAAGGTACCTGAGAGGTGTTTTAATTTACTTTTCTCTGATTATTAGTGATTTAAAGCATTTTAAATGATTATATAGCTTTGGTTTCTTCCTCTGAAAACTGCCTAGTCATATCTTTGCCCATCTATCAATTGGGGATTGGCTCTATATTTTTTGTATTTGGCTCATTTCCCAATATATTTGAGAAATGATAACTTTATCAGAGAAACTTGATGCAAACATTTTTTCTCTCTCCAAATTTTGACTTAATGGGTTTTATTTGTTCAAAAACTTTTTTATTTTATGTGATCAAAATTATCCATTTTACTTTCCTGAACTTCTCTATCTTTTCTTTAGTTATGAACTCTTCCCCTATCCATAGATCTCATAAGCAGTTTTTTTCCATGTTCCTCTAATTTTCTTATGATATAATTTTCATTTCTTTTTCTGTTTTAAATATTTCATTTCCCCCCAATTACATGTGAAGACAATTTTATTGTTTTGCTGAGAATAGCTAAGTCATTCACACTTCATTGTACAATATTGCTGTTATTGTGCACAATGTTTTCCTGGTTCTGTTCACTTCATGTTGTATCAGTTCATATAAGCCTTTCTAGTTTTTTTTTCTGAAATTATCCTGCTTATCATTTCCTATAACACAATAATTGCAATCATTACAATCACATACCACAATTTGTTCAGCCATTCCTAAATTGATGCGCATCCTTTCAATTTTCAATTCTTCACCACCACAAAAAGAGCTACTATAAATATTTTTCTACGAATGGGTTCTTTCCACCCCTTAAAAAAAATCTCTTTGGGATATAGACCTAGTAGTGGTATTGCTGTGTCAAAGGATACAGAAAACTTTATAGCCCTTTGGACATAGTACCAAATTGTTCTCCAAAATGGTTAGATCAATTCACAAGTCCACCAACAGTACAATAGTGTCCCAGTTTTCCCACATCGCCTCCAACATTTATTATTTTCTATTTTTGTCATATTAGCCAAATTTATGGGTGTGAAATGGTACCTCAGAGTTGTTTTCATTTTCATTTCTCTAATCAGTAGTGATTTAGAACATTTTTTTTCATGACTATAGACAGCTTTGATTTCTTTGTCTGAAAACTGTCCATTCATATGCTTTCACCATTTATCAATTGTGGAATGACTTGTAGTCTGAGAAGTTTGACTCAGTTCTCTATGTATGTGAGAAATGAGACCTTTATCAGAGATACTTGCTGTAGAATCCCCCCCCCCCCATTTTCTGTGTCCCTTTTAATTTTGGTTCCATTGTTTTTTGTGTGTGTGTGTGTGCAAACTCTCTCTAACTCCGTATAATAAAATGATCCATTTTACGTTTTGTAATGGTCTCTATAACTTTCTTCATCCCAAATTCTTCCCTTTTCCATAGATCTGACAGGTAAACTATTCCTTGCTCTTCTAATTTGCTTATGGTATCACCCTTTATGTCTAAATCATGTACCCATTTTAACCTTATCTTAGCACAGAGTGTGAGATGTTGGTCTCTACCTAGTTTCTGTCATATTATTTTCCAGTTTTTCCAACAGTTTTTATCAAACAATGAGTTTTTGTCACAAAAGCTTGGATCTTTGGGTTTATCAAATATTAAATTACTATGGTTGTTTACTACAATGCATTCTGTACCTGTATCTAATCTTCTCTACTGAGTCACCACTCTCTTAGCCAGTACCAGATTGTTACAGTTTGAGATCTGGTTTGGCTAGGCCACCTTCCTTCACATTCTTTTTTTAAAATCACTTCCTTTGACATTCTTAACCTTTTGTTCTTCTAGTTTTTCTAGCTCTAGAAAATAATTTTTGGTAGTTGGATTAGTGTGTCACTGAATAAATAGATTGATTTCGGTAGAATTTTTTTTTAATATTAGCTCAGCCTACCCATGAGCAATTAATATTTTCCAATTGTATAGATTTGACTTTATTTATAGGAATATTTTGTAATTATGTTCATATAGTTCCTGGGTTTATGTATGTTCATATAGTTCCTGGGTTTATGTTGGCAGTAGACTCTTAAGTGTTTTATATTGTCTATTGTTATTTCAAATGGAATTTCTCTTTCTATTTCTTGCTGCTGAACTTTCTTGGTAATACACAGAAATGCTGAGGATTTATGTGGGTTTGTTTTGTATTCTGAAACTTTGCTAAAGTTGTTAATAATTTCAAGTAGTTTTTTTAGGTGATTCTTTAAGGGTACTATAATATCATCTGCAAGGAGTGAAAATTTTGTTTCCTTATTGCCTATTTTAATTCCTTCAATTTTTTTTGTCATTGCTATCGTTAGCATTTCTAGTACAATATTGAAAAACAGTGGTCATAATGGGCATCCTTGCTTCATTCCTGATTTTGTTGGGAAGGCTTTTAGCTTATCCCTATTGCAGATAATACTTGCTGATGGTTTTAGATAGGTATCACCTATCATTTTATGGATAGCTTCCTTTGTTCTTATGCTTTCTAGTGTTTTTAATGGGAATTGGTATTGATTTTTTTCAAAGGCCTTTTCTTCATCTATTGAGACAACTATGATTTCTGTTTGTTTTGTTATTGATATGGTCAATTATGCTAATAGTTTCCCTAATATCGAATCAGCCCTGCATACCCGATATAAATCTTACCTGCTCATAACATATGAGCTTTGTGCTATATTGCTGTAATCTTCTTGCTAGTATTTTATTAAAAATTATTTTTGCATCAACATTCATTAGGGAAATTGGTCTATGGTTTTCTTTCCCTGTTTTCACTCTTCCTGGTTTATGTATCAGCACCTTATTTGTGTCATAGAAGGAATTTATCAGGACTCTGCTTATTTTTCCAAATAGTTTATATAATATTGGGCTTCATCTTTAATTGTTTGACAGAATTTGCTTGTGAATTCATCGGGGCCTGGTTTTTTTTTTCTTAGGGAGTTCATTGATGGGTTGTTCAATTTCTTTTTCTAAGATATGAGTATTTGAGTGTCTATTTCCTCTTTTGTTAATATGGTCCATTTATGTTTTTTTAAAAATATTCAACCATTTCACTTAGATTGCCAGATTTATTGGCATTTAATTGGGCAAAATAACTTCTAATAATTGTTTTCCTTTCGTCTCCATTAGGTAGTGAATTCATCCATCTCATTTTTTGACACTGAAAGGTTTTCACCTTTACTTTTTGAAATCAAATTAACAAAAAAAAGAAAGAAAAAAGAAGTATACACAATAACTTTGTTGTACATTTTAAAGGAATAATAGAAAGTTGTACATAATGGATTTGCAGTTTCTTGTGTAAGCATCTTTTTAAAAAATTATACTATGTTATGGAAATGCTTGTTTTATTCCATAAATTAAAAATAAAATAAATTAAAAATAAATCAAATTAACAAATACTTTACTTATTTTATTTTTTCCCCATGAAACCAGGTTCTAGTTTTGTTTAGTAGTTCAATAGTATTTTTTACTGTCCATTTTATTAGTCTCACCTTTGATTTTCAGGATTTTTAATTTGGTGTTTAATTGGTGATTTGTAATTTGTTCTTTCTCTAGTTTCTTTCAGTTACACGTCCAATTCATGATCTGCTATTTCCGTATTTTATTGATGTAATCACTTAGAGAAATGAAATTTCCCCAAAATAATGCCCTGGCTGCATCCCATAAATTTTAGTGTATTATTGTTGTAATTTCTTTAAAGAAATTATTTTTTCTATGATTTATTCTGACCCACTAATTCTTTAGCCTTATATTATTTAGTTTCTAATTACTTTTAAATCTAAATTTATTTTACCATTTATGATCTATAATATTCCTGGGAGTTTTTATTTTGAGATCTCTTTCAGGAAGTGATTGATAGATTCTTTCCATTTCTATTTTACTATGTGGTTCTAGAATATCAGTGCAATTTTCCTTGGTAATTTCTTGAAAGATGATGTCTAGGCTCTTTTTTTTTTTTGATCATGACTTTTAGGTAGTCTGATTAATTTTAAAGTTATCTCTCCTGGATCTATTTTCCAAGTCAATTGTTTTTCCAATGAGATATTTCACATTTTCTTCTATTTTTTCATTCTTTTGATTTTGTTTGATTGTTTCTTGATGTCTCATAAAGTTATTAGCTTCCAGTTGCCCAATTCTAATTTTTAAGGAATTATTTTCTTCGGTGAGCTTTTGTATTTGGCCAATTCTACTTTTTAAGGAGTTCTTTTCTACAGTGGATTTTTATATAGCCTTTTCCATTTGGCCAATTCTTCTTTTCAAGGTATTCTTCTCTTTATCATTTTTTTTGTTTGTTTGTTTCTCTTTTACCACTTTGCTTATTCTGTTATTTTAAGATGCTATTTTCTGTGGTATTTTTTTTTTTAGTTCCTCCTTTACCAACCTGTTGACTTTTTATAATGTTCTTGCATCACTCTCATTTCTTTTCCCAATTTTTCCCCTACCTCTCTTACTTGATTTTTTTTTTTTGGTGAGGCAATTTGGCTTAAGTGACTTGCCCAGTGTCACACACAGTTAGTGAGTGTTATGTATCTGAGCCAGATTTAAACTCAGGTCCTCCTGACTTCAGGGCTGGTGCTCTATCTACTGCGCCACCTCACTCCTCTTACTTGATTTTTAAAATCCCTTTTGAGCTCTCCCATGGCCTCAGACCAATTCAAATTTTCCTTTGAGGCTTTGGATGTAGCAGTTTTGAATTTGTTGCCTTTTTCTGAGTTTATGTTTTGATCTTCCTTGTCACTGTAATAAATTTCTATAGTCAGAATCAATTTTTTTGCTGTTTGCTCATTTTCAGGCTGATTTTTAACTCTATGCTAAAGTGGGGCTCTGCTTCTGTACTGGAGGGGGTAAGCCCCAAGCTTCAGGTTTTTTCTATGCACCTGTTTTCAGAGTAAATCCTGGGGATCTATAAGTTTTTGGTTTTTCCAAGGTGGTATGATCTAGGGTGAAGTGTGTTTACTAATCTCCTGTACTGTGCTCTGGTCTGTGAGTAACCACAAGCATTCTCTTTCACTCTGGAACTGTGATCAAGGTTCCCACTCCCCTGTGGTCACAAGCTCTGGTGTGCTAGTCCTTTCCTTGCCCTGGAACTGAGACCCAGGTCTGTGACCCAGATTCACATATAAGCAGTGCAACAGAGTCCTGTCCCCAGTGCTAGAAAAGGGACCCTTATAGTTGCCTTCTGAATAGTTGTCTGACCCCCTTACCATCTGTGGGCTGTGAGGTTCAGAAACTGCCACTGCCAGCACTGATTCAGTCACTCCCAAGGCCTACTGTTAGTTTGCTGGGGCATGGCCTGTGTTAGACTATGCTCCATTCTCATCCTGGTCTATCTGAACTTTTCTGCTGACTTTCTAAGTTGTCTTGGGCTAGAAAATTGTTTCACCCCTTCCTTTTGTGAGTTCTGCTGCTCCAGAATTTGTTTTGAGGCATAATTAAAGTTCTTTGGAGGGGTTTTGGGGAGAGCTTGGGTAATTCCCTTCCTTTTCTCTGCCATCTTGGTTCTGATCTCCCACTGCTTTCTTAAAACAAAATACATAATAACAAATACTAATTGCCTATTATATGATGAGCATTTTGCTGGATGCTTAGGGAGAAATTAAGTTTAGATGTCATTTCCCTTATAATCAAAGAGTTTCCAGTCTAGTCAGAGGATAAGTATTTTAGAGATTACAAAATAAAGTGTCGTATGAGACCTGGTGGAAGGTTATACTTGTTGTAATACCAGAGTAGGTGGTGTAAAGAAGGAGATATTTTGAGTTAAGCTTTCAATTACAAGAATTCAAAAGACAAAGGCAGAGGGAGGATTTTAGGGGCATAAAGACAGATGTGAGCAAAGGCATAGGGGCAAGGAAAAACAGGGGATATTTGAATGTAAGAGAAGTCCAGTGTTCCTGGAGTGTGTGTAGGACAGTAATATGAGATAACAAGCAAAAGAGCTTAAAATTTACTAAGTAGGCAGTAGGAAGCCACTAAAGGTCTATGAGCAAAGTAGTAACATGACCAGATCTATGTTTCAGAAAGATGAATTTGGAAATAATATGAAGGTTGGATTGGAAGAGTCAGTGGAGGTAGAAATATCTTATAAGAAGATTTTACTGAAATGGTTCAGATGGAAACTGAGAGGAAGCACTATTGTGGAGAATGGACAGCACTTAGGTGGCTGGTTCTGTCATAATATTTACACTGTGTCTCTTTCCACATTGGTTGATGTGAGACATGCAGTAATATTCATTACTTGATCTTGTTTACAAATAGGAATACTTTCAAAGACCTTAAATAAGGCATCATTGTTCACCTAAGTGCATACCAATTCATAACACTCTGCATCATCTTGAATTTTCTTTAAAACTGGAATATTGCCAATTGATATGCTTTTTTATATGCTTGCACACAATGTACTACAGCCATTAGGACTGCTAGTAGGCTCATGTGATTTTCTCTTTTCATTTGAAATAGCATACATTCTTCATTTAAAGAATTTGCACTATGTTTTTGTATTTTTTCCCTAAATGCCAAGAGAGGTTTGCCCTTTTAAAAAATTTTATTAAGATTTCATTCCTTGCTTATTTCACAAAATTAAACTGGAATAATTTTTCAATTGGAGTTTTCAAATATGTTGAAAATTATTATCTTCTTTACCCCTCTCACCTCATCTACTTCATTACATCATAAATGAAGAATAGGATTGTGTTATATTGAGATGCCATCCCATATTTCAGAACATTTAATAATAACAGAAATTACTTGAATGGTTATTTTCTCAGAATACAGAACCAACGATAAGTAACATCTAAATTCTCTGTAGTAGGGAGAGATTTAATGACCACTGGCAAGAATTAAAGAACAATCCAAAGACATGTCTAATTTATGTGGTTTACTAGTGTTTTTCTAATCATTTATAAATTATTTTTAAATGGGGTGTTCTATGGCAAGAGTCCACAGTTCAAAGCCAACTTTTGAGTTGTACAACTTTTTATACTGATAGCCTTTATAAAAATAAACAAAGCTTGTTTATATAGATAAATGAAGCATCTAGGTAACCAGATTCCTATTTTCCAGTCAACTCAAAAATAACCCTTTTGTTGCCAGAACTAGATGGAGAAATACACACACACACACACACACACACACACACACACACACACACGCAAGTCTTGGCATGTATTCCATCTTTCAAGCCCTCTATCTCTCTCCATCCCAAACTTTGAGAAAGGATATCACTGCGAATTGACAGTCATTGAGGAAACTTCCTTTCAGCCACCTTCCCAACACTCTTATGGTCTGGGGCAGGCTGAAATTCTTAGCTAGGGGAGGTTGTGCCAGTACCTGTTCCTACACTATTTTAATGATTGTTCTAATGTGGGGTGATGCCAGAAAAAGGGATCACATAATAAGAAGCAGCCCAGCATTTACAGTCTGACAGCCACAGCTGAGTACTGAGTAAAAGAAAATATATATAGTAAAGAAGGATCAGGAGATTTATCCAAAGTTCTGACCAATGGCTACTGCCACAGTTGCCTATACAAGCTCATGTGGGCATATGGACACCTATGGATACACAGGCATATATGTAAAATTGATTTGTCTGAGAAGTCCTTTATCTCATTATTTAAAATATTTTTCTAATATTGTTTGGTACTATTTAAAATTTATAATATTCTTTAATTTTTGTCAAATGCACATGACATTATGAGAGGAATGAAAATTAGATTTGGGTTTGGGTTTCTGAGAGAACCCTCATGAGAACATTGTATAGTGGGTAGAATACTGGACTTGAAGCAAAGAAGACTGGGTTCATATCTTAGCTCAGTTAGTAACAAGCTATGTGCTCTTGGGGAAGATACTTAAATTCTCTGGACCTCAACTTCCTCATATGTTAAAAAAAAAGATGACAAAAAAGACATGTGCGAGAAGGGAATGGTCTCTAAAACACTGTTAATTATATGCAACATTTGACCACTATGGTGTGGCCATGAATACTCAGAAATTTCTGGGCAGCAGCTGTATCTTTAAATCCATGATTTATCAAAAGCCAGATGGGAATCTAGTTGTTCTTGATGACAGTGAATTGTTTTTCTGTTTCATTTACAGTATCTTATTCCACTAGGAACTTACCAGTCTTTGGTCTGAGGGGTCCAAATAATAGTGAGAATGGGTAAGAATGAGCAGAAAGATAATTAGAACCGGAATGGTGAAATGTAGTCATGGATATAGTTCTCAAGCTAATTTTGAAAGTATAGAAATTACATCCCTTTAGATTTATTCTTTCATATGAGGGATATGGGACTACCATCTACCCAGTAGGAGATTGCCATCTTCCAGGTACAGGACTGGACATACATGGATTTCTCTTTGAATAGAGCAAGACAGAAATCCACTTGTAGTTTAACAGGGTTTGTAGGTTCACAGGGCAGTGTTGCACAGGAGCTGAAGTCTGAGCAAGGCTATTGTTTTAGTTTTTGACAGTTGGCATTTTGGAGGAGTGAACAAGTGGGACACCTTTTCTGAGGTAAAAGTTACCCTTTATTAAACCCAAGTGCTACAATAAATGGCTTCTTGTGGATTTTGCCAAGCCCCTGGCTAAAAACCAAAACAAAACAAAACAGCCCGACAGTTCAAAACAAGGTTGAGAAAGTAATCCTGACCAGGATGTCCTATTTAGTTGGTTTGACTGTTCTGATTGAAACCTTCTGTGAAGCAACAGCCTTTGCGTGATAGGCCCAGACACAAATTAAGACGACGACAGTATGTTGACCTACTAAACAGAAAGCACCACAGCTCCATAACTACAAACAGACACAGTTACTTCACTGCTTAGTTAAAAACTTCCCCCCAAAATTTTTGAAGCCCTAGCTTCTTCTGGTCATATGTAAATCCCTTCATGGAAAGTTACAGAATACCAGTAAATCCCACCTGTGAATGATTGTATCATTTAACCCCGAGGTTAGTTCCTCTCATGCTCATTTCGTGAACAGGCATTCCCTGGCTTCCCCTCCCCCCTCTCCCCCCTCTCTTTTCCATTTTAGTGGCTGATTTGTATAAGGCAGGCTCAAGGCTCCGAGCCTGAAACCACAGCTTTCCTAAACAGTCAAGATTTGCAGTGATACAGTGTGAAGGTGACAGGGTTAATAGGTTAACCTCATAACTCTGAAAAACCTATAGTCTCTCCTAAGGATGCTGTTTTTGGATATGATAACCTGGGAATTCTTTGAATGTACTTTCTCATGTGACTTATGCGTAATCATGGCTGTGATCAGAATAGCCATAGATCTGTTTCTGCTGTGGATATGGTAGAAGGGACCAAAACATTTCCTTGGTCTCTACATAAGACATTTTAAGTGAGTTGCTGGGTATAAGGACACTCCGGCACTCTGAGGGTCACATGTTTTGGCAACTGACTCAAGAAAAATTGGACACAATGTTTTTTTCATTATCCTCATGTATTTTTTTAAACCATAGTTTTATACAAAACTATAATCTGTCTACTTGTGGTACAGAATTTACAACAGAAAGGTTGTATGTTAAATGGTTGACTTTTCAAGCAACCCAAACACCTGGTTAGCATAAATCTTTTAATGGCAGTTCTAGTCTCTTAACTCCTTTGTTACCAGAACTTTTGAAAATTCAGTTGCTAAAGAATAGTAGAGAGGCTATATTTTTAAATGCATTCATACAAACATATGTGCACACACATGTGAGGCATGCACATACACTAAACATTGAATAGTCATATGAATTAGGAAGTCCTATTTCCATTAGTTATAAATGTGCAATTTATAAGGAATAAGATAAATTTTTTTCACCCGATTTCAAGTATTAAACATATCGTCAAATAGTCTATTCAGTTTATGGCTTCTTTTTTCCCATTTCTGAATTCCAAATGCAAGTGTTTTAATGATTTCCATATTGAAAATATTTCTTGGTTGGAGGGAAATAAGTCTTTTCCCATAAAAGAGTGTAAAAATATGGATATGGCATCCCCAGGAAGAAATATACCATGAAAAATCAGAGTGAAAGAAAGAACTATTTATCTTTTACATTTGGTTAATCTGTAACTGAATACAAGCAGTATAGATCTATGTTAGGGTATGAATGCAAATTTTATATAATGTTAGTATGTAAAATACATTTATGTAAATACCCCTTTTTATGATTTCATTAATGAGATAGTATCACATATTTCCATTTCCTGTTCTATGCCTTAATTACTCTGAGGCTTTAAGCAAGTCACTTTTTTTCTGTAGGACTCAGTTTTCTCATCTGCAAAATGAACTGCTTGAACTAGATCACTTCAAAAGTCCTTGTCCAACTCCAAATCTATTGACTCTGTCTCTGACTATGACCACCTTGAGACTCAGTGTATCTACATCTGTGAAATCAGGTTAATAACAGAACTATTAATTTCAAATGATTATTGTGAGGTTCAAATGAAAATAATATATACACATATTCATTCTTGTGTATTTGTATATAACACATGAGTGCTTTCTAACAGGAAAGCACTTTACACTTATTACTCTTCAAATCATGATAATAGCTATCTATCTATACACATATACTATTATATATAATATATAGCATAATACATGTATATATGTGTGTATATGTGTATGTATATATATATATATATATATATATATATATATACACACACACACACACAGTAGAGGTTGATGCTTGTGCTTTTAATAACCAGAAATTAATACATGTGAATATATGCCATAAAGACCAGTTTTATGATGTTCCCACAATATGACCCAAGAAACAGTCAGGTTTGCCTGTTGTTAGTGAAGAAATGGATTAGATAACAGTAAATTTAAGCAGACCTCAAATGTAAATATAAAACTTATAGCAGCCCCTTGTCTTTCTGCCACATATAAGAAGGTAGGGTGACTGAGCTATACCATCAGAGATGTACCATCTGAAGCCCAAATTCCCAAGAATGGCATTAGTCTCTGTCGGAGGTTGTCTATAGCTATCTTATAAAAGCATAAATCGCTTAAGCTTCTGAGCTTAATATGAGCCTTATGATGCAAAACTGATAGGGTTTGTTGGAGGGAGAGCAAGAATACTAGATAAATACTCTACATGGGAAATCTGGTTACTTACATGATATCCCTGAGTTTGTGTGTGTGTGGTGGGGGTGGGGTATGTAGAGAGTCTCATGGAATCGATTGTAATTTAACTTTCTTGGGGTCTTAGGGACACAATGCAACAAGGAGCTGGACAGTGATGACTCTGGGTTATAAGGTACACAAGAGTTGTAACCTTGACAGTCTCCTTTGGGCCCCTATCTATTTTCTTAGGTGTGTCAGTGTCCTGGGATGCCAGTAGCCAGAAGTCTTAGGATCCTGACAAGGGACTACCTTATAGCTGAGCAACATTCTTCACACTGCTGCCCAACAAATCTTCCTATTGTACTATGAAGATCAAATCCTTCTCTTTAAAAACTTGTCTTCTTCCCTACTGAGTTACTATTCCTGTCATCCAAAGATCTCCATAAGATAACTTCAAACTACTTTCAAAACTTATAATATTTGTCTTGTAATATAATGTCTTATAATATTTACATTGACATAGACTATATTCCAGACAAACTAGGAAGGAATCATGGTATGGTGAAAAAGTCAGAAAGAGTCCTAGTCCTGCTTCTTACTAATTGTGGGTCTCAGTTTGCATATTTATAAAATTAGGATTTTAGACTAGATGCTTGATCTTGAGTGGAAAATGTGCTAAATTTGGAATCAGAAGTTCTGGATTTGAAATCCTGTGTCTGTCATGTATTGTCTGTGTAATATCGGAAAAGTAAATTAACTTCTGTAGGGATAATTTTCCTTATCTATAAAATGAGGGAGTTGCAATAGATGACCATGAACATTCTATTTCTAAATCTATAATATCTTAAAATTAATTCTGTAAACCATTTTCCACCTGCTATTCCCACTCTATCCTAATCTTTGTTCATGCCTTCACCAGGATGAAATCTACTTCTCCCTCCAAATCTATTGAAGTGTCTCACTTTTTTCAAGGTTCAACTCAAGTACAACCTCTTACATGAAACTTTCTCTAATCTTCCCCCTACTCCAACTAAAAGTGATCTCCCCTACCTCAAATTTCTTCAAACAATTTACCTGGACCTTGTAAAACACTTTTCACATAAATACTTATCATGTTATGCTTTGTATGCCTAGCCGTTTGTGTACTTACCAACCTTCCCTATAAAATTGTAAGTTCCTTATATTCCTATTAAATTGTAAGCTCCTTTTCCTCAGCTCTGCATGATAGCTTCTATTAAGGCATAAAAATCTCACAACAAAATGCAGAAAAGTAGAAATATCAAATGCATTATTTTCAGACCACATTGTGATGAAAGTGTATTCAATAAAGGGTCATGGAAACATAGATTAAAATTTATTGGAAACTAAATAATCTAATCCTAAAGAATGAGTGGGTCAAAGAACAAATAATAGAACCTTTCAATAATTTCATTAGAGAATGCCAACAATGAGACAAAGCAAAATTTAGCATTGCATCCAAAGTACCACTTAGGGGGAAATTTGCATCTCTAAATGCTTACGTGAAAAAAAAATTGAGAAAAAGCTGATCAGTGAATTGGTGATGCAACTGAAAAAATCTGGAAGAAGAACAAATAAAAATCCTCCCATTAAACACCAAATTAGAAATCCTGAAAATCAGAGGAGAGATTAATAAAATTAAAAGTAAGAAAAGCATTGAACTAATGAATAAAACTAGGAGGCAGTTTTATGGAAAAAAAACCCAACAAAATGATAAATTATTGGCTAATTTGCTTAAAAAAAGAAAGGAGAAAACCAAATTACCAGTATCAAAAAATGAAAACATTAAATGTACCACCAATGAAAAGGAAATTAATTATTAGGAGCTACTTTGCCCAATTATATGCCAATATATCTGGCAATCTAAGTGAAATTGGTGAATATTTACAAAAAATATAAGTTGCTCAGATGAACAGAAGAGGAAATAAAATACATATCTAACCTATCTTAGAAAAAGAAACTTAACAAGACACTAGGACCAGATGGATTCACAAGTGAATTCTATCAAACATTTAAATAACAATTAATTCCAGTACTTTACAAATTATTTGGAAAAAATAGCCAAAGAAGGAGTCATTTAAAAATTCTTTTCAGAACACAGATATGGTGCTGATGCCTAAACTAAAAGACAAAAACAGAGAAAAAAACTATAGACCAATTTCCCAAATTCACATTGATGCAAATACTTTAAATAAAATACTAACAAGAAGATGAGAGCAATATATTACAAAAATCATACACTGTGACCAGGTGGGAATTGTACCAGGAATGCAGGTCTGGTTCAAATTAGGAAAATTATCAGCATAATTGATCACATCAATAACAAAAAAACCCAAGAAAAATCATACAATTATCTCAATATATGTAGAAAAACCTTTTGACAAAAGACACTTATTTCTATTAAAAACAATAGAAAGCATAAGAATAGATGAAGTTTTCCTTAAAAATGATATGTAGTGTCTATCTAAAACCACCAGTAAATGTTATCTGCAATAGAAATCAGCTAGAAACTTTTCCAATAAGATCAAGGATGAAGTAAGGCTGCCATTTATAACCACTATTATTCAATATTGTACTAGAAATACTAGCTATAGCAATAAGACAAGAGAAAGAAATTGAAGGAATTAGAATAAGTAATGAAGAGTCAAAACTATCCTTCTTTGCAGATGATATCATGGCATACTTAGAGAACCCTAGAGAATAAACTAAAAAAAATAATTGAAATAATAACTTCAGTAAAGTTTCAGTATATAAAATAAACCCACATAAATAATTAACATTTCTATATATTACCCACAAAGTCCAGCAGCAAGAGATAGAAAGAGAAATTCCATTTAACATAATTGTAGACAACATAAAATACTTGGGAGTCTACCAGCCAAGACAAATCGAGGAGCCATATGAACACAATTACAAAGCACTTTTCACACAAAGTCAGATTTAAACACCTAGAGGAATATTAATTGCTCATGGGTAGGCTGAGCCAATTCAACGAAGATGGCAATTATATCTAAATTAATGTAGTTATTCAGTGCCATACCAATCAAATTACCAAAATTATTTTATAGAATTAGAAAAAATAATAATAAAATTCATCTGGAAGAACAAAATGTCAAGAATATGAAGGGAATCAATAAAAAAGTGAAGGAAGGTAGATTAACAGTACAAGATCTTAAACTGTATTACAAAGCAGTGATCATCAAAACAATCTGTTACTGACTAAGAAACATAGTGGTGGATCAGTGGAATCCATTAGGTGCACAATACATAATCATAAATGACCATAGTATTTAGTTAGTGTTTGACAAGCCCAAGATCTAAGCTTTTGGAACAAGAACTCGCTATTTGACAAAAATTTCTGGGAAAAGCAGCGTACGGAACCTAGGTATAGACCAACATCTCACACCATATACTGACATAAGGTCAAAATAGGTAAATGATTTTGACACAAATGCTTATATCATAAGCAAATTAAGGAAGCATGGAATATTTTACCTGTCAAATTTATGGATAAGGAAAGAAGTTATGATCAAACAAGGGATAGAGAGCATTATGGAATGTAAAATGGACAATTTTGATTACATGAAATTAAAAAGTTTTTTTTTCACAACCAAAACCAATGTAGCCAAAATTAGAACGAAAGTAGGAAACTAAAAAAAAAAATAATTGCAGCAAATTGATAAATGCCTCATTTCTCAAATATATAGAGAACTGAGTCAAATTTATAGGAATACAAGTCATTCCACAACTGATAAATGGTCACAGTACATGAACAAGCAGTTTTCAGATGAAGAAATCAGAGCTATGCCCAGTCATATAAAAATGCTCTAAATCACTATTGATTAAATAAATGCAAATTTTTATTTATTAATTTTTTTTTTTGGTGAGGGCAATTCAGGCTAAGTGACTTGCCCACAGTCACACAGCTGGTGAGTGTTATGTGTCTGAGGCCAGATTTGATCTCAGGTTCTCCTGACTCCAGGGCCTGTGCTCTATCCACTGCACCACCTAACTGCCCCTAAATAAATGCAAATTAAGACAACTCTGAGGTACCACCTCACACCTATCAGATTCGCTAATATTACAGAAAATGAAAATGACAGATGTTGGAGAGGATGTGGGAAAACTGGGACACTAATGCACTGTTGTTGGTGGAGTTGTGAACTGATCCAACCATTCTGGAGAAAAATTTGGAATTATACCCAGAAGATTATAACACTATGCATATCCTTAGACCCAACAATAGCCCTACTAGGTCTATATCCTGAAGATATAAAAAAAAATATGAAAAGAACCTATAGTTACAAAAATATTTATAGCAGCTCTTTTTTTTGTGGGTGATAAAGAATTAGAAATTGAGGGGATGCCCATCAATTGAGGAGTGGCTGAACAAGTCATGGTATTTGATTGTAATGGAATATTATTGTGCTATAAGAAATGATGAACTAGATGGTTTCAGAAAAACCTGGGAAGACTTAAATGAACTGATACAGAGTGAAGTGAACAGAACCAGGAGAACAATGTACATTGAAACGGCAATATCATTGACCAACTGTGAATGACTTAGCTATTCTCAGCAACACAATGATCCAAGACAGTTTCCAAGGATTTATGATGAAAAATGCTTTCTACTTCCAGAAAAAGAACTAATGACATCTGAATGCACAGTAAAGCATACTTTTTATACTTTCTTTATTATTCTTAGGGTATTTTTTTGTTTTCATTTTCTTTTGTAACCTGACTAATATGGATGTGTTTGGAATGACTGCACATGCCTAATCTTTATCAAATTTCTTCCTTCTCAAACAGTATGGAGGGCAGGAGGGAGAGAGAGAATTTGGAACCCAAATTTTTAAAAAAGTGCTACAATTTTTTATTTACATGTAGTTGAGAATAATAACAACAATAATAAAAAGATTGTAAGCCCCTTGACAGACAACTCTGTGTTTTATCTACCTACATCCACAAAGTCTAACACAAGGCCTTGCACATAATGATTAAAATGTATTTTGAATTAACATTTAAAAAAAGTTTGCAATGGTATTGCCATGCCTACTAATATTGTTATTTTATTTATTATGTTGTGTTAGAATATTGTGCTGGGAATTTTAAGTTTCCTTTCTGTAAGATTTGGTATAATAATGCCCTCCTCTCAAATTGGCTATCTCATTAATGGAGGATGGAATCATGAAAGCTATGCTGGCACCAGATACAGAGTGGGCAAATACCGAGGGCCCTTCAGGGAATCTTTTTAAAAATTCTGTTATCTTCAAGAAGGATTCAATCTAAGCCAAATTCAATCTAAGCCAATTTTCCAGAGAGGAAAGTATCTTAATAGCAATAGTACACATTACTATCACTATATTACTATATTACATAATGTATTACAACATTACAATTACTATATATTACTACTACTAATATAGTTATAGTACCCATTCGAGGTATATCTAATGGATTGTTAGTCCTTTTAATTATTATTATTACTATTATAAAGTATAAGTTTGGATCTCTTAGGGACAAAACTTAATTCACAAACTTATATCATCCTTGGCTTTGGTAAAGTATGTGGGCCAAAATACTTTTCCTATAGACACAGAAAATGGGGAACAGGGTGACTGCCTACAGTCAGCCAAGCAAAGTATCTAGAAAGAAATGAGCAATACCTTCCTGGAGGCATTATGGTACAATGGAAAGATTGCTGGACTGGGAGATATGTGAGATGGATGTGAGTCCTGACTCCAACTCACCCCAAAATCTGTTCCTAATATAAAAGAGACTGAGGCACTTGCCTTCAAAATAATTAAACCCCCCGCCACAGAACAACCCTAAAAATCTACCTTAGAGATTAAACAGTGAGCCCAGAATGCAACACTTACCAGCTACTCTTAACAACTAGCAAATACCGTATGATAGCTTTTCTTTTTTTTTCTTTTGTTTTATTTTGTTTTTGACGTTACAAAAACAATGAATAGGACACCCTGGTGCAGGCCTTCATCACCTCACAGACTATTTCAATAGCCTGTTGTTCAGCCTCCCTGCATCATCTCTCTCTATTCCAATCTATCCTCCATTCATCTACTAAAGTTATTTTTCTAAAGTGAAGGTCTGACCATGTCACTCCCCTTCTTAATAAACTCCCAGTGGCTCTCTATTATCTCTAAGATCAAATATAAAATCCCTAGTTTGGCATTCAAAGCCCTTAATAAACTAGCTCCCTTCTATCTTTTGAGTCTTCTTACACCTTACTCCCTACTAAGTACTCTTTGATCCAGTGACGCTGGCCTCCATTCTGTCCTATGAACAAGACACTCCATATCTTAGTTCTAGACATTTTCTCCAACTGCTCCCCCACCACCCAGATAGTATTTCTTCCTCCTCTTCTCTTCCTCTTGGCTTCCCTGATTTCCTGCAAATTTCAAATAAATCCCACCTTTTATAGGAAGCCTTTCCCGATTCCTCGTACTTTTAGTACCTTCCCTCTATTGATTATCTCCCACTTACCCTGTATGTAGCTTGTCTGTACATATTTGTTTACTTATTGTCTTCCCCATTAGATTGTGAGCTCCCTGAAAACAGGGATTGTATTTTGCTTCGTTTGTATCCCCAGCACTTATCATAATACTTGGTTCATAGTAGGTACTTAATAAATGCTGACTGACTTGACAGATGAGCCTCATGAGGTTCTGTTCTTAGAGAAATGTATCCAGCATGGGGCAGTACCTTGGCAATTATACTTTGTACACCATGATATCTACAGAGTCCAGTGACAACAAAAGGGGTTTTGTCTGCTTCTTACTTTAGTGAAAGTCTCAATGGAAGGTTTTAATTAAATAGTTCATGTGGCTAATTTTTGATACCAGATCAATTTTTTTTTTCAGAAAAAATATTATCAGTGCATCTAGGGTTTTTTCTTCCAAAATGGCTTATTGCTTATAATTTTTTTTTGTTCAATGTAAATGCTATTTAACTAGTGATGACATTTACATAATGGTTTTACTGGAAGCCAGATGAAAGAAAAACTGTCCTACTAACATTCCCCCCTCTGTATTATTTTCATGATAAACCACATGCTTCCCTAAATATCCAATATGAACAGTTTTTCCTCAAACCCCTAAAATGTAACTACTGTTTTCTATAAAAATTTCCAGCAGTGAAAATGAGTGACATCCAAGTCTGTCTGTGATGATCAGTTTAGTTAATCAGAACCTTGATCTTGTGGGCACATTTTCAAGAGAGCCAATTTTATGTTAAGGATTTATATTGCCTCCAGATAATGCTATATGGTTACCAATAATGGAAAAGGAATATTTCAGTAGTATCAAAATGGCAAGTAACCTAAAGGACAATGAAAAGATCATAAATCAAGATGTACAGTAGGGATATGCAGTTGACAGCATGATACTGATGATGATATTAAATAAAAAAGATATTATTAAGGACATGATCTACAAACTAAGAGGTTTGTAGCCCCCATCAGTCAGTTTAAGCATCTATCTCAGTTTCCTTGAGATAGTTAAAGGTCTCCCATGTATTGAATGAATCTTCTATAGAGGGTTTAGGGAAAGATTTTGGAAAGAATCAAATACAAGATGGTCTTTTTATTGGATCTTCATCCAGATCATGCCCACTAGCCATGGAAGTCCTGCAAGATTCTGTCCTAGGCCCTCTTTTTTCCTCCTCTATTTAATTTCACTTGATGATTTCATTAACTCTTATAGATTCAATTAACATATCTGTGTAGATAATGGGAAAATCTATTTGTCTTGCTCTAACCTATCTCTTGACCTGCAGTCTCCTATCTACAATTGCCTATGGGATGATCTGCAGACATCTTAAACTCAACATGTCTGAAATGAATACATTATCTTTCCCCCTAAGGCCTTTCTTCTTCCTGAGTTCACTTTTACTGTCAAGGGTACCACCATCCTTCCCATCATCCAGGCTTACAGTTGAAGTGTTACCCTTGGCTCTTCACTATTCCTCAATCAGTTTCCTAACATCTCTTGTATATTCCCCCTTCTGTCCTCTGACATTGTCACTACTCTGGTATGGACCCTCATCACTCAGACTATTGCAAGAGCCTGCTTGTTGGTCTCTCTACCTTAAGTCTCTCCCTACTCCAGTCCATCCTGTGCTCAGTTATCAATGCTCATGTATGACTGCATCAACCCCATATTCAATAAACGCTAGTGACTCTATGTTACCTCCAGAATAAAATATGAAACCCTTTGTATGGCTTTTAAATATTTTTGTTAGCTGGTCCCTTTTTATCTTTCTAATCTTCTTACTTTGCTTCCCACCAGGCCCTCTGTGATCTAGTGACAATGGAATCCAGGGCAGCCAGAAGGTAGTTACAAGGAAGGAGAGAATGCAAGGCTTGTTGGATAGTCAGAGGAAAGACATGGAGTTGCATGATGGAGTGTCTTGTGCAAAGAAAAGCGAGGAGTCCATTGTCACAAAGCTATCAATTGGCAGAGCTAAGATTCAAACTGAGGACTCCTGACTTCAAATCCAATGTTCTTTCCATTGTACATCCTAGCTCTGAATCTATTTCCTTCATTTTACAGATGAAAAAACTGAAACCTAGAAAGGCTAAGTGATTCATCTGAGTTCACACTGTGTTATAGGAATAACTCTAGTACCTGGTTGTGTTAGATTTGAACTCATGGAAGCCCCTGAGTCCAATCTTGTAGCTCAATTCTTTCTACTATATCAACTACCTTAATTTGTTCTATGCTGCCTCTGAATGAAGGGTACTAGGAGAGGACCTATCTATGCACAGGGAGGTTGCTTCATTAAAAGACATATGTGATCAGGCTGTCTTTATGGGTAGTCAGAGTAGATGGTCATCTTGGAGTTGGGAACAGGGAGGGAGAGAGCTTTTGTTCCCCCACTCTGAACAGCTCTACTATTGCAGCATGAAATCCTATCATTGTTAAATTCAGTAAGACTCTCTTCTCTAGACCCTTTTTTTAAATTGCAAATACAACTAGCAAGGATAACAGCCTTTGACACTTTTTTGTTGATAAGTTTATCCAAAAATTTCCCTCTGGAAAATAAAGCTAGATATGGTTGAATGGGATGGGAAGGAAATAAGGGTGCTGATAAGAGGGTAAAGGAGGTCTAAGGCAACAGAAAGCCAACCTAACACTTCATAATTGTGCCTACAGTTGACCTTGTTTTCGGGGTTTGGCTCTGAGCCCTGAACAGGCATTTTATTTCCCTAGTAAACCACCTTAGCTACTTATGAAGAAGAAAATTACTTTAAGGGTTAATGTCTGAAGCAAATATATGAATATTTGCAGCTTTGGACTACACATGTGCCAAGCAATAAGCTTTGTGGCTTGGACAAAAGTGGCAGTGTCTCTGTAAGTTGACTGGAATTTTACATGCCAGTTTAGTCTTAGGAAATACCGTATGAATGCAAAATGAACCAAAATGTGTTTTAGTTAATTAAAACTAAATTTTTACTTACTGAAATTGATGAATTTCAATAGGTCGTAACAATGAGAACATTTTTACCACATTCACACATGGATGTGCCTCTGTCTTCCATCATCTTTATTGTTCTCTTTCAAAATTTTATTTGACTTTAAGGTCATATCTACATGACACGAGTATTTGCAACTGCACTGTATCATTCCCTAGCCACCCTCTGACTACCCCATTCATTTCCCATCAGTACTACAACAGATGCTCTTTATCTGTACCCTCTTCTGTTTCTCCCTAAATGAACTCCTTCTACTAACACCAGCTGGCAATGGGTGACAACAAAATGATGGCAAGCCAATTGGACTAAGTCCTTGTCACTTGTAGGATCATAGGATTTAGAGCTGGAAGAGAATTTAGCCATCATCTGTTGTGAACCTGTCATTTTACAGATGAGGAAAGAGAGACATAGAGAGGTAAAGGATTCTGATTTTGTGGGTAGAATGCTGGACTTGTTAGGCAAAAATACCTGAGTTCAAATCTCACCTCTGGCACACAACAACTATGTGGTCTTGGGCAAATCGCTTAACATCTCTAAACCTTAACCTCATCACCTTTAAGAGGTGTGATTTCCAAATTCCTTTCTTTTAGGATCCCCTCTGAACCTACGACTATGAAGTTACTTACAGATCTGGGATCTCATGTCCTTAGTTTTCAAATTCAGTTTATTTTCACTGTGTCATGGACCCCTAATGTTATTTTCATGTCTTTAGAGGGACAATCTCAGAAGGAACCCTTCTGGACCTTCATTCAGTAGCCTATGACCATTCAATGTTTGCCTGAAGCTTAGTAGTTTATGTCTGGGTGGGAATAGGATGGGATAATTTATTTATGGGTACTTTTCTTGAACATGAAGGGGATAGTGACTCTTGGAAAGTTTGATTCATGTTGGCAATGCTTTCCTTGGGAACCTACGTTATTCCTCTTTATTCAGACTGTCACTGGGTTTCTGCAATTCCATTTAAATTTTAAAGCAACAGTCCTTAAGAAAAGAAATTTTCATGTTTGATTTGGTGACACTCATTCCTGAAGTGTCCAGTTTGTACCACTTTACAAGACCCTTAATGCTATGGGATTTGAGAACTCCCTCACCCATCAATGATAATTATGTTTATGAATATTTTGGAAAAGCCATAATTTTACCATGATCTTTGCACCTCTGATGATTGTCAGCTAAGAACCTTTGTCTGAACAAAGGCCAATCAATCCTAAGGCACAGAGAAAGACAATGAGGAGATTTGCTTTGCTTCACAATGCATATTTGTGATGACCAATTTTTTTCCAATCTAAATCTATCACTTGTCAGGAGGTAGATAGTATGTTTGTTTCATCATGAATCTTTTGGAATCATGCATGGTCATTGTATTGATCATAGTTCTTACAGCTTCCAAATGTCTTTACATTGCTATTATATAAATTATTCTCCTGGTTCTGCTCCTTTCATTGTCAGTTTATAAAAGTCTTCAAAATTGTCAAAGGGCATATGTATGTGTGTGTGTGTGTGTGTGTGTGTGTGTGTGTGTGTGTGTGTGTGTATATGTTGTTTAGTACATGTTTGTGTCTAATTGTGTCTAATTCTAAATTTCTTTCCTTAATAGTTGTATCCATTCATGGCACCACCAACAGTACATCAATGTGCCTGTTTTTCCACAGTTGCTGTAACACTTGTCATTTTCTAATTTTATCAAATGAAATAATATTTGTGACGTATTTAGCACAGTGCGTAGTACATAGTAGGTACTTAATAAATGATTGTTTCCTTCCTTCTTTCCTTGTAATTTTTTGCCAACCTGAGGCAAAATTTCAGAATTGCTTTAATTTGCATTTCTCTAATTACTAGTTATTTGGGCCATTTTTCATTTGAACCCTATAGCCTCAACCGCTGAGGTAGTACCACAGGTATTATTATTCTCCTTTTAGATAAAGAAACCATGGCTCAGAATGGGTAAAGGACTTACCTCAAATCACATAGCTGATAAATATAAAGGTAGGATTTAAACCAAAGTCTTCCTGATGCACAACCTAGCATTCTATTGACTACACTGTGTTGCCTCTCTTGTAGTGTGATATTTGGCCATCCTTTGTACAAAGGCGCACACAGGGTTGCCTAAGTGCAGAGGAGAGGAATATGCAATATCAGTGTTATGGACATTCAGATTTAGTCTTTTCCCTCCCTTTCCCTTTTTTTTTCTTCTTTTACTTTTCTTTTTTCTTTCATTTTCTTCCTTTTTCTTTCCTTTTTCTTTTTCACTCTGATGAGTTCCAAGTTTAAAAGCAGAGACCTGGTGAAAATGGTTTTCTGGGTGGTGCTCATTCTCTCAGAATTCCTAAGCAAATTTATAAAAAAAAAAAAAGACTCCTAGCATCTATGAAAACTCCCATACCAAAATAAACTTATTTCACAAATTTGGTAATAGTTTCCTTTGGGTTGCAAAATGTTTAAAACCAGTGAATGCCCTGTTGTTTGTTCTCCTGTTTGGCTTATCTTCCCCCTGTTATGTCTTGTTACTTAGAGACATAATAGCATGTGATTAAAAAGGACCCCTCCCAACCTTGATTGTAATGAATAGGACACCTGCTGTGCATGTGTTGTGTGGTTGGAAGGGGGCAGATACACATTCTTTTCAATGGATCTGCTTTCCAGTTACATGACATTTAATAATTAAAAACAATCTGAAAGTTTTGCACCTCCTCTTGGGTAGTTGGACAGATAGTTGGTTTTGCACATTGCAACTTAACTGAATGCAGTCTGCTGTTCCCACAATTGGTGAAGGAAAACATTGGGAAAGAGCTTTGAACTTGAACAACCTTAAACTTGATTATGCTTCATTGTCCTTGCTTCCCATTATAATCACATGTGTCTTGATATGTTTTTAAAAAGTTCCTTGATTCCATTGGGAAAGATACAAAGCATTAACATTTCTCCCTTTCAAATAATTAATAGTTATTACTTTGTGATTTACCTTTATGGGCTATTATTTTCTGAGAATTTTATCATCCATTCTCTTGCCCTTTTGTTCAAAAATGAGTTGATGAGTAGGACAAAGATCATTTATAGATGTAAAGGATTATGTGTCACTTGTAGTTTATCTAACTCACTAGAAAGTGGACATTGGTTTCAGTAGCTGGAAAGAAAATGAGGCCTCATGTTTCCTAAATCTTGCTTCATTGTTAATCTTCTGAGCTACTTGAGTGGTAAAGGTTAATATTAATAAATTGGAAGCAGAGTGATTAATTTGATTTACGAATTATCCACAAATGCATATTTGATTGTCTTGAACCTCAGATGTATCCACTAGACTATTTAATTCTAGCTAATTTCTAGTTACTTAAATGTCAAATTTAGGGTTGGAATTGTTTGTTTCATTTAGTTGACATTTTTTGGTTCTATTTTAGCATCTGACAAGGGATGAATTTCAAACCTTTCACTTTGTAATTTCATTTACTACTGCTAGTGGGAGCTCCAAATCTTCAGTAGCTGAGTGCTTCTAGGTATGGGCAGCCATTTTGGACAAAGTGGTTCAGCAAGTGAGGAGAAAATGGAAAAATGTTTTTGTATAAACAAATGGGTTAGATGGCAGGACCTCTCTAAATCCCATAGCATTCAAGGGAATTCCTATCAGAATATGGAAACAGCTGCAACCTTTTATATCTAACTGTCATTCTTCCCACTCCCAATATAAATCACTCCTTTTTCTACCAAAAATAGCCAAAGGAAAATCATGCACAGGTTTGTTAGAAAATAACAAAGGCTACAAAAGGACCTCCAGGGGTCAGGCAGTGATTGAATGAATGAGTGTGGATCAGCATAATTTTGGAAGTGCCCACCTGGGTGTTGTGCTCAGAGCTATTTTAAAGTCAATAAGACCAGCTCTCCCAAGTGCTATTTAGGAGTTTACAATTGAGAATCAAACACAGAACATGTGAAGCAAATACGCAGGCATGATACTTGTTATTTCAAACACATGGACTGGGGGTGGGGCTGAACATTAAAAAAAAACAACTTTGCTCCTTTGGGATTTTAGAACTTAGTTTCCTTGGATTAAAAAGACCCTTTGGTTTGGGGGAAGAGGCAGCTGAGAAGATGACAAGAAAGTGGAATCAGAGGAAGTAGTGGGTTGTTCACCATTTAGGAGCCCATGGAGGGAAGGAAAAGAACTGATCCAGGGACCTGGAACATGGAGCTGATAGTAAAGTGAAGAGGAAGGGCTTGCAAAGGAAGGTCTGGATTCAGTTTGTGTTCAAGTGAGCACAATCTATTTGAGTCCAGCTTTCATCCAACTTGATCTTGAGAATTTTAGTGACTTGGGTGACAATTACTAGTGTGATTGTCTGGAGTCTATGATGCCTCCTTCTGTGCCTGGTGAACTTTGTAGCTTTCACTAATGTGCTGTATCTCAGAACCCTGATGCAGATAGGAGTGGGGTAGGGGAAGCAGATAAATTAGCATATGTTGGAGTCAGCATGGCACAAAAGGAAGAAGGGGGAGCCTGAAGGCAAAGGATCAGTGTTCAAATTCTGCCTCTGCTCCTCTTTTCCCATTTATCCACAAGTAGTGTAGTTCTAGCTCCAGTTTTCTGATTCTCTGATTCTGATGCTCTTAGAGGCTTAGGGTATATGTGTAGATGCATAGTTCCAGCCACAGAAGAGTAAGTCTTTTATTGGGGGTGGGAGAGTGGGAGAAAAATAGAGGAAGAGAATCCTCTTTGGCATATTTTATTTATTTATTTCCTCTTAAAGCATGTGTGCTCAGAATCTGACCCATATATTACTATCTCTTCTTAGTGTTTTCCATTCTAACTGTCCATTGGCATTTTTGGAAAGATATGCTTCTGTGAATTCTTTGAGGAGTCATGAACAGTTTCTTAGCTGTTATTATCTGGTAAATAATATGGTATTTTAACATTTAGCCCATTAAACAGTTCTGGGAGTGATTCCAGGCAAAGACTCCATTCTGTCCTTGCCGTATGAGGGGAGGTGACTGTCTTCTTTCACCAGAGAAAAGGAAGGAATTTATACCATATGTTGGGGAACCCTTATTTAAAGAACTTAGATTCACTTTGTAGAAGATACATTTTCACTGAAGACTTAACCTCAACAATATTTTTTATATATTTTGTGTTTGTATTTTATATTTGTACATTGTGTTGTATTTGTATGTTTTTTGTGTATGGATGGTTTTCCCCTAGTAAACTATGAACTTCTCTAGGACAGAAACTATTTTCTTTTTGTCTCTACATTTTCAAATTGTCAGTACTTAATGTACACTAATTTAATTTATAACCTAGTGAATGAAATAAACAAAATGAGGAATAAAATACCATGTAAAACCTTGTTTTACCTTGTTTTATGCAAAAATACATATACTTGTTTATATATGTAATTTTTAAGCAAAATAATAGGAATAAAAACTGTTATCACCTTGTCCCATGGTGGAGTAGAAAGAACATTGGATTTGGAGTCAGAAAACCTAAGTTCCTGTCCTGACTCTGATACTTACCACTTACTGTGTGGTAAGGTTTTTGAGCCTCATTAAATTGAGGTTGGACTATGTACCTCTTAAGTCCCTTCCAGCTTTTTATGAATCCTTGTCATATATAATTTTGCTTATTTTTCTAATTAAAAAAACACAACAAAATAAGATCTGTTCCTTGTGTAGACACAACTTTATTGTGCTGCATACAAAATAACATTCCAGGTGCTATTTCCCCTCCATCTCCTTCTCCTTTTCCTTCTCTCTTTCCTCTCTTCAGATATTAATATAGTATTTCTTCATGTTCCTTTACCCAGCTAAGTAAAAGAACTTTTGGATTTACTTGCACCAAGCTGAATTGTCTCTCTTCCCACAACAAAATTTGGATACATAGAAATCCCAAATTTCTACAATATGACTATTGTTCTCAAACTGGATTTAAGTTCATTAGGGAAGTAAGACCTACATTTCTCTGTCCTGGAAATCTTTTCTTATTCAAGAATATTCAGATTAAATATAGGTTTTGGTGGGGAGCACTGAATGAATAAATCATAATTGATGGTAATGAATCAAGATAGATCATGAAGCCTTCTTGCTTGGCATTTACTTGCTGCTCTGAGAGTCTCTGATATGAATCATTGACATGTAAGGATCTAATTTATGCATAGGGATTTTTATTTCCTAGACTAGATAGATTACTTACAAAAGTTGAACTTTGTGGAGGGGCTATATTCAAATAAAGAATTTAGTTTCTTACTCAACAAAGCTACTACCATATTGCAGGGAAAATTTCTAGCTACTAGGTGTCATCATGGTCTGCCTGGTTCTTGACGCAAATGCCTTACTCAACTTCTTCATCTGGAGCTAGTACAATGTTCCTTTCCTTGACCTCTAGGGCTAGAACTATTTGTTCCATCCAAAAAGTGAACTCTTGCCTTGGCATCCTCAGCCATGAGATGTAGTGATGGGGAGCGTGAGCTATAAGGTGATATAGAAGCCAAAAGTATCTGTTGTATTAATCTTTATGCTAGTTTCTGATCCTTGACCCCTGCTTAGACCCTTAATCATGCTTCCTTTTTCTGCTCTGACAAACCATGTGCTTCTTGTTATTGGGTCCTGGATTATTACCTGCACCTTTTAAAAATTATCAGTCTTGTTGATACTTTTTGTTTTTATATTCCACTCTCTCCTGAATTATAATGTGGGGAAAAACAATCTAAGAAAAATCAACCAATAAAATGACTGTGTCTGACAATGTATGCAACATTCAGCATCCACAAGTTCCGTTTCTTTATCCAGAGGAGGGAAGTGTGTTTCATTATACATTCTCTGGGGTTAAGGTTGAACATTTAAATTAATCTGAGTTCAGCTGCTTTTAAACATTGTTTTTACTTATGTGATTGTAGTTGTGTTTATTGTTCTTTTCTTTAGTTTATAAAAGTCTTCCCATGTATCTCTGAATTCTTCTTACTTGCCATTTCTTTTGTGTGCCATAATTTGTTTAGCTATTCCCTTACAGATGGCCAGCTTTGTTTCTAGTTGTTTGCTCCCATGAAAAACCTATACCCGAATCTTGCAAATCCTACCTTGCCCTTTGGTTTTTTGGGAAGAAACTAGTTCAGGTTGTCAAGACAACCTAAATTGTTCTCTGAGAACAGATTGTGACAACTTGACTTTGGTGTGCCTGACCTTGGATCCTTAAGCTAGTATCCTCTGTTCTGGATGGAGTTCCCAGCTGATGTTTCCTTGCCTTTAGTGGCAGCTGAATTACTGTTTGGCTAGTGATCACTCTGGTAGTAATGGCTTGAGAAATAACATCCAGCTGGAACTTGAAAAACTCAGGCTATAATGAAGACTATAAAATTTTTTGCTTTTCCTCATCTTTGTCCTCAGACAGATATCAACTTGCTATGGATGTTGTTGACAGAAACCTATCTGATAAATAGAAAAATATATAAACCAGCAATTGTGTGGCTCTACCTTTTATTTGCAAATTTCCTCACAAATCTTTATTATACCAAAAGAACCCCTCCTGTTTGGTCAACTTTTACTATTTACCAAGTTATGAGTCGCACTTTTAAACATAGAATTAAAATTATTAATTATTGCACAGTAATTATAGTAGGCACCAAATGAGAAAAAGAGACAGGTCTTTCATTCTCTGATGACTTAACAGCATAATGAATGGACTATGTTTACAAACCTTTCCATCAGACCAACTTCTGTGTCCATACCTCAGAAAAAAAGTTGTTACTGTAGAGGATCAGAGGGAGGATTCAAAAGGCCGTGCTGGACTCCCTCCTTTTCTGTTGGAAGCTGCATCAAATCCCACCCTGGACAATTACTAGCTATGTGACCATGGCACTCAGTTTCCTAATCTATAAAATTAAGACTTGTACTAGACTGTCTTTTCAGTACCTTCCTGCTGCATTATCTAATGATTCTCTATAGAACTTTAGTTCGGGTAACAGCTCCAGAGGCATCCAGGCAAACCTCTGAGAAAATTCAAAGAGTTATTTCTTCATCCAAACTAAGAGTAGGCTTTCAGAGGAGGTTTTAGGGAACCTTGGCAAATGAAGATGTGCAGTAAGTTTGGTTAAGTTTGGTTTCTAGGGACTAACCCTGCTTTGGTATTAGGGAACCCTCAAAGGATTTCAGGTGATTTGGGCATTACTGCTGTTCTTGATTCCTACCCAACTCCTATTTCCACACATTAACCAGTTGCACAAAACAAAAACAAAACTAAAAACCAAAACAAAACAAAACACCCTTGGAGGAAATTGTTGAGTTTGGGTTAGCCTAAAGTAAATTTATGAAACAAAGCAAATCTTAATCCTTCAAACAGAAAAGTCCAGCTCCTCGCAGAGAGACATTTCCTCACTTTCAGAACAGTGAATTTTGTACTGTACTAGCCATGCCATTTAATTTAACCACCACATCCAATGGAGTGAAGTGATAACTAAACACTTCCACCTCAGCTGAGTGTTTTGGTGTAACACATTAAAGGTCACTCAGCCAAGACCCTTGTCTACAGCATTCTGTTTCTTTGCCCTGAATCACATTTAGCTCCTTGTCATAGGAAGGTTCTCCTTTCATTTGATTCCATGTGGATGCAATGTTTCCTGTCTCAGAGCCAAAGATGACCTCTGCAGTATTTTAAGCCTCTTGGTTATCCAAGAGCAAAGTCCAGGAACCACCTGGTATACCGACGGTAACTCCAAAATAGGATAGCCAGTATCCAAATTGTCAAAAATGAAAATGTAAGTGAGAATGGGAACTTAGAGAAGAAGTAAGACAAAAAGACAAGTTTAAAGCCAAACCGTTTGATGGTAACATTATTCCCAGTTAGAAGGCAAAAGGAAATGAAGTGTAATCAGAATAAGTGAAAAAAAAAACCTGGGGTGTGTCAGTCTCAGGTCATAAAATGTTTAAAAAGCTTATGGTAATGTACAAAGCCATTTCTACTTTAACAACACACTTCCTTGACAAGTACTGAGCAGAGCCCTTAGAATCATTAGTGATAACAAGTCCAGGATACTTAAGTAAACTCTTCTTTATGCCTTTCTTACCTGTGAAAATCACCATGATCAGAGTCTTCAAGCAGTGCTATGAAAGAGATGGTCAAGTAGGAATTGAAATGAAGTAAAACTGGTCCATTGAGAGATGGGCTTGAACAACCATAGCTTTACTAGATGCCATTTCATTTTCATAATTGGGTTAAGTAAAATTATCAATAAAGAGTTATTGTAAGTTATAAAATCACTTCCAGCCCTCTAATTGTAAACTTATTGGAGTTTTGGAGAAATTTTACAACCTGTGCTATGTGTAATAGTGTGTAAACAAAGTTCATCATTGGTGATTGTAGAATACAGAACAACAGA
The DNA here is from genome assembly GCF_003287225.1 of Phascolarctos cinereus. Taxonomy (NCBI): domain Eukaryota; kingdom Metazoa; phylum Chordata; class Mammalia; order Diprotodontia; family Phascolarctidae; genus Phascolarctos; species Phascolarctos cinereus. The sequence continues at coordinate 347,381,080 of NW_027555847.1, read as the reverse complement.
TGTGTTTTGTAAACAATTTTATCACTTTCGAGGAAGGGAAATTATTCCATATCAGATAATAAAAGTAGCAGCAATCAAAGAACCAAATAGATGAAATTAATGAAAGTTGTGTCTGATTTACAAACAACATCCTTTTAGATCTGTAATAATTTCTCTTAAGAGTTACTTAACATAAGAAGATAGACAATGATTTATCTTAATCTCCCCTCCCCCAAATTTTGGCGTCAAAAAACAAAACAGAAATGAAGGGATGTTTATAGTTACACTTCCAAATTTTTGTAGGGTCTCACTAAAAGCAATGAAACTGTCAACATGGGTCCTTATGAGTTTATTACTCATCTGTGAACTGGCATGTGTTTTGGATTTGTTAGAGGAAGTTTTCTAATATACACTTTCAGTGTCCCTTTTCTGTAAACAATTTAAAAAAGTCAAAATGTTGCTCTACTAGCAGATTTAGACTTTTTATTGGTCATCAGGGGTCAACTGTGGAATCAAGACTGATGTTATATCTGCTCCTCTAATTAGTCAAATAATTAGCATATTTAAATTTTCCAGTTTGTTTATTTTCCATAGTTTTCTCAGTTTGCTTGGAAGTCTTAGCAACTCCTAGTTGGTTTTCAAAATGCATGCAAAGAAAAAAATGTACGTAATGCAGTTATGTAATGAATATTGTGCCTCTGTATGGATTGATATCTATCAGAAGTGAAAACTTTGGAGAGGTTTGCATTTTTTCTGTCTGTATAATTGAGATAAGTATAGTTGACATCTTCCTCAGGAAGGGAATAATTATGATTTTAAAAATATATTTTATTGATATGTTTTCTTTTGATGTTGCATAGATTTCTTCCGTATCTGTTTTTCTGGCACTCTCCCAGAAAGCAATCACTTGTAAAAAAAATTTTTTTTAAAATAATAAAAAAGGGAGAAGAGAAAAAAAATTATGAAATCAACCAATTAACTGGAAAAAACCCAAATATTATGCAATGTTCTGCACCTATACATCATTCCCTACCTTTTCTTATATATCTTCTGTGGGATCAAGTTTATTTTTTTGTAATTTTACAACATTTATTTTTTAGTAATTTTATAACATTTATTTTTTATTTTGTGGTTATTTTCTTTGTCATTTACACTGTTGTGGTCATTACATATATATATATATATATATATATATATATATATATATAGTTGTCTTAGTTTTGCATATTTCGCTTTGCATCTGTTCATGTAATATTTCTATGCATTTTTGCAATCATTTATTATTTCATATGGCACATTGAATTCATTTGCCATGTTTGTTTAGCTGTTTCCCCAATTGAAGGACACCTAATTTGATTCTAGTTCCTTTGCTAGTTCTTTCCTAGGTGAAATTGGTAGTACAAATTTCTTTAGCACCACTTCTTCCAGGTAGAAATTCCAATGTTTTGTCATTAATTCTTTCTTCTTCCAAGTCCTCAGAGGTCACCTCCAGATACCTCATCGCCTGAGCTTGTACTACTTGAATTAGAAAGTCTAAATTTTAAAAAAATATATTTCTATGTTATGCCTTTAATGCCTCTTATTGCAATTAATGGATTATTTAAGATCATTGGTTAAAGTCTAACTTTTTCTATTTATCCTCTTTCAAGATATAAATGGTGCTATCTGGTCTAGTGAACTGGCATTTAGTGAACCAATATACGATCTGAATATGGTGGAGTAAGAGGAAGAATTTCAGACAAACTCTACCTTACAAATTAACAAACAGATTTAGAAAATATACCAGAATAAGTCCTGATTAGAAAATCCAAGGAAAAAAATCACAGGTAGTCTTTTTTTTTCCCCCTAGCCCAGTTGGCAGAGGGGGCAGATAGAGAGTGCCGTGGACTTTAGGAAGATGATTTAGCCAGGAACGGTAATGTGGAGCATTCCAGCACAGGGAGAAGCTGTGCTGAACAAGAAGAGGTTCCAAATACAACACAGAGGGACCTAAACTTGTGCAGGGTGCTGGAATAGGTACCAAATGGCAACTCTGTTATTCACTACTCAGTTCCACATCATAGATTAGGGGTAACTGAGTCACCCCAAATTCAAAAGCAAGCAGAAGTTGTGGATCTGACCATAGAATCACAATGAGATTTCAATTCCAACTGCCAATCCAGTCTTAAGCCTGTAGCAGAATAACCAAGGCAAGAGTCGTGGATCAAAAGAGGAGCCAGCAATTATCTCTCTATGAAGCAGTAGAGCTTTCCATCTGGCTTATAGTAACTGTATGCAGCAGTAGTCTCCTGGAACTCCAACCAAAGGCAAACCCACAAGTATGTCACTCAGACCCCAGCCCAAGTCAAGAACTTGAAGAACTCAGATAAGGAGAACATTGAGGCAGCATTGCCTTGGATCAGGCTATTTGGGAAACACCAAAAGCTGCCACGTCCCCAGCTTGTGTTGTCCTAGAGATCCTGGAATAACAAAAAACTCAATACCCAAAGAAAGCAGCAACATGAACCTTGGGGACTTAAGGTTAGTCCAGACATTCCCTCCAGAAACGTGCAGAACCCAGCCCTAACAAAAAGTCCAAAGTCAGTAAGTAGTTGGAAGAATGATCAAAAAAAATCCTGCTATAAAAATTATGGTGAGTGGAATGCTTAAGAAACAAACTGAAGAAAGGAATGACTCAAAAACATCTTCAAGCAAAATGTCAACAAAACAAATCAGGAGTTTTCTTTTTAAACAATTACAATACTTTTACAAATGAAATGAGAGCACCAAAGGAAAAACTGGAGGAAAAATGAGGGTTGTAGTAGAAAGAATTGGAAAGGGAATCAAAATCTTGTCAAAAGAAAGCAAAATCTTACCCAAGAAACAAAATTCCTGAAAATTAGAATGGACCAAAGAGGAAATAATGACTTTATGAGACAACAAGACATATTAAAACAAAACTGAAAAACTGAAAAAAATAGAAGATAATTTAAGATATCTGATAACAAAAATAACTGACCTGGAAAACAGATCAAGGAAAGATGATTTAGGATTCATGGGACTGCCTGAATACCATGACCAACAAAAAGAGTCTAGACTTCATTTTCAAGAAATTATAAAAGAAAACTTTCCAAATTTCTTAGAACCAGAGGTCAAAGTAGAAATTGAAAGAGTCTATTAGTTATCTGCTGAATGCATGCTAAACAAAACCCCCATATGAAAAGAATTTCCAAGTCAAAGGAAAAAAAAATACTGCAAGTAGACAAAAAAAAAAAAAGAAGAATTCAAATACCAAGGAGCCACAGTTGGGAGCACACATAATTTTTCAGAGCTGTTGGAATCCAATATTCCAGAAGGCTAAGGAATAGGTTTGTGCCCAAGAATATCTTATCCAGAAAAATTGAGAATAATCCTATAGAGAAAAAATGGACCTTTCATGAAACAGAAGATTTCCAAGCATTCCTGGTGATGTTGATAATCATGATAATCATGATAAGTAGTATTCATATTACTTACATAGTACCTACTATGTTCCAGGCACTGAGCTAAGCACTTTACAAATATTTCATTTGTTCTTCATGACAACTCTAGGAGGCAGGTGCTATTATTATTAGCATTTTAAGAGTTGAAGAAACTGAGACTGATGGAAGTAACTAGCCCAAGGTTACACAGTTGGTAAGTGTCTGAGCCCAAGTTTGAACTCAGGTTGTCCTGATTTCAGGTCCAGCTTGGGAGAAGGAAGAGGGAAGAATAAAAGAAACAGAAGATTGAGAGAGGGATTACTAAGAAAAAACAAACACTAACTAAGAATGTTGGAATTTTTACAGGAGTTTTTTTGTAATATCAAATAACTGGAAACTTAGAGGGTGCCTATCAATTGGGGAATGCTGGAACAACTTATGATATATGTGTGATGGAATACTATTTTGCTGTAAGAAATAATGAAGGGGATGGTTTTATAGAAACCTGGGAACACTTGTATGAACTGACGCAAAATGAAGTAGAAACAGGAGAACAACTGATACAGTAACAAAATGGTAAAGACAACTTTGAAAGACTTAGAGAAAACTAAAATTGGGCAAGAGAAATCAAATGATGTCATAAGACACCAAGAGCTAATAAAACTAGAAAAAATAGAAGAGAATCTGCAACATCTCATTAGAAAAACAATTGATCGAGAACAGATTGAGGAGAGACAATATAAGAATTGTTGGTCTATGTGGAAGTTATAATCAAAAAATAATTTGGATACAATATTGCAAGAAACTATTAAGGAAAATTGCCTTGAAGTTTTAGAACAAGAGAGTGAAGTAGAAATAGAAAAAAAAACTCTACTGTTCATCACCTCTCTGAAAGAGATCCCAGGAGGAAAACTTACAGGAATATAATAGGCAAGTTTCAAAACTCCCAGGTTAAGGAGAAAATATTGCAAACATGAAGAAAAAAACCAATTCTAATACTGCAGAAATACGTCAAGATTTCATAAGACCTAGCAGCTTCTACTCTAAAATACCACAGGTCTTGGAACATTATATTTTTAAGAGCAAAAGAGTTGGGGTTGCATCCAAGAATAACTTCCTCAGCAAAGTTGAATATAATCCTGAATAAAAAAAATGGACATTTGATGAACTGAGAGACTTTCAGATATTTGTAACAAAAAGACCAGAACTCAAAAGAAAACGTGATATAAAAGATCCAGAGGAAATATAATGAAAACATTAAAGACTAGTTATAAGGCACTCATTAAAATCAAACTGTTTACTTATATTTTATGTGAAAATTTTATCAGTATTCTTAAAACTGTCTTCATTATTAAGGTAATTCAAAAGAAAGGTTGGGGCTCAGTTGTGTATAATGGGATGATTCTAAAAAAATGGGTAGGAAAAGGTAAAAGGGAGCAGTTATAAAAATGGTGTATGAAAGGAAGAACTAATACAGAAGAAACAGGTGGGGGATGGAGGGTTGGTAACATTGGAACCTTACTCTAATCTGGGTTGAAGAGGAAACAATATGTACATCTGGAAGGGTATAGAAGTCTTCTGAACATGTAGAAAGGTGAGAAAACTGGGCAACAGCGTGGGGCAGGGAGTTTTGGAGGGGTGTGTAGATTGTAATTGGAAGGTTGGGGGTAGAGAGTGAGGGAGGAGTTTTGGATAGGTGGGTAAGATGGGGAATGGGAGGGTGGGGGGGAGATGATAAGGGAACAAGGATAGTGTAAAAAGAGAGGATGAGAAAGAAAATAGTGAGTAAAAATAAGATGGAGGGAAATTCACAAATAGTAACTGCAACTTTGAATGTGAGAACTGGAAATTGCAGGGACCCTCATCAATTGGTGAATGGCAGAACAAGTTGTAATAAAATACTACTGTGCTATAAGAAATTATGAACTCAGTGATCTTAGAAAAACATGGAAAGTCTTGCACAAAATAATGAAGAGTGAAATAAGCAAAACCAAGGGAATGTTGTATGTAATAATAGCAATATTATTTTAAGAATGATTTTGAATGGGGCAGCTAAGTGGATAGAGCATTGGCCCTGAAGTCAGGAGGACCTGAGTTCAAATCCGGCTTCAGAACAATTTACTTGACATTTACTAGCTGTGTGACTCTGGGCAAATCACTTAACCTCAATTGCCTAAAAAGAAAAAAAAGGATGATTTTGAGTGATGAAGTAATTTTGACTGTAATAAATATGCAAATTTAAAAAGAAGGCATGAATAAAGATGCTAAATGCATCTAGAGAAACAACTGATAAATAGAAGTATGTATATATTAATTTTACATATATAAATATGCATATATTAATATACTTATTTGTGTCTAATGGTAGCTGTCTCTAGAATGAGGTGGGGGTGAAGGGAAAAAATAAAAAAAAGGGAATTTACATGATAACTTTATTATATATTTAAAAATAATAGCAAGTTGTACATAATAGAGTTTCAGTTTCATGTGCAATCATCTTTCTTATTATACTATATTGTGGAAATGATTGTTTTATTCCATAAATTAAAAATAAACTTTTAAAAAAGGAAAAACTTAGGTAATCTGATCAGCATAGTAACCAACCATGATTTCAGTGGACTCATAATGAATATGCTACCCACATCCTGATAGAGAGATAATGGACTTAGAGTTCAGATGGAGACTTTTTAATACATGGTCAGTGCAGGAATTTATTTTGCTTGACTATACATATTTATTTTTTAAAAATTCATTAAAATTTGTTGGAGATCCAAATTCTCTCCTTTCTGCTAGCCCCTCCCCCACTCATTGAGAAAACAAACAATATGGTACTCATTATATATGTCAAGCCATGCAAAACATTTCCATATTAGCCATGTTGCAAAAAAATAAGGAAAAGAAAGAAAATTTAAAAAAACCCAGTATGCTTCAGTCTTCACTCAGAATTCATCAGTTCTCTCTCTGGAGGTGAATAGCATGTTTCATCAAGTCCTTTGGAATCATCTTGGATCATTTATTGATAAGAGTAATTAAGTCTTTCACAGTTGATCATCATTATAGTATTACTATTGCTATGCACAATGTTCTTCTGATTCTGCTCACTTACAAATCAAAAGTGAGCCATAGGTACATTTTTAAAAAACTCAGACAGCCAGTTAAACATTTACCAGAACCTTTCTACTCTCATCTCACTATCGAATTATAGCAACCGATGATGCCAAAGTGTAGATCTGGAAGTGGAAATAGCAGACAACTCCTTGCTCCATACCAATTATCACCTGGGAACACCAGAAAAACAAGAGGATCCCTAAGAGCCATCAGAGATTGGACTTTTTCTGTACAAAAAAAGGGGAAAGTTGGGGGGGGGTGCGGAGCCAAGATGGTAGAGTAAAAGCAGTGACTTTCTTGAGCTCTCCCCCAAACCCCTCCAAATACCTATAAAATACCTAAACAAATTGAAAAGCTACAGAACCCACAAAAGACAGAGTGAAACAAATTTCCAGCCCAAGACAACCTAGATGGCACTGGACTGGGAGAGGAATGTGGTACAGTGTGGGCATGCAAGTAAAACAACCCTCAGGGAACCTGGAACAGAATTCAGAGTACTGAATCATGGCAGCTGTAGTGGTTTCCAGACTTCTCAATATATGAATGCCAAAAACAACTTAGAAGGTCAGTAAGAAAAGTCTGTGACTGTGGTGAGAGAGAAGCTTGGGTCCCAGCCCCAGTCCCTAAGTGTGGCTCCAAGGTGGCAACTGCTTTCTGAGCTTCTGGCCCACATACTGAGGGGGAATCAAGTGGCTGATCAGAGGGGGATTGCAGGGATCTCTCTGCTGGTGCAGAATCCTCTTGCTTTGCCTGTGCTTAGATCTGGGTCACAGTTCTAGGTGGTGGTCCTGAGGTGAGGAGGAGTGCTGGCATGTGGAGCTTGTGGTGGTGGTGAAAAGAAAATCCTCCTCACAGTTCCAAGACAGAAAAGAGTGCTTATGGTCACTCATAGACCAGAGCACAGGCCAGGAAAGGAGTAAAAATCTCTCCTCTAATCATATCACCTTGGAAGAACTGAAAATTTACAGGTCCCTAGAAGTATCTCTGAAAACAGCTGCACAAAACACCTGAAGCTTGGGACAGTATATTGTCCACACTGGAAGCAGACCCCTACCTTAACATAGAGATTATAACTCAAGTAATTGGCTGGGATCATGAGCAAACCTCACCAAATAAAAGTCAGTCCACAGAATTTTTCTTTGGTGACAAAGAAGATCAAAACATACAACCAGAAGACAACAAAGTCAAAGCTCCGACATCCAAAGCCTCCAAGAAAAATATGAATGGTCCCAAGCCATGGTAGAGCTCAAAAAGGATTTTGAGAAGCAAGTAACAGAAGTAGAGGAAAAACTGAGAGTGATGTAAGAAAATCATGAAAAACAATTCAACAGCTTGCTAAAAGAGACCCAACCAAAATACTGAAGAAAATAACACCTTACAAAATAACCTAACACAAATGGCAAAAGAAGTCCAAAAAGCCAATGAGGAGAAAATGCCCTAAAAAGCAAAATTGGCCAAATGGAAAAGGAAGTCCAAAAGCTTACTGAAGAAAATACTTCCTTAAAAATTAGAATAGAGCAATTGGAAGCTAGTGACTTTATGAGAAATCAAGACACTGTAAACAAAACAAAAGAATGAAAAAATAGAAAACAATGTGAAATATCTCATTGGAAAAACAACTGACCTGGAAAATAGATCCAGGAGAGAGAATTTAAAAATTATTGGACTATCTGAAAGCCATGATCAAAAAAAGAGCCTAGACATCATCTTTCAAGAAATTCTCAAGGAAAACTGCCCTGGTATTCTTGAACCAGAGGGCAAAATAGAAATTGAAAGAATCTACAGATCACCTACTGAAAGAGATCCCCAAAGGAAAACTCCTAGGATTATTGTAGCCAAATTCCAGAGTTCCCAGGTCAAGGAGAAAATAATGCAAACAGCCAGAAAGAAACAATTCAAGTACTGTGGAAACACAATCAGGATAACACAAGGTTTAGCAGCTTCTACATTAAAAGATTCAAAGGAAACATGAAGAAGTAAACAGGAAAGAGAAATCATAAGAGACTTATTAAGGTTGAACTCTTTACATTCCTGCATGGAAAGATGATATTTGTAACTCATGAGACCTTTCTCAGTTTTAGGGTAGTTGGATGGTAAAAATTATATAGATAGATAGATATAGATATAGATGATATAGATATATAGATATAGATATAGATATAGACATAGATATAGATATAGATATAGATATAGATATAGATATAGATATAGATAGAGGGCACAGGGTGAGCTGAAGATGAAGGGGTGATATCTGGAGAATAAAATTAAAGGGTGAGAGAGGATTATACTGGGAGAAGGAGAACGGGAGAGGTAGAATGGGGGTAAATTATCTCACATAAAACTGACAAGAAAAGGTTTTTACAGTGGAGGGGAAACAGGGGGAGGTGAGAGGGAATGAATGAATCTTATTCTCATTGGTGTTAGATTAAGGAGGGAGTAACATACTCACTTAGTTGGGTATGGAAATCTATCTTACCCTACAGGAAAATGGGGGGGAAGGGGACAAGACAGCAGGGAGATGATAGAGGGGAGGACAGTTTGGGAGAGGGGGTAATCAGAAGCAAACACTTCTGAGGAGGGACAGGGTCAAAAGAGAGAATAGAATAAATATTGTGTGGGATAGAATGAAGGGAAATATACTTAGTTTTTCACAGCATGACTACAATGGAAATGTTTTGCATGACTACACATTTATAACCTGTATTCAGTTGCTCACCTTTTTAATGAGGATGGGTGGGGAGAGAGGAAGGGAGAAAATGTGGAACCCAAAGTTTTAAAAACAATTGTTTAAAAAATTGTTTTCACATGCAACTGGGAAATAAGATATACAGGAAATGGAGTATAGGAATCTATCCTGCCCTACAGAAAAGTAGATGGGGAAGGGGACAAGAGAAGGGGGGGGTAGAGATAGAAGGGAGGGCAGATTAGGGGAAAGGGTATTCGGAATGCATGCCATCTTGGGGTGGGGGGAGAGATGAGATAGGGAGAAAATTTGGAACTTAATATCTTGTGGAAGTGAATGTTGAAAACTAAAAATAAATAAATTAACAAAAGAAAAAAAAAGAGAAAGTTTGAATGACATTGTAAGAACTACTATGTCATCCATCCAATGTGGATGCAGACTTGGAGGTTGACCACCACATCCTTCACATCTTTAGCTCTCCTCATGCCTTAGTTTGCTATACAGAGTATCATTTAATAAATCTTGTTTGGACACATACATCTTATGCATGGGTTTTCTCCTTTTTTTAGGGTAAATGCTGTTTACCACTTATTTGGAAAGGCTTTTGCTACCAAATGAAGGAAATACGATAAGCAGAGAAACCGATCAATCTCTTTATTTAAATACTCATAGAACTCACAGAAAAAGCCCTCATTAAAATTGCTCTAGTAAATAGCCCTAATTCAATGATAAGGGGGGAAGACAACCAAACAAAATAATTTAGGATGATAATTGTTCAGAGATGACTTAGATGACAAGGCTTGAACAGGAAGCTCTTTATGTTGCTGTGATTTTGAGAAAGGAAAGGAAACATTTAAAGTACATTCTGGCCTTATTTTGTTGCTACTTGCATCCCTTGTTACCTGAAATTTTAAGCTATCTAGTATTGTGTCATGCAGTTGGGAAAACACACTGCCTTGATTCCTCAAAGATGTAACCCACCAGTCAACAGTGGTAGAAGTAAAGACATGGCTTTTCAATCACCAATTATAGTCAGTAGTGGTGATGAAAGAATCAGGAAATCCATGTAAAACCCTTAGAAACTTACATATGGCTAATGAGAGCCTCACTTGACTTTCCCTGGACCAAAGTGGTCAGTATTTAGTGACACAATTTAGTGGAACTATAATTCTCAGTGAGAATGAAGGTCTGTCACTGAAAAACCCTTTGGAGTTACAATATATTTTCATAGCCGTGGGCAGGAAGAAGCCTATGGAAAACCCTCTTAACAAAGTAATGGGATTTGTGAGGATACTTCATCTGTGTTTGCTATTGAAGCCTTTCCCTTATGGTTTGTAGCCAGCTGAGATTTTTCTCAGTTTAATATCTATGCCTAGTTTTTGCTGTACTACTTTCCAGTTTTCCCAGCAGTTTTGTTAAACAGTGAGTTATTATCCAAGAATTTGGAGTCTTTTGATTTATCAAACAGTAGATTACTATAGTCATTGAATATTGTGCCTTGCATACCTAACCTGTTCCACTGATCCACCACTCTATTTCTTCACCAATACCGAGTAGTTTTGATGACTGCTGCTTTATAATACAATTTAAGTTCTGGTAAAGCTAGGCCACCCTCCCTTGCATTTCCATTAATTCCTTTGATATTTTGGACCTTTAGTTGTTCCAGATGAATTTTGCTATTATTTTTTCTAGCTATAAAATAATTTTTGGTAGTTTGATTGGTATGGCACTGAATAAGTAAATTAATTTAGGTAGAATTGTCTTTTTTATTATATTAACTAAGCCTACCCATGTGCAACTATTTTTCCAGTTATTTAGATCTGACTTCTTAATGCAAAAAGTGTTTTGTAATTGTGTTCATATAGTTCCTGGGTTTGTTTTGGCAGGTAGACTCCTAAATATTTTATAATGTCTATAGTAACTTTAAATGGAATTTCTCTTGCTGTTCAGCTTTGTTAGTAATATATAGATGTTAACAATTATGTGGGTTTATTTTATACCCTGCAACTTTGTTAAATTTATTATTTCAATACTTTTTGACTTGATTCTCTAGGATTCTCTAAGTATACAATTATATCATCTGCAAAGAGTGATAACTTTGTTTCTTCTTCGCCTATTCTAATTCCTTCAATTTCTTTTTCTTCTTTTATTGCTAAAGCTACATTTCTAGTACCATATTGTATAACAGTGGTGATAACAAGGACATCCTTGTTTCACCCCTGATCTTATTGGAATTGCTTCTAGCTTGTCCCCATTACAAATAATGCGTGTTGATGGTTTTAGGTAGGTGCTACCAATCATTTTAAGGAAAACTCCACTTATTCCTATATTCCCTAGTGTTTTTAATGATAATGGGTATTATATTTTGTCAAAAGCTTTTTCTGCATCTATTGACATAGTCATGTAGTTTCTGTTAGTTTTGTTGTTGATATAGTTAATTATACTGATACTTTTCCTAATGTTAGACCAGCACTGCATTTCTGGTATAAATCCTAGCTGGTCATTGTATATTATCTTCAAGATAAATTGCTGTAATCTCTTTGCTAATATGTTATTTAAAATTTTTGCATCTATGTTGATAAGAGAAATTGGCCTATACTTTTCTTTCTCTGTTTTAATTCTTCCCGGTTTAGGTATCAGCACCATATTTGTATCATGAAAAGAATTTGTTAGGACTCTTTCTTTGCTTATTTTTCCAGATAGTTTATGTAGTATTGGAATTAATTGTTCTTTAAATGTTTGATAGAATTCACTTGTAAATCCATCTGTCCCCGACATTTTTTCTTAGGGAGTTCATTGATGGCTTGTTCAATTTCTTTTTTTCTGAAATAGGGTTAAGTATTTTATTTTGTCTTCTGTTAATTTGGGCAATTTATGTTTTTGTAAATATTCATCCACATCACCAAATTGGCAAATTTGTTGGCATATAGTTTAGCAAAATAGCTGCTAATTATTGTTTTAATTTCCTCTTCATTGGTGGTGAATTTGTTCTTTTCACTTTTGATACTGGTAATTTGGTTTTCTTCTTCCTTCCTTTCTTTTTTTTAAATCAAATGAACCAAAGGTTTATTTATTTTATTGTTTTTTCATAAAACTAGCTTAGTTTTACTCATTAGCTCAATAGTTTTCTTAATTTAAATTTTATTAATCTCTCTTTTAGTTTTCAAAATTTCTAATTTGCCATTTAATTTAGGATTTTTAATTTGTTCTTTTTCTTGCTTTTTTAGCTGCATGTCCAATTCATTGATCTCCTCTGTCTCTATTTTATTCATGTAAGCATTTAGAGATATAAAACTTCCCCCAAGAACCACTTTTGTTGCATCCCATAAGTTTTGGTATGTTCTTTTGGATGAAGTTATTGATTTTTTCCTATGATTTGTTGTTTGACCCACTCATTCTTTAGGATTAGATTGTTTAGTTTCCAATTAATCTTTTATCTATCTTTCCATGGCCCTTTTTTACATGTGATTTTTATTGAATCATGATCTGAAAAGGATGCATTTAATATTTATACCTTTCTGCATTGGATTGTGAGGTTTTTATGTCCTAACACATGGTCAATTTTTGTGTAGATGCCATGTACCACTGAGAAAAAGGTATATTCCTTTCTAGTCCCATTCCTCTTTCTCCAGAGGTCTACCATATCTAACTTTTCTAAAATTTTATTCATCTCCTTCATTTCTTTCTTTTTTATTCTATGGTTAAATTTATCTAGTTCAAAGAGGGGAGGTTGAGGTCCCCCACTAGCATAGTTTTGTTGTCTATTTCTTCCTTTAACTCCCTTAACCTCTCCTCTAAGAATCTGGATGCTGTGTCAGTTGCTGCATATATATTTAGTAATGATATTACTTCGTTGTCTATGGTACCCTTTAACAAGATGTAGTTTCCTTCCATATCTCTTTTAATTAGATCTATTTTTGCTTTTCCTTTGTTTGAGATCAGGATTGGTATCCCTGCTTTTTTTTTTTTTACTTCAGCTGAAACAATGTGTTCTTCTCCAGCCTTTTACCTTTACTCTGCATGTATCCCCTTGCTTCAAATGTGTTTCTTGTGAACAACATATGGATTATGGTTTTTAATCCACTTGGCTATCCACTTCCATTTTGTGGGAGAGTTCATCCCATTCACATTCACAGTTCTGATTACTCTCTGTGTCTTTCTCTTTGTCATGTTCCCCTGCCCCCCATTTATGCTTTTCTCTCTCTTTTCTCCTTTTCTTCCTCACTAGAGTTTTGCTTTTGACCACCGCCTCTCTTGATCTGCCCTCCCTTCTATCAGCCCTCTCCCTTTTCTTTCTCTTTCCTCTCCTACTTCCTACAGGGTAAGTTAGATTTCTATACCTAATTGATTATGTTATTCACTCTTTGAGCTAAATCTGATGAGAATAAGGTTCAAATAATGCTCATCTCCCTCCCCTTCTTTGCCTTTACCATAATAGGTCTTTGTGCCTCTCCATCTGATGTAATTTACCCTTTTCTGCCTCCTCCTTTCCTCTTCTCCCAGTACAAACCCTTTTCACCATTTAATTAGATTTTTTAACATCACATCAAAGTCAACTTATACCCACAACCTCTGTCTATGTATATTGCTTCTAAATGTTGTAATAAAGATACAGTTCTCAAGAGTTGCAAGTATCATATTCCCTTGTAGGGATGTAAACAGTTTACCCTTATTGAATAACATGTTTTTTCTTTCCTGTTTACCTTTTTATTCCTCTTGAGTCTTGTATTTGAAGATCAAATTTTCTGTTGAGTTCTGGTCTTTTCATCAGGAAGGTTTGTAAGTCCCCTCTTTCACTAAATGTCCATCTCCTCCCATGAAAGGTTATGCTCAGTTTCGCTGGGTAGTTGATCCTTGGTTGTAATCTAAGCTCCTTTGCCTTACAGAATATTATTTTCCAAGCCTTCTGATCTTTTAATGTGGAAGCTGCAAGGTCCTGCATATTTCTGACTGTGGTTCCACAATATTTAAATTGTTTTTTTCTGGTTGCTTGGAGTATTTTCTCTTTGACCTGGTAATCTTGGAATTTGACTACAATATTCCTTGAAATTTTCAATTTGGGATCTCTTTCAGGAGGTAATCAATGGGTTCTTTCAATGACTATTTTACCCTCTGGTTCTAGGTAAACCTCAGGGAAGTTGTCCTTGATGATTTCTTGAAAGATGTTGTCTAGCCTGGTACCCCTCTTGCTGAGGAGAGCAGAGTAGCCTCTAACCTCAATTTTTTGCTTCCCCTCCTGGCAGAAATTAAAGTCTCCCTTGGAGAAGGATGGAGGAAAAGAAACTAGAGATGTCTATCCTGCCTCTGTTTGAGCCATGCAACAGTCTTTGCCAGAGATGAGCCTCTCTGTAGTTGGCATCTTCCTTACATCTATAAAAATAAAATGAGAGCAATCATCCTGAAAGGTTTGTTCGCTAGCCTGGGAGATAGTATTAATGTGCCACTTGTTCTGATTAATTAAAGGGGCTGCCAATAGTAGTGATCTCCAGAAGACAAGAATCAATTCAATTCTGTGGTGGAGATGAAAGAAGTAGATGGTAGCCTTCTCTTCCAACCACCTACATGGTATCTTAGGATCATAGATTTAGAGCTTAATGGTGCTTTGTAAGTCATCTTGGCCAATCTTCTTATTTTATAGATGAAGATACTGAAGCCAAGAAAGGCTAATTAGCTTACCCAAATACACATTGTCAGGAGAAAAAAGCAATCTCCATTTGCTGATAACATGATAGTCCACCTAGAAAACCTAAGGAAATCAGCAAAGAAACCAATCAAGTTTCAAGAAAATGACAATACACAAAACAAAATTATAAAAAGCAAAAGTATTTTTTATATAGAATTAATAAAATTCAGGAAGATCTAATAGAAAGAGGAATCAAATTAAAAATGTTTACTCAAGGGTAATTGTAGATGAAAGTGTGAATTATTCTTCCTTAAATTGCCTGTGGAGACAGTGAAAATGAAGTAAGTTTTTTTTTCCTATTAAATACAAGCTGGTTTGAATTGAGATGGCACTTAGAAGAATTTAGGGAAATAGATTTATATGCAATGTACTGTGGTGGAGAAAAGACGTAAGAAAGTGGAAAACATACCCACTATGTCTGGTATACTGGTTTGTGGACTATTATTATATTAACTATTATATTAATTGCTGTTATTGTTAATTAAGAACTTTGGTTTCTGTCTGATCTTGTAAGAGCTTTTATACAGCTTGTAGGACCTGTCTTTTCTAATAAATCATCTGTGTTAGTCTAGTAGATATCCTTCTCCTCTTCCCATGAGAGGATTATTCAACTTGTAGGCCTATCTCCCTTACATTCAGGATCAAGTAGTGAAAGCTCTGTGCTGCATCCTGTGTTTATCATGGTTGTCAGAATGCTAAGCACAGTGCTGTGTACTTGTCATAAGGGACTTATGGAATTAGTTCCAGGACAGTTGGAGGAAATGCATGGAAAAAGTAGATCCAGGCAGGGGATGGAGAAAGATTCTAAATGATGACTCATTTACCCTTATGTATTTCCTGGTATATTCTAATCTGTAGAACTCCAGTTTCTATTTTCTATTTTGCTTACATAAATGGGTTTACCAGAAAACTTTTTTTTTTACAGCATGTTTCTCTGAAAAAAGGCCTTATTTCTCAAATACATAGATAAATGAATCAGATTTATCAGAATACAAGTCATTCCCGAATTGATAAATGGTCAAAGGATATGAAAGTTTTCAGAAGAAGAAATCAAAGTTATCTACAGTGATATGAAGAAATGCTCTGAATTTCTATTGGTTAGAGAAATGAAAATTAATACATCTCTGAGGTACTACCTCACACCCATCAGGTTGGCTAATATGACAGAAAAGGAAAATGACAAATGTTGGAAGGGATGGGAAAATAGGGACACTAATGCACTTTTGTTGGTGGAGTTGTGAACTGATCCAACCCTTCGGGAGAGTAGTTTGGAACCACGTCCACATGGATATAAAGCTGTGCCTATCCTTTGACCACACAATAACACTACTAAGTCTGTATCCCAAAGAGATCAAAAATATAATTAGATTAGCATCTAACTGCACAGCACATAGATATAATAAGAACCAGTCAGTTACTAAATATTTATTAAGTATCTACTATGTGGTTAGATATCACAACAGTCCTATTTAGGTACATAGTGCAAGTACTATTAAACCTAGCTAAGACTGGGGAAGCTTATCACCCAATTGGTCCTAGGATGTTAAAATTTTGGGCCAAAGTAACTCTCAAAGACCATGGAGCTGTGAACTATATTGGTGAATGGATTACCCAGTCACAGAAAGGCAGCATTTGTATAGTGGGAAACATACTGGATTTTATAGTGGAGGACCTGGGTTTGAATCACAGCCCTACCATTCATTAGCAGCATGACCATAGGCAATTTACTTAAACATCTCTGGGCTTCAGTTCCTCCTCTGCATAATGAAAGGATTTGAGTAGATGGGCTCTCAAATGTATTTCATCTATGGATCCTTTATGAATCAAAACTCTGTAGAAAAGAAAAAAAAACTAGATGAAGTTAAGAATTTAGATCTATTCACATTATTTAGTAATACAGTCTCCATTGAACTCTTTTTGACCTTATCCTACATGAAATGGACTCTACAGGAGAATACCCCCCACCCCAAATAAACATATTCTGAAAATGAATTTTAATCTTGGGATGTGGAAATGTATAAATTACATTTTTAGTGCATTAATAACACAAGAATTCTTTACAGCTGAAAATGACCATTTTTAAAGGTTTCAAGATGTCTTTCCAGGTTTCAGGCTGGCAGTAAGCCAGTGATTATAAGTGGCTGCATTTTATTTTATTTTATTATTTTTTTTCTGATCTTGATCTGTAAGCATTTTTTAAAAAAATTTTATTAATTTATTTTGATTTACCAACAATCACTTCCATATGCTTTTGAACTGAAAATTTTTCTCCCTCTTCCTCACCCCAACCCTCCCCAAGATGGCACACAATCTGATATAGGCTTTACATTTACATTCCGATTAAACATATTTTCACATTAGTGAAGTTGTAAGTAAAAATTAAAACCAATAGGAGGACCCATCAGAAAGATGAAACAAAACTCAACAGAAGGTAAAAATAAGTGATAGTGATTTGACTTCCATAGTTCTTTCTTTGGATGTGGACAGCATTTTCCATCCCAAGGCCTCTGGAGATGTCTTAGATCCTTGTAATGCTGAGAAAGGTTCAGTTTAAAAATATTAGTTATCACATAACGTGGCTGTTATTGTGTACAAAGTCCTCTTGGTTTTGCTCACTTCACTCAGCATCAGACCATATAAGTCTTTCCAGGTTTTTTCTGAAGTCAGCCTGTTCATCATTTCTTATAGCACAATAGTATTCCATTACACTCATATACCACAACTTGCTCAGCCATTCCCCAATTGATGGGCATCCTCTCAATTTCTTCTTTGCCACCACAAAAAGAGCTGCTATGAATATTTTTGTACATGTGAGTCCTTTTCCCATTTGTTTGATTTCTTTGGGATGTAGCCCTAGAAGTGCTATTGCTGGATCAAAAGGTATGCACATTTTTGTAGCCCTTTGGGGCGTAGTTCCAAATTGTTCTGCAAAACGGTTGGATCATTTCACAACTCCACCAACAATGTATTAGTGTTCCAATTTTCCCACATCTTCTCCAACATTTATCATTTTCCTGTTTTGTCATGTTGGCCAATCTGATAGGTGTGATGTGGTACCTCAGAGTTGTTTTGATTTGCATTTCTCTAATAACGATGTAGAGCATTTTTTCATATGACTATAGATAGCGTTAATTTCTTCATCTGAGAACTGTCTGTTCATATCCTTTGACCATTTATCAGTTGGGGAATGGCTTGTGTTCTTATAAATTTGTCTCAATTCTCTATATATTTTAGAAATGAGGCCTTTATCAGAGAGACTGGTTGTAAAAAATCTTTCCCAATTTTCTACCTTCCTTCTAATCTTAGTTGCATTGGCTATTTGTGCAAAAACTTTTCAATTTAATGTAATCAAAGTTATCCATTTTGCTTTTCATAATGTTCTCTATCTCCTGTTTGGTCATGAATTCTTCTGTTCTCCATAGATCTGATAGGTAAACTATTCCTTGTTCTCCCAGTTTACTTATGGTATCAGCCTTTATATCTAAGTCATGAACCCATTTTGACTTTATTTTGGTATATGGTGTGAGATTTGGGTCTATGCCTAGTTTCTGCCATACTCTTTTCCAGTTTTCCCAGCAGTTTTTTTCAAAGAGTGGGTTCTTATCCCAGAAGCTGGGGTCTTTGGGTTTATCAAATAATAGATTACTATAGTCATTGACTACTGTGTCTTGCATATTTAACCTATTCCACTGATCCACCTCCCTATTTCTTAGCCAGTACCAAGCAGTTTTGATGATTGCTGCTTTATAATACAATTTAAGATCTGGAATTGCTAGGCCACCTTCCCCTGCATTTCTTTTCATTAGTTCCTTTGATATTCTGGACCTTTTGTTTTTCCAAATGAATCTTGTTATTATTTTTTCTAACTCTATAAAATAATTTTTTGGTAGTTTGATTGGTATGGCACTGAATAAGTAAATTAGCTTAGGTAGGATTGTCATTTTTATTATATTAGCTCGGCCTACCCATGAGCAACTGATGTTTTTCCAATTATTTAGATCTGATTTTATTTGTGTGAAAAGTGTTTTGTAATTGTGTTCATAGAGTTCCTGGGTTTGTTTCAGGAGGTAGACTCCTAAATATTTTATAATGTCTACAGTAAGTTTAAATGGGATTTCTCTTTCTATCTCTTGCTGTTGGCTTTGTTGGTAATATATAGAAATGTTGTTATGGGATATATATATTTTATTTATTTTTATTTTATAGCCTGCAACTTTGCTAAAGTTGTTTATTATTTCAAGTAGTTTTTTACTTGATTCTCTAGGATTCTCTAAGTATATCATCATGTCATCTGCAAAGAGTGATAGCTTTGTTTCTTCTTTGCCTATTCTAATGCCTTCAATTTCTTTTTCTTCTCTTATTGCTAAAGCTAATTTCCAGTACAATATTGAATAACAGTGTGATAACATGATCTTATTGGAAATGCTTCTAGCCTGTCCCCATTACATATAATGCTTGCTGAAGGTTTTAGATATATGCTATTTATTATTTTAAGGAAGACTCCATTTATACCTATGCTTTCTAGTGTTTTTAATAGGAATGGGTGTTGTATTTTATCAAAAGCTTTTTCTGCATCTATTGAGATGATCATGTGGTTTCTGTTGGTTTTGTTGTTGATATGCTCAATGATGCTGATAGTTTTCCTAATATTGAACCAACCCTGCATTCCTGGTATAAATCCTACCTGGTCATAGTGTATTATTCTTGTGATAAGTTGCTGCAATCTATTTGCTAGTATTTTGTTTAAAATTTTTGCATCTATATTCATTAGAGAAATTGGTCTATAATTTTCTTTCTCTATTTTGACTCTTCCTGGTTTAGGTATCAACACCATATTTGTATAATAAAAAGAATTTGGTAAGACTCCTTCTTCACCTATTTTCCCAAATAGTCTATATAGTATTGGAATTAATTGTTTGATAGAATTCGCATGTAAATCCATCTGGCCCTGGAGATTTTTTCCTAGGGAGTTCATCAATGGCTTGTTCAATTTCTTTTTCTGAGATGGGGTTATTTAAGTATTTTACTTCCTCTTCTGTTAATCTGGGCAATTTATATTTTTGTAAATATGTATCCATTTCACTAAGATTGTCAAATTTGTTGGCATATAGTTGGGCAAAATAATTCCTAATTATTGTTTTAATTTCCTCTTCCTTGGTGGTAGCTTCCCTTTTCATTCTTGATACTAGTAATTTGGTTTTCTTCTTTCTTTTTTTAATTAAATTAACCAAAGGTTTATCTATTTTATTGTTTTTTTCATAAAACCAGCTCTTAGTTTTATTTATTAGTTCAATAGTTTTCTTAATTTCAATTTTCTTAATTTTTCCTTTGGTTTTCAATATTTCTAATTTGTTTAGTTGAGGATTTTTAATTTGTTCTTTTTCTAGTTTTTTTAGTTGTATGCCCAATTCATTAATCTCCTCTTTTTCTATTTTATTTATGTAAGCATTTAGAAATATAAAACTTCCCCTGAGAACTGCTTTCACTGCATCCCATAAATTTTGGTACGTTGTCTCATTATTGTCATTCTCTTGAATGAAATTATTTATTTCTATGATTTGTTGTTTGACCCAATCATTTTTTAGGATTAGATTATTTAGTTTCCAATTATTTTTTAGTCTATCTTTCCATGGCCCTTTATTACATATAATTTTTATTGCATCATGATCTGAAAAGGATGCATTTAATATTTCTGCCTTTCTGCATTGGATTGTGAGGTTTTATGCCCTAGTACATGGTCAATTTTTGTGTATGTGCCATGTACTGCCAAGAAAAAGTATATTCCTTTCTATCCCCATTCAGTTTTCTCCAGAGATCTATCATACCTAACTTTTCTAATGTTCTATTCACCTCCTTAACTTCTTTCTTGTTTATTTTGTGGTTAGATTTATCTAGTGCAGAGAGGGAGCACTCAGAGGTCCAGGTGTTGGTATTTGCCTGTTGTACCACCTGGGCTTCAGGATTTCTTCACAATTGGAGGCTGCAGGGCTCCGACAGCTCACCTGGTGTTAGCCTGAAACCAGCAAGACCAGGGCTTTAGGAAGACTTCAGGTTGCTTTCTTTACCTCCTTTCAGATGAATGCCGCAGGGTACTTATCCACCTGGGGCCCCTTGTAGTTCTGACTCCCTTATTTTTGCTGAGGCACTGGGAGACCCGTTTGCTGGGCTGCATCACAGCTGCTCCTGGTCTTTCTTCTAGTTCAGCTGTTTCAGGGTTTTTTTAGGAGTGACATTTTCTGCATTTTCAGAGGTTGAGAGGAAAGAGTGAGGGCGACTACCTTTTTACTCCGCTGTCTTGGCTCCTGGAAGAGGAAGTCAAGTGGCTGTATTTTAAAAGAACATCTAGCCTTAGGTTTCTTAATTTTTCACATTGGTTCTATGTAAAATGATCAATAAGTGTTTTTATGTCCATTCCTCTTTGTCTTTTCATACATGCCCTAAACCAAAAAGCAAAAAGTTTAAAAAGTGTATAGACCCCAACTTCTTGGTTTAGTTTCTTATAAAACTTAAATAAATGTTTACATAAGAATCTTAGAATAGTGTCATTATTTTCAGATCAACTTCTAAACTGTTTTGCAACAAATACCTTTTTTTTGTGTGTGTGGCTTCACTAAAAAGTCTTAGTGGTTTAAAGCATCTGCATTACATGTAATTTAAATGTCTTTGAATTTTCCTTCCATAAACCATTGATTGACCACATAATGGTGGACTTCCAAACCCCATTCTTTTGGCTAGTGTTCCAACTCATTGTGTGAACTGAAATGTAGTAATATCCAGCTGCTTTCTGCTGTGAGTAACCACAGGAAGGGCTCATAGTAAAAGCTATTTATAAGAACTTTACCATGAAAAGGAACAGAATAACATTTGTAATATTTCATATAATTTCCACTTTGGTGTGTGTCTTGTCTACGTAACAATATTCTAGATTCCATTATTTTTTTTTTCTCACTCTCAGGCCTCCAGAGAGCTTTTATAACTTGCCTTTTGTTGCTTAGATTTTCCAAGAATTTTAATGAAGAAGAACTTGTCTCCCACGGCCATTCAAACTGAAATCTAGAATGGGGAGAATGCTTTGAACCTGCCAAGGACAAGTTATATGAAAATTAATAAAGTTTATTTACTGGCCTTATAGCTTTAAACAGACATAATTAAAGGTAACTGTAGAACTTTGGGAAAGGAAGTAAATTAGAATAAGAAGAAATAACAGAAATAGCATCAAATGCTTTTGAAAATTTCCTAGCAGACAAGAGCAGATTTAGCAACTCAAGGCTTCACTAGGGTACAGGATTGGGGAAGAAGACAGAGGCAAGAAAGATGGATCTAGAATAAATTAGTCCATTTAAGAGAAAACCAAGCATTTTTTCCTCTTCTTTTTGACAAACCTCCTGTCAGGTAGAATGTTTCCAGAACTCGAATTCCTATTTTTGAGTCTTTGATGCCAATCCTTCTGTCTGGAAATTGTCTTCTTCCTCAATAGTATCAAATTATATCTTTAACCTCCTCCAAAATGTGGATCAAAAGCCATCTTTTTCAAAAAGTATTTTATGATTGACCCCACACAACTTTTTACTTCTACACAAAAACAACATTTTAAATATCTTTCTTGTTCCAGATTGTCAACTCCTTCAGGGCAAGGACTATGTCACATATATTTTTAATGCCATTGTAGTTGATAGTAATAATCCTCTGCACATTATAGGAGGTCATCTGCTATTGCTTGCTTTTTCATTAAGTATGCTTTCTTTTGCTTCAGACTCCAAAGGACTCTTAGCTAATGGGGTACTGAGACACTAAAGCTGGATCAGATGGTATCTCTCACCACTCAAGCCATGCAGGTCCCACTATAATGTTTAAATGTGGCATGGAAGTGACCCTGGGGTCTTGATGGCTATGACAGTGAAGTAGGAACTTTGGCAAATTCTACCATTCTGGAAGGATTTGGAGTATGGTTTCAATGACAAATGGCATTCAGTGTCCAAGGCCTGGTAAATGTAGGGAGAATCTTCATCAATAGACTGGTGGCTGGGTGGTGAGTTATTGGGGTATGGCAACTACGAAACAGAGAAAAATACCAAATGATATTTGGTCCCAGATACCTCCCTATTGCTTCTGCTTTAACATTGATGGAGTGGTAGAAAAAGTAGCATAGGAGGCTAACAAGCATAGAGATTTTAGACTAAGAGCTTTAACTTAATTGTTGGTGCAATCATAGTTAGAGTCAATAGAGACTTTAGAAACCATTCAGTCCAACCACTTTATTTTATAGATAAGAAAACTGAAGTCCAGAGAGTGACTTATCCTGATGCATACAGTTAGTAAGATTCAAAAGCCAGATTTGAATTCAGGTCTTCCCAATTATGAATTCAGCATCTAGTGGTACACACACACACACACACACACACACACACACACACATATACATATATATATATACATATACACACACACATATATATGTATATGTATATATATATATACACATACATACATATGTATATATATATATATATATATATATGTATTATGTTATCTCTACTTTAAATGTGATATCTTTGTCCAGTGCCCAGTGAGTTAACATATTAGTTGAAAGGAATGACTCATATCAATATTAATAATAAAATTATTATAAATGAAACTAGAAAATACAAGATATTTTCAGAAATGGGATTACTCACAGTTTTTTCTTAGGTAAATAAAAGAACTGGAGTATTTGGTCTTCTGCAATAAAAGTAACAAATGAAAAACATTATTTCATGTCCTAGTTGGTCATCTTTTTTTAAATGCTCATAATGAACATTGGGGGAAAAAAGATTACCATCAAAATAATTACAGCTTATATACTTACATCATCTTCAGAGGATTAAGAGGTGGATGAACTATATAAAGAACTTGGTAAGAACCTCCAAATTAATTAAATGTGTAGCAGAAGTTATATCACCATCATAGATTTTACATATTGTCATTCTGCCAATAAATAGCCCCCCTATGCTTTGGGTTGGTCTTACCCAATAATACTTTTGAAGATAGCTTTGCTCACAAACTTGGTCACTGGGGAAATTAAAAGAGGTAAAAGTTTTGGGGCAGAACTTATGTAACATAGATGTTGGAGGAGTGGTGGAAGAGAGGGAGAGAGAGAGAGAGAAAGAGAGAGAGAGAGAGAGAGCGAGAGAGAGAGAGAGAGAGAGAGAGAGAGAGAGAGAGAGCTGGAGGAGTATCTCTGTATGCTTTGCCTGCTCCTGACTTTTGTATACCATTCCATAGGAATATTGAGGGAGGTAGTTGATGTTGATACCAATGTGCAAAAACTGTGGCACTGGGAGCTGGTTACCATTCCTGAGTTCCCCAAATAACTTGACTTTCCTCCTGGACTATGAGTAGAAAAGAAGTTGAATGAGAGGAGCATTTAAGACATAAGTAAAAAAGCTTTGGGGATACTTGCTAATTCCAACAACTATTGTGACTGATGATTGAACTCCTCAGTTTAAGGCATTCGTATAGATTTGTTGAAGGCTAGAAGTCATAGGTAGGCAGTCCACATGGAAGTTACTTTTACGTAGTTTTATTTTATTCCTTTTGATTCTGTGGTAATGAGTAAAGCACTATATGCTGTCAAGTCATGCTTATGCAGTGGACACCATTATCACATGTTCCCATGATTAGGATTCATTGAATAGCACAAAAGGGAGGAGAGGAGTTTTCCCAATGGATGAGGGTGCAAACCATAAAGACTAGTTAGATCAATCTACCTAGGCAACACCCCTAACCTAAGGAAATGTGTACTGCCATATGCAAAGCATTCTGAACTGGAGAATAGAGGTGGAAGCTCTAAAAATCAGAGGATTTTCTTTTTCCCTGAGTACCATGCTGGTGTTGGATGGATGACCACATAGTAAACATGGATCTGCCCAGTACCTAATTCTTATTATTGAACAAAATTAGGCTAATGGCCGCCAGTGTCTCCATTGTGTTAAAAGCATATTCTCAAATGCTCAATGATTTCAAAGCAAAGGTGGGGACAGAAGAGAAGGGTGAAAATATGACATAGGTGAGGAAATGAAGGAGGTCAAAGATGCATCAACTATACTGAAGTCTCATACTTTCATATTATGGATACTTTCATCAAAAAGATACACTCAATATGTCAAGCACCAAAGAATATCATAAGCAGTGTAAGTTGACTATATCTTAAAAGAGAGAAAATGAGCTATTTACGTAGGAGTCATTTCCAAATCAACTGTCTGTAGATAGTTGTTCTGCCAACTTAGAACAAAGATAAAAATCAGTATCAGAATAGAAAAATAAATATGAGAGATGTGGTTTGAAATTAAAATAGCTCCAACATGACCTATGTAATTAAGGTATTGTTGAAAAAAAATGGGTGGTGGAGGTAGAAAAAAGAACTGGAATTGACACAGACTTTCACCATTTCTTAATGCAGAAATTTAACTGATTAATAAATTGTGAATGATGATGAGGCCAAAAGAGATGAGAAATTCCCCTCAGCCAGCACTTGTGCACTTTATAAAACAGAATTATAGGAGCCAAGGCCAACACTTTGTTAGAATATAACCTTGTTTTTAAAATCTTAACAAAACTGATCATGGAAAACCCTGAGCAGTATCAGATCCTTAATGAGTAAGAACCAGTGAAAGCAAAAACAAGTTTCAAAAAGCTTAGTAAGGATTATTTGGGGGTGGGGGGCGGAAACAAGATGGGGAACAAAAGCAGTGACTTGCTTGAGTTGTCCCCCAACCCCTCCAAATATCTATAAAAATGGCTCTAAACAAATTGTAAAGTAGCAGAACTCACAAAAAGACAGAGTGAAGCAAATTTCCAGCCTGGATGGTTGATCAGAAAGGTATATCATGCTGGGTTGAGAGAGGAACGCAGCTTGGCGTGCACACGCAGGCCTCAGTGAACCTAGATCAGGCCTCAGAGGATTGAATCACAGGCAGCTATGGCGCTTTCCAGACTTCTCAACCTATGAATGCCAAAGACAACTTAGAAGGTCAGTAGGAAAAGTCTGTGTCTGCGGTGAGAGAGAAGTTTGGGTCCCAGCCCCAGTCCCCAAGTGTGGCCCCAGGGTGGCGGCTGCTTCCTGAGCTTCTGGCCCACAGATTGAGGGAGAATTGAGTGGTGATCAGAGGGAGATTGCAGGGATCTCTCTGCTGGTGCAGGATTCTCTTGCTTTGCTTGTACTTGGATTTGAGTCACAGTTCTAGTGGTGGTCCTGGGGTGAGGAGGAGAGCTGGCATGTGGAGCTTGTAGTGGTGGTGAAAAGAAAATCCTCCTCACGGTTCCAAGGCAGAAAACAGTATTTGTGGTCACTCATAGACCACAGCACAGGCCAGGAAAGGAGTAAACACCTCACCTTTAATCACAGCACCTTGGAAGAACTGAAAATTTATAGGTCCCTAGAAGTAGCTCTGAAAACAGCTGCAGAAAACCCCCAAAGCTTGGGATAATATATTCTCCACAATGGAAGCAGACTCCTACCTTAACAAAGAGTTTTTAAGTCAAGTAATTGGCTGGGATCATGAGCAAGCAGCGCAAAAAGAGTCAGATCTTAGAATCTTACTTTGGTGACAAAGATCAAAACATACAACCAGAAAAAGACAACAAAGTCAAAGCTCCTACATCCAACGCCTCCAAGAAAAATATGAATTTTGAGAAGCAAGTAACAGAAGTAGAGGAAAAACTGAGAGTGACACAAGAAAATCATGAAAAACTAGTGAACCGTTTGTTAAAGGAGACCCCCAAAAATACTGAAGAAAATAACACCTTACAAAATAGCCTAACCCAAATGGCAAAAGAAGTCCAAAAAGCCAATGAGGAGAAGAATGCCCTAAAAAGCAAAATTGGCCAAATGAAAAAGGAAGTCCAAAAGCTCACTGAAGAAAACACTTCCTTAAAAATTAGAATAGAGCAATTGGAAGCTAGTGACTTTATTAGAAATCAAGACACTGTAAAACAAAAGCAAAAGAATGAAAAAATAGAAAACAATGTGAAATATCTCATTGGAAAAACAACTGACCTGGAAAATAGATCCAGGAGAGAGAATTTAAAAATTATTGGACTATCTCTAAGCCATGATAAAGAAAGAGCATAGACATCATCTTTCAAGAGATTATCAAGGAAAACTGCCCTGATATTTTAGAACCTGAGGGCAAAATAGAAATGGAAAGAATCCACCAATCACCTCCTGAAAGAGATCCCCAAAGGAAAACTCCTAGAAATATTGTAGCCAAATTCCAGCGTTCCCAGATCAAGGAGAAAATATTGCAAGCAGCCAGAAAGAAACAATTCAAGTATTGTGGAAACACAATCAGGATAACACAAGATTTAGCAGCTTCTACAGTAAGGGACTGCAGGGCTTGGAATATAATATTCCAGAGGGCAAAGAGATTGGATTACAACCAAGAATCACCTACCCAGCAAAACTGAGTATAATGCTTCATGGGAAAAAATGGTCATTCAGTGAAATAGGGGACTTTCAAGCATTCTTGATGAAAAGACCAGAGCTGAATAGAAAATGTGACTTTCAATTACAAGACTCAATTGGAACATGAAGAGGTAAACAGGAAAGAGAAATCATAAGTGACTTATTAAGGTTGAACTGTTTACATTGCTGCATGGAAAGATGATATTTGTAACTCATGAGACCTTTGTCAGTTTTAGGGTAGTTGGAGGGAAAAAATTGTATGTATGTGTGTATAGGTAGATAGATAGATAGATACACAGATAGATAGATAGATAGATAGATAGATAGATAGATAGATAGATAGATAGATAAAGAGAAGGCATGGGGGTGAGTTGAAGATGAAGGGGTGATATCTGGAGAATAAAATTAAGGGGTGAGAGAGGATTATACTTGGAGAAGGACAAAGGGATAGGTAGAATGGGGTAAATTATCTCACATAAAACAGTCAAGAAAAGGCTTTTTACAGTGGAGGGAAAACAGGGGAAGGTGAGAGGGAATGAGTGAATTTTATTCTCTTCGGATTTGTCTTAAGGAGGGAATAACATACCACTCAATTGGATATAGAAATCTATCTTATGCTACAAGAAAATGGTAGGGGGAGGGGACAAGAGAGCAGGGGGATGATAGAGGAGAGTGCAGATTAGGGGAGGGGGTAATCAGGAGCAAACACTTCTGAGGAGGGACAGCATCAAAAGAGAGAATAGAATAAATGGGGGGGAGAATAGGATGAAGGGAAATATACCTAGTTTTTCACAACATGACTACTATGGAAGTGTTTTGCATGACTACACATGTATAACCTATATTGAGTTGACTGCCTTTTCAATGAGGGTGGGTGGGGAGGGAGAAAGGGAGAAATTTTGGAACCCAAAGTTTTAAAAAAAGCATGTTAAAAAATGCAAATAAGAAACAAGAAATACAGGAAATGGGGTATAGAAATGTATTTTGCCCTACAGAAAAATAGAAGGGGAAGGGGATAAGAGAAGGGGGGATGAAATAGAAGGGAAGGCAGATTAGGGGAAGGGGTATACAGAATGCATGTCATCTTGGAGTGGGGGGAGGGATGGGATCGGGAGAAAATTTGGAACTCAAAATCTTGTGGAAGTAAATGTTGAAAACTAAAAATAAATAAATAAATGAAAATGAAAAAAGAATAAAAAAGAATTCATTATTTGATAAAAATTGTTGAGAAAACTAGGGGAAAAAAAGCAATTGAGCAAGAACATCCCAATAACAATTAAGTATGAAACTGGAAGGACAAATAGATGAAAAATGAAGAAAAGAAAGCAATTGTGGCTTTTATAAAGAATTATTTTCTCTCTCAGTGACTGTGGAGAGATCATGTACAGATCCTAACCTCATAGCCTTATCTGCTATTTTAGGAAGAAGTGACACACAAAAATATAAAGGCAGGAAAAGCAGTTTGGCTAAGTTAAATACACAAATAGGAGACCTGTTTAGAAGGTAACACAATTCTAGCGTCATTGAGGGCTAAATTTTCAGAATATCTCATTGAGGAAGGATATTCAGTTTTTATAACTACCAAAAAAGGTAGACAAAAGTGTTAGTAACTACCAATCCATATTCTTAATTTCTTATCTTTCCAAAAGTTCTATGAAGATTATACATACATACATACATACATATATATATATATATGTAAAACATTCTTGATGGAGTGAGAAGGAAGCAGGTAGGTTTTTCATAAACAAACCACATTTTAACAATCACAGAAGTGACTGAAAAAGTACAGAAAAGCATAAGAAATAAAAGATTTCACTATTCTTATTCTTATTTACTATATAATAAAAATATTGATTTGTGAGAGCAAAATGGCACCATAAAGCAGGGATTCTTACTCTTTGTTGTGTCATGGACCTCTTTGACTATTTAACAAAGTCTATGGACACGTTCTCAGAATGAATTTTTTAAATGAATAAAATAAAATACATAGGATTACAAAGAAAACCAATTATATCAAAATTATTAAACTATTTTTAAAGAGTAAATTCATGTATCCCATGTTAAGAACCCCTGCCTTAATGGCTCTTCAAAAAGTATTTATACATGTTTAAATATATAATACATATTTATATATGCTTATATATAATATTATACCTTTATATATTAAACAAATCATGTAAGATACAAACATGGAGATAAACTTACTCCTTTTTTTTAAACATTTTATTTTTTATTTCATTTTTTTTTTTTAAGTTTTCAACATTTACTTTTATGAGATTTTGAGTTCTAAATTTCCCCCCTTCCTCCCCTCTTCCCTCCCCAAGAAGGCATGCAATCTGATATAGGCTATATATGTACAATCATATTAAACATATTTCCACATTAGTCATTATATAAAGAAGAACCAGACACCAAAGGGAATAACCATGAGAAAGAAAAACAAACAAACAACAACAAAAAGAGAAAATAGTATGCTTTGCTCTGTATTCAGACTCCATAGTTCTTTCTCTGGATGTGGATAGCATTTTCCATCTTTAGTCTTTTGGAATTGTCTTATATAGATCATTGCATTGCTGAGGGGAGCTAAATCTATCAAAGTTAATCATTGCACAATGTTGCTGTTACGGTATACAACGTTCTTCTGGTTCTGCTCACTTCACTCGGCATGAGTTCATGTAAGTCTTTCCAGGTTTTTCTGACATCTGCCTGCTCATCACTTCTTATGGAACAATAGTATTCCATTATATTCATAAACATACAGTCATTCACCAATTGATGGCCATCCTCTTAATTTCCAATAGGTGACCTTAAGCTATAGCCCTCTGATTATTCCTATCAAGTGAGACACACACACACAATGATTACACATAGTTGTCAAAGCTTTCTGCCACCATCATGGAGAGTCCAAATGGAAAAGGGACTTGCTTCAGATAGTGAGGTCTTTCAGATTCTCTGTTTGCCTTTGACACTATACTGATTTTATCAAGACTTCCTAAATGAGAAAATCATTCAAAAAACTGTTCATGTAGGATCACAGATAGAGAGCTAGAAGGGACATTATAGGCCATGGAGCTCAACCCCTTCCTTTTACAGATGAAGTGAGGTCACAGAGTTAGTATCAGACACAAGATATGAGCCTGGGTCTAGGTCTGCTGACTGCAGAACAAGTGATCTTCCCTTGTACGTTGCCTATCAGTCAACCGACTATTGTCCAAACTAAGTTGATGAGGAGCTTATAGAGTTCATATATTTTGGACCAACACTACAGATTAACAATGAACTGGGCCCTGTATTGAGTAGGACAGATTTTCTTTGGGAAATGATGCAATACTTTGAACTACTCCAGACTTCTCCAAGAAACAAAAATCCATCTTTTTAACATTGATAATCTTTGGGTAGTGGTATATGGCTGTGAAGCACAGATTTCCAGTCTCCAAAGAATCAAAGCAATATTTCACCTGAAGGGAAACTTGAAGGTGCATGGTGAGTGTAGAAAGACAGTGGCATATTACTAATGAAGATTTGTGTAGCCAAAGTAACTTAGTGGATAATAAGGAGGTGTATGACCAGAAGGGCAGATGGTTTGGTCATATAATGAGAGTGTGGGATAATACAAGGATAGGCTCTATGCTTCATTGTTATCTGAAAGGTTTGGAGACCTCCCCATAGGGAGACTTAAGAGGAAGACATAGATAAGAACCACATGGATAAAGAGATGAAAAATTAAGAAAATTAGCCAGATATGCCCAGTGACAAAGTTATTTCCTATTTTGGGGCTTTGGGAAACTGTATTAATCTTTTGAGGCAACAACTTCAAACTTTAAAATAAATTTCTTAAATAGTATTTTGGTGGCTTGAAAAACCCCAGCATTCCCAAGTCCTTAATTTCCATGCAGACATAAGATTGAGAAACTAAATAGCATAACAGATGGAGACATAACTTTGAAGCCTTAAAGACCTGAGTTCAAGTCCCTTCTCTGACATGTATGGATTGAATGACTGTTGGCAAATTCCATTACCTTCAGTGACCACATGAAACTGTTTTAAACTCTTAAGTTGTAGAAAAGGCATGAATGTGGATTGGTAAAGGGAATTCCTTCATGAAGAGTTCCCTATATCAATGAAATAATAATCCTGTTAAAAAAGTTTTATAAATTAGGTATTGTGGTAGGGTATGGGGTTTCCTTAAATACCAACAGTGACTATAACATATAACCATGGACAAGTCCATGAGATTCTTTTATTTTGCTTTTCCTTGCTGTGAAATAGGATAATTTTTTAACACACATACACACCCTTATCTGACCCTTGTTGATGTTATGGGAATTGTGATGATGTAGGAGAGAGATGTAAGAAAAACATTTCACAGCACTCCAAACATTTAAAGTTAAGTATATGGTTAAGGCTGCCAACTTTAGCCTTAGGAGAGAAATAAACATTAATTTTAAATGGACAAGGTGGCACATCTCTGAGAGCTGAGAAGTATCCTTGATAATTTGGGACAGAGTGTCCAGGTTGAAGGTTGCATTAAGTGAGATCCTTCCAGTAGTCTATCTGACACAAGCAAAACCCAGATGGTTTGCAACTTGGCATAGGTTTATTTTTGTGTTTTGTTTCTATGCCAAATGAATCCTCATCAAACTTCCAGAAACTCTGTTGAGAAAGGCAATAACCATTGTCTTTTTGCCTTTCTCACTTCTATTGCTTTGGAGCCCTAGGAAAAGGAGTTTTCTGAAGGTTTTGGGAGTGCCTAAGCCAAAGTGAAAGCTTCCATCAGGAGCCTTCATAGGCCAGTTGGTGCTCAGGACTCAGCCAAAATGTTTCATTCTTTTCCTGAGACTAAGTTTATTTTCCAGCCTTAAAATTAAAAAAAAAAGCCAGATCCTGGGAATTAAGTAGCTATTTGGGTTTCCTGGTAGCTTGGCAGGATTATTTTCAGTGTTTTATTGGGCTTGCTATTTTGCTGAGGGCCTAACAGGCTCTTTTTCAAAAGCTTAATCAAGACCAAGTTTAATGATTAAAGGTAATTATCTCCAGATTAGAAGAACTTTAAAAAAAATTTAATTGTCCCTCCCAAACTTAACAAATAGGTCTCTGACAATCTAATTAAAATCTGAATCTTGTTGCCAGGATGTTTTAACCAGTCAATGGTTCAACTTTGTGTATGGCACAACATTATCCTTTTAAGTTGTTTGTGATAGTTCAGACAGAATGAATGAGTGAAGCAGTCAAATGGTAAGCATTTATTAAGCACCTCCCCTACTATGTGCAGGTACTGGGGATACAACTACAAAGAAAGAAAGACAGAAAAATCCCTCCTTACAAGGATCTCACATTATTTTAAAGAGTTGATTTGTACACTTAGCTGTCACCAAGAAAAGGAAGCCCTGGAATAGCCTCATGTACCCACTTATATTTTTTTAAAGAAAAAAGAAAATCTGTTTCTTAAGGGAGTCTTTCTGCTTTCCTGATATGGATCTAAGGGCTGACTGCACTGTTATTATACCTTTGTGAAGAGTGGAGACCCCAAATGGGTTTATAGCAGTAAATCAAAATCAGCTGCATTAAACCATAATGAAAAGCCCTTCACTTTCTGTTAGATTTGCACCTTTAATGGTAATTAAATTTGGGGACCATATTGTAAAGGAATTTATTCTACTTTAGAACTGTGGAATTTTGATGGATAATTAAACACACACAGAACACTCCACACTGTTCATGGGAGCTGTTTATATAAGCTGGGGGGCAAAATGTTTTTACAGTTTTGAAAATAACTTGGCATTCTGAAATAGGCTTCAAATGGTTGCTGAGGCTTGTTTATCCAAGAAGGTACTGTGACCCTCAGATCGCTAGTGGTAGCACTGGGATGGACTTCTAAATTGAACTGGAATAACTCAATTTCTATAAAATAAGCACTCCTGAGGTGAGTAGGGGAAAGTATAATGCTTCTTAAAGGGGTATAGATAGTGGCAACTAAAACTTGTTCTTCAGGAAAAGGAGTCTTCAACAGGAAAGACTCCACTGGCACTCTGTAGTCGTGGTTTTAATCTGAGAGGCTTTCCAGAAGGTTTTTGTTAGTCTTCCCTTGCCCTACGAACTGTTCCAGGGTGTTTTGTGGCAGAATTGAAAGTGGATGAGGCTGCGCAAGGCGTGGCCACCGCTGCAGTTCTCCCTGTATGAGCATGGATTGATGTGCTTCTAATTATCAATGTGTGGGAGTTTTGTCAAAAAAGCTGGGCCTGTGTTTCCTTTTGTTCTTCAGTGTCTATTGTGGTTTGTGTTTTAAATGGGATGCAAATGTGATTTATAGGGCATGGCCTGATGGCAGTTAGAGAAAATTGGACTTTACGAGGCAATACAAACATGGTCAGGGAAAGGCTGCACGTAAACACTGTATCCCTATGGGTGCAAGAGGAATAATCCAGTGTGTCTCAGGAGACCCAAAAGAGTAAACAACACATGAAAGGTTATTTGACACAAAGAAAATGGCTTCCTTCCATGTGGACTAAAAATACCCTCAGAAAACAGAGTGGGCTGTGGTACATCCAAGATAATTCTATCTCCAAGAGCTGTATAGGAGGCCACCATGTAGCAATCTGGGCTTTTGACAAAGCACACACAAATGCAACCTGGATGCTGGATATGCAGGTCCCTGAAGAACTCTGTAAGGGTTGGTGGGGTTAAATATGTAACAGAGTAGGACAGTGTGGTGCAGTGGATAGTGAGCTGGAATCATAAGTCAGGAAAACCAGGGTTCAAATCACACCTGGCACATGTACTGACTATGTGACCAATCACTTCATTTCTTAGTGCCTCAGGCAGCAATTCTTTAAGACTATAAATTGCAATTGCTCTTAAGTTGCAGGGAGGATTTCTTCACTGGAAATTCCTCTCGTCAATGAAATCACAGGTCTGGTCATTTATGTGTATGTATGTGTATGCATGAATGTATGCACATATATTTATGGGAACCTAGATGGCTTCATAGATAGAATTCTGGGTCTGGAGTCAGGAAAACCTGAGTTCAAATTTGACCTCAGATACTAACTAGCTGTGTGACCTCGTGTAGGTCACTTAACCTTTGTTTGCCTTAATCTACTGGAGATAGAAATGGCAAACCACTTCAGTATATTTGCCAAGAAAATCTTATGGACAGTACGGGGTCCTAAATAGATACAACTGAACAACAAATATGTATGTGTATACATACATACGTACATACATGTATATATATATATATATATATATATATATACACATATATATACATATATATATGTATATATATATATATACATATATATATATATATATATATACATATATATATACATATATATATATATATATATGAGTGTGTATGGATATGTGTGTGTGTATATATATATATATATATATATATATATATATATATGGGTGTGTATGCATATGCATATATGTGTGCACATGGGTAGAGAGAGCGTTGGGGCGGTTAGGTGGCACAGTGGATAGAACACTAGGTCTGGAGTCAGGAAGACCTCAGATATTTACTAGTTGTGTGACTGAACAAGTCACTTAACTCTGTTTGTCTGGTTTCCTCACATGCAAAATGAGCATGAGAAGGAAATGGCTGACCACTCTAAGTATCTTTACCAAGAAAACCCCAAGTGGGGTCACAAGAGTTGGACATAACGGAAAGGACTGAACAGCAGCTACAGAGAGAGTGGACATCTCTGGCATCTTCTCCCTCCCCCTTCCACCCCTTTCCAAAGAAGACTTTAATCCTTGACAAGAGAGGAAGCAGGAAGTTGGAACCAGAGCTAGGTCACTTTCCTCTCCTCAGACAGAGAGTACTTTATCCATAGGAATATAATTTCTGGTCGCTTATTTTTACAAGAAATTATGGTTTTTTCAGTTTCTTCCCAGAGTTTTACTCTCTTTGGCTACTTGCAGTGGGAGTAGCATTTTCTCTCTTAGCTGGAAACCAGAAACCCCAAAATGACGCCAGCTCCTGAAAAGGTTCCAGAGACTGGAGCTCTCCTCTCTCCCTCTCAATAACGCCACCATTCCTCACTCAGGTGTGAGGCAATGGTCTCCACTACTGAGAGAGTCCCATACCAATTAACTTTGGGACTCAGGTTACATTTGAAAGAACAATTTACAGAAAGGCTTGCAATTACTTTCCCATGGACAAACCAAACATTTCTGGGCTTCCTTTGGGGAAGGAGGTGATATTCCTCTGGGGTTTTGCAAAGATGAAACAGAAAAGAGAGAGAGAGAGAGGAGAAAACCATGTGATTCATGCTAAAGGGAAGAGGTGGTCACCATTTTATTTCCATCATTCTCCCCTACAACCAAATCATCACCAGGACTTCAGCATCCAATTTACTTCACTTCCCAGCCCATGGTGATAGGCAAACATATCAGCTGGGGACTACTGGAACACTAAAATTATGATGTCCTCTGTTTGGTCTTCCTAATAGAATAGAAGTTCTGGGGAATTTTAAATCTCTTTGGTATGTTAAGTGAAAGATGGTACTTCCTGTTAATAAGAGAAGTCTCAAGAAAAAAAAAAAGCATGACTGCAGGATCTATGTAACACCCAGAAAGGACTGAGCTACAGCATGTCTTAAGATCATAAGACTGTGTAGATTCAGAGATGGAAGGGGCCATAATGTAGTCTAATCCCTTCATTTTACAAATGAAGAAACTGACACCTAGAGGAGTTAAGTGACATACGTGTGTGTGTGTGTATGTATGTGTGTGTGTGTGTATATATAAATAGCACAGATGGGATTTGAACACAGGTCCTCTGACTCCTTTTTCCACAGCAATACACTAGGTAGAAAAGGCAAGTCTGAAACAAAAAGTTACAAATTCAGTGTAATGGATAGTTTAATAAAATTGCTTTTGTCACATTTTTATTTCCTTGTACATTATTTAATTTAATGTACTAATACCTCACAATAAAGAAATGAAAGTTGTGATTCATGATATACTATCTCCTAGCTTTCTATTTGTCTTACCTCTCCTTAGTCTCCTTTGCTTTTTATCTTAATTGTTGGGGTTCCCTAGGCACCCTATTCCTCTCTCCATATTCTCTCCCATGGACTTAATTATTATATCTATGCTGATGAATCACAGTTCTATATATTCAGCCCTGATCTCTCTCCTGAGCTCTGATCCTTCATCACCAATTGTCTATTAGACATCTCAAGCTCAGTGCATCCTAAACAGTACTAGAAGGAACCTTTCTTCCTTCAGATTCTCCTATTGAAGGTGCTGACACTCTCACTCATCTCCTTACTCTCCCTCACTCCACGTATCAGAGACCAGATCTCTCAGTTTCATCCTGTTCAAAGTCTGTTGCATCCAAATCATCCTCCCTTCCCATAACTGAACATTTGTTTTTTAGTTTTTAGGCAATTGGGGTTAAGTGACTTGCCCAGGGTCACACAGCTAGTAAGTGTCAAGTGTTTGGTCTGAGGCCAAATTTGAACTCAGGTCCTCCTGACTTCAGGGCCAGTGCTCTATCCACTGCGCCACCTAGCTGCCCCATAACTGAACATCTTAGTTCAGGTCCTCATCACCTCATACAACAGCCTGGAAAACGGTTTCTCTGTGTGGACTCTCCCTCCCTACTTCAGCCCATCTTCTCTATGCCATTGAGCTGACTACGTGTAGAATCGCAAGTAGAATTAGAGCTAGAAGGACCTTAAAAGTCATGTAGTCCAGCCCTGCAGAGGAAACTAAAGCCCAGAGAGAATAAGTGACTTGCCCAATGTCACACTGATTGTACATGTTGTATCTTTGATTTGAATTCTGGTACTTTGACTCCAAATCCCCTTCCTTTCCAGCATACCATAAAATAGAAGCTGATAAGGAGTAATGGGGGAATTTTATATCCATCATGGAAGAAAACGGGTCCAACTAATTGGAAGATTTCCAGATAAACTGAATCAGAACTATGGCAGATAGGAGTTAAGGCCTTTTGTTTTTGTTCGTTTGTTGCAGTTGCATCCGACTCTCTGTTGCCCCATTTGGGGTTTTCTTGGCAAAGACACTACAGTGGTTTGCCATTTCCTTCTCTAGTGCATTTTGCAGATGAGGTAACTGAGGCAATCAGAGTTAAGTAACTTACCCGGGTCACACAGCTAGGATGTGTCTGAGGCCAGATTTGAACTCAGGTCTTCCTGACTCCAGGCCTGGCACTCTCTCTGCTGTACCATGTAGTTGCCCATTAGTTAAGGCTTTGGGTTTGAGTAAAAGGTATGTGACCACACAAAAACTTATTGAATCTGCCTTTATGAATGTATCATTCCAAAATCAATTTTCTGTTAGGTGAAAGTTTAGAGATTATCAAGTGAGTCTAATCCTTTTATTTCATGGAAAAGAAAATTGAGACTGACTGAAGTGACCTGTCCAACAACATACTATTTAATGGGGTTTGAATACAAATGTATTGACTTGCCTGCAAGTATTCTTTTCACAAAACCACAATGTGTACGCATAGTGTCCAGGATAATTTTGACATTTTATTCTAGTTAAGAAATTAGGCCACATTCATGGCAGCCAAGTGGCTCAGTGGATGAAGAACTGGGCCTGGAGTCAGGAAGACCTGAATTCAAATCCAGCCTCATATACTTACAAGCTGTGTGGCCCTACAAGTCACTTTACCCTGTTTGCCTTAATCCGCTAGAGTAGGAAATGGCAAACCACTCTAGCATCATTGCCAAGAAAACCATATGGACAGTATGAAGGGTCAGATATGACACAACATTTTAGTAAATATTTTAGAAGTTTATGAAAAAGCCTTGGTTCTCTGACCTGTGTTCCTCTAACCCTTAGTGGTGTATGAATACAGGTAAGTAACTTAATCTTTCAATGCCCTAGCCAATTCTCTAATAGGATAAATTGTTGCATGGAAGGAACTTCCACACAGAAAATTCCTTACTCATAGGTTTGGCCTAAAATCACAATAACAACAACTCCCTCCAAACAAATGTATATTTGAAATAGGCCTAAGTAGTCAGCTTCTGAATGATAGTTCCTTGGAAACCTTTTCTGGTTAAATATACCTTTCTATTTGTTTATGTAGAAAACATAAGCTATTTTTAAGTAGCTTAAGTTAGTAGATTCTGTTCAGATTTTTTTTTAAACTAAACACTTAGATGAGACCAGACTAGGCCAGAAAAGTGGGTTTTCGCAAAGAAATAAAAATGTGAGGTATTGTTGCAAATATGTGAAAGTGAGGCTTAGAACTAAACAGGCTATTTTACTGTAACTGCAGCTGAAAGAGTGCTTTTAAATGTTTCCCTTAGACACTTGTTGTCTTTATATGGTTTGTAATTGGTGACAATTGACAAGGCTATAATGAGTTCCCAGGATGATCTAAGATAAAATCTGAGACAAAATGAGAAAACTGGAGAAATATGGGAATTTCAGTATTATTGGTAGTGTTTTCAGGAATTTATTTGTTCATCAAGTTGAATTAAGGGAACACAGTAACTACAGGGCAATTTGTCAGTAAAGTTCACTTTTCCTCTGCGTTGGTTGTTTCCATTTAATTTAATTCATTGAATGTCTGTTAAATATTTGCATTGAACTATTTAGATAAATAAGACATATTACTGTCCTGAAGCTGACGATCTGGTAAGGCCCATAAAATAAATAGGTACATGTAGT
Source organism: Phascolarctos cinereus (assembly GCF_003287225.1). Lineage (NCBI taxonomy): Eukaryota > Metazoa > Chordata > Mammalia > Diprotodontia > Phascolarctidae > Phascolarctos > Phascolarctos cinereus. The sequence goes on along the minus strand of NW_027555847.1, from coordinate 347,342,078 downwards.
GTGGATTACATATGTTTGCCTTCAGGGTAGGTTTGCTACCCTCCCTTGGGCCTCTGTGCCTAGGACAACTGGTTCCACTACTTCCTTTTGAAAATTATTCAGGAAGCATCTCTGGAATAATGTGCATAAACCAGTCCAGCTGCTGCAGCAGAATATGGGAGATATAAAAAAAAATATGAGGCAGAGGATACCATTATAGAATCCAAGACTTGGAGCAAGATGCTGATATGAGTGGTTGGCATACTGTTCTGGGACTAGGAGAGAATGGAGACAAAAATGGAGACTCATTTGAATGCTCCAAGAAGGCAGTACTCCCACAAATCTGAAGCAGATTCTGAGAAAGGGCAGAACAGTGGATTCTGGATGTACAACAGAGGTTTCCTCCCAAAATAGAGGCATTTTGTTTGGAAGGTGTGGTTTTGAGTTGTTCACAGGTTGGAGTGGAAGCAAAGGTCGCAGAGAATTCTCTGTAGGTGGGCCAAGAAGGAAGAGCAAATCTTGGTGTCCCCTATGTGGTTCTCATCTGCAATTCTACTGAGGGAAGAGCTATTATAGGGGATGTGCTGAAGCTAGTTCATAACAGCTTGGAAGAACTGATTGCCAAATTTTCAGAGTAAGTATTTATACTTCAGATAATGACAAACACAAATCAGGGCTTGATTAATTTATTTTTATGATTGTCTAGAAATTAAAAAAAAAGGTAATGGAGAAATGTTAATAATGGAGGTTAAACTTAAGACTGTGACCTCAGAGAGCTGGTTGTTAAACATTTACCAGCATGCCTCTGGCTATAAGTCACAGAGAGTATACAGTTTCTTAAGCGTCAGGCCCAAATGACAAGCCGGATGACTCCCACTATACCCTCTGCTGAACCTCACCTCAAGTCAGCAAGGACACCTATCTCTTGGGGACTAGGAGTGAGATTGGGTTAAAATGAAGACTCGTTTTATAGACCTCATTAAATCACTAAATCATTAAAATTAAGTCAGTTTACCTCTCTCAGTTTTCTCATATGTAAAATGAGAAAAAACCTCTCAGGCTTCTTCCAACCCTAAATTATATGATGCTATGAACCTTTTTTTTTTTTTGAAAATTTCCTTTTAAAATAAAGCATAAAAGTAAAGTTTTTCCAAAGAGATGATTTAATTTTTTTCCTTCTTAAAAGTGAGCTTAAAAATCAGCAAACAAGGGGCAACTAGGTGGTGCAGTAGATAGAGCACCAGCCCTGAAGTCAGGAGGACCTGAGTTCAAATCCGGCCTCAGACCAACCACTCGACACATACTAGCTGTGTGACCCTGGGCAAGTCACTTAACCCCAATTGCCTTAAAAAAAATCAACAAACACGAATATTTCCATATACAAAGAATAGGAAAAGAGAATGTTATATGAAACTGGAAAGCTCTACTACAGGGAAGCTTGCTTCCTTTGAACCATTTATGAAAAAAATAACCTACTGGTAATGACACTACTCTGTATCCCCTTCAGAGCTTCCTTTTTCTTCTGTAATAAGATTATTATCATTATCATCATCATTACTGTTATTTCATTGATGATCTTTTCTTTGTTTTTTTTGCATCACTATCAATGCTCACCTTCAACTCTCAATTTCCCCCCAAAAGTGCCCTCTCTTGTAATAAATAAGTAGAGTGAAACAAAACAAACAAAAGTTTGATACCTAAAGTCATTTGTTGACATGACTGGGGATACAGATACAAAGGACCCTCAACTCCCCTCAAGGAATTTACATAATACTAGGATGAGATATGATATGAGACACATAAGTCTGTGTCTGAAAAGGCACTTTGTATTCAGTAACTCTAGTCTGTTATCTCTTGGCCAGTAGATGAGAAATATGTTCTATTCTTTTTCTGCTGGAGTTGTGACTGAGCATTGCATGGATCAGAGTTCTTAAGTATTTCAAATTTGTTTTTCTTTATAATTTATATATGTTGTCTAAATTGTTCTGCTGGTTATTCTCACTACACTCTGCGTCAGTTCATACAAGTCTTTTCAGGTTTCTCTGAATTTTTTTCCTTTTGTCACTACTTTGGGGGCAATATTATTCCATTACATTCATCTACCATGATTTGTTAGCCATTCTCCAAATGGTAAACACCCACTTTGGCAGCTAGATGGTGCAGTAGATTGAACATAGGGTCTGGAATCAGGAAGATCTGAGTACAACTCTAGCCTCAGACACTTATCAGCTATGTGACCCTGGGCAAGTCACTTAACCTCGCTTGACTCAGTTTCCTCATCTGTAAAATGAGGGTAATAACAGCATCTATCTCCCATTGTTCTTGCTAGGATCAAATGATATAATAATTGTAAAGCACTTAGCAGATGCTAAATAAATGTCTGTTGTTTCATTGTTGCTCTTCTTCTTCTTCCTCTTCTTTATTTCTTTGCTGCAACAAAAAGCGCTCCTATAAATATTTTTAAACATATACACCCTTTCTTTCTGTCTTTGATCTTTTTGGACTATGTATATACCTAGTTATAGTTTTGCTGCTTCAAGAGGTATGGATAGTTCAGTGGTTATGTGGATATAGTTTCATTGGGATAGCTCCAAATTGCTTTCCAGATTGGTTGGACAAATTCATAATTCTACCAACAGTATACTAGTTAGCTTGTTTTTCCCCACAGCTTTTCCAACAATTGTCACTATACCTTTTTATCATTGTTGACAATTTAATAGGTAGAGAAGGTGGAACCTCAGACTTGGTTTAATTTCTATATCTCTCATACCATTTCTCTTATTATTTCTTATTTATTTTCATTTCTCTTATTAAATACTTGGAATATTTTTATATAGTTATACAACTTTTTTCTTTTGCCTTTTGGAATATAATATTCTAAGATTTCCTCCCATTTATGTATCATAGGCTTATGTAATCCTGACTGTTGCTCTTTTGGCATTTAAAGTCTTTCTGCCTGATTACTTGTAGTGCCCTTTTTTCTTTCTTTTTACTTGTAGTAATTTTTTTTTTTGACATGGAAGTTTTGGATTTTGGTTACAACATTCCTGAGTGTTTCCAATTTGGAGTTTCTTTCAAGAAGTGATCAATAGATTATATCTATTTTCACTTTGCCTTTTGGTTCCAAGAGGTCTAGGAAGTTTTTATTTGTGATTTCTTGAAATATTTTATCTAGGTTTTGGATATATTTTTGGAATCTGATGTTTCTTAAATTCTCTTTCTATTTTTTCAAGTTAATTGTTTTTGAAGCCCTATACACTCTATTTTTAATTTTTTTTTTACTTTGTTCTAATATTTCTTGTCTTAACAGAATCATTGAGGTCCTTTTGCATCTTTCTGTTTTTCAGGGAGGCCGCAATTTGGGTAGTTTTTCTGCTTTCTATTCTGAGCTATCCAACTTCAATTTTTTTCTTCAATCTTGCTTCTAATTTCATTTTTTACCTCTTTCTTAGTTTCTTAATTCAGTATTGGTGTCCTTATGGCCCAAGTTATTCTTTTCACTGTTATTCTATTATATTTACTGTGAAGTCACTCTCTTCTTCTGGGTTTATCTCTCTGACTTCTTCTAACCCAGAGTGTTTCTTAATTGCATTTAGAGTTTATTTTTATTTGCTCAATTCTCCAGCTTCAGTTCTTGAATTGGGACTCTATGCTAGGGCCAACCTCCACTACATCCCACATTCTTGGGTGGCATGAAAAGGCCCCTCTGTAATCTTGGTGCTACTGGTACTACATATAAGACTAAGGTTTTACCATCTGTTGAAATTGCTGTTTGCTTTCTCCATCTCCTGGTGGCTCAACACTGGCACTTGACCTTGGTTCCATTCTTTGTATCCTTCTTCTTATATGATCCCTAAATAGGAGTCAGTTTGGTCCCCTGCTATAGTGCTAGGTACCAATTAAGTAAGTGTTGCAGTCTGTGCTTCTGTGCTAGTCTCTGGCTTTTGAGAAGGTTCTCCAGGATAGTTTGCCTGAATGTTGTGGTGGTTCAGAAGTCTTCTGCTGCGACTTTGAGAGGAAATGGTGTTTTTAGGGGTATGCAAATGTCTCAGGTAGTGACCTGCTTGTTGGCATCTCAAGGGCTAACTCTCCCTTGTTGCTTTCTGATAACCTGGTGCTGAGATCCTGCTAGCTTGAGGCCCTGTTTATCAAAGTTGAGGCAGGCTTATTCCTCCTATGATACATCCCTCCCTGAGGGCTGGCTGAGGATGTTGGCTGTCTTCTTGTTCAGTCTTAGGAAGAATGGAGGAGCTTACTATTGATTCCTTTTAGTTCACTTGATTAACTTTATCATTGTTACCTCTGATGTCCTTTTAGATTTTGTCTAAGGCATTTGTGGGAGAGCTGGGCTCCTTTCAAGCCATTCATGTCACCATCTAAATAAAAAACGATTTTAAAAATTGAGGAAATTAGTTTATCTAGTGAGAAAAAACACATATTTTACATTTATTTATTCACTTTCAATGAGTTTAATTCATGACCCAGGCTTCTATATTCTGGGCTTATAAAAATGATTTTTATCTTGGGGTCAGCTCCACCCCCTAATCACCTTCTCTTGAATTCTTTTTGCCTCTATTAAAAGCTACCTTTGGGAGGGATTAGAATATACCTCAAATACAACTTGTATCTTCATCTTTGTATTTAAGGGTAAAAAAAAAATTCCTACATTCTGGACAAATATAAAGCTAACAATTCATATTGGGTCCAGGTGACTGTTGAAGATAAGTTCATCAATTGGATCCAAGAACATTCCCGGATCAGTCCTCTATATAAAGATTTATTAAGTGCAATTTATATTCAAGGCACTGTGCTAGGCTCTAGGGACCAAAAGGCCAAATGTAAATAATCATTTTATGACATAATGAAATATAAATATTAGAACTTAGAGAAAGATAGACATTTTAAAAAAATTGTCAACTGGGATATTTTGGGAAAATTTAGATGCTGAGACTTTGCATTAAAAGTAAAATGTCAATTTTTAAGGATGAAAATTCTTTCAGAGAAAACATTCTACATGGGTGTGGTTGCTCATGATGCTTTCTTTCACTTAATTGAATGCAAACCTAATCTCAGCATTGGTGTGGCACTTGAAGAATTCTCTTGTCTTTTTTTTTACATTTTTATACTAAGAAAAAATAGTTGGGAAGTTGACTTCAATAAACTATTCTAATCCTAGACTTTAGCATTTCTTGATGTTTTAATTTTAGCATCTAATTAGCATAAAATCTAGATGCTTATAAAAATGTTAAATATTCCACACTGAATATAGATAATATTCATTATCACAACATGGATGGCAAAAGCTAAAGATACACACACACACACACACACACACACACACACAGATAATCTTTACAATGTGGAGAGTTTTAAGTGTTTCGGCAACCTTGACTTCTGCCTTATCTATGATTTTGAAAAAGCTTTTGAAGTAGAATTCAGTATTAATTGAGAACATTCAACTACTCAAACATTGATTACGTAACCAATAAATTACAGGCATAAAACTACTTCACAGAGTTGTAGTAAAGATCAAATGGGACAATATTAAGTAAAATACTTAGCAGACCTCAGGGTATTATATAAATGCAAGCTGGTCTCCCCTATTAGATTGTGAGCTCCTTGAAGGCAAGGGCTGTTTTTGCCTTTCTTCATTATCTCCAATACTATCATAGTGTTTAGCACATAGTAAGCACTCAATAAATGCTTATTGAAATGAAAATCATTTGTTTACTTGAGTGGGGATACGGATACAAAGGACCCTCAATTGCCCTCAAGGAATTTGCATTCTAGTAGGATGAGATGTGGTACAAATGGAAAACAGGAGGAAAACTACACAGTTAAGAAAAGATAGGAAGGTATGCACATGATTGTCTTCCTTTGGGGATGATGCTAAAGCTGAGTATATAGGTAATCAATTTTAAGTCAAGGGCCTTTGACTGGGAGTTCAGGTTTTCAGACTTGACAAGTCAGGAGAGATATTTCAGCAGCAACATCCGCATGAGATCTTATAGAAGCTGACTCTGGAATACAGAAGAAAGTGGAGATTTGGAATCTGATGCAGGGGAGAAAGTAATTTTTTCAAGATGTTGAAACACACACACACTGATCGTGGTGAGGAGAGGATGTACACTAGAAAAAAAAGGAACTGTCTATGAAAATAAAAAAAAAAATAGAACAAGTAACAGCAACCAAAAGAAAAAAAAAAGCTTTCTCTAACAGCAAACATTACTGCTCTGGTATAGCAAGGGAAACTCCAAATACTTCAGCCTTAGTATATGCATTTTTTTTCAACAGTAGTGCATTGTATTGTTTCCTTCCCCCAATCCCTTCCATTTGCTTAAAACTGCTCACAAACATTTAATTCATGTGCTTTAATTCAAAACACATGGCCTTTGGAAATCACATACAGTTTTACTCTCTCATTGTTTCAGGTATTTACTGTTCATAGACATGGCAGTCCCACATGTCACCTTGGACTCTCAGGACCAAAGCATGTTGTGCTTCTGAAGTGACAGCATTGAGATTCTTTGTTTCTCAGCCAGCAGTGGAGTCATGTCTCTCTTAGAAAACACCTGGCTCCTTTAGCCATGGAATCCTTAGTGCTTAAAGTAGTGAACCCTGGAGACAGAGCTCTTGCAAGGTAGTGTCCTAGTTTTCTTTCACTAAGGTTGATTGGTTGACAAAATTTTACTGAAACAAACATCTTTCTTCTTCTTTTTTGTTTGTTTGTTTTTGGCTAGGCAATGAGGTTAAGTGACTTTCCCACGGTCACACAGCTAGTAAGTGTCAAGTGTCTAAGGTCACATTTGAACTCAGGTCCTCCTGACTCTAGGGCTGGTGCTCTATCCACTGTGCCACCTAGCTGCCCCTCTTCTTCTTCTAAATAGAAAGTTCACTTTTCAGTTATGTTGCCAACGTAGCTACTTACAGAATTATAGACTCTTGGAGTTTGAGGGGGACCTAGCTCAACCATTTCTGAAGCATGAATCTCTTTACTGTCATCTTGCCAGATTAGTTGGACTTAGCTGATAATAGGGAGCCTATTCTTGTGTGAGGCAGCCCATTCTGTTTCTTGAAAGCACTATTAGTCTTTTTTCTTGGTATTGAACTATAATCTGCCTGCTTGACACTTCTAGTACTGGTTCTGCCATAATGGAACCAAACAGAACCAATCTCAGCCCTATTTTGTCTTCTCTTCTCTATGCTTAGCATCCCTAACTCCTTCATGGCAGAGCTTTGAGTTCCCTTACCATGCTGGTGGCCTATAGTGGGACACTTAACCAAGTTGCCAACAGTTAGACTTATAGAATTAACAGAATGCTGTTAGATCAGCTATGATTCTTGAAATGTTTGATTGTCTCTTCTATAGCTAACTCCAGCACCACTCTTCATTGGTTATTTACCTATAATATTCCTAACATACAACTCTAACCTCATCACTCCCATACTCCATAAACTACAGTGGCTCTCCTTTGTCTCTAGGATCAAACAAGGTTCCTATGTTTAGCTGGAAGCCCTTAACAACCTTCTTTCCAACATTAGTACGTATTAGGCTTCTTCCAATATATGGTAGTCCAATCAATCAATTTGCCAGGAATGAATTCTGGTGTCATTTCTGCCCTGCCCTTAGTTTCTCTTGTTTCCATCAAAATTTTCATTAAAAGTAAAATGTTGATTTTTAAGGATAAAAATACTTTCATGCTGAGTGGCCACATCCTAGTAAGCCATTTTGATAAATGGGCTAAACCAGGTTGAGGGTAACTGAATGTTCTCAAACCCAATGGTGAACAAGTGAAGACTTCCTCCAGTGGAAGAGGCAGATGAGAATAACTTATTTCAATGACCATGAAGGCAGCTGAAGCAGATGCTATGGAGAACTTAGATCTTGGTCAGACATCAAAGATGCCGCTACATTCTGAGCCATCGCCAGTTGTCTTGACTTTTGTCTTGCTATTGGACTTTGATAATTCTGGAAGAGATAGTGAAGCCTATAATTTTGCCCATCTCTGCATCACTTAAATACAATTTATGTACAAATCAAAAGACATCACCCATACCATTTTACCATTTTTACCTATCTCAAAGTCCTGTGATAATGTGCAAGTGATAAAACAGCAGGTGTAGATACACTGAGAGCTGTAGTTACAACCCTGCTCATAGATGGCCTAGACCATAAGATCTTTATCTCATTGGACTGAAGCAGCAGTGGGATTTTGCAGCTGCCTGGGTGTCTAAGCAGACTTTTAAGGACCATGCTGCTCACGTCCTGGCATAAGGAAGGGGCTAGAAAAGGTGCCCTAAAATTGTCTGCTTCACCCAATCCTGCCTGCTTACTACAGCAGGCAGGGATCCACCTCTGTGGTTGAAACACACACGTGCAAACATACACACACACACACACACACACACACACATACACAATACAAAAACTTTTGCAAAGATGATTCCATTCACCATTGGAACATGGAATTTACACACATTTATGGACAATACAAAATCCAATAGTCCTGAAAGATGAACAGCTCTTGTGAGAGAACTCAGCAGATATCACATCCCAATAACAGCCTTGAAAAAAAAAAAGGGCTGGCAAATGAAGGCCAGCTTACCAAAGTTGGAGATGGATGCACATTTTTCTGGAGTGGCCTCAGAGATGACAAACACTGTGAAACTGGCATAAATTTTGCAATTAAAGCTAATCTAGTCAACAAGCTTGTATTCTTACAAAAAGAATGAAGGACAGGTTCATGACAATGGGATTGCCACTTGCAGGAAAGCACCATGCCATCATCATCATTACATATGCTTCCACCATGACAAATCCTGATGAGGTCGAAGAAAAGTTTTATGAAGACCTGGACACCCTCATAATCAACATATTGAAAGGACATTCTTATAATTCCAGGTGACTTTAATGCAACAGTAGGCACAGCCCACCAAGAATGGAGTTGGAAGCAGCAACAGCAATGGTTGCTTACTCCTGGAGGCTTGTGTATCCCATGACCAGCTTCTCATCAACAACACTGCGTTCTGTTTACCTAAATGCAATGAAACCTCATGCATATTACCCTTGCAGCAAACATTGTTATTTAATAGACTATTTTATTGTAAGGATAAGAGACAGGATGTGAGAGTGATGAAGGCAATGTGTGCTTCAGAGTGCTGGACTGATCATAGACTTATCTTCTCCAAGCTAAATATTGACTAGAGTAGAAATTGGGAAAACATTTGTGAAGCTTGGGAAAAAAGGGCACCAGGATCTTCCTGAGCAGAAATGGGCAAATTTCAGTCTTATTGTGTTTTTGCAGTAATACATATACACACACACACACACACACACACACACACACACACACACATATACACACACATATATACATGTATACATTACACATATATGTAATTTCCTTAATGTATAAATCTAGTGAGTGTATCAACTAATTATCATTTGACAGGTAATTCAGATAATAGAGTTCTAAATGTTCATCCCCAGCCTATCTTTATTTTCTAGCTGCATATAAGGGACCAGAAGGGATTCACTGATCATTATAAAGGCTTGACACAGTGTCTGCAGCAGTGACTGTGATTCCAAGGAGTGAAACAAAACCAGGTCACAAAATTGAGGACAGGGCACCACAATCCTTAAAAGACTCAGTAGGGACAGGTCCTTCTAGTTAGCCAAGTACTGGTCAGGTGTGACTTGTGGATCCTTATCCATAGTCCATGCAGGGCCAGCTGCATTTCCGGAGAAGGAAGAAATTAGATTGAAAGAGATGGGTCTACTTTGTTTTATTTAGAATGATTCCTTTTGAAACAGGGTGATTAGTGAGGCTCTTCAACTTACCCAAAACATTCTGTTTTCTCCACCTTCTAGCCTTTGCTAGAATTCAATAAAAGTGGTGGCCTCAAAACAAGACGATTATCAGAAGACTTAATATCAACAGATTAGAGCATTTCTCCAAGAGGGAACAGCTCTTTGCTGACTTGGAGGGAAAGCTGAACCAACACATGCTTAGCAACACTGGAGTAGAAAATGAGTGGGCAACTATCAGAAATGTGGTATAAAGTACTGCATTTATTCATCTGGGCCAGATCACTCACAAACATTAAGATTGGTTTGAAGAAAATGATGGGGAAATTCAGAAACTGCTCAATGAAAAACAAGAACTCCATGGGGTTTACCAGCAGGATAGGTCATCCATCTGTAAGAAGTCAAAGTTTAACTCCATCAAAAGTAAAGTGCATAAAAAGCTTAGAGAGATTCACAATTTTTGGCTCAGTAAGAAGGCATATGAAACTCAGTTTTATGTTGATAATAATAATGTAAAGCACTTTTATGATACCCTGAAGGCTATTTATGGGCTAAAGACCTATGATGCACCTCAGCTGCTGATGAGAGCCACATTGAGTAGTGATAAAGACATAATCCTCAAGCAATGGGTTGAACACTTCCACAGAGTTCTCAACAGACCATTATCAATGTGGAAATCACTGACTACATATCTCTGGTTGAAGTCAGTCCCTTTCTAGACAAACTTATTAGACTTATTACCCTGCAGAGGGAGTCCCATTATTTCTCTACATGAAAATGGAGGAATTAAGAATTAATTAAAGTATTATTTTCTTCAGTAAGCTTTTGTAGCTCTTTTTTAATTTGGCCGATTCTGCTTTTGAAAGAGTTCTTTTCTTCAGTGAATTTTCTTGTCTCTTTTACCATTAGGCCAATTCTGTTTTTTTAAGGTGTTTTTTTTTCTACAGGATTATTTTGTGCTTCTTTTACCAACTGTTACTTTTCTTTTCATAATTTTCTTGCATCATTCTCACTTCTTTCCCCAATTTTTCCTCTATCACTTTCATTTCTTTCTTTAGTTTTTTTTTCAGGAATTCTTGCTGGGCTTGTGCCCAATTAGCATTTTTCTTTGAGTCTGTTATCATAGCTGATTTATATCATTGTCTTATTCCAAATTTGTCTCTTATTATATTAGCTTTTTATGGTTAAATTCTTTTTTTGTTTCTTTCTTTGCTCTTTTTTTCCATCCTGTATTTTGAATTTGAACTTTATTTTCATGTTGGTTTCTGCTCACATTGGAGTGGGAAGGCACTGTCCCCAGATTCAGGCTTTTTTATGTTCATGTTTTCAGAACTAGTTCTGAGGGTCTTAAAGTTTTTGGTGCTTTCAAGTTTGTGTAATCTGGGGAGAGGTGTGGTTACTGCTCTCTTGGTCTTTGTTCTGGTGTTCATCTAAGAAGGATCCCTGCTTCTCTTTGGCAGCAAGTGCTAGCATTCCTTTTGACTTTGGAAACTGTGACCAGGTCCCATAGTCTCCTGTGGCTTCAATGACTAGTGTTCCTGTTCACCTTAGAACTGCAACCCAGAGTTATTTATGGGCAATAGAGTTCCCAATAAGCAATGACTACACCAAGTGCCAGCAAAAGGTCCCCTGTAATCTCTTTCTGACTATTTTTTTCTGATTCCCTCTTACCATCTCTGGGTGAGAACTCATGAAGCAGCAGTTGCTGCTGCTATTTGCTACCACTGCTTTCAAGACCCATCCCTTGTGTTATCAGCGTCTACTGGCATCTCATAGACTTCTGAAAATTTCCTGTGTTGTCTTAGGCTGGAAAAATAATCTTACCCTGAACTTTTGTTGACTCTGCCATTCTAAAATTTGAGTTGAGGTGTTATTTTAAAGTTGTTTGAAGGGGGATGTTGGGAAAGTTCAGCTGGATCTGAACCTTTCTCTTATCTTGGGTCTGCCTTCCCCTCAATGGTTTAATCTATGAAAAGTTCCTATTTCCTAGGAGGCAAGCTGATGATTTCCCTGTTATTTATTAAATGACACTAAGAAATAAGTGACTCTACATCTGTAAACAAAAGAAAAATAGAAAAGTCCCAACTCCTGGAGCTTTTGGATAGATGTGAAACTTGTGTTTCCTTTTTTTTTTAAAGTTACTTTTATTTATGTGTATCAATATGCTCTGAAGGAACTGACAGGTTTTTTTTAAAAGATAAAACTCATAAAATAATTAAAAATGTACCTAAATTTCATCACTTATAAAATTGGAGGTTCAGCCTAGTTCAGGAATTCTCAACCTAGAGTCCATAAGCCTTTTAAAAAATATTTTGATAACTATAGTTCAATAAATTGTTTTCCTTTGTAATCCTAGGTATTTTATTTTATGGTTAAAGGTGAGGTAGAATGACACCCCATTTGATGCTAGTGTCTTGACTAGGTGCAAATACTTTTGGATTGTTACATGCATTAAAAAATATTATTATGAGCAGAGGTCCCTAATTTTAACCAGATTTCCAGGGGTCCATAACACAAAAAAATGTTATGAACCTCAGGCCAAACAATCACTAAGGCTTTGCATTTACTTGTATGTTCTGTCTGTACTTTTCCATGTACATTTTTTCTCCCCCTACCCCCAGCCCACTCCCTCAGCAGAGTGTAAGTTCCTTGAGAGAAGGGAATGTTTTTGTTTTTGTATGCCCAATACATAGTACAGTGCCAGGCACACAGCAGGTGTTTAATAAATGATTACTGAATGAGTAAGTCTTCTTCTAGCCTTTAAATCCTTAATCTGGAACAGTGTAAATGGTTATGTTTGTAAAAGTCCTGGGTCTTCATTCAAGGAACTATCATGAGAGCAGCATTCTCTAAACTAATAGGTAGATTCTAAATCACGTAGCTCTCTCCACTTAATGACATTAACCAGTTTTGAAAAGTATAGCTTATGTGAATGACATGAAAACATATATGCACTGAGTGTCTGGGTGGCCTAAATCTGAGAATAAGAAGCAGGAACACAAGGCTCTAGCTTGGCATTTTAGACACCTGTTCTGCATTTGATTTAGGCATGACCTTGACCTTTCATCCCCATCTGGAAAATGGGGGTTTAATACCAGGTGATCTTTTCTACCTACCTAGAGAATGTTGGCAGGATTAATAATAAGGAGATGATTGCAACAAGCATTCAACAGTACAAACTGGTGTATCAGAATATTTGAAAAAATAGAACATATGTAAAACATATTGAAGTAGTATCAGCTTTCAAGATATTCACAGTGGCGCTCCATTGTATCAGCACATCATGTAAGAAACAATCATCACTTTGCATTATTAGTTCAAAGTTCTGCCACTATATCCCTGAAAATTTAGAGACAAGCTTCATTCAATATCTGATCACCTTGTGAAGTCTCTGTTTCTGAAAGTTTTTTCCTTCACTATTTTTAAAAACACTCTTAGGCTTCCAAAGAAACTTTCCCTGTTTAAATTCTATATTCCCAAAACTCATTTCTCATACACCCCTTTGCTCAAGAACCTACAATGTTTCCAGTCATATCAAGTCAAAATGAATCGACATGATATTCTGAACCTTCCCTACTCTGGACCCTAATCTATATATTTCCTAATAACTCTCCTAACACAAAAATGCCATTCCATTCTGGCTGATTTTCTTCTGTACACAATCTCTACCTCCCTTACCCCAATCTCATTTTTAGCATTATTAATCATTTCTCCTATGAATAACTAAATCTTATCACAACCGAGGTTGTATACTACTTTCTCCATGAAACCTTTCCTGGCTACTCCAACTCACAGTGATCTCTCTCTACTCTTCTACAATAACAACAGTACCACAAAATTTAGCATTTGAGCATATATTTTCTTGTATGGTTCTCTTCTTGCTTTTTATGGGAAAATCTCTCTTGTTCAATTGCAAGGTCCTTGGTGACAAGTATCAAATGTTATGTTTTTAAATGAAGTAATTTGCCACTGAGGAGCAGTTAAATACACAGTGGAGAGAGCACTAGGTCTGAAGTCAAGAAGATTCATGTTCCTGAGTTCAAATCTGGCTTCAGGCACTTACTAGCTATGTGACCCTAAGCAAGTCACTTAACCCTGTCTGCCTCAGTTTCTTCATCAGTAACATTGACTGAAGAAGGATATGACAAATCACTCCAGTACCTTTGCCAAAAAAGCCTCAAATGGGATAATGAAGAGTCAGACATGACTGAAACAACTGAACAACAACAATTTTCCACTGGAGGACTTGAATTCAAAGCCTGGCTCCAGAGCTGTGTGATTCAGCGGTTTTGGAGGCAGAGGACTTGGGTTTAAATCCTGCCTATGGCATTTATTACCTATGTGACCTGAAGGTCAGTTTCTGCATGTATAAGACAAAGGAGCTAAATTAAAGGCTTCTGGGCTCCAGCTCTAAATCTATAGATAGTATCCCCAACTTGAGTAACTATGGCAAAATCTTTTACTTTCTTTTGAACTTAATTTTTTTTATATTAAAAATAAGCATGTTGAAATATAAGATCTACCCCTCCAACTCTCTGTCTGCTAGTAGTATAAATAGTAAGCCTCTTCCTCCTATTTTTCTTGGCTCCATACCGCCAAATTCTTTGAGTAATTGCACTAAATTTATCTGAGAATTATTAGGATGGTTAAAACGATACTTGTTTTTAACCTAGTATTGGTTCTACAGGTTGGCGTATTGCATTGATTTTGCAACCCTTGCTTTAAAAAGGAATGTTTGAGAGGGCAGAGTCAAGATGGCAGAAGGGAGGCAGCCACTCAGCTAAACTATCTTAACATTCCCCAGTAACCAACTTTAAAATAATCCCTCAAATTAAATTTTGGAGCAGCTGAGCCAAAAAAAGGTCCGGGTGAGACATTTTTCCAGCTTAAGACAACCTCGGTAATTGACAAGAGAGATCTATAACAATGGACCATTCTGAAGCAAAGCAGCAGCACCAGCTGTGAGGCAGCTTGCAACTGGAGCACCAGCTGTTTAGCAGAATGATAGCAGTGTTGCATTTGATGACTTAAAATGTAACGTCTCATGGTATGTAATACATAGTCAGTGGCCCTTTGACCTTTGCTTCCTGGACACAGGACCCCAGCTAATGCATCTAGTAAGTATTCTCATCTTACCTCGCCTCATTTTCCTCTCTGCTCAACTGTAAGAGCATCATAGCATATAGTCCAAGAATTACATAATTTCAGGGATGATTTCAACTCTTGCCATTTCATGAAGCAGAAAACTGAGACCAAGAGAGGTTAAGTTGTATAACCACAATTACACACCTACTCTTCTAATCCTACTTATACCCTAAATGAGGAAGGTGAAGTCTTGTAACCATGTTGCCTGGTTATATAAGAAATTCATATTATCCAACTTCAACTGGGCCCTTAATTTTATTCTTCTGAATTGATTCCCTATCACACTAAGTACAGAAGATACTTCAAATGTTTTCTTTCCTTCTTAAGTCTATCAGACCTCCCGCTTTCCCTTCTCTCTCATTTGAGAACTTTGCCTTTTATTGTAAAAACTGTGAACATTTGACATAACTTCCTTCTCCTGTTTACCTCAAAATGCTTTGACATCATCTCTTATTCTCTCCCCTTTTATCTCAGTCTCTGACAAAGAAATGTCCTTCTTTTTGACATGGGTAGTTCCTCTGCATGGACACTTGATCTTTTTTCTTCCTATCTTTGCAATCTGGTACATTTTCAATCATCTCCCTTCTCTCTCTAATCTTCAACCTTCCCATAACAACTAGTTCTGCACGTGCTGCTTTTAAAATAACTAGCTTTCCAATACTTAAAAAACCCACCTTCATTGGATCCTACCAGCCCCTCAAAATATAAAATATCTTTCCTCCCTTCATCAGATAAACTCCTTGAAAAAACTAGGTCTTGGGGGCAGCTAGGTGGTGCAGTGGATAGAGCACTGGCCCTGGATTCAGGAGGACCTGAGTTCAAATACGGCTCAGGCACATACTTGGTAGCTGTGTGACGCTGGGCAAGTCACTTAACCCCATTGCCTAGCCAAAATCAAAAACAAACAAAAAGCAAAAACAAAAACAAAAAAACAATAAAAAAGAAAGAAAGAAAAAAACTAGCTCTAATTATTACCTTCACTTCCTGTCTTCTCATTCACTTCTCAACCCTCTGCAATGTGGCTTCTCATTGTGACCGTATTGCTTAATTAAAACTGCTGTCTCCAAGTTGCCATTGAGCTCTTCATTGCAAAATCTGATAGTCTGCTCTGTCCTAATCTTTCTCTTTCTCTTTGCTCTATTTGACAGTGTTGATAACTCTCTTTCTTTGGATACTCTTGTCTCTTTGGTGGTTGTTATTTTTTTTTTTCACTAATCTCTTCTGGTTCCCTTCTAACCTTTCTGGCTGCTCTTTCTGTCTCCTTCATAGGTTTATCCTTCATCTCCCACTCTCTAATTGTCAGACTCTGGCCTGCACCACTTATTCTTCTTTCTCTGTACTTTCTTTTGATAATCTCATCAGCTCTCCTTGGCTCCATTAGAATCTCTATGAAGATGACTACCAGATTTAGATTCAGTCCCAATCTCTCTGCTGAGCTTCAGTCCAACATCACTGATTGCCTATTGGGCATTTTAAATTGGGACTCCAGAAACATCTTGACCCAACATGTCTCAACTGTAACTTTTAATTTTCCCCAAACCCTTCCCTTTTCTATATTTCCCAACCTACATACTTTTGCAAAAGTAATTTTCCTTAAACAAAGATCTGATTATGTGACTCCACTACTCAACTAACTCCAGTTACTTCCTGTTGTTTCTAGAGTAAAATATAAACTCTTCTGTTTTGCTTTTAAAGCTTTTTATAACCTGGAGCCCACCTATCTTTTTAGCCTCATTGAACATTATTCTCCCTCCCTTTCTCTGTAACAGTCAGCCAAAGTGATCTCCCTACTCCTCACACCCAGTACTTTATCTTCCTTCTTTTTGCCTTTGTACCAGCCATCCTCCATATCTGAAGTTCATGCCCTCCTTACCTGTGCCTAATAGAATTCCCCTTTGCCTAGAAAATGTACCCAAAGGCTCAGTCAGTGTCTCAGGAGCCCTTATGATACTTCATCAGTCAGAAATTACCCTGACACTTCAGTAACCATAGAAAAGGGACTCTTAGTTGGCATTGATAATGGCATCACTTACTCTTGTGAGAGAGTTTCCCAACATGGTAATTAGAGATCATTACTAATGACCAAGGAAATAAGACCATCCGATTTACATTGCCCTCACTGACAAAGAAAACTTAATCTCTAATGCTACAAAAAATCAATGTGTAATAAATCTCACTGACGTTGTTTACGATACCAAATATCTTATTCATCACAGATTTGGTGATATGGTTGTAGAGTCAGATATGAAGCACTGACCCTTCATGATGGTGAATGATATAGACAGGTCTAAGGTTTAAGTAAAGTCCCAAGGGAAGACCCAAACCTTCTCTTCAGAAGTATCTTCTATGGTTTTGACTAAGGTAAAAGAATTCACAAAGTTTACCTTGGCAAGACTGTTTGTTACAAATGCTCTGGTCACAAGACCAGCCCAATTCAGTGATTCCCAACATTAGGCCACCAAAGATGCTGGGAAAAATCATTGATCTCAACGTGCTCTGTCAATGAATGAACTGCTGCTGCTATTCAAAAAATTGGCTTGGACAAAAAAGAAGGTGCTGAGAAATGTGCATTGACCTTTGACTTCTCAGGCAGCACTTTCTATTATCTCCATTTTTACTACTGAGGATACCATCTTTGAAGCCTAGGCCAAAGTTGAGGACACCCCTCAGGCAAGGAGACTCTTGCAATTTCATGATCAACCATTTCATTGCTGAGTTCAATCACAAGCAGAAGAAAGAGAGTGAAAACAGGAGGGATGTCTGCCACCTTTGCACTACTTGTGCAAATGCAAAATATATCATCTCTTCCTGTACTCAGGATAATATTGAGATTGACTCACTCCATGAAGGTATTGACTTCTATACATCTCTGACTAGCATCCATTTTAAAGAGATGAATGCAGCTCTATTTTCTGGCATACTGCATCACAGGGAAAAGATCCTAAGGGATGCCTAAATAAATAAAATTACAGCTCTGTCACATCATCTTGGTGAGTGGTATCTCCAAGAGCCAGAAATTTCTACAGAGCTTTTTCTTTGTCAAGAAGATGAACAAGATGATCAATTGTGATGAGGCTGTTGCTTATGGTGCAGCTTTTCAGGCTGTTATCATGTCTGGGGGAGTGCATCTGAGAATCTTTAGGACCTGTTGCTGTTACATATTAGTGCTCTAACCCTTGGTATTGGAACTGTTGGTGGAGTTCTGATCAAATGCAATGCCACAACCCCCACCAAATAGCTTAGATTACTAAGCCTCAAAATTGATTTAGAGCATCATTCATATGCTTACATGTATCTTTGATTTTTTTAAATCCGAAAACTGCCTGTTCATATCCGTTGACCATTTATCAATTGGGGAATGGCTTGTATTATCATTAATTTGACTCAGTTCTCTATATATTTGAGAAATGAGGCCTTTATCACAGATACTTGCTGTAAAGATTGTTTCCCAGCTTTCAGCTTTCCTTCTAATCTTGATTGCATTGGTTTTGTTTGCATACACACTTTTCAATTTAATATTATCAAAATAATTTATTCCATATTTTGTAATGCTCTCTGTCTCTTGTTTGGTCATGAATTCTTCCCCTCCCCATAGATCTCACAGGTAGGCTATTTCTTGCTCTTCTAATTTGATTGTTTCATTGTCTATGGTACCTTTTTAGCAAGATGTAGTTGCCTTCATTATCTCTTTTAATTAGGTCTATTTTTGCTTTACTTTTTCTAAGATCAAGAATGCTGCCCCTGCTTTTTTACTCCAACTGAAGCATAATAGATTCTGATCCACTCCTTTACCTTTACTCTGTATGTGTGTCTCTCTGTTTCAGGTATGTCTCTTGTAAGCAACATATTATAGGTTTCTGGTTTTTGATCTACTCTGGTATCCACTTCAGTTCATCCCATCCACATTCACAGTTAGGATTATTACCTGTGTATTACTTCCATCCTATTCATACTCCTGTTTGTCCTCTTTCCTTTTCCCCTTTCCCACCTCACCAGTGTTTTGTTTCTGTCTACCATTTCCCCAGATCTACCCTCCTTTATGTCAGCCCCCCCCCCACAACCTCCTTTACTTAATTTCCTCTCCTCCTACTTTCCTGTTGGGTTGGATAGTTTTCTATATTCAACTGACTGTGTATATATTATTCCTTCTTTGAGACACTACTGATGAGAGTAAGGTTCCAGTGATGTCCATTGCCCAGGTTCCCATCTTCCCCTCCACTATAAAAGGTCTTTCTCATCTCTTCCTATGAGATATTTTGCCCCAGTTACTAAATATTTTGAATTATACCCCCATAGTATCTCTTGCATCTGTCCCTTTTTGATCTCTCACATAGCCTTCATCCTAGGTTAGACTCTTCTCAACTCTTTTCACTCCATACAGCTGCCAAATTGATATTCCTAAACAGAAGGCTGACCATGCAAATCCCCTTTTCAAGAAGTTCCAGTGGCTTCTTGGGATTTTCAGGAAAATTTTCCATCTAATGTTGAATAAAATCTGACTAGGTGCCATTGCTTGCAGATTAGGAAAGATGAAATGAGAAACGTGATGGGAAGTATGCTTGGAATTCTGAAATTATTAGAAAGTCATTGACGGCAAAGGTCAAATAGATCTGTGCTTTAGAAGGTAGATTGATAAGAGTCTGGTCCCATATTTAAGTTCATTCATCAAATAGAATGAAACACACCTAATCACATTCCCTTGAGAAGTTAACTAGTATAATAACATCTGTTCAAACCCACATAAATAAATAAGGACTCCAGGAGACCATATGGTATGAGAGGATTCTTGTCAAGCTCTCAACTTTTTATAAGTAAACTGCAAGGCACCATGTCCAGAAAGAAGGAAGTGGTGATTGTACTGTTCTCTCAGGTGTTAGGGATATAGATGGAGTGTCATGTTCTGTTCTGAGATCTCCATGTCTGGAAGGACATTGACAGGCTGCAATACTTCTGAAAGAGGGTAATCAAGATGGTAAAAGAGCAACAAGGTTCAGCAAAGATTGATTTAAAGAATTTAAGGAAATTGATTCAAACCTGGAGAAGACAAAACTGTTGGTGGATAAATGATTGCAGTCTTTCAGTGAATGGCTATCATATAGAAGAGGCATTGGATTCATTTTGCTTGGTCCCACAGAGCAGTGCTAGGAATGATGGGATAGCAGACAGGCTGATTTAAACTTGATACAAGGAAAAATTCCTTATAAAATTAGAACTATCTAAATAAAAGGGTTAAGCTAGATGATTTCTGAGGATCCAAAGTTATGTGCATCTTCACTGACTTGATACTTTTATAATTATGATTTCAGGACTTTACTGATTTATCAGATATGGAAAGGAAATTATTTTCCCTCAGTTGATTTCCAATCTTTCTCCTACCTTAATTTATTTTGAAGGCCCTGGTCAAGGTGCATATCTATGTATTCATTCTGTGAGACAGTAAGTATTTGAATTTGGATGCTCCCTAGGGAGCCATTTGGTTCATGAATGGATGTAATGGAATATTAGGACAGTTTCACAGGTGAATTTTTAAAGATTTCTCAACAGGTGGAACTAAAAGCAGTGGGTAGAAATTGATTGATGTAAGGGTTTGATGTAAGATTCAGCTTTCTATTAAGCAGAGCCATCTAAAAAGAGAATAGCCTGCCTCAGTTAATTCAGTGCTTTTACCCTCAATAGAACTTTTCAAGTCAAGGCTACAAACTTCTCATAGGATATGCTAAAGAAAAGATTCTTGTTCCAGTGTAGGTTGAACCAGATAGCCTCAGAGGTCCCTTCTAACTCTTCAGATTCTATAATTCTGGAAGTGAAATAGATTCCCTTGAGAGACAGTGTGTCCAAGAGGAGGATGTATGACCATTTGTTGGAGATGTCATAGAAGGGAGTGCTATTGGACTAGATGGACTATAGTGTCCCTTCCAACTTTGAATGTTTGATTTTGTGGGAAAAAAACCTGTCTCTGATAACGAAGATCAGTTTGTTCTTAGGAATGCTAGGTTCTCTCAGAAAACGAGTTGACACCTAGAGCACTATGAATAGCTTCCAGCACAGACTCAACATCCTCAGTTACTTCTTGATGGCTTTTTCTTATATTGACATTCCAGAGCTCATTCCACTTTCTTATTTCACAGGCCCAGCTCAGGACCTCTTGTACCCTTTGTACCCTATAAATCCTTCTTGCCATTTCCATCTAAATGTTAATTCTGGATCAACAGCCTAAAAGATATTCAAATTCTAGAAGCTGGCATTGGGAAAATAGCAAGCAGTCTCTCATTTCCCACATTTTCAGTTTGTAGTATTCTGTTGCATACTCTACTCATGTATATTATTGGAAAACTAGACAGAGACTTTTTTCATTTTATCTACATTCAAATGTACTCCAGTTTTTTTTTTTTCTGCTGCTTACCACCATTACAATGGAGAAAAGAGAAGAATGAACTTAGGCAATCTCCTTTAAAGGCATCCCATTTTGGGCAGCATTTTCAGACATGTTGTATGAATAAAGCAACATGCTTTGGAAATACGTCTGTAAGGAATTGTGTAAGCACAGTTCTATGAATGTGTTGAAAAGCAGTTTATCTTTAGGAGGGGAGAGTATCTCTTGCAAATTCCACACCATGCCATATGCTACATTTTGTGGAGTGCCAGTTTCCAGTTGCCTTCTTGAGTTATACTTTTGAAGTTCTCCAATCCACCAAATATCTCATTTACAATAATAGCATCTATTGTCTAACTGAACTACACTGCAAATAGCTTTGAGGCACACCCTATTCTTTAGGAACCAACAGATTTTCAACAAACCTTGGCAGGATTTCATGTAACTTTGTGTCTCTCCATCACTTCCTGTACCACAAGATTGAAATGTGGTCAACTGTTTATTTCCATAATTTCCAGTCTCCAATTTTTTCTCATACATTTGGAGTCATTTTTATTAGTGGGAAGTTAGGCTAGGTTCCAGAAAATGATAGCTATTCTACCCACAAGAAGGTTTCAAAAGATGACATACTTATGTTACCCACTTTGTAAGTCTCCAGGATGGAATATATGAGTTAAGCTCTGGGAAGTGAACTCTGTTTCTTTGCCCTTTGGAAAAACCACTTAAGGATTTGTTCTTAAAATGTCTTTGGATTTTCATGTCGTGATGGATTCTTTAGTTGTGAACTGGAGGTTGCTCACCAGGATTTCTGTTCTAGATGCCTTAGAACTGGGCACGGATTCTGCTAGTTTGGTAGTTTTTTATTCTTTCTGCTAACATAGCTGTTATCAGGGAACAGTAACTCATCCAGGCCATGAAGAGATAGTATATTGCAACTTGAGTGAAGTGAATGGTTACCAGGTAGTCTGTACCCTTTCCAAATATCTGGTTGTACTTTTGAAAAGTAAATTATTCATGAGAAAAGTTACATGGACATGAAAGTGCCTCGGTAGAATGGGAATTATGACTGGAATACAGCAAAGGAAGGATGTATAATCTGACTTTCAGGTATGGGGGGGCAGGGTAACTTCTGTCGCCCAAAGTTATCTATTTTATCTTTTGTAATTGTCTCTATCCCTTTGTTTGATTAAGAATTTGCCTCTTACCCAGAGCTATGAAAGGTATACTTCTTTTCTAAAATTTGTTATGATATGATCTTTAATATTCATGTCATATATGAATTTAGAATTTATTTTAGAATATAGTATAAGATGTTGGTCTAGGCCAAATTTCTGCCATCCTGCTTTCTAGTTTTCCTAGTTCTTATAAAATAGGAGGTCTTTTAGAGGTAATGTTTTCTGGTTTATTGAATACCAAGTTGTTGAGTTCAATTATTTCCAGTTCTTCCTTTTCTAGTCTGTTCCATTGGTCTATTTTTCTATTTTTGATAAAACTTAAGGTTATTTATGATTGATTACTGTTTTATAAGCTGGAAGTTCTATTCTTTCCCCCAACTCCAATTATTTTTCTTGATATTCTGGATCTTTTGTTCTTCCAGACTAATTTTGTAAATATTTTGTCCAGCTCTCCAAAGTATTCCTTTGTTGGCTTGATAGCTGCAGCACTAAATCTTGCTCTTTTGGATTATATTGGCATGGCTCAGTCATGATCACGGAATATTCAAGTTGTTCTTTATTTCTTCAAGGAACACCTTGTAATTGAATCTATATAGTTATTTATTATGCTTTGGTAGATTGACTCCTAAATAACTTACACATTTTGAAAATATTTTGAATGGAGGTCCCTTTTCTATTATTGCCTCCTAAATTTCAATATCATTGCATATAAATGCTGGTGATTTTGTTGGTTTCTTTTGTAGCATGTAACTTCACTAAAGTTATGAATTCTTTCACTTAGTTTCTTTGATAATTCCCTATTTTTTTGTATGTGACAATCTTAGTGCCTTGACTCTGTGATTATTGCCAGTTTATCCTGTATAGATCTGATATTTTCTCCTCCTTTAAACTGTTACCTCCTCAAGGACAGGGACTGTCTTTTCTTTCATTGTATTCCTAGAGTGTTGCAGAGACTCTGACACATAATAGGTGATTAATAAATGCTAGAAGTTGTATAATTCTAAGCAAGGCTAATGGAGCCATAAAGACTCTGCCTCTCATATCCCCAAGTTTGGAAGACCAGGCACAGTAATACTCTTCGTAAATCTCTTTCTCCCCTTGTACAGGAATTTCCAATGCTTTGAGTTTCCATGACAATGCATCTGGGAAAGGTCAAGCCCAAAGTTGCACTTAAATTGAGCATAGATCTTTTTTCCAATACGTACCCTTTGTTCTAAATTCTGCTATCTGCACCAATCAGGACAAGTCTAATCTTCCAAATCCAGCCCTTCAAAACTTGAAGAAAACTAATATATTTTTCTGAAGTCTTCTCTTTTTCAGGGCTGACCTACCCTGGTTTAAAAAAATACGTATATGATATGGTTTCGAAGCCGTTCTTGTCACCATCTTTTTAATGCTCTCCAGTTTGTCAATGTCCTTCTTAAAATGTGATGTCTAGAGCTTACCCCAATATTTCAAATGCTATTTGATTAAATAAGAGCATAGAAAGACCTTTTAGATTCTCTATTCTGAATACCATGCCTTTTCTTAATGTAGCTATGAGCTCCTTTCACATTTTTGGTCATGTTTCGCTACAAGCTAATACTAGGAAGTGGGAAGATATATTTGTTGTTGTTGATCCTTCATTTTCTTTCTTTTTTTAAGAATTTTAATATTTTATCTTTCTCGAGTTAGATGTAAAAACAATTTTTAACATTTATTTTTAAAATTGTTGGGCTCCAAATTCTCTCTCTCCTTTTCCCCCTCCACCCAGCCATTGAGAAGGCAAGCAATTTGATATAGGTTATACATGTGCAGTCATACAAAACATATTTCTGTCTTAGTCATGCTGTGAAAGAAAACAGACCAAAAAACCCTGAGAAAATAACAAAAGTAAAGAAAAATATGCTTTGATCTGCATTCAGACTTCATCAGTTCTTTCTCTGGAGGTAGACAGCAGTTTTCATTTTAAGACCATCAGAATTGTCTTGAATAATTGTATTGCTGAGAATAGTTAAGTCATTCACAGTTGATCATCATACAATATTGCTGTTACTGTATACAACGTTCTCTTGCTTCTGCTCATTTCCCTTTGCTTCAGTTCATATAAGTTGTTCCAGGTTTTTCTGAGAGCACCCTGCTCATCATTTCTTATAGCACAATAGTGTTCTGTCACAATCATATACAACAAATTATTCAGCAATTCCTCAATTGATGGACATCTCCTTAATTTCAAATTCTTTGACACACTAAAAAAAGCTGCTATAAATATTTTTGTACATATAGGTTCATTTCCTATTAAAAACAATTTCTTTGGGATACAGTCATGGCCTTGCTTGGTCAAAGAGTATGAAGGGTTTTGTAGCCATTTGGGCATAGTTCCAAATTGCTCTACAGAATGGTTGACTCAGTATAGTACTTTACCAATGGTCTCAATTTTCAAAGTGTCTTAATTTTCCCCCATTCCCCCCAACATTTGTCATTTCACTTTTCTGTCATATTTGCCAATTTGATAGAGTTGTTTTATTTTGCATTTCTCCAATCAATAAAGATTTAGACCATTTTTCATGCAACTCTAGAAAGCTTTGGTTATTTTATCTGAAAATTGCCTGTTCATATCCTTTGACCATTTATCAGTTGAGGAATGGCTTTTATTTCTATAAATTTGATTCAGCTCTCTATATATTTGAGAAATTAAGTCTTACTGTCAATTTTTTTTTCGCAGTAAGAATTAATAACTATTTTCCTCCATCCTATTTTCCCACTATTTATCCTTCTCTGTCTGTCTGTCTGTCTCTCTGTCTGTCTGTCTGTCTGTCTGTCTGTCTGTCTCTCTCTGTCTGTCTCTCTGTCTCTGTCTGTCTCTTTCCTTTCACCCTGTCCAGTGTCAAAAATGTTTTGCTTCTGACTTTACCTTCCATAATCCACCTACGCTTCTATAAGCCCCCAGTTTTCTTAAGCCCTTCTCCTCCTACTTTCCTTTGTGGCATGATAGATTTCTATATCAAACTGAGGGTTCATGTTATTCCCTCTTTGAACCAATTCCGATGCAAGTAAGGTTCACACGCCTCCCATCCTGAAGCCCTCCACCTTCCCCTCCACTGTAAAAGCTCTTTCACACCTCTTTGTGTGAGATAATTTTTCCCATTCTACCTCTCCATTTCTGCTTTCCTAGTGCATTCTTCTTTCTCACCCCTTAATTTTAGTTTTTTAGATAATCATCCCATTATATTCAACTCACACATGTGCCCTCTGTCTATGTAGACTCTTGACTCCTTCTAACTGCCCTAACAAATGAGAAACTATTTAGGAGTTACAAGTATCATTTTCCCATGCAGGAATGTAAATATTTTAACCTTATTGAATCCTTATGACTTCTCTTTCTTGTTTATCTTTTTATGCTTCTCTTGGGTCTTGCATTTGAAAGTCAAATTTTCTATTCAGCTCTGATATTTTCAGCAGGTGTGCTTGAAAGTCCTCTAATTCACTGAATGTCCATTTTTCTCCTGAAGGTTTATACCTAGTTTTGCTGGGTAGGTGAGTTTTGGTTGTAATCTTAGCTCTTTTGCCCTCCGGAATATAATATTCCAAGCCCTCTGATTCTTTAATGTAGAAACTGCTATTTCTTATTATCCTGACTGTGGCTCCACAATATTTGAATTGTTTCTTTTTGGCTGATTGCAATATTTTCTCCTTGACCTGGGAGCTCTGGAATTTGTCTATAATATTCCTGGGAGTTTTCATTTTGGAATCTCTTTTAGGAGGTGATTGATGGATTCTTTAAATTTCTATTTTACCTTCTGTTTTAGAATATCAGGGTAGTTTTCCTTGATAATTTCTTAAAAGATGACATCTAGGCTGTTTCCTGAACAAATTCCTAGAAAAGGGTATTCATACTCATTGTCTCAGCTTCTTCACTTTTTGTTCATTTGCAGCTCCTATAATGTGGATTCCAGCAAATGGAGAAAAAATATAGGATGATAAATTGATGGGTTGGCAAGGTCAAATGATTTTTTTAAGAACAGGGAATATTTGGACATTTTTGCAGATATCGGAGGAAGAAATTAGTGGATAAGAAGAAATTTAAGAATAGAGCACTGGCCCTGAAGTCAGGAGGACCTGAGTACAAATTCAGCCTCAGACCAAACACTTGACACTTACTAGCTATGTGACCCTGGGCAGGTCACTTAACCCCAATTGCCTAAAAAAAAGGAAAAAAAAGAAAATATTTAAGAAGACAGAGAGAATGATTAATGGGGAAACACCTGTAGAAAACAGGATGAGATAAAATCAAGAACATAAGTGGAAAGGTTAGCCTTAGCAAAAAGAATACCCTTTTCATCATTAATTCAGTTTAGCACTCTACATTTTTAAGCACTTTTAGCATAAATAGGCAAAAACAAAATTGATAAAATAAATACAAAGTAATTTGGAGGTATGGGGAAGCACTAATAGCTAGGTAAAACAGGAAAGTCATCATATAGGATAGATCATATGATTTGGGTTTTGAAG
This sequence comes from Phascolarctos cinereus, assembly GCF_003287225.1. Taxonomy (NCBI): domain Eukaryota; kingdom Metazoa; phylum Chordata; class Mammalia; order Diprotodontia; family Phascolarctidae; genus Phascolarctos; species Phascolarctos cinereus. The sequence continues at coordinate 347,315,107 of NW_027555847.1, read as the reverse complement.
AGAGGTAGGGATTCTTAGAGATGAAGAACCTGAGATAAGGGTAAAGGAGGAGAGAATGGGGTATAATGTTTCAAAAACACAGAAAGGCAGAAGATAGAATATTTGAAGGGTATTATTTTCAGGAAAATGGAAGACAAGATTCTCTATTGAGAGGTAGGGGATTGGAGGTGATAAGTAAATCTGAGGAGAGAGATTAGCATGGTTGCTATAATGTGATAGAAATTAATCAAGGAAGAATAAAAGGATTTGCTGAGTAGCAGTGAGGAACAAGTTGATAGCAGTTAAGAAAGAAATGTATAGTAAACCAACAGGCCATGGTTGCATGACTTTCTCCAAGAGTCTTCAGCAGCTTAAAGTTGAGGATAAAAAAGGTGGATGTTGAAGACAGCCCACATTTGAAGTACAGCAAAGAATGACGGGTGGAAGGATGAACAGGCAAAGAATTCAAGGCTAGTTGATAGTATATATTTGAACTAAGCATCCATAAACTCAAGATTATGAAGGGGATAAAGGAAGTTAAGAGCAGAACTGATGGTTTGGGGGAATGGGGAGGGATGGAGTAACTAGAAACCATGGTAAGAAGGAAAATTAGGTTAAGAAGAGTGATAGAGAAACAGAAATTGAAGGATAGCAGGGTGGTAGTTGGAGAGAATTTCATATGTTAGATCAAGAAAGTTGAATAGTTATTGACAATGGCCAGATTAAGGGAATGCTAAATCCTATGTGTGGCTAAGATGGAGTGAAGAAGGGGAAATATGGGAGCTTTGCAGGTAAAACTGGGGAGCCACTTTCCAAGGGAACATCAGCAAATATGGTGAAGTCTCTAAGTGTGAGGTCAGGAGCTGGGATAGAGGGGAATATTCTAAGGCAGGTGGTGAAGTGCTTGAAAAAAAGAGAGGGAATGACTTACATATGAATAGATGACTGACAAGGTGTTGGTCTTGGTAATATAGGTGGATGGGATGAAACTCAAAAACAGGAAGCTACTGAGAGATAGTGCAAAGTGACAATCTGGCAGTAAGAATGAGGAGTGAGGAGAATACCTATTCCTACTCTTTCTAGGATTTTGGAGGGCATATGAAAAAGAGCACTCAGTACCTGTGAAGGTGGCTAGAGATACAGTGGCTTCCGGGAAGAGGTAGGTTCTGATGAGAAATTATTTTTTTTCCCAAAGGAATGGGAACATATTAAATTGCTAGTTGCTAATTTCTTCTCTTTCATTCATCAGTAGAGTTGCATTTAATGAATTATATATCCCTGGATCTAATACTTAATCTCACCACATCCATAAGCAATAGGGGGACAACCACATGAGATATCATCAATACTATCATGACCATTAAGAGATAGTCTCAAAACACTGGTAAATTTTCTTGACAACCATCCAGATTATCTACACACTGCAAAACCTTCTAGAATTCAGGATTGTTGCTGGGCCAAATGCTTTGTTTAGCTCACCATACAGTTCTTTGTGCTTTTCTATATTGGGTGCTTTAAAATATGGACTTAGAAGCCTTCTTCCACAATGTATTTTAATTGAATAAATGATAATGAAAAGTTTAAGCCAAAATAAACTAATTCAGCATGTAATTACAACTATTTACATTTTCCAAAATGAATTTCTACTTACACACAAATTACCACAAAAAACATTTAAGGATAATAGCATTTTTAATGATTTTGCAAAACTAAAAACAACCTAGATTCTCAACAGTTTGAAGATATCTGAATAAACTGTGCTGTATCTATATCATGAAACTCTATACATTTTTATTATTTATTTATTTTAATGAAAATTTTATTTATTTTTAGTTTTCAACATTCACTTCTATAAAATTTTGTGTTCCAAATTTTCTCCCCATCTGTCCCCTCCCCTACCCCAAGACACCATGTAAATTGATATAGGCTCAACATATACATTCATATTAAACCTATTTTCATATTAGTCATGTTGTAAAGAAGAATTAGAACCAATATAAGAAACCACAAGAAAGAAGAAACAAATAAAAAAAAAAGAAAGAGAGAGGGTAAATAGTATGCTTCCATCTGTATTCAGACTCCAAAGTTCTTTCTCTGGGTGTGGACAGCATTTTCTATCAGGAGTCTTTTGGAATTGTCTTAGATCCCTGCATTACTAAGAGATAAGTCTATCAAAGTTAGTTATCACACAATGTGGCTGTTACTATGTAGAATGTTCTCCTAGTTTTGCTCACTTCAGTCAACATCAGTTGCTATAAGTCTTTTCAGTTTTTTCTGAAGTCTGTTTGCTAATCATTTCTTATACCACAATAGTATTCTATTACATTCATATACCACAATTTGTTCAACCACTCCCCAACTGATGGGCATCCTCTCAATTTCCAATTCTTTGCCACCACTCTATATATTTTTAAAATAAATCTAATACATTTTAAAAAATGAAATATGTTCAATCTCTCTTGATTATTTAGTTTTTCTCAACTGTTTGTAGTGATTGTATTGTATGGGGGGACTTGTTTGGTTATTTGTTGAGAATTTATCTGTTATGTACAAACAAATGTAGCATTAAAAACTAAATAAAAAACCAAATAATAAAACTTATTCTTGCTTTACTCCATAGAAAGCCCAAAGCACCTCAGATTTTCCATGTGACTCTCACCTTTGGTAGTGAGGTGTTTGAAGAAGCAATATAATTCTTCAGAGCTAAGAGGAGAACAGTAGTGAGGACTGGAAACCTTTGGAGTTCAGCAGAACTAAGTTACATATGTGAGTGCCATTAAGGAAAGTCTTAAAGTATGCTGATGAGAAGAAGGAAAAGGAGGTAATTGGGAGGTAAAGAAATAAGAAAGTAGTAATAAATAGAGAAAAAAGCAAACCTGAGAAGGTGTAGCAAAAGTCCACTGATATTAATGCATACTTTGGGTATTAAAAGTTCATTGTTTTTGTATTGTTTTCAATTATGACTGACTCTTTCTGTCCTTATTTGGGGTTTTATTGACAGAGATACTGGGGTAGTTTGCCATTTCCTTCTCCAGCTCATTTTACAGATGAGGAAACTGAGGCAAACAGGGTTAAGTGACTTGCCTAGGGTCATATAACTAATAAACTTCTGAGGCCAAATTTGAACCAAGGAAGATAAGTCTTCCTGACCCTGGGCCCAGCATTCCATCTATTGTGCCACCTACCTGCCCACTGAAAGTGTTACTAATGTTAGTGCCATAGTATGAGTAATAAAATAATTTGGCTCTTAAAATAAGTGAAGTTTCAAAGACTGGAAAGAATTAATGTGTCTTCCTTTGACAGTGAGGTGGCATAGTGATAAAACTGGAACCAAAAAGACCTGATTTCAAATTCTGCTTTCAGCCACTTAGCTCTGTGATCCTGGACAAGTTAATTAACATCTTTCAACCTCAGTTTCTCATTTGTAAAATGGGGATGATAATGGCACCTACCTTAAAAGGTTATTGTGAGAATCAAATAAAATAATACATGCAAAGCATTTTGTGAAATTATAAGGGTTGTTATTATTATTATTAGCAATTGATTATGTTATTACAAATATAACTATCAATGTAACTAATTTAGTTCTGGGAAGTTATTGATTTATGAAATGCAGAAAATTTTGAGGAGTAGTGTTATAGTGGGAAGAATCCTGGAACTGGAGTCTGAAAACCTAGGTTAACAGAATAACTGTCTGTATAAAATGACTACAATAATCTAAATTTAAAAATTATTGACTGTCCCAGGACACAGCCAAGATGACAGTGCAGAGAAAGCACTTAGCTAAACTCTCCCAACATTCTCCTCCAAACAACATTCAAACAATGTCTCAATTCAAATTCCAGAGTGGCAGAGCCAACAAAAGGTCAGAGGGAGACATTTTACCAGCCCAAGAGAACTTTGGATGTTGGAAAAAGAGTTCTATGATAGGGGAATAGAGGCTAACCAGAAGCACATGTGGATGAAACACCAGTGGTGGGACCAGGAGGTGGCAATAGAAGTAAGAGCAACTTCAGTAGTTCTCAAGACAGAGACAGTCAGATGACCTGGCAATTGGTCAGAATGAGATTACAGGGGACCCATGTGCTAGCACTGGGTGTAGAGTCAGTCAGTTTGACAAATCCACTTCCTGTACCCACTTATGGGTCTTATGTCAAGACACAGAGGAGTACTTTTGGTCAAGATAGAGTGGAAGCCCTAAAGGGCAGTATTAATTTTGGTCACAAGGGATCATGGACTCTCAGGGATAGTATCACTTCCGGTCCCAAGGGAGTAGGAACCCTGAGGAGCAGGATCAACTGCTATCTCAAAGGATCAGGAGCCTTTTCTAGGTAAGGAACAGAGTGCAGAACAGGAGAGCAGCGACCACATCTTTCCCCAGATCACACCACTTTGAAAGTACTAACAGCTTCCAAACTCTTAGAACTGGTTCTGAAAACAGTAGTGTGAAAGAACAAAAATGTTGGGATAATGCTCCTCCTTTCCCGCAAGCCGGGGGCAGACAACAACTGTAACATAAAGTTCAAAATTAAGAAGTAGGGTAGAAAAATGAGTAAATAAAAAAGAACCTTACCATAAAAACTAGTTTGTGGTGACACAAACTCAGACAATGAAGTCAGAACAACTCTAAGCAAAGCCTCAAAGGGAAAAAAATGTGAACTGGACACGAACCCCAGAAGAATTCCGGGAAGAACAAAACATGATTTTCAAAATCAGTTGTAGAATAAAAAAATAGGTAAAAAATGAAAGCAATGGAAGAAAATTATGAAACAATAGTTAACAGTTTGGTAAAAAAAAAGGCACAAAAATACTGAAGAAAATAACACCTTAAAAAAAAACCCAACAGAATTGGCCAAATGGAAAACATAGTTCAAAGGCTCATTGAAGAAAGTAATTCCTTAAAAATTAAAATTGGTCAGGTAAAGCTGGTGATTCCATGAGACATCAAGAAACAATAAAACAAAGTCAAAAGAGTAGAAAAATAGAATAAAATATGAAATATCTCATCTACAAAACAACTGACAACATATATATGTACATGTATATATATGTTAGATATATCTTATATATATGAGACAATTTAAGATTTTTTTTTTTGCTTTTTGGTGAGGCAATCAGGGTTAAGTGACTCACCCAGGGTCACACAGTTAGTAAGTGTCATGTGTCTGAGACTGGATTTGAACTCATGTCCTCCTGACTTCAAGGCCAGAGCTCTATACACTGTGCCACCTAGCCGCCCCTGATAATTTAAGAATTATTGAACTACCTGAAAGTTATGATAAAAAAAAAGACATAGACATCATATTTCAAGAAATTACCAAGGAAAACTGCCCTGATATCCTAGAATTCGAGGGTAAAATAGAAGTTGAAAGAATACATCAGACTTATGCTTCTGGGAGCCAAGATGGCAGAGTAAGAAGTGAATCTCTCTTACTCTCCCTTATTAACCCCTGAAAGCCCAGAAAATATCACCCAGGAAAAATCCCCTGAAACAGCTGAACCAGAAGAAAGATGGAGTGTAGCAGTTCAGTAGCCCAGGTAGCTTGAGGAATTAACTGGAAAGGCCCCTCTTACCCTGGGGGAAGGGGAGCAGTACTGAATGGGAGGCAACCCAGCAAAGCTAGTGGAAAGCCCCAACTCAGCATACAAGGAGGAGATCTTGAAGCCCAGGTGGTAGAGCAGGCAAACACCAACACCTGGACCCTGAGTGCCTCATTGAGGGTGGGAAACCAGTAGAAACCAGCTCAGAAAACCACCAGGTGCCTTGGCATTCTACAGCAACTGGCTCTCCCAGTGCCTCTAAGGGAAACAGCACTTCATGGGGCCTCAGAAGGATAAACACTCTACAACATCCATCTGAAAAGAGCTGAAGAAAGCAAAAGGAAGGAAAGGCCTGGGTGAGCAGGATATCTCCAGAAACCACACTACCCAATCCTCCCACTACAGTTCTAGTATTGCTATTTCCACCCCAACACCAGGTAAACTGACAGAATCCTACAGCCTCCAACTGCCAACATTGGAGTCCCCAGCACACAAAACCATTGATCAAGCCCTAGGCTCCCAACACAAGAAGCTTGGGTCAGTGCCCTCTGCTCCCCATCAGGAGAGCCCAATCTCTTTTAAAGGCCAGGAAATAAGCAAACACCATGAGCAAAAAGAAACATATGATAGATTCTTATTATGGGAAGAGTGAAGATCAAGGCAGAAATTCTGAAGAGGACAACATTGTCAATAAACGCACATCTGGAACCTCAAAAGGGAATATGAATTGGTCTGAAGCCCAAAAAGCCTTCTTAGAAGAGCTCAAGAAGGATTTTAAAAGTCAAATGAGAGAGGTAGAAGAAAAAATGGGAAAAAAATGAGAGATATGCAAGAGAGTCAATAGCTTAGAAAAGGAAGAACAAAAATTAACTGTAGAACACAAGTCCTTAAAAAGTACAATTGGCCAATTGGAAAAAAAGTACACTGAAGAAAACAAGTCCCTAAAAAATACAGTTGACCAAATAGGGAAGGAGGTACAAAACCTAATAGAAGAAAACAATTTGTTAAAAATTAGAATTGAGCAAATGGAAGCTAATGACTCTATGAGAGAGCAAGAATCAGTCAAACAAAAACAAAAGAATAGAAAAAAAGATGAAAATGTAAAATATCTCATTGGTAAAACAACTGACCTGGAAAATTGGTCCTGGAGAGACAATTTAAAAATTATTGGTCTACCTGAAAATCATGATAAAGAAAAAAAAGCCTAGACAGTATCTTTCAGGAAATAGTAAAAGAAAACTGCCCTGAGGTCCTAGAACTAGAGGGTAAAATAGCCAAAGAAAGAATCCACAGCTCATTGCCTGAAAGAGATTCCAAATTGAAAATGCCAAGAAATGTAGTAACCAAATTCCAAAATTTCCAGGTCAAAAAAAATACTGCAAGCAGTCAGAAAAAAGCAATTTAAATATCATGGAACCACAGTCAGGGTTACACAGGACCTTGCAGCTTCTACATAAAAAGACCATAGGGCATGGAATATGATATTCCACAAGCCAAAGGAGCTTTGATTACAATCAAGGATCAATTACCTAGTGAAAATGAGCATGATCTTTCAGGGGAGGAGATGGATATTCAACAAAGCAGGGGACTTCCATAACTTCCTGATAAAAAGACCAGAGCTGAATAGAAAATTTGATCTTCAAATACAAGACTCAAGAGAGACATAAAAAAGTAACATGTTATTAATAAGGACAAATTCTTTACATCCCTACAAGACAAGATGAAGTGTAACTCTTGAGAACTGTATTGTTATTACACCATGTAAAAGGGGTATACAAAAAGGGGGTGGATATAAATTGACTTTGATGTAATGATGAAAAAAATTTAATCAAGTAGGTTAAATGGATCCAAGTAAGTGAATTAATCTGATCTAACTAAGAAAATGTACTGAGAGAAGGAAAGGAGGAGGCAGACAAGGGTGAATTACATCACAGGAGAAGGCACAAAAACCTATTATAGCAGAGGGAAAAAAGGGAGGGAGATGAACATTGTTTGAATCTTACTGTCATCAGATTTGGCTTAAGAAGGGAATAACATAATCAGTTAGGCATGCCCTATAGGCAGTAGCAAGGAAAAGGGGAAAGAAAATGGAGGGGGCTAATAGAAGGGAGCTGGGACTGTGGCAGGTGGTGGTCTAAAGCAAAACATTAATGAGGAGGGAAAAGGAGAAAGGAGAAAGAAAAGCATAAAAGGGGGGGAAGGATGAAGAGAAAGACACAGATAGTTATCATAATTGTGAATGTGATATATGAATCTAATGGAATATTATCATGCTGTAAGAAATGATGAACAGGCAGACTTCAGATTACATGGTAACAGCCACATTAAGTGATGACTGATGTTGAGAGACTTACCCCTCTCAGCAGTACAAGGATCTAAGAGATCTCCAAAAGCCTCATGATGGAAAATGCTATCCACATCCAAAGAAAGAACTATGGAGTTTGAATGCAGATCAAAACATACTATTTGCTATTTTTTTCCCCTTCTGTTGTGTTTTGTTTCCTTTTTCTGGTGGTTCCTCCTATTAATCCTAATTCTTACTTACACCATCACTAATGTGAAAATATGTTTAATAAGAATGTATATGTATGATTGTGTGCTGTCTTGGGGAGGGAGGTAAAGAGGAAGGGGGAAAAAATTTAAAACTCAAAAGCTTATGGAAGTGATTGTCGATAAATCAAAATAAATTAATAAAAAAAAGGGAAAAAAGGAATATATTAATCATCATGTGAAAGAGATCCCAAAATTAAAATTCCCAGGAATATTATAACCAAATTCTAGAGTTCCCTAGTGTAAGAGTAAATACTTCAAACAACCAGAAAGAGTCCATTCAAATATCATGAAGCCATCGTCAGGGTTACTGAAGATTTAGCAGCTACCACATTAAAGGAACAGAGGGCTTGGGATAATATGTTCCAGAAGGCAAAAGAGCTGGGATTACAACCAAGAATAACCTACAACGCAAAACTGAGTATAATCATTTGGGGGGCAAATGGATATTTCATGAAATAGAGGACTTTCAAGAATTCCTGATGAAAAGCCTAGAGCTGAATAGAAAATATTACTTTCAAATTCAAGACTGAAGGGAAGTATAAAAAGGTAAATATGAAGGAGAAATCTTAAGGGACAATAAGGTTGAACTGTTTATCTTTCTGGAAATTATGGGAAGATGATATACTAACTTCTAAGAACTTTCTCATTATTAAGGAAGTTGGAAGGATTTTAAGTAGAAAGAGAGTGTGGGAGTAAGTCCATTATGATGGGATGATGTAAAACAAATGGATAGGTAAGAAAGAGGGATGCCCTGGGGGAAGGGAGAAGGGAGAGGTAAAATGGGGAAAATTAACTTCTATAAAAGAGGCATGCATGGAAGAACTTAAAAGGCTTAGTGGAGCAAACAAAAAAAAAAGTGAAGGGGGAGGGAGCAGAAATACTTGAACCTTGCTTAGATCTAAAGTCATTCAAAGATGGAAATACATACATACATACATACATACATACACACATAGTCAAATGGTAACAGAAATCTACATTACCCAATAGAGAAGTAGCAGAAGAAGGAAATAAAGGAAAAGGGAGGGGTGATAAAAGGGTAAAAAAAGTAAAAGGTAGATAAAATAAAGCAGTGGTTGGAAACAAAACAGACTTTACAGAAGAGAGAGTAAAATGATAGAGTAAATGATAAACAGAAGAAAACAGCATAGAGGGAAATGCAGTTTGTAATCATAATTGTGAATGTGGATGGGATGAACTGACCCATAAAATGAAAGTGTATAGCAGAATGGATTAGAAACGAGAATCCAACAGTGTGTTGTCTTCAAGGAACATACTTGAAACAGAGAGACATAGTTGTTTTTTTTTTTTAAAGGGGAGGACTGGAACAGAATCTATTAGAGCTGAAGTAAAAACCTGGGAGTAGCAATTGTGACCTGAGAGAAAACAAAATCAAAAATAGACCTACTTAAAAGGAACAAGTAGGGAAACTATTTATTGCTAAAAGGAATTGAAGACAATGAAGGAATATCAATACTCAACATATATGCACCAATAGCATAGCATCCAAAATTCTTAAAGGAAAAGTTAAATGAATTATGGGAGAAAATAGGCATTAAAACTAGGCTGGTAGGGGACCTCAACTTTCCCCTCTTAGAGGTAAATAAATCTAAACTCTAAAATAAATGTGAAAGAAGTCAAAGAGATGAATAGAATTTTAGAAAACAATAAATAGAATAGAATTCTGGGGAATACTGAATGGCAATACCTTTTCCACAGCTGTACATGTCACTTTCACAAAAATTGATCATGTATTAGGCAGCAAAACCTCACAACCAAACACAGAAGAGCAGAAATATTAAATGTACCCTTTTCAAGACCATACTGCAATAAAAATTGCATTCAACAAAGTACCATGGAAACATAGATTAAAATTAATTGGAAACCAAATAATCTAATACCAAAGAATAAGTGGGTAAAAGAACATCGTAGAAACAATTGATAATTTCCATTAAAGAAAGTGCCAACAATGAGACAACATATCAAAATTTATGAGATGCAATGAAAGCAATACTTAGGGGAAAAGATTATATTTTTAAACACTTACATTAATAAAATAGAGAAAGGAAGAAGCTCAATGAATTGTGCATTCAACTAAAAAAAAAAAGAAAGAAACTAGAAAAGAACAAACTAAAAATCCCCCGTTAAGTGCCAAATAGAAAATCTTGAAAATCAAAGGAGAAATAAATTGAAAAGAAGAAAACCATTGAACTAATAAATAATACTAGCAGCTAGTTTTATGAAAAATATAGATAAACCATTGGTTAATTTGATTTAAAACGAAGGAAAACCAAATTACCAGTATCAAAAATGAAAAAAGTGAAGCATCACCAATAAAGAGGAAATTGAAACATTTTTATAAGCTATTTTGCCCAACAAGTGAAGTGAATATTTACTAAAATATAAATCACCCAGATTAGCATAAAAGGAAATAGAATATTTAAATAACCCTGTCTTAGAAAAAGAAATTGAACACGCTATCAGTGAACACCCTAAGGAAAAAAAAATCCCCCAAAGCAGATGGATTCAGAAGTGAATTGTACCAAACATTTAAACAATAATTAATGCCAATAGTATACAAATTATTTGGAGAAATAGGCAAAAGAGCCCTACAAAATTCATTTTATGGCACAAATATGGTACTGATACCTAAACTATGAACAGCAAAAAGAGAAGAAGAAAACTATAAATTTCCACATTGAATATTGATGCTAAAATTTTAAATAAAACACTACAAGGAGATAACAGCAATATATCAAAAGATCATACACTATAACCAAGTGTATTTTATACCAGGAATCCAGGGCTGTTTCAATATGAGGAAAATCAGGAGCATAAATGATGATATCAATAACAAAATCAACAACAATAATATGGTTATCTCAAAGCAGAAAAGAGCATTTGACAAATTACAACATCCATTCATACTAGAAATGCTAGAAAACATAGGAATAAATTGAACTTTCCTTAAAATGATGTGTAGTATCTATCTAAAACCATCAGTAAGCATTATCTATAAAAGGCTAGAAGTCTTCAGAGTAAGATTATGGGTGGAGCAAGGATGTCCATTATCATCATCATTATTATTCAGTATTGTACTAGAAATGCTAGCTATAGGAAAAAAGAAAAAGAAATGGAAGGAATTAGAATGGGCAATGAGGAAACAAAACTGCCACTCTTTGCAAATGATATGATACTATACTTTGAGAATTCTTAAGAATGAATTGAAAAACTATCTGAAATAATAAACAACGTCAGCAAAGTTGCAGAATATATAATAAACTCATGTAACTCATCAGCATTTCTGTATGTTACCAATAGAGTCCAGAAGAAAGAGAAATTCCATTTAAAATAACAATGAATAATATAAAGTACTTGGGAGTCTACCTGCCAATACAATCTCCGTAACTATATGAACACAATTATAAAACACTTTACACTCAAATAAATTCAGATCTAAACAACTAGAAAAATATCAATTGCTTATGGGTAGGCCGAGCCAATATAATAAAATGACATATCTAACTAAACTAATTTATTTATTCAGCGCCATACCAATCCATCTACCAAAAAAAATTATTTTATATAACTAAAAAAAGTAATTAAAATTAATCTAGAAGAACAAAAGGTCAAGAATATAAAAGTGATTAATGGAAAAAAAATGTGAAGAGAGATAACTTAGCAGTACTGGATCTCAAGCTACGTTACAAAAGCAGTAATCATCAAAACAATGTGCTACTGACTAAGAAATAAGAGTGATGGATCAGTGCAATAGATTAGGCATGCAATACACATTAGTGAATCACCATAGCGTTTGATGAACCCAAAGATCTAAACATCTGGGGTAAGAACTCATCATTTTACAAAAATTGCTTGGGAAAACTGGAAGGCAGTTTGATAGAAACTAGGTATAGGCCAACATCTTACATTGTATGTCCTATAATTATATGGCACATAAAATCAAAATAAGGTCAAAATGGATAAATGATTTAGACATAAGTAAATTAGGGGAACATGGAAAACTGTAGCTGTCAGATCTATGGATAAAGGAAGAGTTTACAAACAAACAAGAGGTAGAAAAGATCATGGGAAATAAAATAGATAATTTTGATTATATGAAATTAAAAAGCTTTTGTACAAACTAAACACAATGTAGCCAAAATTAGAAGGAAAACAGGAAATGGGGAAAGCATTTTTTACAGCAAGTACAAGTTTCTCTGATAAAGGCTTAATTCTTTCAAATATTTAGAGAATTAAGCCCAATTTATAAAAATAAGAGTCATCTACCAGTTGATAAAGTTCATATCAAAGGATATGAACAAGAAGGTTTCAGAAAAAGAATCAAAGCTATCGATAGCCACATAAAAATGCTCTAAATCTCTACTGATTAGAGAGACAAAAAAGGAAACAACTCACAAACATCAAGGTGGCTAACATGACAGAAAAGGAAAATTACAAATGTTGGAGGGGATGTGGAAAAATGAGACATTAATGCACTTTTGGTAGAGTTGTAAACAAGTCAGAATGGTAGTTCTGCCCAACAATTTGGAACTATACCCAAACTGTCCATACTCTTTGATTCAGCAATACGCTACTTACGTCTGTATCCCAAGGAGATCAAATAAAAGTAAAAGGAGCTATTTGAAAAAAAATATTTATAGCAGCTCCTTTTGTGGTGGCAAAGTATTGGAAAGTGAGGGGATGCCCATCAATTGGGGAATGGTTGAACAAGTTCTGGTACATGATTTGATGGAAAACTATTGTGCTGTGGGTAATGACAATGGTGGTGGTTTCAGAAAACAAAACAAAACAAAATAAAACCCAATGACAACAACAACAAAACTCAGCCAAGACTATATGAACTGATGCAGTAATAGCAATATTATAATGATGATCAACTGTGAAACACTTAGCTGTTCTGATCAAGACAATGATCTAAGACAATTCCAAAGGGCCCATGATGAAAATTGCTATCTACTGAGAGAGAGAGAGACAGAGAAAGGGAGAGAGAACTGATGAGCTCTGAAAGTAGCATGAAGCAAACTTATTTTTATTTTTTTATTTTTATTTTTGTTTGTGTTTTATTTTGCTACATGGCTAATATAAAAATTATGTTTTGAATGATTTTACATATATTACTGATATTAAATTGCTTGCCTTCTCAAGGAGAGTGAAGGAGCAGGAGACAGAGGGAATTTGGAACACAAAAGTTAAAAAAATTATTGTTAAAATTTTTCTATACGTAATTGGGAAATATTTAATGAAATAAAAAAACTTTTTATAATAAAAATTACTAAAACTTGTTTATAAATGTACAGTGCTATAAGGATAATGGTTACTATTGTAATTTACCCACCACAGCTTAATATCTAACCTAGCAGTTCACTGGTGTTGGAATCTTGCTATTAAGAGATTTCTGTAATTTCTATAATCATTTTTTCCTCTTCTTTGTGATATGTTGTATGATGACATTTTTCTCATGATCTGGATCAGTGCTTGGAATTCCTTCTTTTGAGAAAGACCACATACAAAAGTCCAAATAACTTTTCCTTTGAGAGTTCATTTCAGACTCATATCTAATTTGTGGCTTCTCATTAAACCATTGCTTTGCTCATTAGATGCCTCACGTTATTAAAATATGGGGCCAGATGAAATTAATCTTCAGGATGAGGAATTTCCTTTGTGATCTCATGACAAATATAAAAAAGTCTGGGTGCCCTATGTAGTGGAGACAGTTTTTCACATTCACATAATCTGAACAATTCAGGTAGCCAGGATGACAAATAATAATAAATGTACTTAATGATTTATAGGCTTCATCCCAAGGACCTTCAAATGGCCAAACATGACAAAAATATAATGAGACGAGCATGTGGTATTATTATCTTGGCGGAGATAGAAAATACAATACTGTCAATTTCTGTATTCAGTAAATCCCCACTCTCACTGAATGAAGCAATGACTAAACTGAATAAAAAGATAAATGAATGGGTGGCTGGTAGGAAGCCATTCTTGAACAGCTAGGAGCTGAGTTCTAATTTGGCCTCAGACAATTACTAGCTGTGTGACCCTGAGAAACCAATTTAATTTCTGTCTGCCTCAGTTTCTTCACTTGTAAAATGGGTATAACAATAGCACCTACCTCTAGGCTTGTTGTGAAGATAAAATGAGATAACATTTCCAAAGTTCTCAGCAAACCTTAAAGCTTTATATAAATGCTATTATTATGTTAGCTATTATTTTTAAGACTACTTAATACAATACTAAAATGAGTTCATTGTTTGAAAGGCAATTATATGGAAGAAAATTAGACTTCTTTTGTTTAAGATGTGGTCTCCTTAAAAGCAGGGGCTGATTTTGCCTTTATATTCTCAGTACTTATCACATATCTGGCACATAGTAAAGGCTTAATAGACACAAATCTTGTTTAGACACTTCTTATTTAGCTTCTACAGTTAGAATTAGGACCAAGAGTAGAGTTACAGGGAAACAGGTTTCACATTATAGGAAAATTGTCGGGGAGGATTTCTTCTATTCTGTCTCTCTCCTTCTATAATCAGTAGCCTTTCTTTTGATCTGATTGTAGAAACAACCTGAATTGCCAGCAGCACATTGAAATACTGGCTAGATCAAGGACTTGGAATAGGAGAATCAGAGTTCCTACCAGGGGATGCTCCATAAACTATCTTTCAAGAAGTCATAGGAATTTGGCCAGAGAAGATCAAAGATAATGAGATTTAGAACTGGTAGTGAATCTTTAAAATAAGACTGTTATAATAGAAACACTGTGGTCAAAGCATTCAAGCTCTTTAAGACTGTTTCCTCATCAGTAAAATGAGAATAGCAACGTTTAACATGCATAGCTCAAGAAAAGCTTGGCATAGAGGAAATAAAGCTTTGGGGTCAGGAAGAACTGGATTCTAGTACCTTTGAGATGCTGGATGTGTCACCCTGTTAACCTCCCAATGCCCAAACAATTCTCTAAAACTACAACTTACAAAGGAATGGTCCATTTGTGTATATAGAATGATTTTCTACTCTGGAAATTCCTCACACCTATGAAATCAAAAGAATTTAATGCCTTTTCATCTCTAGGGTATTATTGAAACAACCCCCTAACTAGACTCAACTTTAAGTCTGTTCTTATTCCAATTTCTTCTCCATGCAACTGACATTCATCTTTCTAAAGCCGTGACAATAATACCAACTTGCTCAAGCAACTTTATTGGGTCCCTATTACCTTGAGAATAAAATACATGTTTCTCAGTTCTTCCATTCTCAACACTTTCTATGGCTGCTCACAGACCTTTTCTCAACCCTTCATACTTAGGGTATTTCAACATATCTATTGATGCTTCCTTAAATACTCTAACTTCTCAGTTCCTCAATCTACTCAAGTCCCAGGACTACTTCTCCACTCCACTTCAGTTACACACAAACATGTTCATAACTTTGATCTTGCTATTATCAATAAGTGTTCTACTTCCACATTAAGTAACTGCACAATTCTTTTATCTTATCCTAATCTTTTATCATTCTATTCTCCCCTCTGTCTTATGTGAGCTCATTGAGGAAAACAGCCATGTTTTTGCTTTCCTTTAGCCTTAAGTATCCCTAGCATTTAGCCAAATACCTGACACATGGTAAACTCTAAATAAATGCTTGATAATTGATTGTCAATCTCACTTTAGCTCTTTTTTCAAAAGTTGTTGTATTTTTACATTGCAACCAAACTGACTTCCTTATTTTTTTTAACTTGAAATTCATTGTATCTCTCAATTTCACACCTTTACACAGGCTGAACCTCAAGTTAGGCATCTGTCTTTTGGAATGCTTAGCTTCCTTCAAGGCTTGCCTCATTGGCCACTTCCTACTAGAAACTTTTCTTGACGTCCCCCTCACACTCAAAGGTTAGTGCTCTGTCCTTTGTGAAATTATTATTCATATACTTTTTTACTTATATGTTGTATCACCCAAGGGTGATAAGCTCCTTGAACACAAAGGTTAGTTCATTTTTTAAAATTTGTATCCTTATCATCCAGTATCATGCTTGGGCATATGTTAGACATTCAATAAATATTTATTGATTGGATTGATAGAGTCATAATAAATAAAGAGCCTGGTTCACAAAGTTATTGTGAAGAAAAAACTGTAAAATTTAAGTGTTGTGCAAGGTTTAAAATTTTAAAAATTCATTTGATATGTTATAAATTATATTTTAGAATTAATTCATAGTTAATAGTATTGTGTGATTGTCACTTAGCTATCATTATTTAGTCTAGCTTGCTCATTTTAAAGATGAGAAAATTAAAATTAGAGTGGTTAAATGACTTGTTTGTTTAGCCAATCATGGAGCCTCCTGTTTATCATGTGGTTAGGTTCAGTCAATTATAAAATATTCGCACATACTTCACAGTCTTTCTAAGACATTTCCAGTCTGTCATCACAATTCTTTTGGGAGCAATCTTCCACCTGGAGACACCATTTGAGGTACTCTCCACACACTTCAGACCCGTATTATAATTCTATCATCCCTAATCCAAAAATGGATCCTCCTTTGTATAGAAAAAAATAAAATCAGGGCTAATTTTGCCTTCACTTCATTCATTATCATTGTTCCCAACTATGCAACAGTTATATCCCTTCATTCATCTTGTTGCCCTAACATAGTTTTTTTTTTTGGGGGGGTAGTTGAGATAATTTTATAACATAGGTAGATTACAAACAGATTTGTGACAAAAATCTAGGAAAATTTCATTCACAAATCAGGCAGCTTCTTTTTTGTTAAACCAAAATCACATTAACTTTATGTAACAGAGGATAATTCAAGACTGTTGGCATTTCATACTTCAACTACAAAAACACAATTAAATTTTCCAAGTACTTTATTGTTTCCACAATTTTTAGAATTTTTGTTGATGAATTGTGGAAAAATGTTATTTTCCAACAGCTTCCTTCATAATCCTGCTTAGTTTCTGGATCTTGGTTCTTGTGGATATATAAACATATATCTCTCCTATATGAACAATCATTCCTCCCATGATTGAAGGGTCAGTCTTAACCTCCATTTTCAGGACTTGGCCCTTCCTTAGGAAGCTGTTCAGGACTATCTTAATTCTGAAAGAGTTGCATCATCTAAAGTAGATGCAGTAGTAACTGAGCACTGTACTTCTCCACAATGCGCACTCATCACGGTAGAAAATGCTGAAATGACTCCTGGGGTATTGTTTAAGTGACCATTTTCAGCAAACAATTTCATGAGGTTGGTTGTGATGGGGGAAAACTTCTCTTTCACTATTATGTCACTTAGGGTTTTTATCTTAATAGAATACTTTATGTGGGGATTCATAATAGAGTCAATCATTTTGGGATCGTTCAAAAGTTTTGCTGCTCTGAGTAACTCCTTTTCTGCCGCATCCAGTTTATTCTGCGTAGATGCAACAGAATGAAGAGCAGTGGCATATTGACCTTTTAGATCATACACTTGAACTGGAGGCCTGACTCACTGGTCTGCTCGCTGAAGTGGTGAAGTGGCATACCTGCAGGAGCATCCTGGATGCACTGGGCACTGCCATCTTCTCCTGTGGTCGCTGTAGCTTGCCCTGACAGAGTTAAGACAAACAAAACAAAAGAAAACAAAAAAAACCCAAACAACACTTCATTTTTGTTGCATTTACCACCCCCTTAGCTAGTTTTGTGTTTTAATGCTTCTGACCCTATTTATTGAAAGGTATCACTCTTTCTCTTCATTCCCAGTTGTCCTTGCTTTCTTAGAATGGGTAGACTGTTTCTCCAGCCCCCTAAAGGCCACCTTGGGCTGGTAAAATGACTAAGTGTGACTTATTCTTGGCTTTTCTCATTGAAATTCAGTCTGATGCATTCTCTGAATCTTTGTTGAGGAAGTGGGGAGTAGCGGAGCTTGACTCTAATGCTTAGTCTCACTCTGCCCTTTTTTCCTTATAGCATTTGGGTCAATGCTTTCTAGAGAAAGTGTTCCATAAAGTTAACTAACAGAGTACTTAAGGGTAACCCAGAAAATATGGTTTGTAGCTAAGCAGTACTTTAGTAATTAAAAAGCCAACCAGATAAGGAGAATGCTATATAGGAACTCACTTGCTTTTTCTTGGAGTAAAGCTTTATTGATTTGCCTTTAAAGAAGCTCTCGCTTTGGTTTCCCTCCAAACACAAGTTCAATAAAATTATTTTCAGGATCAGCATTTTTGCCTAAGCTAAATGAGAGTGAGTTCATTGTGAATTCAAGTAAAAAGACATTCACCAAGATTGTGCTGAAATGTACAGTTGCAACAATAAATGTGTTACTGGTAAATAAATAAACATTTCATGTTATATTACCAACTATTTATTTGAGGCCCATACTTCATTCAGAAATGACACTCAACATCTATAACTATGGCACAATTGACCCATTATGTGTTCTAGAAAGTTATATTCTCACATCAGCTTCTCTTAATATTTTCATGTTTTTGAGCTCTAGAGATTTTAAATCAGGATGTAACTGCTTTGCAGATGGCATCACTATTGTATCAGTTCCCTGATGTACTATTGTAATTTAGAGCCTGTCAGAGATTAATTTTGTGAACCTCCCCTTTTTTAGAATGACTATAAATTACCATGTTAAGTATGTCACAAGTTTAACACTGAGGAAGAATTAACTTTGTTGTATATCTATGATAGCTTTCAGAGGTACTCTGTGTTATTCTTGCGTATTCAAAAAAAAGTGTACGATTGTTTTTAAAGACTAAGGTTGGTCGAGCTATTATACACCAAAATTCACTAAGAGCCATACCTAAAACACAGTGATACCTTTACCAAGAGTGGATAGTTATACTCATTTCAAAAACTCAATAAAAGGGGCAGCTAGGTGGCACTGTGGATACAGCACCGGCCCTTAAGTCAGGAGGACCTGAGTTCAAATCTGGTCTCAGACCAAACACTTGACACTCAGACCAAACTAGCTGTGTGGCCCTGGGCAAGTCACTTAACCCCAATTGCCTAAAAAGACAAAAAAAAACTGCAAAAAAAAACCCCTCAATAAAAAATGGTTTCATAGAATAGCCCAAAACAGGTATGTCCAACTGGTCCAAGTTTAAAGCCATACATATCTCTTTATTTCTCTAAGCCTCAGTTTTTGTCACATGTAAAGTGGATATAAAAATAATTTCCCTCATAGGCTAATTATTAAGGAAAACTTTTCTATGAGAAAATAAATATGAATTATTAATTCTATCGATACATAAAAAATAGTCTCTTAACTACTAAGTTCTATGGGGGTTTGGGCCTGTGTCTTATCTAAATTTTATATTGCTCTCAATGCCTTATGAAGTGCTGTGTAAATGGTAGGTTCTTAAAATAATATTTATGGATTTGTCTATACAGGGTTCTATGAATGTAGTTACTCTTTACAAGGATGCAATTCTCAATGACTATATGCCTTAATAGACAGTTTTAATGACTTGGAATTGTCAAAAAACATTTGTTACTTCTTCTGCTCCAGCCTCCTATCTCCACTGAATCCAAACTTCACAGAACAAAATCCCCTTAATAAAACGATTTGTTCTGTAAAACTTGGACTCAGTCAAAAGGCCACACCCAAGGATCTAGAAGGCCACATGTGACCTCAAGGCCACAGGTTCCCCACCCCTGTTCTAGAGGAAGCATTTCCCAAACCCTTTTAATTTTAGTGCACTCCCTCTGATCATTATCTTTCATTTATCGTGTATGTAGGTGATAGATATTTGTTTCTTTGTTGTTTTTCCAATTAGATATGAATCCCTTGACAGCAAGGACTGCCTTTTGGCTCTTTTTGTATCCCCAGCACTTGGCACAGTGCCCGGTACATTGTAAGCACTTAATAAATATTTGTTGATTGATTGGTGGTGAGCCTTACTGTGACAAGGCTCTGTGTACTGAGTTGATCTGGTGTTCAGAGATAAACATGCATTCTGCCCCTGGGCCTGTATTAAAATTTTCCAGTTCCTGCTAGACCTTACACTGCAGTAAAATAGTGTATAAGAACCCATGGTCACCTCCATACTATGGCAAAGCACCAGAACAGTATTTTAGTGGATAAAGTTATTAACTTGTAGCAATAGCAGTGGTGGTGGTGGTGGTGGTGGTGGTATTAGTTGTTTGTTTTATAAGCTGAAAGGTACTTTAGAAATAATCTATTCCAACACCATCATTTTGCAGGTTAAAAAACGGAGACTCAGCAAAGTTACAGAACTAGTTAGTGGCAGAGGAAGGAATAGAAGTTGTTATGTAGTAAGTAATATTGGACTATCACTAAACTCACCTAACGGGAATATATGAATGTATAGGGTACAATGAAATTTCCTGTGAAAAATATTTCATTTTGATCATTGTGTAAAATATCAGAGATGTTTTACCCAGATTTTCCTAAGTTAATGAGTTGTAGAGTTTTTTTCTACTTCATTATGTCATTAAAATATGTTTTGTGAATTCTCCCACTCTCCTCAGCTCTCTTTTATTTTCTTTGTAGTGGTAAAAGCATCCAGATAGTACTTAGAAGACTTAGCAAATAAGACAAAATGCACAGGACAGGGTAGAAGTTGGCAAACTCTGCTTCTTGAATAGCATTTTTCTTATTATAAACTTAGTAACCATCAACAAAAACATTCCAATAAATAAACAAAAACATAAAAATGAGATCCTACTTAATTTCACAAACTATGAAACATTTACGATTTGCTTTTCAAATGTGTATATTAGTGTTAAAAAGATAATTACAGGACTTTGCTTCTGTATCTGCTTATAATTGTTCTATTTTTAAATTTTTTGTTCCGTCATTATTTTTATATAGTCATAGTAACATACATAAACAGAAAGAGAGGGAAAGCTATCTTTGTCAATTTAATGTAAGGGTGTGCCTCAGATTTGTCTAAATTCATGCTTCTCTGATTATTAGCATTTGAACAGTTTTCTATTTAACAAGTGACAAGAACTGTTTTCAATCAAGATCTATCTGTAATATCTTTTTACTGTGTCTATTATAGAAGAATCCTTCTCAATATAAATTTAAATCATTCCTTACAGATTTTATATGCTAGATTTTTATTAGATATACTTACTGCAAAGAATTTCCCCTAATTTGTTTCTTTCCCTCTTGTTTTGTACGCATTGCTTTATGTTATCAAAAATTCTTTAATTTTATATTTTCAGTCTATATATTTGCCTTCTTTGATTTCTTCCTTTTGTTCAATAGGTAAGATTTTCCCTTCTCTCCACAAATGTAATTTAGCTTCCAAAATGTGTCGCTGGCACTAAGATATACTGAAAATTTCTCCAGGTATTTTCTCTAGGTAAATTGAACTGCACTTAAGATTTGTTGTATTTTTAATTATTTGGGTTTCAATAACTTCCAATACATTTACTCCATGGTTTGCTTTTCATTATTAAGTACATGTGTAGCTAGCGTAAAATTTCATCCCTAGACTTCTGAATTCATTTACACTTGACTCATCAGAAAGACGTTTAAGCCCTTTTTGATTTCTAAGAAACCTTTTTTCTAACTCAAGAAGTGTCTTTTCCATATGTCATTTTAAGGTCCCTTTCCTAAGTCCCCTTCCCCAAGAGATGGAAAGTTTAATTTATTGGGAGTGCTATTGTAAAAAATTGGTTCAAGGTAAGTTGAAAATCAAAACTTCAGAAAATCTTCACTTGGATGTAGTTAAAATACTTTTCTCTTCTTTGTGTTGTTAACATGTATAAGGCATCTAAGACATGCTTAATTTGAATTGCTTTCATTTGAAATGTGTTTGAATATGCTTTGATGACAACCTACAGGAAATGCAAAATTAAAAACTTATGCTAATGGAATTCAACTATAGAGCACAGGAAGGATATTGCTCATAAACAAATATGAGTGGCCATGTCTGCCTTTTCCTAATTTCCATTTGCTGGCCACATATAGCTTGACTCAGAATTTGCACTAATGAATGGAAACACTGCCAAGTGAAGTGAACCAAGCAAAAAAAAAAAAGAAACACATCCTAGTGTTAAGGTCAGGATAAAATTGCTTGCTCATCATTTCTTAGAACAGAGAACTTACTCAGTATATGTGTTGTGTCTGTGCATCAGTGAACCTTACTTAAAATGAATGGGTGGATTTTTCCATTGTAATGTGCCTCAGTGTTTGTAGGTGCATATTCAAGGTGTGACTACACATCAATGAAAAATATTTTTTTCACCTCTGTCATACAGTTGATTAGTTCAAAACATAACTTATGCAATCATTTGGAACGTAGAGGAGAATAGCTGTACTGTTGGCTTGTATATACAGTGCTTTTTGAGATGAGTTTATATTCCATCTGACTTACTCACTATTTAAGAAAGTATTCTGCAAAACTGGCTCATATTTTTGACTTTTACTATATAATCAACAAAAATTGAAATAAAATGGTATGAAAGGCAAAACACTTTTCCAATGCCCCTCCATCTCCCATTTTTTTATATGTTGAAGAAATGAATTGCTTATGAAAAGAAAACCACTTACATTCCCAAAAGACAGCTTTTTGATGAATGGTTTTAAGATCTTCTCCAAATGGTGGTCCAAGTGAATTTGCTGTAGTGCCCATTTTTCTTAGAATATATTCTAACATCAAAGATCCATTTTTTTTTTTACTGATTTAAGAGATGTTGTGGAAATAGAATCAACTATATCTGACAGTTCATTGGATATGTGAGATAAGGAAAAGTAAGGAGTTGAGAATGACTCTAAGGTTGAGAACCTGGGTAACTGGAAGAATGGTGGCATCCTAGATGGAAATATGAAAATTTGAGTTTTGGGGAAAGCTGATTATGTTTGTTTTGGACTGAATGTTTTCAAGATACCTATGGGGAAAGAAAAGATGCCTATGGGACATCTTATTCAAAATGTCCAATAAGCAGTTAGTAATGCAAGTTGAGTTCAGGAGAGAGACTAGGGCTAAATACTTAAATCTGGAGATTATGTAGTCATCTGAATATTCCAGTTGGTTAGATTCCAGATAATCAAGGTTTTATGAATATCTGATCTTAGAGATAAGGGCAGGTAGGTGGTGCTGGTGGCACTGGGCCTAAAGTCAGAAAGTAGCTACATGACCCTGAGCAATTCACTTAACCCTGTTTGCCTTGGTTTCCTCATCTGTAAAAATGAACTGGTGAAGGAATTGCAAACTACCTTAGTATTTTTGCCAAGAAAACCCGAAATGGGGTCACAAAGAATTGGACTTCACTAAAAATGACTGAAAACAAATGACAAAATCTTAGCAATGGGAGGAAGGAGATGATTTTGATAACTTCTCAGGACTTAAAAAATGAGTTTTCAACCATACATGTATAGTATCTCCATGCGTGAGTCAATATAGTTTTCATTCTTTTCTTTCTACAGGGATTGATTTATATTAATATTATATTTATTTATTTATTATATGTTTATATTTATATTAATATATTAATATACTTGAGATACAGTGCTAGGTTTAGTGCTGAGTTCTAACTTACAACCTCTCAAAATAAGAGACTTCCAAAAAAGTGAAGCTATAAACAAATGCTTTATAAATTTCAAATTGGCTGCTCTAAGTCATGTCACATAATTTCCTGGATTTGGCTTTAGTGGGGTAGGGATTTACAGTCATTAGAAATTCTGACAAGCTCTTAAGAAGTTTTTTTTCTCTAAAATATCTGTAGTAACTTCATACCATTTCAACATTGATAAACAAATGATTTTGATTTTATTCTTTTAAACTTCAAAATGCACTTTTAAAATTATAGTTTACAGCCCCATAGTGATCAAGGCTTTGCAAAGGTTTGTACTGTGTGTCTAAAAGTTTTATGTGTTTGCATTAGAACCTACACTTAAGACCTGTTGTTCTGGAAGATAGTGATATGCGCTGTTACCATGTATAGCTGGCCACTGTGCTTGCTTTGTTTCTTTGGGAAACTAGGCCAAGCTGACAACGTGAAACCAATATATTTGTTTTACTTGTGTCTTATTATGCTTTAGTAATACAACACAATGACAAAAACAACAAAACTTCATTTTCAGAGTTTTAGGAATTTTAGTCCAGGAGTTCTGGACTAAAATTATGACCTCTTTTTAAAATAAAATGGAGGTCCATGGGCCTCTGAAACTGTTCAAACTGTCAATAAATTAGCAAGCATTTATTAGCACTTGCTATGTATGGGCCAAGGGAGTATACTAGATGTTGAGGACACAAAGAAAAATGAAATGGTTTCTGACCTCAAAAAGGGTCATTTCTATAGGGAGAAACAGTGCATGCATTTTGTGTATTTTACAAAAGTGCATAAATTTATACAAAATATATATGAAAAGGGGCAAAATTGGAGGGGAACATAACCCGTGGAGCATGCCTAAAGCTGGTCCTATTCTGGAACGACGTCCATTTCCAGTTACATATTCTTTATGATTGGGGCCGCTTCTCAGAGAGTGGATCATACACCCTTTTTGGCAGAGGGGCAGGGTGGGGGGAGTTTGCCTCTTGCTAAATGAACTTATGGTTTTTGAAGCACCAGAGGAACTAGACACCAAAGTACCAGCATTTGCTGGGTTATAGAGAAATCAAGGGAGTTCCAGCAAAAACATCTACTTCTGCTTCATTGACCACAATAAAGCCTTTGACTGTGTGGATTACAACAAAATGTGACAAGTCATAGAAACAATGAAGATGAACTTGGACAGACTTCTAGAGATAGTGGACGATAGAAGGGCCTGGTGTCCATGGAGTCACAAAGAGTAAGATGCAAGTGAACAACTGAACAACAAATGAAATGATATCACTAGTGGTTCCTGGTACGTTCCATGGAACTCCTTAATGAGAGCTATAACAATGATGATTGCTTACTGAGCCAGGAGGACCCACCCACTCAGTAGACTGAGAGGAGTCAGTGGCATCCCACTGAACAGATGACAATCCTCTTAAAGTTACTGATGAGTGAATGGGTCTTCAGTCTTCAGTCACCAAGGGACTAACTAGGAGCCTCTGTTCCTGCCTGTCTTATAGTAAGGACGTAGTGGAGTGAGTGAGGATACTTCTTGTTATTTAGTTGTTTCAGTTGTGTTTGACTCTTTGTCACCCCATTTAGGGTCTTCTTGGCAAAGATACTGGAGTGGTTTGCCATTTCCTTCTCCAGCTCACTTTTTTTTTTTATGGGAAATTGGGGTTAAATGACTTGCCCAGGGTCACACAGCTAGTAAGTGTCAAGTGTTTGGTCTGAGGCTGGATTTAAACTCAGGTACTCCTGATTTCAGGGCTGGTGCTCTATCCACTGTGCCACCTAGCTGTCCCTCCAGCTCATTTTACAGATGAGAAAACTGAGGTAAACAGAATTAAGTGACTTGCCAAAGGTCACACAGCTAGTAAGTGTCTGAGACCACATTTGAACTCAGGTCCAGGCCCAGCATTCCATCCACTGTTCCACCTAGCTGCCCATACAATACCCATATATACCCATATATGAGTCAGCTTGGTATAGTGGTCTCCCAACTAAAGGAAGATATGGGTTCAAGCTCCACCTCCAACACATATGAGCTCTGTGACCTCAAGTAATGAAAGTGTCTTTATTTTCTTGTATCCTTTTGACAGAACTTATTTCTCTTAAATGCATATGTAACTTTTTTCCTCTTTTTTCTTTCCCTTTTCTTTCTTATATATTTAATGCCCTATAGTTATATTTATATAGTTTCTGTGTATGTATGGGCAGGTAGACAGACTCCTAAGGATATTACATATTCTATAGGCATTTTAAATGGAGTTTATCTTTTTATCTACTTCCCCTTCCTTTTTTTTTTGGCAATAAAGTTAAATACTGGTGGTTTGCATGGATTTATATTATATCCTGCAATTTTGCTGATGTTATTGTTTCAATTAACTTTTTACTTTACTCTTCAGGGTTCTCTAAATAAACCATCATGTCATTTAAAAAAAATACTTAGATATTCCTCTTTGCCTTTCCTTATTCCCTCAGTTTCTTTTTCTTGTCCTATCATTATAGGTATCATTTCTAATACTAGATCAAATATTTGATATCCTTGCTTTATCCCTGTTCTTATAGTAAAAGCTTCTGTTTTATTCCCACTGCATATGTTGATGGTTCTTGGTTTTAGAAATATACTAATTACCATATTAAGGAAAGTTTCATTTATTCCTATGTTCACTAGTATGTTTTTTTTTAACAAAAACACAAATAGATATTGTATTTTACCAAAAACATTTTCAGTAACTTGTGATATAATGATTTTTATTGTTCTTGTTATTTATATGGTATATTATTTTTATAGTTTTTTTAGTATCAAATCAACTCTGTATTCCTGGTATAGAGCCAACCTGGTCATAATATGTAATCTTTGTAATATTTTGCTGTATCATCTTTGCTAATATTAAAAAAAACAATTAGAAAAAAGCTTATTAGATATATTTATCTTTCTAGAGGTATTGGTTTTCTTTCTCTCTTTTGGCTCTTCCTAGTTTAGGCATCAAGACCATATTTGAATCACAGAATTTGTTGGATCCATTCTTTATCTATTTTTGGAAAAATCTATATAATATTGAAGTTAATTTTTCTTTGAATATTTGCTATAATTCGCTTGTAAACACATATGTTTCCAGGATTTCTTTATTTGTTATTTTTAAGTCCATTTATGACTCATTTTTCTCAGATTTAGTTATTTAAATTCCTGGTATCTTTTTCTGTTAATCTAGATATTTTCCATTGTTGCAAATATCCATTTCTTTCAAGTTCTTGGTTTTATTGGCATATAGCTGGACAAAATAGTTTCAAGAGTTTTCTTTATTTCTTCATTTGTTGTGAATTCTCCTTTTTAATTTTAGATATTGGTAATTTGATTGTCCTTTTCCTTATTTAAAATCAAAGTAGCTAAACATTGTCTATATATTATGTTTTTTAAACCTAGCTCCTACCTTTTTTTTTTATTAATTCAGTGGGTTGGCCTTTTGTTTGTTTTTAATTTTCTTAATCTCCCTGAAGTTGGAGGGGAGCCAGTAAAAAAATCCATTGAGTTGCAGAGTGTCATTTTCAAGGAACAGCAAGGAGGCCAGTGTTACTGGATCTCAGAGTACATAGTGGAGAGGAAATAAGGCATAAGAAGACTGGAAATGTGGATAGGAAGAGGTTATGAAAGCCTTTGAATGGTAGAAAATTTTATATTTGATTCTAGAAGTGATAGGGAGCCCCTGGAGTTTATTGAGTAGGGAGGATGACATGGTCAAATTTGAGCTTCAGGAAAGACTTGTGACCTGGAGGCCAACCAGCAGCTTACTGTAATACTCCAGGGTTGAGGTGATGAGAACCTGCATCCAGGTGGTGGCAGAGTCAGAGAAGTGAAGAAGATGTACGTGAGAAGTATTAAGAAAGTAAAATTGACAGGCCTTGACGACAGCTTGGAAATGGGCAAGGAGTTGAGGATGACACTTAGCTTATGAAAGACATATTGTGGATATAATTAGGTTTTAAGATGATTTGCACATAAACTGTGTTAGAGGTGCCATTAATGGTATACTGTCATTGGAGGTAGGTTGTTCCAAAATGGAAATGGATTGACAGTCCAAATGGCATAGTGGAGCCATAAGATTTTGATAGAACCATGGGAAGAGTCCCATAAAGTGGGCTGGGAGGACCCTCTGTAGAGAAGTTATGGAAAGACATAGTCGAAAATCAAGCAGGGTGAGAATCCTCCCTTGAATACTGTTTGACTACTGGGAGGGGTGAATAAACATTTATATGTTGCCTACTACATGCCAGGCAGTGTGCTAAGTGATTTTTAAAAATATCTTATTTGATCATTGAAACAACCCTCCAAGGTAGGTATTGATATTATTCTCATTTTACAGTTGAGGAAATAAAGCAAAAAGAGGCTAAGTGACTTGCCCAGAGTCACATAGCCAGTAAGTGTCTGAGGCCAGATTTGAACTCAGGTATTCCTGACTCCAGGCCCAGTTCTATATTCACCACCAGCTGTTTCTGCGATTATCAAATTAACTCAATTCTTTGAGCCTCATTTTCCTAATCTGTAAAATGGAGATTATACTAATCTCATATGGGTTTTGTTGGATTGAAATGAAATAGTATATGGAAAGTGCTTTTTAAACTTTAAAAGCTATATAAATACCAGTTGGGTTTGCTGTTATACAAGTGGTAGGAGTACTTACACCATGAGATAACAAATTAGTCTAAATATCTACTAAGTGTTCAAGTACTGAAAATATTTAGAAGGCTAACAAAATAACCTTGGAACTGTAACTGCAATCCTATATCTGACTTATAAACTTTCTATCCCACTCTCCACAGTGTCTCTTCCAAACCTTTTCATCCTTCCTCAATCCTCCTAGGGTCTCCACTTCCCCACTTACTCAGCTAATAACCTTTCCTCATATTTTACAAAAAAAAAAAAATTGAACCCATTCACCATGAACTCTTATTCTTTTCTGATTTATTATTATTCCTAGTTCTAACAGCCAGGAAAATAAGGTTAATGTTTTGAGTCTCATAGTTAAAGACCCTTGTGAAATATATGAATGTATTCAATGCTTAATATACCACCATTCCTATATGAAGTTGGATCAGTAGGGACACTGTGACAAACATCAACTAGAGTCAGTCTTCAAAGACTGGGATAGGAAAGGGGAAAGACTCTTTCCCAAGAGAGTTTCAGTTGTTGAATTCATTAGCCTTGGAATTTTGGCTCAGAGCTCTTGTTAAAAACTTTAGGGGGTTATTTTGGCTAAGAATTACATCAGTCTGATGTTACCAGTTCAGAACCAAAATGAAAGACAAGAACATGGTAGGGTGGCTAGTTACTTACTGTGAAACACAGTAATAGGTAAATAGAGAAGAAGCACAATTCTTCATCTTTAGGTCTTAGCCTGTACAGCTATCTGAGGTGCTGGGGTCTAAAAACTAATGAAGGTAGCAAACCCTTCTGAAACCCATGTTAGGCAGGTATGTCCTGGGGAAGTCATCACAGTTGCTGCATTGGCAGTTGTATAAAAATTTCTATTACTACTTATGCAACCATTCAATTAACAAGTATTTATTAAGTGCTTACTGTGTGCCAAGCACTATACTGGGGATGCATAGACAAAATTCAGACAATCTCTGCTCCTGAGAAGTTTATATTTTACCAAAGGGATACATATTCACAGTTAAGTAAAGGCAAGACACGTAAAAGATAAATGCAAAATTACAAAAATGGTGGGAATACTGACAACTTGGGGAATCAGAAAGGGGCTTTTAATGGAGGTAGCACTTAAGTGGAGTCTTGAAGGAAGCTATGATTCTAGGACATGAAAGTGAGATGAGAAAACCTTCCAAGTCTGAGGAGAAAGTAGAATGTTTCTTGTGAATAGCAGTGAGTAGGTCAGTGTGGGTAGAATGTAAAGAGTGTTTGAGGATTTATAATTTGTACGCAGCCTGGAAGGAGAGTCTGGAGCAAGATTATGGGGGCTTTACTTATTTATTAATATTTTTTCTCAATTACATGGAAAATTTTTTATTTTTTTTTAAATTTTGAGTTCTGAATTCTTTCTTTCCCTACATCCTTTCCTTGATAAGGCAAACAATTTGATATAGATTATATGTGTTAAGGCATGCAAAATATATTTCCATATTAGCCATATTGCAAAAAAATACAGAGTAAAAAAAGATACCCAAGCAAAAAAACAAGAAAAATCAAGTAAAAAAAAGTAAGCTTCAATATGGAGTTAGACTCCATTGGTTCTTTCTCTGGAGGTAGATAGTATTTTTCATCATAAGTCCTTTTTATGACCAAGCTCCTTGGGGAAATGAGCCTGCTCACTTCATTTCCCTTGCAATTTCATTTATGTCCCTGTTCTCTCTTGAATTTGGAATGAATATAAATATATATTCATGTCCTAACATGGCTAAGATGTCTGATCCACTAAGTAAATTTTTAACCAAATGGGGAAAATGTTGCCTTTTACTGAAACTATACATGTACAGTTTGATTCCACAGAGCAACCTTTTATATTTAAGTAATCGATAAAAATCACTTGTATTTGGATTACTGACAGGTGATCCTTTAAACAAGATGTAGAATTTGGCTTCTGTCCCCTTGTGGTCAATGAGAGTGCAATGCTTTTCTTCGAATACAGGTGCTAATTCAGACATACTGATGTCATCCCAAGCTAGCTAATCACAGGCAGCATTGCCCATCTTAGCTTTGGTTTATTGGCTAATATTATGAGCTTCACTTCCCTTTTCCCAGGTGGCTAATAAATCGTGCACCACCTTTAACTCTTGAGATGGCAGCATTGCAGCAGTGCATGAAATTAAGTCAGGACTTGGTATGAGCTCAACTTATGAGAACAGAATTCCAGCACATATACTCTACCACACCCCCTACTTTGGAAAAGAAATAGTCACATAAATTTTTAGAGAGGAGAAAATAGAGGATTCAGTTTTGATAGCATCATAATTTCTTTTCTATAAGTGAGAAGACTGAATGACTACTTAAAATTTCTATTAAAATATAATTAAGTCTTTGTTTCTCTTTTTAGTAGAAATCTGAGTCTTTGCTTGAGACAGTTTCTGGAATGATTTCAAATATCCTATTGTTAGAGGAATATTCTGTCCAGTTTTGTATCCAAAAGATGGATTAAGTTGATAGTTATTGATTTGGTTTATATAGTAAATTTCTTTTGAAGTGAAGATATATAAATCTGACAAAAGCATCTCACACTGTGGGATAATTGTCAGGTGCAAAAATATAACTGACTAAAAGCTGGTTCAAATTCATGGAGATGTACTTACATGGCATAGATTAGAAACTTATTGCACCAGTGTTAAGGAGATTTCCTTCCCTGGATGATCAAAAATTTAGACATAAGTAAGTCTGAATTGGATTTTTCATATAAGTACTGTCCAGAGGAGATTTCCTCAAGAAGACTCGGGAATTGGAATATTTAGAGCAAGATTACCACAAGTAGTTTTAGCAAGCAGCTCAGTTGATGGTTTCTGATCTGTGAAATAGACAATGACTTTGTTTTTGTAGCTTCCTGCGGTCTCCTACCAAGATTCTGGATTTACTTCCAGAAACTCAGATATATGTATATTTTTATGAGCTAAATTGATTCAAAGGAGTAATAATTCTGGGTAGTTTTAGAAATTGTGACTTTTAACCACTACCCTTCAAATAAGAAGTTATTGTCGGCTTGGAAAAGTTGAGAGGTAGAGTGAGACACCAGAAATTAATATCTTAAAATCTTCCTTTTTTTTCCCCTCAGACCTTTTAAGCTCATGAACTTTATGTGAAACATTATATAATAAATACATTCCTAATAATAAGTCTCATGAAAATGGGGAATTATGAGCTCCACTGAAGTTATAGAGAAACTTTGGATAAGTGAATTATGTAATTAAATTTTGAATCTTAACACTGCATGGCTTTACAGGGTCCATTGTGTAATGAGCTTACAAAAGAAGGCACGTTGAAGTTATTTATGACAGATGTTCACATAACTTAAAACAGGAAAGGGCATATTTACTTCTATGTAGTTATTACAATGTAATTAAAACCATAAAACCAGTTGATCTGAATTTAAAAGTTGAGCCTTTTCCCTTCCTTTCCTTGGTATTATAAAGTGCAGTACAATTCATAGATGATGAAATGATCATAAAGGATGGCTTCAGGTTGTCTAGTGTTGGACTCACCATATGCTTATAGTTTTGTTACCAATATTTTCAAGGGAATGATGCAGACTTGTCTCCCAAGAAATCAAGAAGCAGTGCCATAGGGTAGGATGAATGGGAGCAGTCACCCTGTTTACTATTCCTTTTGTGGGGGTAGGGAATCCCTACTCTGTTGACTGCTAGATATTAATACTGTGAGGTAATCAATGGAAGAAGAGGTTAAAAAAAGCAAAGTAAAAGAAAACAAACAATAAAAAAACTAGTGGTTGTTGTCTCATAGGTTTCTCTACAACATCAGCCAGAAAAATAAATCCTTTAAGTCTGTGTAACCCTTTCTAGCCCTCTGTATAATGGCCTTTCAAATTACATTTTTCATTTGAGGACCTGAGCCCGAATTTTCTTGATTCAAGACCTGGTGCTCCACTTGCTAGGTCACACTAACTCTCAAGGTCAGAAAGGCAAGTACCATAATCTACATTTTATAGATGTGAAGAAAGAGGCTCAAGATTTTGCCAAAGTAAAATAAAAAGCCAGGAATCAGGGTTTCTCCCACTTCATTCACACTATTTAAGAAGTCCTTTCCAATAGTTTTACTTGCATAAAAAGTTAGTGAGTCAGGGACAAATTATGCGATTTCTTATGATACCTTTTAGGAATGGCCTTGGATACTGCCTACCCCAATGTGGAGGAGAGTATTTTGAAGTGTATTTTTGGTATATCAAAATATTTCTGCAAAATAGACAATTTTGATTACATTAAATTAAAAATGTTTTTGCACAAACAAAGCCAATGCAACCAAGAATAGAAAAGAAGCAGAAAGCTGGGAAACAATTTTTATAGCCAGTGTCTCTGATAATGGTCTCATTTCTAAAACATATAGAGAAATGAATCAAATTTAGAAGAATACAAGTCATTCCTCACCTGATAAATGGTCAAAGGATATGAACAATTTTCAGATAAAGAAATTAAAGCTATCTAAGTCACTATTGATTAGAGAAATGCAAATTGGAACAACTGTTAGGTACCGCATCACATTATCAGATTGGTTAACATGACAAAAAAGGAAAATGATAAATGTTGGAGATGTGGGAAAATTGGAACATTAATGCATTGTTGGTAGAGTTCTGAACTGATCCAACCATTTTGGAGAGCAATTTGGAACTCTGCTCAAAGGGCTATAAAACTGTGCATGCAGTTTGATACAGCAATGCCACTTACATGTCTGTTTCCCAAAGAGATCATAAAAGTGGGAAAAGTATCCACATGTACAAAAAGGTTTATAGCAGCTCTTTTTGTGTTGGCCAAGAACTGCAAATTGAGGGGATGCCCATCAATTGGGGAATGACTGAACAAGTTGTGGTATATGAATGTAATGGAATATTATTGTTGCAGAAGAAATGATGAGTAGGCCGATGTCAGAAAAAATAACAGAAAGACTTATGTGAACTGATGCTGAGTGAAGTGAGCAGAACCAGGAGAACATTGTACACAGTTAACAGCCACATTGTGCCATGACCAACTTTGATAGACTTAACTCTTTTCAGCAATGCAATGATCTATGACAATTCTAAGAGACTGATGATGGAAAATGCTATTCACATCTAGAGAAAGAACTATGGAGTCTGAATGCTGATCAAAGCATGCTATTTTCTCTTTCTTTTTGGTTTTTTTTCTTTCTTGTGGTTTTTCCCTTTGGTCCTGATTCTTCTTTACAACATGACCAATGTGGAAATATATTTAATATGATTGTACATGTATAGCCTATATCAGATTGCATGTTATCTTGGGAGGAGGGAAGTGAGAGAGGTGGAGAAAATTTAGAAATTTAGAAAATCTTATAAAAGTGAATGTTGAAAACTAAAAATAAATTTAAAAATTATTTCTTTCAGAAAAGCCAACAAAACATGTTTGGAGTGGAATAATCTGTTTTGTAGATGTTCTAACATTATAGTGAAAGATTTCCTAGTTTTCTATGCTAGATGGTCTACTACTCTTTAGAGATGAACATTGTAATAGTTTTTTTTTAATAGTAACATTTGTTGTTGCTGTTGTTTACTCATTCTTCCAGTTGTGCTTTTTGAATTGGGACTTTGTTTTAGGGAGAGACTCTGCACTGTTACACAAGGATGATGAAGACACAAAGTCAGAAGATCATGACTCAAAATTATCTATTAAAAAGCTTCAAAGATAAACATAGCTGGGCACAGGTACAGCTATAATTAATGAACACATGAAGCAAGAGGTTTTTTTTTTAAACAAAAAATTATTTTTAAAAATTAAATCAGAGTGCTACAGGAAATAATTGGAAAAGATTCAAAAGTGCTAGAGAGAAATCAGAAAAGAAATGAGAGAAATATTGTAAAGAATGGAAAGGAGAATTAACAAGAAATACAAAACCTTATCCAAGTAACAGACTCCTTGAGAATTTGAACTAGAAAGAAATTAATGACTCCATGCAACAAAAAGAACTAGCAATATAATAAAAATATTTTTAAAATATAAGATAATGTATGTTATCTCATATCAAAAATAACTGACCTGAAAAACACATCAAGGAGAGATAATGTAAGGATATTTGGATCATATCATATAAAATTTAGCAACCGACAATATAAAGGAGCAGAGAGTTTGGAAAATGATATTCCAGAAGGCAAAAGATATAGACATAACCAAGAATAGCTTATGCAGCAAAACTGAGTATTTATCCTCTAGGGAAAATAATGGATTTTCAATGAAATACAAGACTTCTAAGAATTCCTGATACAAAGATCAGAACTGCATAGAAACCTTAAAAAGCAAGCACAATATTCAAGAGAAACATGAACAAGTAGATATGAGTGAACTCATAAAGGAATAAACAAAGATGAACTCTTTACAATTTAATATGGTACAATGATATATATGTCCTGTCAGAACCCTATTGTCATTAGGGGTCATAGAGGGAGCATAATAATATATAAGGCCAAGAAGTGTTTTTTTAAATGTTATGATCTTTTAAAAATGAAAAGGGGGAATGGAATTCATTAGTGGGGGAAAGGATAGAAAGGGTGGGTGAAATTATCTCACATAATCAGGATATGCAACTAGAAGACTATACAAACAAGGAGGAAAGAGTAGGAGAGTAGGCAACATTTGAAACTCCTTTTCATCTGAATTAATCAAAATAGAGAACAATATAGAAAAAATTGGGCACAAAAATATATTTCACTAAACAGGGGAAACAGCAGGGAAAGGGGAAAAAGGAGAAGAGAGGATAAAAAAGATGTAAATTAAGAGAGGGATTACTCCTAAGCAAAAGAAACTTTACCCATGCAGGGTAGGTTATGAAGATGAGATTAAAAGGAACATAGGAAAGGATGAGGACCTTTGATTGGACTTTGGCTAAGCAAAAGAGGGGTGTAAGGTGTGTTCAGGGAAGACTAGTGTCTCTGGTGTGAGGGCTGCTGAGCTCTTTTCAGGGCTGATTTTCTACCTTTGGTGTCCACTTGTTCCACCAAACTCTCAACTGTGGCTCCAAGAAGCTGTAGCATGCACAACAGCCACAACCTGGTAAACCATCTCAGAAGATGGGCCAAG
Organism: Phascolarctos cinereus; assembly: GCF_003287225.1. NCBI lineage: Eukaryota > Metazoa > Chordata > Mammalia > Diprotodontia > Phascolarctidae > Phascolarctos > Phascolarctos cinereus. The sequence goes on along the minus strand of NW_027555847.1, from coordinate 347,279,752 downwards.
CCAGGTTGAGAGTAACTGAGGGTTTTAAACCCATTGTTGAGTTGGGGGGGTGTACCCCAAGCATGTGAAGGCTTCCCCTGGTGGAATGGGCAGATGAGAACAATTAGTTCCAATGGCCATAAAGGCAGTTGAAGCAGGTACTGTGAAGTGCTTAGGTCTTGGTTAGATATTGAAGATGCCAAGGTCATCTGCTACATTTTGAGCCATCACCAGTTATCTTGACTCTGTCCTGCGACTGATGACTCTGAAAAAGAGAGTGAGGCCAATGACTTTCTGCAAACCTGCCTTACTTCAATTTATGCATGAATCAAAAGACATCACTCATACCATTTTATCATTTTTATCTATCTCAAAGTCCTGTGGTGTTAGGCAAGTGAAGAAGTAGCAGGTGTGAATACACTGAGAGCTATAATCACGACCCTGCATACAGGTGGCCCAAGCCATAGGATTGTCTTCTCACTGGAAATAGCAGTAGGATTTGGCAGCCCTGGGGTGTCTGGGTCGCCTTTTAAGGATCCCACTGCTCAACTCTTGGTATAATGAAGGGGCCACAAAAGGTTCCCTATGGACTTCAGAAAAACCTGGAAAGTCTTATGTGAACTCATACTAAGTGAATTGAGCAGAACCAAGAGAACATTGTACACAATAACAGCCACATTGTGCCATGACTAACATTGATAGACTTAGCTCTTCTCAGCAATACAAGGATCTAAGACAATTCCAAAAGACTCATGATGGAAAATGCTATCCACATCCAGAGAAAGAACTTTGGAGTCTGAATGCAGATCAAAGCATATTATTTGCTCTCTTTTTTGTTGTTGTTTTCTTTCTTCTTTCTCATGGTTCCTTCCATCGGTTCCAATTCTTCTTAACAACATGACTAATGTGAAAATATGTTTAATATGAATGTATATGCAGAGCTTATATCAGATTAGATGCTATCTTGGGGAGGGGAGAGGGAAGAGAGGAAAAGAAAATTTAAAACTCAAAATCTTATGGGAGTGAATGTTGAAAACTAAAAATAAATAAATTAATTAAAAAAAGAAAAGGTGCCATAAAAATTGTCTGCTTACCCAACCATGGCCTGATTACTGCAGCAGGTGGGGATTCTACCCTATGGTTGAAACATAAAAAAATGTACAAAAATGTTTGTAAAGATCATTCTGCTCATCATCAGTACATAGAAAGTGTGCATACTTACAGACAACACAAAATTCAGTAGACCTGAAAGATGAACAGATCTTGTTGCAAGAAAACTCAGCAAATATCACATCCAAATAGCAGCCCTGAGTGAAACAAGGCTGGCAAATTAAGGGCAGCTTACTTAAGTTGGAGCTGGATACGTGTTTTTTTCTAGTGGCTGCAGTAAAGGGCTCCTTGAAACTGTGCAAGTTTTGTAATAAAAACTAATCTGGTCAACAAGCATGTATGCCTACCAAAAGGATAGCAGGCTCATGACAGTGTAATTGCCATTTGCAGGAAAATGTCATGCCACCATCATCAGGGCCCATGCTCACACCATGGTGAACTCTGATGAGGTCAAAGAAAAATTGTATGAAGACCTGGAGACCCTTATCATCAATGTGCCAAAAGAGGACAAGCTTATAATTCTGGGTGACTTTAATGCTAGAGTAGGCTCAGACTACTAGACTTGGCAGGGAGTCCTAGGGAAGAATAGAGTTGGAAGCAGCAACAGCAAAGGTCACTTACTACTGGAGTCTTGGGCATCTCATGACCTTCTCTTCATCAAAACTTTCTTCTATTTACTTAAATGCAGTAAAACTCTGTGGATGCACCCTCCTAGCAAACACTGGCATTTAATAGACTATGTGATTGTAAGGAGAAGAGACAGATAGGTTGTGAGTGACAAAGGCAATATATGGCACAGAGTGCTGGATGGATCATAGACTTATCCTCTCCAAGTTAGACATTTACAGATTAGAGCAACTTCTCTGAGTGGTAACAGTTTGTTGCCAACTTGGAGTGAAAGTTGAGCCAATACACAAGGGCAACAGTGGAGCAGAAAGGGAGTGGGCAGCTTTCAGAGATTTCATGTACAGCACTGCCTTTGCTCATCTGGGTCAGAACAGCCACAAATATCAAGACTGGTTTGATGGAAATGATAGGGAAATTCAGAAGCTGCTAAATGCAAAACAAGAAAGAATTCCACAGAGTTTACCAGCAGGATAGTTCATCCATCTCTAAAAAGGCAGCATTTAATTCCATCAAAAGCAAATTCCATTACAAGCAAAACTTAGAGAGATGCAGGATTCTTGGCTCAGTAAGAAGGCAGATGGAACTCAGTTTTATGCTGATAGTAACAATCCAAAGCACTTTTATAATTCCCTGAAGGCTATTTATGGGTTAAAGACCTATGATGCATCTCAACAACTAAGTGCTGATGGAATCACATTGATTCGTGATAAGGTCATGATCCTAGAGAGACGGGCTGAACACTTCCATAGTGTTCTCACCAGAACATCATCAATTAGTGCTGAAACCATTGGCCATTTACCTCAGGTTGAAGTCAATCCCTCCCTAGCTGAAGTTCCAGCTAAGGAAGAGGTTTTGAAAGTCATTAGGTTTCTTTACTGTGGCAAAGCACTTGGTGCCGATTTTATTCCAGCTGAGATTTACAATGAGGGGTTTATTGCTCATACAAAAACTCATTGAAATTTTCCAGGTTATATGGCAAAAGGAGATTATCCTCTAGGAGTTCAAGGATGTGTCCATTGTCCGGAAATAGACTGTCCTCTGTGACAGTCATGGAGCGGTATCTCTCTTAATCATTGCTGGCAAGATTCTCACCAGGGTCCTCTTTAACAGGCTGATCCTTCACCTTAAAAATGGCCATGTAGCTGAGAGCCAATGTGGCTTCAGAAAGGGCCAAGGAATAGTCAATATGGTGTTCACTGACTGACAACTTCAGGAGAAATGCCAGGAGCAGAACAGAGGTCTGTACACATTGTTTATCTATCTGACCAAGGCCTTTGATATTGTCAGTCATGAGGGCTTATGGAAAATTATGTCAAAATTGGATTGCCCAGAGAAGTTCATCATCATTGTACATAAATTTCATTATGGCATGTTGGACATCACTCTCATACTTTCCCAGGCACCAATGGAGGGAAACAAGGCTGTGTACTTGCTCCCATGCTTCTTAGCATGATGTTTTCAGCTGTGTTGTCAAATGCCTTCAATGAGGACAAAGACGGCATCAAGGTCAGCTACTGCACTGATGGTAAATTCTTCAGCTTGAAAAATCTACAAGCTAAAACTAAAGTGGAAGGAGTTTCAATTCATGATTTTCTGTTTGCAGATGATTGTGCATACAGTGTAACCTCTGAAGCCAAGATGCAATAAAGTATGGGTCTATTTTCTGCTGCTTGTGCTAATTTTGGCCAAACAATTAATATCAAGAAAACACAGGTGTTCCAAAACCACCGCACCATCCATATGTGGAACCATAGGTTACAGCAAATGGAGAAGTTTTGAATTCTGTGGATATGTTCACTTACCATGGCAGTATACTTTCCAGGGATGTAAACATTAATAATGAGGTTGGCACACACATTGCCAGAACTAGCTCAGTGTTTGGGAGGCTCTGAAGGAAAGTGTGGGAGAGAAGGGATATTAGACTGACTACCAAGCTGAAGGTCTACAAGCCACTGTGCCGACTTCCTTGTATGCCTGTGAAACCTGGACAGTATACCACCACCATGCCAGGAAAGTGAATAGGTTCCATTTAAATTGTCTTAGGAAATTCTGAAGATGACCTGGCAGGAGAAGATACCAGACACTGAGGTCTTGAACTAAACTGCCAAACATGTGAACTCTGCTGCAAAGAGAGCAACTCTGATGGACTGCCCACATTGTTCAAATGCAAAACCAACACTTTCCAGAAAGACTATTTTATGAAGAACTCACACAGGGCAAACATTCACATGGTGGTCAGAAGAAGTGATACAAGGACACTCTTAAGGTCTCTCTTAAGAACTTTGTAATTGATTATGTGACATGAGAGACACTGGCACAGGAACACTCAACATGGCGCACCCTATCTATGACCAAAGTAGAATTGAAATATCTCAAAAGAAACTCAAGATGTGCAAATTTAGAGAATCCACCCCAAATATTCACATGGACTATTTGTGTCCAACCTGTGGTGGAACAGTCCGTGGTCCTATTGGTCTAAGCAGCCACAATCAGCCACACTGTAACTTGACTCTAGCATCGTGATGTCATTTTGGTCCTCTTTCAAGAAGGAAGGACAACAACCAACCAGAGATGTAACATCCATGAGCTCCTTCTGAATAAATTTTCTTTCATTAAAAAAAAAAGTTTGTTAGTGAGATTTTTTTGTTTTTACACAGCCTATATTTCCCCTGGTATTTTTCTTTCCCTTTCCTCATTCCTCAGGCACCTCTTATAAGAAAGCATTTAAAAAGAAAAGAAGGAAGAAGAAAAAAAATCAACAAAGCTTACCAATATGTTGAGAAAGTTTGATGCTATATGCAATGTTCTGTACCTGTGGACACCTCTACCTCTGCAAAGGAGTTGGAGAGAATTTTTTTTCATGTCTCTCCTTTGGGGCTAAACTTATTTTTTACAATTTCAAAACTTCATTTTCAATTGTTTTGTGGTAGTTATTCTTTTCGTTTAAATTATTGTGGTTATTTTGTGCATTATTTTATTGGTTCTTCCTTCACTACACATCAGTTCCTGCAAGTTGTTTTCCCCCATGCTTCTGTTATGGATTCATCATAGTCATTGTTTCTTATAACACATTAATATTGCTTTATATTACTATATATACTACATGTACTTGTGTATTTATGTGTACTACACTTAGGTTAGTCATTCTCCATGGGCAACTGCTTTCTTTTCCTTGAACCTCAAATTCTTTTGCTACTGCAAATGTTTTGGTATGTATGGAGCCTTTCTTTTTTGTCAGTGAACTCCTTGGAGATCACTAGCAGTAGAATCTCTGGGTTAAAGGGTAATGGCCATTTTAGTGACTTTATTTGCATAATTCTAAATTGCTTCCTACAATGATTGTAACAATTCACAGCACCACCAATAGAGATTAGTGTGCCTGTCTTTTTATGTAAGTTATATCTGGTTATTCTTTTTTCAGACAATATAGGTATTTCTTTCCTAAGTAACTGAGGTTTTTATGTTTTTCAATTGCTCAATTATTGAGTTAAATTCTTTCCAATTCTCTTATGTCTATTCTATTCCATTGATTGACTTTTTTTATCAGTACCTCCACAACATCTGTCACTACTGACTTTTTTTTTAATCACAGAGCAAACATCTTAGTTCAGTCCCTTATCACTTCTGACCTAAATTCTTGTAACCGCCTTCTAATTGGTCTCTCTGCCTCATTTTCATTGCTATGTGCTGCTGCCAATGAATTTCCTTCAGTACTGGTCTACTTAATAAATTCCAGTGGTTACCTATTGTCAACCTCATCCATAGATTTACAGGCAAGCTTATCCAACTTTCTGCCTAATGGATGACTTTCCTTTAGCATATGGCTGCTTGAACTATTCTGAGACCAAGGTCAGGGCCTAACAAAAAACCCTAACACTAAGTAGTTTGTTGTTGTTGTCCAATCATATCTGACTCTTCGTGACTCCATGAACCATACAATCCATGGTTTTCTTGGCAAGGACACTGCAGTGGTTTGCCATTTCTCTCTGCAGTGGATTATGGAAAACAGAGGTTAAATGACTCGCCAAAGGTCACACAGCTAGTAATTATCTGAGGCCATATTTGAACTCAGGTCTTCCTGACTCCAGGCCTACTGCTCTATTCACTGAGCCACCTAGCTGCCTAAGGGGTAGTTTGGCCTCAACATTAAAGTAAAATACCTCAGAGCTCAGAGAGTTCTGGAAAAGGGGCTTACTGTACTGTTTTCAGCTCTGAACCTATCTACCTTTGCTTTGTGTCCAGGCCCTTTTTGAAGAGGTCCAAGAAAGTCAGATATGAATTATAAAGATTCATTGAAGAAGAGAAAAATATGTAGTCTTATTCTGAGAGTAAAGTCTTTTCTAAGACTTGTGGCATGGTGATGCTTCTGTAAACTCCCCTCCTGCCCCCTCAGACTAATCTTTGGTTCATATGTAACCAAAACAAATATATGTTAATTCACTTAAATTAAAAGAAAACTCCTTCCCAGTCTCCTAGATCTTCTTATTGGTAACATGCACATTTTAAGAAATTAAATGGCCAGGCATAGTGGTTCATGCCTTTACTGCCAACTACTGGGGAAGCTGAGGCTGGCAGATCTCTTGAACCTTGAAGTTCTGAGCTGATGAAGGCTGAATTCACAGGCACCAGAAGGTACAGGTTGAAAGTCCCATACAGATCAGTTAATCAGTTCTAGGATTGGACTACGAGTAGTCCTTACATTTCTAGCCTGGGTGAGATAAGGTGAGATAACTTTAAAATAAATAAAAAATAAATGATAAAATATAATTGTTAGAAAAATTACAGGTTTGAGAGGAAATTGGGCAGAGACTGAGATGTTAGGAGGGTATTTTCCTATTCAGAAACTGGTAGAATCTAATATATGGATAGAGAACCAAAGCCTGTTTGAGCAGCTCTGTGGGCCACAGTCTTTCTTGGCTGAAAATATATTAGAGAATGTTTAAGCTAGAAGAGATGCTAGAAATTATCTGATCATAAGGATGTAGTATCATAAATTTATAACTGGAAGGGATCTTGAAGGCCACAGAGTCTAATCCATTTGTTTTCCAGATATGCCTCTCTATTGTGTCATGCTATCTCTTACACCCTTCATTTTACAAATGAACAAATTTATTATAAATTATTTAAAATGATTTAAGATTGCAAGGTAGCCTAAACTGTTCAAATAATATTTTAAAAATGCATATGTAGTCTACACACATACACACACACACACACACACACGTTTATTGGATTCTTTTGGTATAAGCAGAGGGAATGGGGAGTAAAATCTTAGGTACTATGGAGGGAAAGAGCTCTTTTTATCTTAAAAAAAATTAAAGTCTTAATCTAGACTGCATATCAATTGATCAAATACTTCTGAAGCACTTTCTCTGCCACAGGCACTATGCTACATAATAGGTGTACAGAGAAAAGCAAAACCAGTCCTAGCTCCCCAAGAATTTACATTTGTACAGTTATCCCTTCCACCTTGCCTTGCAGGGTGGGGGAAGGGAGAGGGTTGAAGGGGTAGGGCATTTAGGGTTGTGCAGATCTGGAAAATCTGTGTAAAATTTTTTGGCCCACCATACCAGAGAAGTCTGAATTTTTTTCTCTTTCTTTTATGGGATGTTTACGGTAACTTGTTGTAAAATTTTGCGTTGAGTATTTGGTTGTAGGCTATACTATACGATGTTATACATATTTTATGCATTTCTGAGTTTCTGAACTTTTTTGGTGTCATTTGCTGGCCTTTGCATGTTATCTGCAGCTTCCACAGAACTCCCCCAAAATCCCCATTTAATTTTTTATGTTGACCCATAATATATCAAAACCACAATGGGGAAAATAGCAATGTGGAAGGGATGACTGTACAAGCTACAACTAGAGTAGATGGAAGCTAACCTGTATCCATTCCTTCTTAAATTCTTTTGCCCTTGAGGCCAAGGGAGGGAAAGTAACTTGTTGAAGTTAGTTTGAGGCAGTCAGGTTATTCCATATTTTATATACTTTTTGCTCTTTTTTTTTTTTTGAGAACTGATTTTTTTCTTTTTTGAGTCTGGATGGACAACTTTACCAAACCTCTGGACACCTACTTGGGAGAGCAGAAAGAATATTACTATGGAGCTATAGACATCAGGGTGACATGTCAATAGCAGCCTTTTTATGAGAAACTGCAACATCCACAGGAAGAATTTCCTTTAGATAACTATTTGCAGGTATTTAGTTTTTAAAGGCAAGGACAAAATGCCTATATAAACTTTTTGGTTTAATATATGGGCAAATTGCATGGTACTTCTAAGTCAAATTTTCTGGGTGTTATAGCTTCTCAATGCCCTGAGCAACTAACACTGTTAGTTGCAAAACAGGTACCTACCTGCATTCATTGAAGTTTTCTCATCCATAGCTCCCTCTTCCAATGAAATCAAAGGCCTAACAACAACAACAACAAAAAGTATAGACCAAATGAGAATGTACTTTCAAATCCTTCTGCTGAGATGTGTGATTAAAAAAAAATGGGACTATACAATGTAACTCTTTCTGATTGTGCCTTACAAAGGAAGTTCTTTATTAAACAATTAAATTATCTGTACATATACCATAGAGCTAGAAAGAAGATTAGAGATCATTTCAACCCTTTCATGCTGCCATTTTACTATTTGTTATTAAAGAGGAAGTATGGCATAGTAAGGAGAAGTCTGGCTTTGCAGTCACCCTGACTTTGCTTCAGGTCCTGTCTCTGACATTTACTAGCTGTGTGAACCTAATTAAGTAATGGGATGCAGACAATTCTCTTAGATATGGCGTTTTAGATAAGGTCAATATTAATGAATGGCATTTCCACCATGGTGGTTTCCTCACACTGAAGAAATCAATGAGGACTATCGTCTGCCCCACCCCTAAAAAGAAAAAAAATCATATTTTTCAAAAGCAGAAGCACTCAGGTTCATTGTAAGGTATTGTACTTTTAAGAATATGATTATCATAACTAGCATTTATATAGTGCTTTAAGTTTTGTAAAGTATTTTGCAAATATCTCATTTTTATCACCCCAATAATCCTGAGAAGTAAGTGCTATTATTATCCCTGTTTCACAGATAAGAAACTGAGGTAGCAGTATTATTGACAGTGTTTCCCCTGATCCTCTTCCCATTCCATTTCCACTCAGCTCTCCATTTGGTTGAAAAATTTTATAAAAACATTTTCTGGCCAACTGTCTTGGCTGTCTACACAAAGGCAAACAAATATTTTTTTCTGGAAGCCTTTCTTTAATGTGAGAGAATCCTTTGATTTAAAGAAACACATTTGAGAAATGTTTCAGTAAAGGTAGGGTGGTAATACAAGGTTGTCATTATGATACTGTTACCCCATCTAAATATGCCAAGTTCTTTGTTTCCAAAATGCTGTAAACATGACTGTACTATTTTATCACTTTTATTTTCATTTCTTTGACACCATAATATATAAGACCAAAATATGGCTCAATAAAATTGGGTTTTATTTGCTTCATGTCTTGAAGTCAGAAATTTTCTTCTTAATATTACTTAAAACAACAATGTTTTTTTGAGGTTTAAATTCCTTTCCTTAACAGGAATGTTTGTGGGGTTTTATTTTTCCAAATAAAAGATAGAGCAGTAGCGATGACCCACACGTAAAAACCTCAAAATTAATTAAGCATTTCTCCTATAGCTCCCAATGAAATATTTGTTTTTAGCAGTAAACTTTTTTAGTTGACAATTTGAAGTTTATGCATAAAATATTTGTCATGTGAAAAACAAGAGAACAGGACCCTGCTTTCCAGATGTGTTGACATTGCTAAACTAGTTACAGATGAAAAGCCTTGTTTCTAATGCTGATTTTCTTTTTAGTTTGGTTTCATTGATTTTTCACCATCACCTTTGTTTCTGTTTTCTGTTTTTATCTATGGCAAAGATGCCCCTAGGGATTTTCTTCTGACACTTCCAAAAAGTTTTCTGTTGGTGTCTGGCCTGTTATTTAATTGGTAGAGGGAACTCCTTTGAGTAAACCTGTGTAGGTAGGCACCTGATCTTCAACTTAAAATCTTTGATACTTGGGGGTTAAATGAAATTCCCTGGGTCATACAGCTAATTCATTTCACAGGTGGAACATACACCTAGATCTTTCTGACTCTCAGCAGGCTCTTTGATTCCTATACTGTACCGTCTTCCATTATGAGTACTGTTCTCCATGTTTTGTGGATGAGAAAACTGAGGCCCAGAGAAGTTAAATAGACTTGCCCATGATCATGCAACTAAGTGTTAGTGGTAACATTTGAATCCAGGTCTCCTCTGGCTTTAAGTTTCATGCTCTTTTCATTATACATACTGCCCAGAAAGGTCCCAGAAAAATCCTGGTTCTCTTCATAAACTTCTTTCTATTCTAATATGCTGCTTTGCTGTATCCTCATCTTCCTTTATGAGGCATAGCCCAGAATAGAAAATGTTCAATTGTTAATATACCATCTACAGAAGTAGACCTAGGTTGAGGAAAGCTATTTCTTCAGATCGTAGTAGGTTAGCTTAGGGCCTTAATAAAAGGATTTGTTCTGTAAAATTTGGACTCAGTCAAAAGGCTACACCCAAGGACCTAGAAGGTCGCATGTGGCCTTCAGGCCACAGGAATCCCCACCCTTGGCTTAGGTAGTTAAATAATGGTAGTAGCACCTTATATTCAAAAGATTTTTTTTTAATCAGTGAAATAAATGGGATGCGACCAGTGACTCCTGGCATAATCCATACATAGCACTGTGCAGTAAAGTTAGAAAATTGAAATTCAACTTTGACAGCACTGATTCAAAGAAACCAAACACAAGATGAGTAGAGTAAGATGGGGTGAGTAAAGAATGTTAAAGAAACAGTTTACTGTTGGAATTTTGTCATTAATATCAAACTAGAGAGAGAGGCTAGACTGGATTAAGAGCGAGGAGCTGGGAGTTATAATCATACCTTTCACTTGATCTTTGTATGACTTTGGTCAAGTGAAGTGTTCCCCTTTTAATTTTATTCAGCCTTTCAAAAATATGGAGCATAATATTGGTCTTCTAATATACTTCAATGAGAAGGTTTGGGAAAGGATGAAAGAAAGCAATTCAATATTTTAAAGAATAAAAAAGAACTGAAGAGAACTATCACTTATCCTACTTATTGTCACTCAAGAACAGAACCCACACCATTCAAAATGCATAGAATTCTTGTTGTATAGATACTTCTAAGCACCCCTTCCATTCTGAAGTTTTTGCAAAGTTATTTTCCATATTGAGATATCATAGGGATCTTGAGGTGTGTATAATATATTTCCCTGTCTTTGGGCTAGCTAATCCTCTCTGTTATCCACATGCAGATAAAGACTGTGTATTCTCTAAACTTTGTATTTGCCCCAGTGCCTATGTGGTGCCTTATCTGATGCCTAACAAATGTCTGTTGCATTAATGGGACATTTTTTAATAGTGAAATTTTAATCTAGATCCCAACTAAATTTTTTAAAAGGAATTATTTTTCCCACCAGGGTGACTAAATATATAGTGGACTTTTCCCCCCTCACAATCATTTCCTTTATTCTGAATTAGAAAAAAATAGAGCTATTAAATAATAACAATGTCAGAAAACTTATTTCACCATGCCTATTCTAGAAGAATACAAGTATCTTCAATAAATAATACAGTAGTGCTTACATGCCTTCACAGCATTGCTGGCTGAGCATTTGTATGGTACTGTACAGTATACAAAGCATTTTCACATATATGATCTCATTTGCTACTTGTGTAATGGTTGGTGAGAGAGGAGATTGGGGAAGATGGTCGAATCAATCTCCCTTGCTCCACTTAAATAACTAACAAAATGTTACATACAGACAGTTTTATCAGGTGAGACTTCTGTTGACTCAATAAATTATTCAAAGACGTTAAACTCTGTGAAAAAATTTTAATAAATTTGGAAAAACTGTTTCCAGCCTTTGGATGAAATGAAATGATACTATTCAGGAAGTGTATGAGGATTGGCTGAAGAGTTTTGCATGTCCTTTGGGACTTGTATGAAAACAACAGTCTGTCAGAATCCAGAATTCCTTGTGGTGGGCTAGCCCAGTGGTAGAAACAATTGTAGCCAATCCTCTTTGAATAGGCTGAAGGGAGGGGGAGGAGACACACTCTGACAGTCTCCCCTAACTAGAAGGTGACCTTGTAAATTTCAAAAGATTGGAAGGTTTTGAACTTTGGGTGTCCTATCATTCTTTCCTCAGCAGTAATGAATGACTCTGCTCTGGGAACTAAGGACAAGTTAAACACACTGGAAAAAGGCAGCATCAGGGCTACATCGTGCCTAAGAGAAACTTCATGTAGACTCAATAAAGGAAAAAAAAAAAAAGGAATTCCAGAGCCAGGACCTGACTTAGCCCTTTGCTACATGTTCTGTTTAAGCTTGAATCCACTTTGCCTTGAACTCTTATATGAACTTTTGGGAGAGTGTGCCCTAACTTACGTGGAATACTTTGTAAAAACCATTTATATCATCCTACCTTAGTAAATACTCCTAATAGCAACTCAACTCTGGCTAGCTAATTGATACCAAATTGTAATCAATGAGGAGAGCATACTAGTGGTACTGTATGAGGTATAATATTAGAAATCCAATCACAAATCACTCCACGGAGGGTAGAAGTTGCTAGTCGAGCTCTGAGGACCTATTCTACCAGCAAAAATGGGAATTTAGGATAGTAGTCCCAAAACATGTGCTGTACTTGGAATTGCCTCTGTGATTAATATTAGTATTGAGATAAAATACCTTCTAGTCTTTTTCATAATACATATGTATATACGTACGCATGAATGTATGTATATATACATATATATATACAAATATACATATTTATTTACAATGTAATTATAACCTTATCATTTTACTGCAATGAATCTGTGAGCTTATTGATGTGGGTATTTCCTCCAGCAGTTCAGTGTTCAATCATGCCTCTCATTTTCTTTTCTCTTTTTTTAATGATCAATCACAAAACCTCCAGGATCTGCCAAGATATTTTTAGCTGTTCTAACTTTTCCCTGTAACCCCCATGAAGGAGAATTCAGGGGTGTAGAGAGAAGGGAGTAAGTAAGCCTCAGGGAACCAAAAAGCAACTGCAGTTTTTTTCCAATTCCCTAGCGCCAAGAGAATTGACAGAATTGGATATACACTTCCAGATAGGCATCCATCCTTGTCCTCTATGCTGCAGAAGGTATACCCACGTCCATGGCCTCAAACCAAACCAGTGGACTGAGGACCTGAGAGCATCGGGCCAAGTGCAAGACAGCCTCATAACTCTCTGCCAAAAAGCACCTCCAAGACATGGTGCTTGGAGAGCGACCCCAACTGCAGAGCGAGAAAGGGTGGGGAAGGCTTACATACCTTCCAGTCTTGGCTAAAGAAGAACTTGGGGTTAGGCAGTTTCCCCATATAGGCCACTAAAATGTTGAGGTGTAGGAGTTTTGGGGTGCTGGGAACCCAAAATCACAACTCACGGGTCCTTCCAAAAGAATTCCACCCAAGACTTCTTTCAGCCCAAGACAAGGTTTATTAGAACATCCACCATCTTGTACAGACTCTTAAGGAGTCTGAACATTAGTAATCTATTGGCTAGATTGCAAGAATCTGAGCCATGGATAGATTTTAAGAATCTGAGCCCATGCCTCTCATTCAAAATAAATAAATAAATAAACAAAATATTAGACTCAGAATGGAGTAGGGAAAGATCCCAGAGTTCCTGTAGTTCAATCCCTACTGGCATGTGAAACTTATCTACAATTTCCATCCTACATTCAAAGACTTATAGTGTTGAATAGCTCTCTTACCCAGACTCCAAGGCAAACTTTTAAATTTTTGAACAGCTATGATTGTTAGTAAAAATTGTTCCCTAAATTGAGATTGTCAACATTCCAAATCTTAGATTTTTTTTTGTCATGGAGATTTATGATGAGTTTAAAAATGAAAGGAGGGAGGGAGAGAAGAAAGAAGGAATAGAGAAAGGAAGGAAGGGAGGTAGAAATGATAATAATAATAGCTAATAATAACTATCATTTATATAGCACTTATCATATGCCAGGAACTGTGCTAAATACCTTACAATTATTATGTCTTTTGATCCTCACAATAACCCGGAAGGTAGATGCTATTATTCTCACTATTTTACAGACAATGAAATTGAGCCAGCAATATTATTGACAGTCTTTCTCCCGTTCCTCTCCCCTTTCCATTTCCATTCAGCTCTTCAGCTTGGTTGAAGGAGGGAGAAAGGAGGAAAGAGAGGGAGGGAGGAAGGAGAAATGGAAAGAAGAGAGGAAGAAAGGAAAAAAGGAACTGAGGAAGAGAGAGAAGAAAGAAGGGAGGGAAGGAGGGAGGAAGGGAAGGAGGGAGGAAGGAAGAAAAGAAAGAAGGAAAGAAGAGAAAGAGAGAAGAAAGAAAGAAAGAAAGAAAGAACGAAAGAAAGAAAGAAAGAAAGAAAGAAAGAAAGAAAGAAAGAAAGAAAGAAAGAAAGAGAAAAAACTACCATGTAGCAAACTGGACATAAGAGGACAATTTAATTTTTCTTTCTGTGGTGGGAAATCATCAACCTACTGTTGCAAATATATGTTGAAGGAACTAAAGCATGTTTAGCCTGGAGATGACTCAGGGGGACATGATAGTTGTTACACAGAAGAAGGTTTAGATTTGTTCTGTTTGGCCCCAGGGTGGAGTGGAATGAGAAGATCAGGAGCAATGAGGGAAAATTGCAGAGACCTCAATATTTAGGGTTGATGTCAGGGGGAAAAAATGAACAAAAGCCAAAATAAAACAATTAGAGTGGTCCAAAAGTAGAAAAGACCACAAGAGATAGTGGGCTTCCCCTCCATGGTGATCTCCAAGCAGAGGCTGGACAACCACCTGTTGGGTATGTGACAGTAGGGATGTTTTGTATATGTGTTGTACCAGATGCTGCTGAGCTTCCTTCCAATTTTGAAATTCTATGATTATATGTAAGCAGATTTTTAAAAGCAATTTTTCCAATTCAGCATTTTTCAGTTTTTTAATTCTGAAAAATTGCATATCAGTTCAATTGATTTCTATTCAGTTCAACAATAATGATACCTGGCATTTATGCAGTCACTTAAGGTTTGCAAAGGGCTTTATCCATCTTTGTTAGTGAAGTCACCTGTGCATAGCATTTTACTTTGGAGACTTCACATTTGAGCAGATTGCCATCAGTGGTAGAAGTGGTCTAGGACCCAGGCTGTGCCACTTAGAGAAATCTGTACAGCTATGTACCATGGCACTTGGCCCACATTTTTATCCTTAAGAAAAATATAAGCAGTTAATAAGGAACAGCTGGCTCATGCTCAGGCACAGCACACTGGCTAGAATTCCTACTCCCAAACTTTGTGCTTTATATGAAAGGCTTTGGAAAAGCTCAATTGGAAGACCGAGATGGGAATATCCTACCATCCCTTCTGCAGGACTGGGAAAAATTCACAGAGTGCTCAGCCTAGCAAACCAGATCGGATAGGTTTCTCCATGGCTGAGAGTCTTGCCAATGGGCAGTGAACAAAAACTAGGCCCGTGATACAACAAGATTTCTCACTGACTTGTTTTTAACAAAGCAAAACCTGAAATTAGACTGAGTCTTTCAGAGCCTCAGAGTTATTTTTCAAATTGGTTGTCCCAGTCCTAGTCTGTGGCTTACTTAACTTTGAGAGACTTTACCCAATAATAGAAGAAATAACTGCCTGCTTAAAGATTGCAGCTAATGGTGCTTGGGATGGACCTAATGTTCTTGTGCTTTCATGTCCCTTTCTTTCATTTTCCTCATAGTTTTTTATGAGTTAAAATTTGAATGTATTTGAGTTTCTTGTGAACTTAAAAACAGCGTGTGTGTGTGTGTGTGTGTGTGTGTGTGTGTGTGTGTGTGTGTGTAGTGGGGAGTTGCTTATGGGTGTACGGGCATTCTGCTTTCATGCTAGATTGCTCCTAGGGCTGGTCATCCATGGAAGCCATTTGCTGACATATAGAGTGTAATTTAGCCAAAGTTGTGTGATTATATTACTACATGTGATTTAAGCTCATGAAAGAATCAGCTGACAATTTGGTTGAAGCCACAATATAATTTATCATCTGAAGACAAGAGAAGAGTCTTAATTAGCCTGGTAGATTCTAGTCCTTGGAGAACAAATTCCATCCCAAAAAGACACCTGGAGAGCTAGACATCCAAGGAACAGTTCGTTCTACAAAGGTTTCTTAGGCTTCTCTGTGGGCAGTAGACTTTAGAGAGAGCAGCAATCGTAGAGGAACATCTACATTTCCCCTCCTATTTTTGCAATTAGTTTTGAAATGACACAGCATCCATTTTTGGTCAAAATGATGGGGCCTGCCACTGAACCATTTTTCAGGGTCAAAATTAATCTGAATTCATGTGAGCTATGATCCATTCACTCCTAGCTGGAAAGCACCCAATTTGGCAAAGAGATTGTATTTTTTACCCTTGGTGCCTGAAGCAGTCGGCATGTTTTGGAAAGCTGCATTGGGAGATAATAAGGAGATGAGGATAAACTGGAGCTTACTTAGTGCAATCTCTGAGAGAATAATTCCTCTCCTTTGTTGGCATTTTATTGGCTTAGGAGAGAAAATAAGGGTGTGCATGATGGAACCTTCATTTTGAAAATAGGAAACAGAATGAGCTAAGAAATTCAGCTCTTTTGAGAGTTTAGGAGTATAGAATAGAGGAACCTTTAAAACAATCTCTCTCTGCCTTACTGATATGGCCTTATTCTATAGATGCTATTTCACAGAAGGATGGTTTCCAGAAGTAGGAAGCTGATTAGATTCTACTCAACCCATTTTTTATGTGCTTACTACATGACAGGCACTATACTAGGTTCTGAGAATTTGAAGACAGAAATGAAGCAGTTCTTGCTCTTAAGGAGCTTATTACATCCCAGTAAGAGGCTAAAGAATAGCTGTCAAATTCACTTGTTCAAATGTTCATCTTAAACAATGTTGCTCCCTAATGCTGAAGGACAATTTTTGTGCTGACCCCCTTGTTAAGAAAATAACCAGATTACTTTGAGTCTGAGTTGGAATAGGAGAAATTAGACCAAATGTTGCCATTTAGACAATGTTTCATTTTGAAGATTTAACCCCAATGTCTTTATCTTGCATTAAAGCAAGCATCCATATCACTTCCCCAAAACATCAAACTCCTTTGTGCAGCTTCCTTTACATGTATTAGCAAATAGCAGTGCTTCTGTTAACTCTAAGAACCACTACATTTGAGCAGGTAAGCCCACAAGTCATTTTGTAAATGTAAAAGGCATAGCATCTGGTTTGCTGCACCATCATAAAGAGATTTTCAAATTTGTTACCAGGATAAATTCAACTGCAGACACAAAAACTAGCATCTCATGATTCATTTATTTCTTAGCTTAAACTGAGCAGGACATCATAGGATTTCATATATGAGACTTTTTAGTATCTATCTCTTTTTAGAGGGCAAAAATAAAGGGGTTTCCATAAATGTGCTTTTGGCTAGCATGAAAGGAGAGTGAGTAAGCATCCTTTATTTTAACTAACTGGAATCTAGGAAAGGTGAAATGATAGCATTCTCAATTTGTCAATGGCCTCAAAATCAGAGAGGGGTTAATGTTAAATGTGATCCAGATTGACTCAAAACTATTGGATTTCCCTCCTTGAAGAAGAATAGGGAGCTTTAGATTTTTTTTGAAATGGGATTTTAAAGTTACTTGTTACTAGTCTGTTTTCATATCCATATTCAACTTGACCCAAAGGTTGAGTGATATCAGAGGTGCCCAATTTAGCAATCAACTGCTGGTAAAAATGTTATTGAATAATTCTCCTTATTTCCCATTTTAAAGCCTGCATAAATCATCATTACGTTCTTATAAAGCAGAAGATGTGACTGGCATCATAAAGGTGAGTGGGTGGAGGAAAGAGCTGAGTAATATTGACCATAATTAGGTTTGTAATCAAGACTAAATGGAGATCAAAGGAGAGGAAATGTGGATTTAGTATTTATAGTAAAGAAGATGTTGGAAAAACAAAGGGAGAACTGGATGGAATTAAATAAGGTAAGAGTGAGGGGGCAAGGAAATAGAGAGGATAGATAGAAATGGGGGGAATGAAGACATTTTCAGAAGTAAATCACTGTCTGTCTTAGAGGAACCTAAATTCAAGTAGAACTTTAGTGGGAAAAATATCATAAAAGAACAGAGAAGGTGAAAAGATTCAAAAGTGAGATTGCATTCTTGTCCCTACTTTCCATTCTGTCTTCTTTCTTCTTCATCCTCAAGTACTAGATAAGCCTATGAAGAGTTGGGAATACTTGCAGAAAAATAGAAGTTAAATTGTAACCATCAAATTTCAAGGTTAGGACCCATGGAGATTTTAAACTCATCCTTTCTTGTCCCAAGAAGATGAAATTTAAATTATCTTAAAGAGATGGGAATCTTAATGATTCTGAAAGATTATTTAGGAATCACACTTCCATATCCCCTCTCACAATCTCAATCCTTATAATCTGAAAATTTCCCCTCATATCTGACCAAATATTTGCATCAGTTGCTTAAGTACATGTCCCTTTATTTGGACCTAAATGAAAACATAGATATCTGGTTACTATATCTTTATGTATGGAGGTAGGGGAGAAGAGAGATCTAGAGAATGGGAATCTGACCAGGGAAAGCTGGTTCTAGTGGACGGCCATGGACAACTAGTATCATTAGGAAAAGGTAAGAGGCAGTGTAGAGCAAATTCCCATATTTCACAGTTGTTGACTGGAGCTCCTTCTCACACTGATAATAAAATTAAGATTTACTATGCTACCTTGCTTCTTTTTTTTTTTAAATTACAGCACTATGTTTTTGACATGTTTAACTTAGGGTCCACTATAACCCCCAGATCAAATTCTGCCACACACAAGCCAATCCTATGTCATCTTTTATTTGTGAAGTTGACATTTTCCAAGGAAATGAATTGCTTAGAATATGTCCCTGTGAAAGTCTATCTGCTTACTTGCTCTGTCACTTTGAGTCAGAATCAAATTTTCCAAGGTGTGAGCCACCTCCTCCAATTTGTGTCATCAGAATATGTGATTAACTGACCCTCTATTCTATCATCAGGACTATTAATAAAAGTAATTCTGGGACTAGACCCAAGCCCTGTGAAGCACTATTCAATGTGGTTCTCTAGAAAAACATTGGAAGATCAATAACAGCTCTTTTATAATGAGCCCCTAAAGAGTTGTTCACCCACCTAATTGTAGTATGATCTAAACCATATTTTTCTGGCTTATTGATGAATGTGTCATGTGGGATGAAATCAAAAGCCTAGCCAAAGTAAAAATATGTTTTCTGATGTTTCCTTTTGCTCTGCCAGAATTCTTATTCTCTCCTAGAAGGAAATTAGATTAATTTGAGAGGATATGTACTTCACAAAGCCTTGTTGACTTTAATCCAGGATACCCAGTGCTTCTATGCACAAATGCATTTTGTTGGATGGCACGTTACAATATTTTTCCAGGCCTGGGAATTAAACTGAAATGTCTAGAATTTCTAGAGTTGTCTTCCTTTCAACTTTTTTTTTGTAAGAGATAACTATTACATTTACTCTCATTGAAACTTTGTACACCCTTCTTGACTCTAGAATATCTTGAATATAATTTAAGTGGCCGTTCTATGATTTTACTCAATTCCTTAAGCATTTTCGTAAGTTCTGTGGTGAAATGCAAAAAAACAAAAGCAAAAACAAACAACAACAAACAACAGCAAAACAAGCAAACAAAAACCCACACTGCATTTAAGAGCTACGTGCCCTGGGTTCAAATAGACCCCTTTCATTTATTTATTCATTTATTTATTTACTTTTTGGTGAGGTAATCAGGGTTAAGTGGCTTGCCCAGGGTCACATACCTAGTAACTGTCAAGTGTCTGAGGCTGGATTTGAACTCCAGTCCTCCCGACTCCAAGGCCAGAGCTCTATCCACTGCACCACCTAGCTGCCCCACCCCCATTTATTAGATGGAAAATCACTTAACTAATCTCTGAGCTGGTTTCCTAATCTCTTAAATAAGGTAATCTGATTTTTAGCAATTTTTATGTTGCTTTAAGTTTTGCTATTTTGGGGCAAGTAGAAAGAGTTCAGTCTTGTCTTCTCATGACCAATCTTCAAAGATCACTCTTCCATAAGTCATCCAGTATTTTGGTAAAGCACTCCCATTCTTTCAGCTGATCCTCTTACAGCATTGACCTGCCATAACCTGGACATGCCTGAAGGTACAACATTAACAAGCCTTGCTCCTGGCTGTCAAGGAATGACTGGGGCAATCATCCTCTTATTGGCTATGCTTCTAGACTGGCTCGGGGGCACAGTGGGGCTAATGTCTGCTGGATCTAGTGAGTAGGGCAGGGGAATAGGGAAGTGCCTAATATGTGAAAAACACCGCACTAAGCACTTTTTATAAATATTATCTTATTTGAGTAAGAGATTATAGGATAGAGACAGATCACTTCCTGACTCTCTGCTAGCCTTTCATACCCTGTAAAAGCCAACTCTTGCCATTTTACTAGGCTTTCAAATCTACTGGAGGGCACAAAGCAACCAGCCCTTGTTCAACTATCTAGAAGGGGCCAGGGCAAATTATCTCCCACCTTCTCACTGTGCTTTCTGACCAGTGAGGCAGAGTGCTGCCAAACTACCTCCGTTGCCAAGCTTGCCCCAATTCACAGCAATATAACACTCTGGGCAGATAAGCGCTATGCTACCTCCCAAAATCTACTTCAAACTTTCTAATTAATTTTCTTCATCAGTGGTCCTTGCATTTACTTTGACCAGACTCATTCACTAATACTTAGCATACTCAAACATTTTCCTATTTTTCCTGTCCCTTCAACACTGAATCCTCAGCTTCCAAAGAACCTTTCTCCCCATCCTTAATTACCTGTCCCTCATTCCCAATTCACCTAAACCATACCTCACTAATGTCCCATTCCAGATTGATATGCCCCTTTCACCTTGCTCTCTGGAATGCTGGTTCCGCAATTAACAAATTTCTTTTCATCTTAAACTGCTTCCTTTTCCATTCATTCCATCTTCTGGCAATCGCTGAGGACTGGCCCCCTCCAGCTGATATTCATCTCTAGCCATCCTTTCTAGTATTTGTTGAACTTTTACTCACTGGTCGTGGGAGGAGAATTAGAAAGGCTTGTTTCTCATTGTCACTTGAAGTCTCTACCCTTGGCAATAATGCCATCATTAAGTGCCTCTCCTCCTTTGAGGTTCATTCAATTCAAATTTATCAACCAATCCATATTATTTTAGCTGTTATCTAGCCTAGGATATTCTCCTTCCTTTAGCAATGGATTCAGTGCCTGGCTCACAATCTTCATCTCCATCCTAACACCTTTCTTCATTACAAGGCCTTTAAACAGAAATGTTTACTAAAATACCCTAACTTCTCAATTTCTCAATTTGCTCAACTCTGATGATTTTATCTTCCTTTTGACCTCTAATATACTTGGGGATGGTAAGTTCATTAATAAGCAAGCATTTTTTTTGTTTTTGTTTTTTGGCTAGGCAATGGGATTAAGTGACTTGCCCCAGGTTACACAGCTAGTAAGTGTTATGTGTCTAAGGCCAGATTTGAACTCAGGTCCTCCTTACTTCAGGGCTAGTGCTCTATCCACTGCACCACCTAGCTGCCCCAATCAGCAAGCATTTATTAAGTGCTCATGATTTGCCAAACATTGTAATAAGTGCTGGGGATATAAAGAAAAAAAAAGTTAAAGTCCTTTCCCTCAAGGAGCTTGCATTCTATCGTAAATAACTAGACAAATATAAATATATACATAACAAAAAGAAGGTAATCAAAGAGAGAATACTAGCACCTAGAGGGATGGTTGAAGGGAATTGGGGCCTGGAAAGGATTCCTGCAGCAGGCCAAAGGTGAGCTGATCCTTTCAGGAACTCAGGGGAAGTAGGAGGTAGAGGTGAGATGACAGAGCATTCATTATTGGACATAGCCAGTATGAAGGCATGAAAATGAGGGGTATGATTTAGTGTTTGAAGAGCTACAAGTAAATTTTTATAGTTGTATCGTAGTAGTGTTAAGAGGGGAGTAAAGTGTAAAAAGATAAAAGGTAGAAAGGAGCTATGTTACGAATAGTTTTAAATGTCAAAAAGAGCTTATATTTGGTTATGGAGGTAATATACATTGGAGATCAGTAAGCAGAGGGAATGACATGATCAGTTCTACACTTTAGAAAAATTATCAGACTTCCGCTTCTGGCAGCCAAGATGGCAGAGTAAAAAGGTAGTTGCTGTCACCCACCCCTATCAACCTCTGAAAACCCAGAAAATATCACCCCAGGAAAAAAAAAACCCTGGAACAGCTGAACTAGAAGAAAGACAGTGAGCAGCAGTTTAGCAGCCCAGCAAATATGTCTCCCAGTGCCTCAGCAAAAATAAAGTAAGCAATACTACAAAGGGCCCCAGGTGGATAAGCACCCTGCAGCATTCATCTGAAAGGAGCTGTAGAAAGCAACCTAGAGTGTTCCTAAAGTCCCAGCCTTGCTGATTCCAGGCCAACACTAGGTAAGCTGCCAAAACCCTACAGCCTCCAATTGCCAACATAGGAGGCCCTAGCACACAAAGCCAGTGACCTAGACCTAGGATTCCAACACAAAAAGCTTGGGTCAGTGCCCTCTGTTCCCTAGCAGGAGAGCTCAATCTCTTTAAAGGCAAGGGAATACAGAAACCATGAGTAAAAAGAAACGTACCATAGATTCATATTATGAGAAGAGTGAAGATCAAGACAGAAATTCTGAAGTGGACAGCATTGTCAACAAACCCACATCTGCAACATCAAAAGGGAATATGAACTTGTCTGAAGCCCAAAAAGCCTTCTTAGAAGAGCTTAAGAGGGATTTTAAAAGTCTAATGAGAGAGGTAGAAGAGTCCTTAAAAAATACAATTGACCAAATGGGAAAAAAGTACACTGAAGGAAACAAGTCCCTAAAAAACACAATTGGCAAATTGGAAAAAAAGTACACTGAAGAAAACAAATCCCTTAAAAATACAATTGGCCAATTGGAGAAGACAGTACAAAAACTAACAGAAGAAAACAATCTGTTAAAAGCTAGAATTGGACAAATGGAAACTAATGACTCTATGAGAGAGCAAGAATCAGTCAAACAGGAACAAAAAAATGAAAAAATTAATGAAAATGTAAAATACCTCAGCGGTAAAACAACTGACCTGGAAAATCGATCCAGGAGAGACAGTTTAAAAATCATTGCATTACCTGAAAATCATGATGAAAAAGAAAGCCTAAACAGTACCTTTCAGGAAATCATAAAGAAAAACCTCCCTGAAGTCCTAGAACCAGAAGGTAAAATAACCATAGAAAGAACACACCGCTCACCACCTGAAAGAGATCCCAATTTGACAACACCAAGGAATATAATAGCAAAATTCCAAAATTACCAGATGAAAGAGAAGGTGCTGCAAGCAGCCAGAAAGAAACAATTCAAATATCATGGAACCACAGTCAGGATTACACAGGACCTAGCAGCTTCTACATTAAAAGACTGCAGGGTGTGGAACATGATATTCCATAAGGCAAAGGAGCTTGGATCACAGCCAAGGATCAACTACCCTGCAGAAATGAGCATGATTTTTCAAGGTAGGAGATGGATATTGAATGAAATAGAGGACTACCAAACCTTCCTGATAAAAAGACCAGAGCTCAACAAAAAATTCAATTTTCAAGTACAGGAAGATACAAGAAAGACATAAAAAGGTAAATGGGACAGAAAGATACAAAATGTTGTTAATAAGGGCAGACTGTTTACATCCCTACAAGGGAAGATGATACTTGTAACTCTTGAGAACTGTATTGTTGTTACACCATGTTAAAGGAGTATACATAAATGGGTTGGATATTAGTTGACTTTGATGTAATGATGAAAAAAAATCTAATCAAGTGGGTTAAATGGATCCAAGTAAGTGGATTAGTCTGATCTTAGAAAATGTACTGAGAAAGGAGAGGCAGACAAGGGTAAATTACATTACAGGAAAAGACAGAAAATCCTATTACAGCAGAGGGAAAGAAGGGAGGGGGCTGAGCATTGTTTAATCCTTACTCTCATCAGATTTGGCTCAAGAAGGGAATAACATAATCAGTTAGGTATAGAAATCTAACTTGCCATATAGGCAGTAGGAGGGAAAAGGGGAAAGAAAAGGGAGGGGGGATAGAAGGGAGGAAAGAAGCACTAAGGGCAAAGGGGAAGAAAAGGTAAGGGGATAATAGAAGGGAGGAGAGACTGAAGGAGGTGGTGGTCAAAAGCAAAACACTAGTGAGGGTGGGGAAAGGAGAAAGGAGAAAGAAAAGCATAATCAGGGGGAAAAAGGATGGAGAAAAGGACAGAGATAGTAATCATAACTGTGAATGTGAATGGGATGAACTCTCCCATAAAACAGAAGCAGATAGCAGAATGGATTAAAAACCATAATCCTACAATATGTTGTTATCTATTATTTGATAAACCCAAAGACCCCAACTTCTGGGATAAGAACCCACTTTTGGATCTAAGACATCTCCAGAGGCCTAGTGATGGAAAATGCCATCCACATCCAAAGAAAGAACTATGGAAATTGAATCGCTACTTTTTCTTTTTCTCTTCTGTTGAGTTTTGTTTCCTCTTTCTGATGGTTCCTCCTATTGGTTTTAATTTATACTTACAACTTCACTAATGTGAAAATATGTTTAATAGGAATGTAAATGTATAGTCTATATCAGAATGTGTGCCATCTTGGGGAGGGTGGTGGGGTGGAAGGGGTAGAAAAATTTTAAATTCAAAAGCATATGGAAGTGATTGTTGATAAATCAAAATAAATTAATAAAATAAATTAAAAAAAGAAAAATTATCTTGGAAGCTGAGTGGAAGATGGATTAGAATGGGGAGAGATTTGAGGCAGGAGACCACTTTGAAGTTCATTGTGTAGTAGGAGTTCAGTCAAGAGAGGATGAAGGTGTGAACAAGGATTGTGGCATTGTGACTGAATGGGAAGGGAGATACACACACACACACACACACACACACACACACACACACACATGAAATGTCATTCCCTTCATCTCACTGTTACTCACAAGGATTCCACAAAACAGCTAGGTGGCCCAGTGGATAGAGTGCTGGGCCTAGAGTCAAGAAGATACATTTTCCTGAGTTCCTCCAATATTTTTGACTTTCATTTTTCCAAGTGAATTTTGCTACTATTTTTCTAATTCAGTGAAATAATTTTTGGTAATTTAGTTGGGATGGCATTGAATATATAAATTAGTTTGGGTTAAGTTGTCATTTTTATTGTATTGGCTCTGCCCACCCATCAGTTTGATTCCAACCTCAGGTACTTGCTAGTAGTATAATCCTGGGTAAGTCACTTATCTCTGTTTGCCTCCATTTCCTCATCTGTAAAATGAGCTGGACAAGGAAATGGCAAACCACTTCAGTATCTCTGCCGACAAAACCCCCAAAGAGGTCACAAAGAGTCAGACATGACTGAAAAAATAACTAAACAACATTCCACATCCATATTAAAGAAATCTGAATTTCCTTTATCTTATCCTAACCTTTTATCTTTCCATCTCTCCTTGTCTCCTAAACTCTCCTAACTCCTAAACAAATTCTTCTTCCTCTCTATGACCACCAATCCTTTGGTCCCTCAGCACTAAGCCATGCTATCACTTTTGCTGGAATGCTTCTCTCTTCCCAATCTTTATCTGTTGGTGAACTATATAGTGTTTATTTTTCCCTTGTCTTATCACTGATCACTCCTTGCCTAACTTCAACTTGTTTATTATTTTAACAGTCTGTCACATTTGCTCCTGCCAGCTGTTTTCTAGATGGAACTGGAGGAAATAATGAAACTATGATGACTAGGTCCACTATAAATTTTTGCTAAATAACTGCAGGTGGGCCCTCACTACATCAAGGCATGTTTGCTACTCCTGCCTATTTAATTCCTTATCCCTCTGACCTCAGCATCCTTTCCAGCTCTGCCTTAGGCACTCTTTTCTTTTCTGTCTACACTCTCTCACTTGGGATCTCATCTACTCTCATGGGTTCAATTATGATCTTTATATAGATGATTCCTAAATCTATTTTTTCTAGCCTTATTCTCTCTCCTGAGCTGCAGTCCTCCATCACCAACTTCCTGTTGTACATTTTCCTCTGATGATCAAATTAGCTGATGGTTTCTTTATTTAATTGGTCTTTAAAAAAGCAATTTCATTTTGTCATGTCAATAGCTTCATATTAGATTTTGTTTAATTTTTAGAATGTCTATTTTTGTATTTATCCGAGGGCTTTAAATTTGTTGATTTATATACAGAGATTTATAAATATCTATCTATGTATCTAAATACATATGTATATATGGATCTGTTCTTTGTTTAGAGACATAAATATTCCTCCATGAATACTTTGGCTTTATCCCATAAGTTTTGATGTGTTATTTTATTGCTATTATTTCCTTTGAATAATCATTTATCATTGATATGGTTTATCTTTGACCTATTAATTCTTTAAAATAGCATTTTAAAATCTCCATTTAAGTCTGAATATTTTATCCAGATTTTCATTACTGATTATGGTTTTTTATTCCCCTATGTTTTGTAAATGATGCATTTTAAAATATATATAGTATATATATGTATATATATATATACACATACACCTATATATATATACACATACATATACATACAAGCATATATATATACATATATATGTATATATATATATATATATATATAAAAAGTTCTTTTTGCCCTAGCATATGGTCAATATTTATAAAGCTACCATCAATCTCTGAAAATATGTATTTTTCTGATATCCATTCAGTAATCACCAAGAATCTATCATCTCTATTTTTTCAAATATTCTGCTCAAATTCTTGACTTTATTCTTATTTTTGTCTCTGTTAAATTTGTCTTATTGTAAATGGTCACTCTTATGTCCCCAACAATTATTATTTTATAGTCAAGATCTCTCTGTAGTTCACTTATCTTTTCTTCTAAGTACTTAGATACTATGCAGTTCAATGGCTACATATGTAATATTAATATTGTTTTGTTATCTGTGATACTTTCAAGCATGTTTCATTGCTTAATATTTATATTAATAATAAATAATATTGATGGCTAGCATTTATACGGTGCCTGAAGTGTCAGCGACCAAAGAGGGTGAAGAGTTGCCGCTGGACTCTTACATTTGCCCTCAGTCCTAAATGGAGAAGTTGGTCTGGGCCAGAATGGGCCAAGGTTCTTGGTACAGAAGTGGCTTCTTGACTTTTTATTTTTCTTCTCTGTCCTGGATGGAATGGAAATTAACTGTAGAAAGATCTATCAGCCATTTTATGATTGCCCTAATCTTAGATGAGGCACAAACTTGGCCACAGCAGAGGCTCTTTGGACAGAAGCTCAGGTAAAAATAGCCTCTATGCCTAGGGCAGTAACAGGGGGTTTTTTTGGTACATATATGTATGTATACATGTATACACATATACATATATATACAGACACATGTATGTATGTATATATGTATTATAGTACAAGTCATTCATTTCTTTCATTTGGCAATTTTCTGTTTCATAGGATGCATTTTCCCCTTGGCTTTGAGGTAGTTTTAGAGGGAACTGGGTTGGTCTGGGACTTTTGATTTTGATGACCTTTACTTGTAATTCAGAGGTCTTTCTACTGTAACACTGTCTTTCTTTAGTTCGAACCCCTTCTCAAAATCACTCCTCTCCCTTTCCTTTCCTTTCCTTTCCTTTAATTTAGCCCACTGTTGGGAAAATTGCAGATGGGTGCTACTGAGGTCTTTGTGTATGCAAGTACAGAAGTGAGCTCAAATTAAGTTTAAAGTAAATGCAGATTCACTGTTGGCCCTCAGTATTTCATTGGGGAGGAAAAACGTCCAAGAGAGAAAGTTCCAGGATTCAATTGGATGGGGCTTGTGGGAGGAAAGGAGAAAGAAATCCCAAATGGCACCATTGAAGAAAGATTGGCTCCTGTAGCCTTTGATTAGGAGAACAGTTACTCGGAGATAGTAATTTGCATGTGAGATATATATGAAAGGCTTGTATAGGACAAGTAATCGATCATGAATCAAATATGTGCATATAATTCATATACATAAGTGCTAAGCAATTAAAATGAGGTAAATTAGTCAGGAAAGATTTCTGACATAGATATATCTGCCTTAAAGGAGCTGTGGTGAAGTGACATTGAATAATTATTGGGTGAGAGTGAGTGGGTGCAAACCTTACTGATTTTGTTGTATCCCATGAATTTTAGTTAATACGTAGATTAAGATATATAGTTTTCAAGATCTACCCTCAGGGCAGAATATCCTCAGTGGGATCAATAAAATATTCTAAGGTTGGAAATCAGTTAAATCCCTCCTGAGAACAACAACAGTACAAAGGTACTAGGATCTGTCTTTCACAGAGCAAGCTATGGTGAGAGGAGCCAGTCCAGAGACTCCCATTCTTGGTCTCTGGGTTGGACTTCTCACTCTATTATCTTTCCCTTCCTTACACTGGCAGGTCTGTGTTCTAGAGGATGATTACTGTGTTTCTATACTCAGATTTTCCTATGGTTCCACGGATAACCATGTTGTAGGGAATAAAATCCCCTGATTCACCACTATAGCTCTCAAGCTGCCACCAGTGAGCTTCCTTTTACCTAAACCCAACCATTCTTAAACGTAACCATTACTTAACAATGAGGTGAAGACAATTATAATATCACTGGCACTAATTGAAGGCAAATTCACAAATAATTATGAATCACAACCCACACATAAACCTGGGCCACACTATCCTACTAATACATTCAGTACTTCTGGAGGAGAGGGGGAAATGCAGAAACCTGAAAGGGAAACAAGTAAATGAGGAAAACCTATCACACTTGTGGGAATGTAAATTTTGATTTACTATTTCTGTCTCGGGATTTGTCTATAAAAGTTCTTTGATGAATGTTACTTTTGTATTGAATGTATGCTTCCACTGTTAAGCTGAGTTGGTTCATATTTGCTTACTAACACCTCACTGGGCATTATGTCAAAGTCAAACTAGTTGATCCACTAGATGATTTCTCTGATTTTATCCTTCTAAACTGTTCCTCTGCTGAGCTTACGGTTAATAACCCGATTGATAAAAAAATTCTTATCTTCAGTCTGTGATCAGATAAATTACATTTATCCCATTATTATAGAATAGTTATAGTGACCCCAGTTGTTAACTTAAAAGTTCTCCAATTCTTCAAGTCTCATTACACATATCACTTATGCACATTCTATTCTTCATCTGCTCAGGCATTCCAAGAGCTTGCTCCATTCAAAATGAGCAAAATGGAGTCTGCTGGGGAGAGGAGAGAAGGGGAGAGAAGTTATAGGGAGGTAACAGTGATATAAAAAGAGATCATCAATAATGCATTTAAAAATAGATACATAAAAGAATAAAAGTCGAGAAGGAGAAAGTATTTCCAGAACTCACAATAATACCATACTCCAACTCACCACTAAGAACAACATTTAAACTACCACGTATCGGAGATGTTGAAGAAAAAAAACAAACAAACCATACAACTAAATGCCTATCACTGAGTGGGTTCAGTATCAAGGTAGATTTCATGCTTGTCCTACTCTGATATTATATAGCACTCATAAGAACTGAGCTCTATCCTTACCCAATTATGATCAATATCTTCCTTGAAACTTGTGCAATAGTTTAAGTTCACTGGATTCCTTTCTTTCCCCTCATGCCTCAGTCACTGCCCTGATACCTCACCCAAGTACTTCAGCTGTTCTAGAAACTGGGCTTTGTCCTGCTATCTCATGCTACTGCCTTGAAGCTCAGTTCCTTTGGATTGTTTTATTGCTCTTTCTAGAACTCCCCATACTGACCATCCCTGCTTTAACATCTACTTTTAGCCCACAGAGAGACAGAACTGATGTGATGATCTTGCTGTCCACTACTTACCTTCCCTGATGTCAGCTGAACATGTTCAGACCAATATTATCTAGAGCCATATTCTCTAGACATTCCACATACCTTCCCAATTTACTTCCTCTTACCATAATTGAGACCTTACTTGTCTGTGTTCTCTGTCCAGTCCACAATCCTGACTTCCTCTGCTCCATCCCTTCTTACTGTTTCTCAAACCCTGATACTGGCATCCCTGAGCAAGCTATATACTTTATAGTTTTGGCAGAGATTTTTCATATATTATCTTCTTTGGAACTTCTTGTGGCATAGTAGGAAGAATGTTTGATTTGGAAATAATAGGACTAGACTAGAGCTCAAAAGGCTCAAAATTTTAAATTTATAATTCTTGCAACCATAGGAAGTAGGGACTATAAGTATTATCATCACTTTCATTTTTTACAGACGTGGACTCTCATTCAGAGAGTTTAAGTGATTTGTCCTTATATTATTTTAAGGCTAATTTGAATCCAGGTTTTTCCTGATTTCATATCTTCTGTGCTTTTCAATATGTTATGCAGTCTTATGGCTAAGTAGTTTTTGTAACTTTGTCAAAAATTATTGTGACCTTTACTCCTGATCCCTCCAAAGTTTTGGTCTCACAGAGACCAGATTTGTTCATGGAGGCTGACTCAAGAGGGTCATATGCTCTCCTTGGCTCCTTGCCAAAACATGGAATTTACTTTTGGGAAATCTCCAAATATAGCTTAGTTATATCTAGATTTCCTCAAATATAAGAAATATAATTCCTAGGTTTTTTTAAATTTAAATTTATGGAAAAAAACAAGCATTTCCATAACATTGTGCAATAAAAAGATGATTGCATATGAAACTGCAAATCCACTGTGCATAACTTGCTTTCCTTTCAAATATGCAACAAACTTTTCATATAAATTTTTTCTTCCCTTTCCCCTGCTCTAGAGGTGGCTACCATTAGACACAAGTAGGTATATGTACACATATGTAAAATGTATTCTATACATGCTTCTATTTATCAGTTCTTTACATGGATGCAGATAGCATCGTTCTTCATATGTCCTTTATAGTTAATTTGGGTATTCATAATAATCAAAAAAACTTATCCATTCAAAGTAATTCTTAAAACAATATTGCTGTTACTGTATACTTGCTTCTGCTCATTTCACCCTTTATTATTATGTGCAAGCCTTTCCATGGTTTTCTAAAATCATTGAGCTCATTGTTTCTTACAGCACAATAGTATTTCATCACAATCATATACCACAACTTGTTCAGCCATTCCCCAATTGATGGGCATCATTGAAATTTACAGTTCTTTGCCACCACAAAGACAGGTGCTATAAACATTTTAGAAATTATAGATTCTTTCTCTTTTTCCCTAATTATCTTTGGAAATAGACTAAGGAATGATATTGCTAGGTCAAAGGTAGCTTAATAGCTCTTTGGGCATAATTCCAGATTGCTTTCCAAAATGGTTGGATCAATTTACAAATCTACCAACAATGAATTAGGGTCCC
This sequence comes from Phascolarctos cinereus, assembly GCF_003287225.1. Classification (NCBI taxonomy): domain Eukaryota; kingdom Metazoa; phylum Chordata; class Mammalia; order Diprotodontia; family Phascolarctidae; genus Phascolarctos; species Phascolarctos cinereus. The sequence continues at coordinate 347,248,467 of NW_027555847.1, read as the reverse complement.
AATTTTCCCACATTCCTGGCAACATATGTTACTTTCTCCTTCTATCATTTTAGCCAATCTGGTAGGTGTAAAATGGTATCTCAAGGTTGTTTTAATTTGTATTTCTCTAATCAATGATGATTTAGAGCATTTTTTCACATGATTATAAATTGTTTTGATTTCTTCATTGGAAAACTGTCTGTTCACATCCTTTGACCATTTATCAATTGGAGAATGACTTGCATCCTTGTAGATTTGACAAGATTCTTTATATATTTTAGATATGAGACCTTTATCTGATAAACTATCTATAAATCCCCCCCCAATTTTCTGCTTTACTTCTGATCTTGGTTACATTTGTTTTATTGGTACAAAACCTTTTTAATTTAATGCAATCAACATTATCCATTTTATACCTAACTTTGCTCTCTGTCTTTTGTGTATTCATAAATTCTTTGTCTATTCATAAGTCTGATAAGGAGTATATTCTGTGTTCTTCTAATTTTCTTATAAAATCTCTCTTTATATCTAGATCTTGTATCCATTTTGACCTTGGTAAGTGCTATAAGATATTTATCTATACCCAGTTTCTGCCATACTGCTTTTTAGTTTTCCCAATATTTTTGACCAAATAATGAATGCTTATCCCCAAATCTTAAGTCCTTACACTTGTCAAATATGAGGTTATGTTTATTTGCTGCTGTAAATTGTATGTTTATTCTATTCCATTGATCCACCTTTCTATTTATTATTCCTAGTTCTGAAGATACTAAGTGCAAATTAGGTACAGAACAACCTTTATTTCACCCCACAGAAAATGCAGAAGACACACACACAGAACTCAAGGGAGTCCATAAATATGGAAACACATATGTCTTTTAAATGCTTCCTAAGTTTACCTCAGAGGGGAAGTGAATTTGGTGTTGCCATTAGGGCAAGCTTTTGACACACTAGTGAATCCCCTATTTCCCACAGGATCCTTCCAGTACTCGTAGTACCAATCAGTAGCTACTCTTCTTCTGTAAGGTCAGCATATTTTGAGCCCTACTAAGCAAGCAATCAACCTTACCAAAGGATCTACATCAGACGTGTCAAACATGTTGACTCTGTTGCATGTGGCCAAGGGTTGGGCCTGAACCTTATGAAAATGTTAATTGGTAAAATATATAACATACAACAGAATAATTAAAATACAATACACTATAAAGAATGTTAATAAGTGACTTTCTAAGTCAATATGCATATGGCAGACATCTTTAAGTACATTTAGTGTCAAAACCTCCCCCCCTCAACTTCTATTTGAATTTGACACCACTCACCTACCTGGCTTTAAAAATTCACTATTATCATGATGAGAAGAGTTGGGAGGATGGTATTTAAAGGGCATGTCACACTTATCTCCAAGAAGAATACTACTTAAAAAAAAAGAAGAAGAAGAATACTACTCAGGAACTATGTGGGTTATCTTCCTCCCTCTCACCCTTAAATCCTCTAGAATTTGATATTCTTCAGAAACTTCACTTTTCTTTTCAGAAGTTCTGGTGTCTAAACTCTTGATCTTGCAAGCTCTTAAACTTGGGCTTAATCACTAGTCAACTCCCAACACTGATGCTATATAGAAAATCTACCATCTCTGGCTAGAAGTTTGAATTCTAGCTAGTACCATGCTTCCTAAGAAATCAAAATTTCACCTCCTCTACACAGGAGGTTGGATTTCAGGATCTTTGTCCATGTCAATGGGGGCAAGTACACATCTCCTTCTGTTATGAATTTCTATTGGAACAATATCAATGTCCTTGCTAATATTTCCTGGGTTAGGAAAGTGCATACTCAGGTCTCTGATCTCTGACCTGTGCTAGAAAAGCTGTGAGTGAGTATGTGTACCTCCCATGTGTTCCTTACCTAAAACCAACTATGAAAATTCACAAGCTTCTATCCCCCAGGACCTAGATCTACTCTGCTATGGGCTGGGCTGTTTTCTGATAAGAAGGGTGAATGAGAAATCCAAAAATCAGGGTTTTGGGGGTTTGATTTTTCTTATCATCCCAAAGGAGTGGTTCCTCCAACAGTCTGTACTTCAGAAGTGCATGTAGCCAACAATCTTGGGGGTAGTTTCAGTCACTGGAAGCCAATCAGAAATTGTGACTTGTCCTTTCAACAAAGGGCCAATAAGGGCAGCTAGGTGGTGCAGTGGATAGAGCACTGGACCTGAAGTCAGGAGGACCTGAGTTCAAATCCAGCCTCAGACCAAACACTTGACACCTATTATCTGTGTAACCCTGGGCAAGTCACTTAAGCCTAATTGCCTAAAAAAAGAGAGAAAGGGAGAGAAGAAGAAGAAAAAAAAACAAAAGGCCAACAGGCATGCCTATGTTCTATGTTTATCTAAGGAGTCATACTGTCTTGTTTCTAGACAAAAGCTGACAAGCTATAGGCTTATCAGGGATGGCTGATCAACCCTCTCATCCTTTATATTACTTCATTGATTAATTCTTTCCTTGGTTAATCAGCTTCACATTGCTTTTAATTTCCTTTAATTGCCTATGAGGTGCCACACCTAGCAATCACTAATAGCCATGATCATAAACAAAAGGCTAGCTTAGCATTAAAAAAACAAATAAACAAACAAACAAAAAAAACCAAGATAAATGGCTCAAAGCAACTTGGTAGTTTGAAGACAGCTGATTTTTTTTCATATTTAATAGAAACATATTGGGCATCTTAATAATCCTTGAAACATATTTTGGACAGTCTTGAAAATGTAGTTTTGAAGAGCCAATTTCTTACATAATACAAACATATGAAAACACACAAGAATATGTACAGAAACATGTAAACAATTACAAAGTAATTACAGCTGTACAGAGGTAGAAGCATAAATGCCGGGATGATTAGTAGCAGCCTAGACTAGAGGAAAGCACTGATTGGCAGTCAAGATATCTGGATTCTTGTTCTGATCCTACCAATTTATCTATGTGACTAGGAAAATCACTTAACTGCTCAATGTCATCAATTTCCTCAACTGTCAAAAGGGAATAGTGATTCTAGCCTGCTGAATTCACAAGGTCATTGTGGAAATAAAATATGGGTAAAATTAAACAAGTCCTAGACAGATATCAATTAAGAATGACAATGTTGTTTTTGTTATTATTTTAAATTGGATCAGATGAAATTAGTGCTAGTTCCAGAGAAGAGGTAGACTTAGAACAGGACATTAAATCAGCAAGTATGGGGTAGTAGAAAAGAGATTGCATCAGTATAAAGAGCCTCTGAGCCACAGTTGCCCCATCTATAAAATGAGGATGAGCACCTAATTAAGAGAATCAAATGAGGTGCATATAGTATATGGATGTTTGGGTGTGTTTTAATAGTAAAGCTATAATAATGATGACAACAACTATGACAATGATGATAACTACAACTGAAAATTTGTCAGGAAGTTGAGCATTCCAGAGGAGTTATCTTTGCTAGTTTATGTGGTACAGAGTACAGTGCTGTCATGCTTTTATCAAGAGAAAGTGAGTAAATTAGTAAGTAGAGTGCTGTGTCTGGACTTGGGTTTTAATCCTGTCTCGGACACTTCTTTCTGTGTGACCATTGGCAAATCACTTAAGCTCTCCTAACATCAATTTTCTTTTTGTAAAATGAGAATAATAATACCTGTGGTACCTCCCTTATGGTGTTCTTGTGAGGTTTAAATGAGACTATGAATGTAAAGTGCTTTGCAAGCCTTAAAGCACTATATAAATGTCACTTATTATTATAACAAGGAGTCCAACAGAAAATTTTTCTAGAAGGCAACTGTAATATGCACAGCCTATCAAAACCAATGGGAAAAAGCATAGCAAAATCTAATGTTCTCTCTGCTTAACTGTAGCACAACAAGTACTAAAGATTTATGTTCTGTGGCTAAGTAGTCTGTGGCTAAATAGACTGCTTCTAAGGGTTTTTTTTCTTTTTTTTTTTTAAATTGGCAGCACACACACTTAGTAAAAAGGTCATCAGACCATCCAGGCTCCTTCCAATGAACTTTAATAGGAAGAATGACTGAAGGGAATTTTTAGGCTGGCTAGTTAGGAAGGGAGGAGGTCCTAGCATGTTGTATTCGATATTGTGATCTTATTAAACCCAACTGAATCTTTTTTGCCTCCAGTCTCTATTTTTTTTCTCTTTCATGCTTTCTTTCTTTCTTTTTTAATAAAGGAAATTGACAAGTAAGTTAAACAATTTCAGCAATTAAACATTATGATCCCATAATACTACAAAAGCGTCATGATTTCTTATCAGTGTGGGCACCACCCCCATGGACACATATTGTAACCATGCCTTAGTTTATGAACTTCATAAGGTTCTGTGACTAAAATGATCCATCATCTCTGACCGATATTTGGGGGCTGAGCTTTCCCAAATACAGCTAAGCTGGTTCTTCTATTGCAAATAGTCTTGTTAGCAGGCCTGTGCATAAAGCCTTTCCACCTTGACAGAATGTTTCAGAGGCTGCTATGCTGGCGTAGCCTTGGAGACACCAGGATCACCTCTGTGACTTGTTGAGGCATTAGAGTTGAACTTAGTGGAGGAAAAATTATCATAGTAACATTTTTTCCACTTAAAAATAATTTTATTATAAAGCTAATAACCACCAATAAAGATAAGTAACCACATATATTCACAAAATAAGAAATATTACAATAGACATTAACATTTAACATAGTAGAACAAAACACATGAACATATGATAAACAAAAAGTGGTTTTGTTCTGTGTCACTTTCCATGTCTTTTAAATTATGCTACTTCTGAATTTCTTTCCTTTTTCTTTTTTGATATGTAGTTGTAGTCAGTATATATTCTGGTCCAATTTTACTGGGTTTCTATTTCTTTCTATTCATATTTATCATTGTTTTCAGCATGCTCTTTTATTAAATTAGAGATAGGGACTGGCTCTCTGTTCTTCACTGATATAAGGAACTCCATTGGTGAAGAAATGCCCTCCCATAATCCAAGAATGTGTTGCTTCTCCATAACTTGTAGCCTTAGAGAGCTGCATTTAACATTGAGAGGTGAAATGATTTGCCCAGGACTCCACAGTCAGAATATATCAGAAATAAGAATTGAGCTGAGGCCTTCCTGACTTCTGGAGAAGGAAATGGCAAACACTCCAGTACCTTTGCCAAGAAAACCCGATGGACAGTGTGATCCATAGGGTCATGGCGAATCAGACATGACTGAATTAATTGAATAATAGCAATAACTTCCTGACTTTGAGACTAGCTTTCTATCCACTATACCACACTGCCTCCTATTCTATTTTATTTTATTAATATAATTAATTATTCAAACACTCTCCAATTTCTAGTCACAGAGGTTGATTCTGATTTTTTTTTGTATAGATAAGTCATCCTTTCCTTTTTTAATGCAGTTTTTAGGATAAATTCTCAGTAATGAAATTGGTGGGTTAAAAAGTTTAATTGGTCTCTTAACTCTTCTACTATGAGATTGCTCTTAAGAATGCTTGTGCCAGTCCAAAGACCCACTAATAATGTATCAAATTGCTTGTTTTCCTATAGAATCACCAATATTAATTGTTTATCTCTTTTTTGGGGGGGGGAAAGGAGATATTTCTTTCCATTCTTGTAGGTGTAAATTAGCATATTAAGGTTGTTTTGATTTTCATTTCTCTATTTAAAGTGGTTATTATAAAATATATTTAATGTGGTTATTAAAATTAGTATTTTCTTTTTAAAAAAACTATCCATTCATGTTCTTTGACCATTTCTCCACTATAGAGTACTAGTCATATGTAAGTTCCTTATGAATTCTGGATGTTATACTCTCTTATTTGATATATTTGTTGCTAATATTTTTTACTCAATATGTATCTTTTTTATAAAAGAGGTATTGATTTTGTTGTAAAAATCTTTTTATATGTGTATAATCAAATCCGTCAATTTTGTCTTTAATGTTTCTTCCAATTATTTATTTACCACAAATGTTCCTTTTTGCCTTTGTTAGGATAAACATATTCCTTTTTCACAATTTTTTTTTAATTGGAGAATTTAGTACATTTGCATTTAGCTTGATAATTATTAACTTTACCTTTTCCTAAACATTCTACTAGAAGAGAATAAAACTTTCTTATTCTTACTCTTTCTATTATTAGCCCAAGGGATTTCAAAACCACCATAAACAAAGTAACTTTGTTTTATATTAATAGTTTCATAGAGTTCTTTAAATTAGAATTCCCTGATATCAAAGAAAGGAGTTCCTTTTGAGAACTGCCGTGCTCCTATCTTCTTCTTTCCTGCCCCCACCCCCACAATTTTCTGTTTTTCTGAAATAGCTTTGAAGCATTTAATGATTTAGACAATATTATGGTCTAAAATCTTTGACATCTGTTAGTAAGTGCTTTACCTTAATTTTGAAAGTGGCTTTGTTTTAAGGCCTTATCTTTTTTTTTTTTTGACAGGAATACTTAGCCAGTCTTAAAAGATTTTCTTAAAGTTTCTGCAAATATCATAAAAATCTTTATTTTACATCATTGAATCTCTAATACCTAGTACAGCAGTGCTTTGGGCATAGTAGAATGAAATCTCCCTACTTGTAATTTCCATTTAATTACATTAAACATACAATTTTTCAAGAACCTACTATATATACACAGTACTATGCTAAGGTCAGAGATATAAAGTTAGATGTAACATATATCCTGCCTTGTGAAGATCCTTAAAAAAAATGCACAGAGAAACTGAGATAAGTCAAAGGAGAGATTTAATTAAAGTTATATGAGGAATTTGAAGTAGGGAACAGAGATCATTTTTACCTGGGAAGGGGAAGAAAAATTAGGGAAGGTTTTTGTGGTGGTAATAGGTTCTGAGTTGAATCTGAAGGAAGAGAACTATCTCAACAAATAGATATGGAGGCAAGAGCTCATTTCAGGCAGGGGATGTGGCAAAATCAAAAACATGGAGGCAAGTGAGATCAGAATAAAAATGGGGCACAGAGGGTAATTTGGCTGAAATATAGGATAAATGAAGAAAAGTGGTAAGATACCTTAGGAGAAGTAGAAGAAGTAGTTATCTACTTAAGAAGTCACTGAGATCAGTAGACACTTTTCCATGGTTCTGTGTGCCTGTTATATACTAATATACGACACATATTGTATGTGTTTAGAACCAAGAATAACTTAATTTTTAAAAAATGATTATATTCTTACACTGGAAAAAATAAAACTTTAATAAAATAGAGGACTTTCAAGCATTCTTGATAAAAAGACCAGAGCTATGTAAAAACTTTGAAGTATAAACATATGACTCAAAAAAAAACATAAAAAGTTAAACATGAATGAACAATCCTAAAGGACTAAACAAAGATAACCTGCTGGCATTTTAATATGGGGAGATGATACATGTGTCTCCTGTGAACCTTATTACCATCAGGATTCATAGAAGGAGTCTAATTAGAGTGGGAATGGTTCTACTATGTCTGAATCTTAGAAGAACAATGAACAGGGAGGAGAAGATGAATATATTCTTGGGGGGAGAGAGAGAGGAAGGTTAGGCAAAATTATCTTGCACAACTGGTGTCTACAAGTAGAGATCCATACAAAGAAGGATAAAGGGGTAGAAAAGAGGGGTTGATACTTGAACTTCACTTTCATTTGAACTGGTCTGAGGAGGGAAGAATATACTCACATATACAACTGAGTACAGGAATACATTTCAATCAACAAGGAAATAAGTAAAAAGGAGAGAGAATAAGAAGTCTAGATCAAGGGAAAGATTAGTACAAAGGAAAGGAAACTAACCAAGGAAATATCTATAGATCTTTTTGTGGTGGCAAAAAACATTGGAAACTGATGGCGTGCCCATCAGTTGGAGAATGGATAAGCAAATTATGGTATATAAATGCAATGGAATACTAAGATGCTTTCAGAAATAATTGGGAATATGGTTTCAAAGAACCCTGGTAGGAGTTGTATACACTAATTCAGAGTGAAATGAGCAGAACCAGAAGAATAACTCATACATAGACAACAATATGGTAAAATCAAATAACTTTGAAAGACTTAGTAATACTCATCAGTGTAATGACCAACCATGATTTAAGAGGAGCAATGATGAAACATGTTTCCAACATCTTGATAGAGAGGTTAAGAACTAAGAATGCAAAATGAGGCATTTTTCTTTCAGACTTGGCCAATGTGCACATTTTTAAACTTGATTTTTCATGTATTGTAATGGTCTTTACTTTTCTTTCTTTCTCAGTGAAGAAGTAGGAGAAAGAAGGTGAATGTTCCTGATTAAAAAAATACAATTTAATTGGAATAATTCTACAATATGATGATTCTATAATGTGATAATTTTGTGACTTAGTGAATCATAATGAAGATTTTTTTTGCTCTTGTCTTAGATGCTCTATGGTTGCAGAGTGTTGTCTGCTATTATCTGCTCTGGGGAAAAATTTTGTTCAGTTCAAATCTTTGAACACATTTTGCTTTTTAGTTTTCCATTTTTAGCAGACAATTTGTGGGTAGGGAGATTACTTCTTGGATCCAATGAATCCAATATCTGTACTTTTCTGTGTTATAAAATATTTAGTAATGAATATGCATTGGCAATTCTTTCAATTTTATTACTTCCTGGGTTTATCGTTCACTTTTATTTGTGTTGCATTGTTCTTCACTTGATTTGCTTCATTATGTTATTTCATGCTTCCACTGTGTTTTTAGTACTTGCATATCACCTTGAAGCTTCTTTAGCTTAGCTTTTCCTTCATTCCTCTTTGTGTGTGTGTGTGTGTGTGTGTGTGTGTGTGTGTGTGTGTGTGTGTGTGTGTGTGTGTGTGTACCAGTGCTTAGCTGAATCACAGTTCATGGCTGAATCACAGTATTCCTTTAATCCACTTAATATTACATAGTATTTAATTTTCCTCTAGTATTTCTTTCATGCTGTCTATTGTTCCTTCTGCTTGGATTTCTGAAGAAATATGACCTAATATCCCATCCAGAGAAAGAATTACAGAGTCTGAATGCAGATCGGGCATACTAGTTTCTTTTTTTGGTTGTCGTTATTGTTATTGTTTTTTTTTTCTCATGGTTTTCCCCTTTTGTTCTGATTCTTCTTTCACAAAATGAGCAATGTGGAAATATGTTTAATATGATTGTGCATGTATAGCCTATACCAGATTGTGTGTCATTTTGGGGAGGAGGGAGTAAAAGGAGGTGGAAAATTTAGAACTCAAAATATTATAAAAGTGAATGTTGAAAACTAAAAATAAACAATGAATGGATGAATAAAGGAAATATGATCTAGGTATGAAATGTAACTTCTGCAGAAAGGTAGTGGAGACAGATGGATGGTTTAGTAAGTCTTAAGGGTAGGAGCAGAATGGGACAGCTAGGTGGCTCAGAGGATAGAGCACTGCTCCTGGAGTCAGGAGGACCCCAGAGTTCAAATCTGGCCTCAGGCACATAACCCTCACTAGCTGTATGACTCTGGGCAAGTCATTTAACCCCAACTGCCTCACAAAAAAATAGAGTAGGAGCAGAATCACAGATTGCCTATGTACTGATTAGTGGTGCGGATGGCAAGATGCAGTAAATACCCCTAACACTGAGCAGACCAAGGAATGGGTAAGACTTTGAGGCAGTACGGAGGAGAGAACAATTTGGTCTCATAACAGGGACGAATTCTCACTGGCAATTCTTGCTAGACACTTCCACTTCTGGGAGCCAAGATGTCAGAGTGAAAAGGTAGTTGCTTTCACTCTCCCCTGTCAACCTCTGAAAACCAAGAAAATATCACCCCAGAAAAAAACCCTGGAACAGCTGAACTAGAAGGAAGACAGGGAGTAGCAGTGCAGCAGCCCAGCAAAGGGGTCTCCCAGTGCCTCAGCAAAAATAAGGGAGGCAGAACTTCAAGGGGCCCCAAGCAGATAAGTACCCTGCAGTATTCATCCGAAAGGAGGTGAAGAAAGCTAAAGGAAAGGAAAAACAGGCAACCTAGAATTGCCTGAAAGTTCCAGCCTTGCTGATTCCAGCCCAACACGAGGTAAGCTGCCAGAAACCTACAGCCTCCAATTGCCAACATAAGAGGCCCCAGCACACAAAGCCAGTGACCAAGACCTAGGCTCCCAACACAAGAAGCTTGGGTCAGTACCATCTGTTCCCCAGCAGGAGAGCTCAATCTCTTTGAAGGCCAGGAATAAAGGAACACCATGAGTAAAAAGAAATGTACCATAGATTCATATTATGAGAAGAATGAAGAACAAGACAGAAATTCTGAAGAGGACAACATTGTCAACAAACCCACATCTGCAACATCAAAAGGGAATATGAACTGGTCTGAAGCCCAAAAAGCCTTCTTAGAAGAGCTCAAGAAGGATTTTAATAGTCAAATGAGAGAGGTAGAAGAGTCCTTCAAAAATACAATTGGCCAATTGGAAAAAAAATACACTGAAGGAAACAAGTCCCTAAAAAACACAATTGACCAATTGAAAAAGGAAGTACAAAAACTAACAGAAGAGTACACTGAAGAAAACAAGTCCCAAAAACACACAATTGGCCAATTGAAGAAAGAAGTAGAAAAACTAAAAGAAGAAAACAATCTGTTAAAAACTAGAAGTGGACAAATGGAAACTAATATCTCTATGAGAAAGCAAGAATCAGTCAAACAGAAACAAATAAATGAAAAAATAGATGAAAATAAAATACCTCATCAGTAAAACAACCACCTGGAAAATCTATTCAGGAGAAACAATTTAAAAATTATTGGACTACCTGAAAATCATGATAAAAAAAAGGGCCTGGACAGTACTGCCCTGAAGTCCTAGAACCAGAAGGGAAAATAACCATAGAAAGAATTCACCTCTCACCACCTGAAAGAGATCCCAAATTGACAACACCAAGGAATATGACAGCAAAATTCCAAAATTTCCAGATGAAAGAGAAGGTGCTGCAAGCAGCCAGAAAGAAACAATTTAAATATCATGGAACCACAGTAAGGATTACACAGGACTTTGCAGCTTCAACATTAAAAGACCCCAGGGCATGGAACATGATATTCCATAAGGCAAAGGAGCTTGGAATGCAGCCAAGGATCAATTACCCAGCAAAAATGAGCATGATTTTTCAAGGGAGGAGATGGATATTCAATGAAATAGTGAGACTTCCAAACCTTCCTAATAAAAAGACCAGAGCTCAACAAAAAATTTGATCTTCAAGTACAGGACTCAAGAAGGACTTAAAAAGGTAAATGGGACAGAAGATACAATATGTTGTTAATAAGGGGGGGCTGTTTAAACCCCTACAAGGGAATATGACTTGCAACCCTTGAGAACTGTATTGTTATTACACCTGTTAAAGGAGTATACATAAAGAGGGTGGATATTAGTTGACTTTGATGTAATGATAAAAAAAAATCTAATCAAGTGGGTTAAATGGATCCAAATAAGTGGATCAATCTGATCTTAGAAAATGTACTGAGAAAGGAGGAGGCAGACAAGGGTAAATTACATTACAGGAAAAGACACAAAATCCTATTACAGCAGAGGGAAAGAAGGGAGGGGGAGCATTGTTTGAACCTTACTCTCATCAGATTTGGCTCAAGAAGGGCATAATATAATCAGTTAGGTATAGAAATCTAACTTGCCCGATAGGCAGTAGGAGGGAAAAGGGGAAAGAAAAGGGAGGGGGAAAGAAGGGAGGGAAGAAGCAGTAAGAGTAAAGGGGAAGAAAAGGGAAAGGGATAATAAAAGGGGGAGGGACTGAAGGAGGCGGTGGTCAAAAGCAAAACACTAGTGAAGGGGGAAAGGAAAAAGGAGAAAGAAAAGCATAAATAGGGGGAAAAGGATGGAGAAAAAGACACAGATAGTAATCATAACTGTGAATGTGAATGGGATGAACTCTCCCATAAAACGGAAACGGATTGCAGAATGGATTAAAAACCATAATCCTACAATATGTTGTTTACAGGAAACACATTTGAAAAAGAGTGACACATACAGGGTAAAGGTAAAAGGCTGGAGCAGAATATATTATGCTCAGCTGAAGTAAAAAAGCAGGGGTAGCAATCCTGATCTCAGACAAAGCAAAAGCAAAAATAGATCTAATCAAAAGAGATAAGGAAGGAAACTACATCCTGCTAAAAGGCACCATAGACAATGAAGTAATATCATTACTAAACATATATGCACCAAATGGTATAGCATCCAAATTCTTACAGGAGAAGTTCAGGGAGTTACAGGAAGAAATAGACAGCAAAACTATACTAGTGGGGGACCTGAACTCTCTCTGCACTAGATAAGTCTAACCACAAAATAAACAAGAAAGAAGTTAAGGAGGTGAATAGAACATTAGAAAAGTTAGGTATGATAGACCTCTGGAGAAAACTGAATGGGGATAGAAAGGAATATACTTTTTTCTCGGCAGTACATGGCACATACACAAAAATTGACCATGTACTAGGGCATAAAAACCTCACAATCCAATGCAGAAAGGCAGAAATATTAAATGCATCCTTTTCAGATCATGATGCAATAAAAATTATATGTAATAAAAAGCCATGGAAAGATAGACTAAAAAATAATTGGAAACTAAATAATCTAATCCTAAAAAATGATTGGGTCAAACAACAAATCATAGAAACAATCAATAATTTCATTCAAGAGAATGACAATAATGAGACAACATACCAAAACCTATGGGATGCAGCGAAAGCAGTTCTTAGGGGAAGTTTTATATCTCTAAATGCTTACATAAATAAAATAGAAAAAGAGGAGATTAATGAATTGGGCATACAACTAAAAAAACTAGAAAAAGAACAAATTAAAAATCCTCAACTAAACACCAAATTAGAAATATTGAAAACCAAAGGAAAAATTAATAAAATTGAAATTAAGAAAACTATTGAACTAATAAATAAAACTAAGAGCTGGTTTTATGAAAAAACAATAAAATAGATAAACCTTTGGTTAATTTAATTAAAAAAAGAAAGAAGAAAACCAAATTACTAGTATCAAGAATGAAAAGGGAAGCTACCACCAAGGAAGAGGAAATTAAAACAATAATTAGGAATTATTTTGCCCAACTATATGCCAACAAATTTGACAATCTTAGTGAAATGGATACATATTTACAAAAATATAAATTGCCCAGATTAACCGAAGAGGAAGTAAAATACTTAAATAACCCCATCTCAGAAAAAGAAATTGAACAAGCCATTGATGAACTCCCTAGGAAAAAATCTCCAGGGCCAGATGGATTTACATGCGAATTCTATCAAACATTTAAAGAACAATTAATTCCAATACTATATAGACTATTTGGGAAAATAGGTGAAGAAGGAGTCTTACCAAATTCTTTTTATGATACAAATATGGTGTTGATACCTAAACCAGGAAGAGTCAAAACAGAGCAAGAAAATTATAGACCAATTTCTCTAATGAATATAGATGCAAAAATTTTAAACAAAATACTAGCAAGTAGATTGCAGCAACTTATCACAAGAATAATACACTATGACCAGGTAGGATTTATACCAGGAATGCAGGGTTGGTTCAATATTAGGAAAACTATCAGCATCATTGAGCATATCAACAACAAAACCAACAGAAACCACATGATCATCTCAATAGATGCAGAAAAAAGCTTTTGATAAAATACAACACCCATTCCTATTAAAAACACTAGAAAGCATAGGTATAAATGGAGTCTTCCTTAAAATAATAAATAGCATATATCTAAAACCTTCAGCAAGCATTATATGTAATGGGGACAGGCTAGAAGCATTTCCAATAAGAGGGGTGAAACAAGGATGTCCATTATCACCACTGTTATTCAATATTGTACTGGAAACCTTAGCTTTAGCAATAAGAGAAGAAAAAGAAATTGAAGGCATTAGAATAGGCAAAGAAGAAACAAAGCTATCACTCTTTGCAGATGACATGATGATATACTTAGAGAGAATCAAGTAAAAAACTACTTGAAATAATAAACAACTTTAGCAAAGTTGCAGGCTATAAAATAAACCCACATAAATCATCAGCATTTCTATATATTACCAACAAAGCCCAACAGCAAGAGATAGAAAGAGAAATCCCATTTAAACTTACTGTAGACATTATAAAATATTTAGGAGTCTACCTCCCGAAACAAACCCAGGAACTCTATGAACACAATTACAAAACACTTTTCACACAAATAAAATCAGATCTAAATAATTGGAAAAACATCAGTTGCTCATGGGTAGGCCGAGCTAATATAATAAAAATGACAATCCTACCTAAGCTAATTTACTTATTCAGTGCCATACCAATCAAACTACCAAAAATTATTTTATAGAGTTAGAAAAAATAATAACAAGATTCATTTGGAAAAACAAAAGGTCCAGAATATCAAAGGAACTAATGAAAAGAAATGCAGGGGAAGGTGGCCTAGCAATTCCAGATCTTAAATTGTATTATAAAGCAGCAATCATCAAAACTGCTTGGTACTGGCTAAGAAATAGGGAGGTGGATCAGTGGAATAGGTTAAATATGCAAGACACAGTAGTCAATGACTATAGTAATCTATTATTTGATAAACCCAAAGACCCCAGCTTCTGGGATAAGAACCCACTCTTTGAAAAAAACTGCTGGGAAAACTGGAAAAGAGTATGGCAGAAACTAGGCATAGACCCAAATCTCACACCATATACCAAAATAAAGTCAAAATGGGTTCATGACTTAGATATAAAGGCTGATACCATAAGTAAACTGGGAGAACAAGGAATAGTTTACCTATCAGATCTATGGAGAACAGAAGAATTCATGACCAAACAGGAGATAGAGAACATTATGAAAAGCAAAATGGATAATTTTGATTACATTAAATTGAAAAGTTTTTGCACAAACAAAGCCAATGCAACTAAGATTAGAAGGAAGGTAGAAAATTGGGAAAGAATTTTTACAACCAGTCTCTCTGATAAAGGCCTCATTTCTAAAATATATAGAGAATTAAGACAAATTTATAAGAACACAAGCCATTCCCCAATTGATAAATGGTCAAAGGATATGAACAGACAGTTCTCAGATGAAGAAATTAAAGCCATCTATAGTCATATGAAAAAATGCTCTAAATCATTATTGATTAGAGAAATGCAAATCAAAACAACTCTGAGGTACCACATCACACCTATCAGATTGGCAACATGACAAAACAGGAAAATGATAAATGTTGGAGAAGATGTGGGAAAATTGGAACACTAATACATTGTTGGTGGAGTTGTGAAATGATCCAACCATTTTGGAGAACAATTTGGAACTATGCCCAAAGGGCTACAAAAATGTGCATACCCTTTGATCCAGCAATAGCACTTCTAGGGCTATATCCCAAAGAGATCAAACAAATGGGAAAAGGACCCACATGTACAAAAATATTCATAGCAGCTCTTTTTGTGGTGGCAAAGAATTGGAAATTGAGAGGATGCCCATCAATTGGGGAATGGCTGAGCAAGTTGTGGTATATGAATGTAATGGAATACTATTGTGCTATAAGAAATGATGAACAGGCTGACTTCAGAAAAACCTGGAAAGACTTATATGGTCTGATGCTGAGTGAAGTGAGCAGAACCAAGAGGACTTTGTACACAATAACAGCCATTGCAATGACTAATATTGTTAAACTGAACCCTTCTCAGCATTACAAGGATCTAAGACATCTCCAGAGGCCTCGGATGGAAAATGCTCTCCACATCCAAAGAAAGAGCTATGGAAGTTCAATCACTATCATTTTTTTTTCCCTTCTGTTGAGTTTTGTTTCCTCTTTCTGATGGTTCCTCCTATTGGTTTTAATTTTTACTTACAACTTCACTAATGTGAAAATATGTTTAATAGGAATGTAAATGCATTGCCTATGTAAGATTGAGTGCCACCTTGCGGAGTGAAGTGGTGAGGGAGGGCGGGAAGAATTTAAAACTCAAAAATGTATGGAAGTGATTGTTGATAAATAAAAATAAATTTAAAAAAAAACAGGAAAAAAATAGTTTCTAGAAGGTAAGCATGGTCATGAAGACTTTGAGTAGGAATCTCCTCAACATCACCAATGCTTTCTAGAAGGTGAGCTCCATAATGGATAAATTTTCTGCCACCTGTACAACTTCAAAAAACAAAGGATCAGAGTAGGGAGACATCAGCACCTTACTTCTTTGGAGGGGCCTCATATGGCTACAGAGAAGTCCATTATAGTTTAGCCCTTTAACAAGTTTGGGAGGAGTTAGAACTGGTCCTGGCAGTTTCCATGCCTGGTTGAGGGCTGATTGGAGGGAAAGAATGGAGGTATTGCTGAGTATTTGGAGTCACTGCTAGTTGCAACAAGGGGCTTCAGGAAATGTGAGATATTTAGTCAGAGAAGAGGAGAGAATATAGCAGGCATATTTAAGTAGGATATGGAGGCAATTCCTTGTTTAATATAAAATGATGTCTAACATGGGATATCCCAGCCACAGTTGCTCTTCATGTAACATATGAGTGCCATGAATCTATGAAATGTAGGGACTAGGTAACAAAGTACCATCAGGCTTGCTTCCCAGGACAATGACAGATTGATTCAGGTGTGTTGAAAGAATTTGTTTAGATATATAGTGTCTAACTATATATGGCTGTATCTTCTCTGGAGTGGGGCTGTGATTTTTTTCTTTATGAGGAGTAGGAGGAAAGCCTTGGCTGAGCATTCACTCCTTTTCTCTTTCGCATTAAGTAGGGTATTGGGTTAAATTTTTGTCTACTACAATCAGATATTTGCAGTCTAAGGGCATGATGTTCTTTTGGTGGGGGATTCAGGATAAAAATCATTTTCCTTCTAAAGGCATGGAAGTATTTAGATTATTCTTAGCCAGCTCCCTCCATCTGAATGCTATTTACACAAAAGACAATAGCAGATAGTAGACAAAAATATTTATCAAAACATGTAGTAAGACAGTAATTGCAGCAGTTTATATAAATTAATTTAGATGATAGAATACATAGGAGTCAGGGGGTTCTGTGGCTCAGGAACAAGATAAAATTTCAGCACAACTAATGAAAAATATTGTCTCACTTAGGAAGTCTACTCTTATCCATCTCTGGGGGTGCAGGTTCTGGGAATAAAAAGATATGTTAGGGTGTTGGATTTCCCCACATAATGGTAGCTATAGGACCTTGCTCCCATTAGCCCTCCAGAGTCCTCACCTTGTCTCTTGTCATCTCTTTTGAGCTCTTCTCTTCTTTCTTTAGTGTTTTTGAAGTCCTTTCACCAATCCAAAATCTCCCTACATTTATACTGCATTACAGGTTCAAAGGTTCTCCACAAATCAGGGGTCACATCTCTCTACACACATGCAGCATCACAGGGCAGTCCTTCAAGGACTCCCAAAACAACCAGGGGTGGAAGTGATGCTATACTATTAAGCATTTTGAGAGCAAGGGCTATTTTGTTTTTGCCTTGGAATCCCTAATGCCTGGTACTTTGGTAGTTAGTTTAAAAAAAGTTTAGTTATTTGCTTAAGTTAGTATTGGGTATTAGGGTGAGGAGGCCAACAGCCTAACTGTGATGCTGTCACTATAACTAACATTCCTAGGTCAGTGTAATGGGGCTCAGGAGAAGGGTAAGAAAAAGTTGCTATTTCTTTAATTCAAACAAATGATTGCTGGTTCTTATCAGGGGTGCTGAGAGAGATAACAAGCACAAGAGAAGGTTCTGATTATTAAGGGGATGGATTTCACTTCTCCTCACGTAGCAATAGGAGGTACTCTTCTCCAGGTGGTTTTTTTTTATCAATTTCTTTTTTTTTTTCTTTACTTTCTTTAAAAAACCTCCCCTTTTTGGTGGAATGTGGTACAAGTTGGGTAGTATATAGTTATAAGTTCATAGATTCAGAGCTGGGAGGAACACACTGGATTTGGAATCAAAAATCCTTCGGTTCAATTCCCTCCTCCCCTAGATATTTAATAGCAGAGTAATCTTGGGCAAATCTTAACCACTCTATGCCTCATTTTTCTTACATATAAAATAAAAAGTCATTAGAATTGGTGGCTTCTAAGGTCTCTAACTCAAATCTATGATCTATGTAATATCTGCTCCATAATATGGGGCATTAGGAGTTATATAGTTCTCAATTTAAATCTGAAGAAATCCAGGGCCAGAATGGTTCAGTGGTTGCTTGTGAGTGTGAGTGCATGGTACTAAGTGGCAGAACTAGGGTTTGAACCCAGGTTGTTTGATTCAAAATCTAGAGCTCTTTCTGCTGAATTGTGCATTTCTTAATTGGTATGAAGATTTAGGAAGAACTAACTTTACTGGACTCCCCTGGCTCATTTTATTCGGCCGTTTTCGAGGAAATCCTAATGAGAGTCATAATACTTAATACTTCGTGTTTTTGGATGTTGATTATCTACTTTATCCTGGATGTATCTTATAGTTGTTTTCATATTGTCTACCCCAATAGGCTGTGAGTTTCTGGAGGCAAGGAGTATTTTTGCCTTTTTTTGTATCATCACTCATGAACTCAGAAGACGCAAAAGCTTGCAGGGACTTCATCCATAACTCATAATCTTGGAATGCCACTTTGAGTATTGAGATATGAAGTGACTTGGCCAGGGTCACATAGTTTGTGTCAGAGGTAGGACCTCAACCAATATTTTAGCACAATGCCTGGCACATAGTAGGCACTTAATAAATGCTCATTGACGGATACACTGGCTCTGAAATCAAGATCTATAATATTCATGGACTCAAGATCCATAAGTAAGACCCAAAGAACAGATTTCCCACTTTTGCATTTATGTCACTCAGTGAAATGAGAATTATGCATAATGTGGAAGATACAGTGTGTCAGCATCACTCTATTGCATCAGAATTTAACCGGATGACAGAAGAGCCTTGCTATCCCTTTTTAAGAGTTTAGGCAGGAGGCAGGAGGCAGAAGGGTTGCTTAGCTCTGTACTTCTAAGATCTAGAGTAAGTCATTTAACATTCTTCAACCTCATTCAACCCATTTGGGGAATTAGGTGAAAGCTGAACTTTACTGAGAAACAGATGCTGCATATGAGATGAGTTTCCCTGGGTAAACAAATATTTTTCAAGGTTTACTTCCAAAGAAGGTTGCTGTTGTGGATGGCCATGAAATATATTGGGTAGGAGCTGGGGTGTGGTGGTGGTTGTGGTAATGATACCCACATTACACTGAACAAAAATGGTAACTATGTGCCTCACCTCATTCACAAATTCAGAAATCACGAAATCTTAGAGCTGGAAGGGACTCATCCATAACTTATAATCTCAGAGTGATTCTTTGAGTACTGAGATATTAAACAACTTGCCCAAGGTTGCATAGTTTGTATGGATCACTGATAGGCCCTGGATCTAGGTTTTCTGATTCTAAAGCCCAAACTTTATTTATGATGCCATTCTGAGTCTCATGGTGCTTCTTATGATGTAATAATAGACACTTCCGTACAGAGCAATCAGGGAAAGGAGGAGACATATGATATCTGTAGCCCCAGAATAGCATAGTTACCATATACCAGAAGCCAGTGAAGGTCAGGGCTCTTTATTATAGGGTCAATGTTGAATAATCAGAGTGCTTATAGACGTACGAGTTTCAAGAAAACAACAAAGACCATATTTGGTTTAACTCCCAGGATATTAGTTGACACTTTGGTAAATTCTTACATTCTGAAAAGGGTGGCTGCCAAAGGGAGATGTAATTTAAGAAAGTGGAACAAGCCATAGGGTAAATGCCTCAAAGGAAAGAAAAACCCTCTTGAGAACCAGTTGTCTGGCCATTCTCTCTCCT
The DNA here is from genome assembly GCF_003287225.1 of Phascolarctos cinereus. Lineage (NCBI taxonomy): Eukaryota > Metazoa > Chordata > Mammalia > Diprotodontia > Phascolarctidae > Phascolarctos > Phascolarctos cinereus. The sequence continues at coordinate 347,228,682 of NW_027555847.1, read as the reverse complement.
TATGAGTGTTACTGTGACCATTTCAAATAGCCCTATACACCAAAGTAAGCCCTGAAGTGGGGGAAGGTTGCCCTAGTGGGATCCCATCTCTAAATTTAAACTCCCCCTGTGGACTGTGTGTATTGTTACTGTCAGTATCATATTTCAAAGCTTCAGGTAAAAGCTGCTACAATTTGTCCTGCAAATCCATTTGTCCTTTAAGCTGAGAATAAGGAATATGTGAACCAGCAGCATTCTTGGACCCTGATGAGAATTTAATTTCTGCCAGCCTGAGGTTCTTAAGGGATGTTTGCCTACAGTTGGGATGCTCCTGAAACTGACATCAGATAAAGGAACTTTTAGATGGAAAACAATTCAGGAAATTCAGAAAAGACAAACTAAATAATGAAAAGCCTGAAGTTGTTTTCTTATGCAGAAAGATGAAAACCTAAGCCAAATTCTTGTCTTAGGTGCTTGCACAAAAGTTTCCTTTCCATCATCAGGACTTCAATATGTCTGTAGATAGAATTAGTCCCTATACTTCTTGATTAACTCTGTTTTGACTAATTGAGTGAGATATCATCACTGCTGGCAAGTGTATAATTACATGTGGAGGCCCAGGAGTCATGTACAGTGATTAAAAAAAAAAACTAGGGAGGAAAGGATAAAACTAAGAAAGTCTAAATTTAGGTTTCCCATCTAAAGAAAATAGCCAGTGGTAATATGTAATGGACTGCCGAGTAGTAGGCTGCCAAGAGTATTGGAAGCACTGCTGCTTAGAATTTTAAATGAAGCTTCCCTGGGAGAAATCCTGCACTACCTTCCTGACTGAAGGCCGGTTGAATTATAGACATTTCCTTCTTTTAACTTTTCATGTTGGGAGAGTGGTTTTTAAATGTGAAAAGCAATATTTCTTTTTGGCTTAATCACACAATGTATACATCTCTCATTCAAGCCAAATCCTGCTTCTCTTTTGGCTGATTGGCAGTCTCTCTCTCTCTCTCTCTCCTTCTCTCTCTCTCTCTCTCTCTCTCTCTCTCTCTCTCTCTCTCTCTCCCTCTTTCCCTCTCTCCCTCTCTCCCTCTCTCCCTCTCTCCTCTCTCCCTCTCTCCCTCTCTCCCTCTCTCTCTCTCTCTCTCCTCCACCCTCTCTCATTTATTCTCTCCTTCTTTCCTTCTGTCTCTGTCTTTCTTTCTCTCATTTGCTCTGTCTCTGTCTATGTCTGTCTGTCTTTCTGTCTCTCTTGGATTTGGATCAGAGAACTTCAGTTTGAATCCTGACTTTCCTAATGAAGAACTATGTAATCTTGGTCAAATAACTTATTCTTTTTGGATCTCAGTTTCATCTGTGAAAAGTGTGGCTTAGTGGGTAAAGCATCTGTCTGGAAACCAGGAAGACCTGGATTTAAAATTCTGCTTCTTAGACCAACCCTGTCCATGTGACTCTAGTTAAAGAAATTTAAAATTAATTAAACTTATTTTTAAACTAACAACTAAATTTTACTGTAAGAAGTATAGTCTTAAATGGTGAGTCAGTCTGGCAGGGTGGAGTGCTAGACTTAGGCTCAGAATAACCTGAGTTTAGGGTGACTCTGAACCTCAAGTTTCAAACCCTATCTCAGACAGTTTTTTGACCATGGGGAGTCATTTAGCTTCTCTGTGATTCAGGTTACTTGTCTATTAAATAAGGAGGTTTGACTTGATGGCCTCCAATATCTCTTCCAGGTCTAAATAAGTGAGACACAAAATACCTTTGTTTGGTTTTGTTTTGGGAGACAGAGTGTGACTGAATAACCTTAACTTCCCTGTTTGTACATCTAGAACAGTTCTACAAATGGGAGCTCCATTTTTGGAAAACCAAACTTTTGATTGTAAAAGCTTAAAATTAATTCTTCAAACAAATCTGAGAATTGGAAGGGACCTCACAAGTCTTCAAGATCATCCATACTTGGCCACAAAGACCCTTTACCACATTCCTGAAAAGTGGTCATTTAGACTCTGCTTAAAGAATTCCAGTAATAGGTTACCACCTCCCAAGATAGCTCATTCCAATTCTGAAAAGTTATTATAAAAAGATTTTCTTAACAAAAAGCTTAAATATGCTCAGCAACTTTCACCCATTGCTACCAGTTCTGTCCTCTTGGTCCAAGCAGAGCAAATATAACCCCTCTTCTACATGGTAACTTTTCTTTTAAAAATTATTTATTTAATTTATGGAATAAAGCAAGCATTTCCATAACAGTCTAATTTTAAAAAGGTTGTGCATGAAACTGCAGATCTGTTTTGTATAACTTGCTATTCCTTTTAAATATATCATGTAAATAAAGTCATCATATAAATTTCTTTTTTTCCTTTCCTCCCCTCCACCCTAGAGATGGCTACCATGATATACAAATATATTTGTATATGTAAAACCATTCTACATATACTTCTATTTATCAGTTCTTTCTCTGGATGCAGATAGCATCTTCTTTCATATGTCCTTTGTAGTTAATTTGGGTATTTATAATAGTCAAAATTATTTCTTTACTCAAAGTTGTTCTTAAAACAATATTGCTATAATTGTACATAACCATTCTCTTGGTTCTGTTCATTTCACTTTTCATTATTTCATGCAAGTCTATTCATGTTTTTTCTAGGATCATCAAACTCATAATTTCTTATATCATGGTAGTGTTCCATCACAATCATATATGACAACTTGTTCATTCATTCCCCAATTGACAGACATCCCTACAATTTCCAGTTCTTTACCACCACAAAAACTTGAAAATAGCTATCAGCTGTTATTCCTCCCATTCTACCCAAGTCGTCCCTTTTCAAGACCAGAAATTCCAAAATCTTTATATAGATCTTCTCTTAGACCATTATCTTAGATACTCTATTCTGGACAAGCTAGAAACTCTGTCACTGCTTTTAGTTAATTGTGTTGCCCTAAACTGAATACATTATTTAAAAATGGTCTGATCAAGACATCTAATCAACTAATCACCATTACAGTCCAACCACTATGACTCTTGTAATACAGCCTACAGTGACATAAGCTTTTTTTTTTAGAGGCCATTTTGTATTGTTTCACATATTGAGTTTGTAGTCCACTAACTCCCCTGCTCAACTTTTTTTTTCAGATGAACTGCTATTTTTCCATAACAACCCTCATGTTGTATTTGTGAAGTTGATTTTTGCCAAACCAAGTTTATAGCTTTGCTTTATCTCTATTCAATTATTCTTATTTGATTCGAATCAGTGTGGTATTTGAGGATATTGACTTTACCATAAAAAGTACTAGCTATGCCTCTCGGGTTAATATTATCTGCAAATTTGAGAAGAATTAAAATGTGGAAATAGGCAGGGTAAATATAGCTGCATAGACATTCCACTAGAAATTTCCCTTCAAGCTAACATCAAACCATTAATGAATATACCTAGATTTCTGTCATTTATGGAGTTTCAAATCTACCTAACTATATTGACATTTAGCCCACATCCCATCATTTTATCCACAAGGATAGCACAAGAAATTTCATCAAATGTTTCACTGAAATACAAGTATACTATGGCTACAACAGAAGTGTCAAACTCCAGACCTGGGCAGGCATTCTATTTGAATTGAATACCACTTGCTGACAGCATTCAATCCACTTCAATACAATTGTCAACCCTGATCAAATGAACCATAGCAGTTCTGCAACTGCTAACTCTAAAATAAAACAAAACCCAGAAAGGTCACACAGGTTATCAAAACCACAGTTGACTCTAACAATAAAATAAAATGAAAACAAAACAATAACAGTAGTTATAAACCAAAAACTCTCCTTATTATGTTGGAGAATGGAAACCATATATGTGCTGGGATTTTTCGTGATAACTGATAACCTGTGTGAGCTCTTTGGATTTTTTGTTTGTTTGGCTTTTTAGGGTTAACAGTAGTTGTAAAGCTGCTGTGTCTCTTTAGTCATTTGGTTAGGGTTGACAGTTGGTATCAGAAATGGGATCAGAAGGGGTTAATTCCTTCTGCCTCACTCCCACCTGACATAGGGTATCTACAAGAACCTTTTGAACTGTGCTCAATTCATACTTGGAGAGAGGCAGTGGGTAGTTTTTCCTTGTCTGATTCCTGGGCTCCTGTCTTTTGGTGGAACTCTACTCCTTTAGAGGATTAAAACTTTGGTTGTCATGACTGAAGGCAGGATTCATTCATTTCTTCTTGCTGAAGTCTTTTGGCTTCTTGCATCAGGTACCTTTTTGTTTGTTTCCGTTTGGTTGTAATAGGAAATTAAGAGTGAACTACCAAGAAATACATGGCTGCAGGGCATGTATATGTGTTCATTGAAACAGATACTTGCAAGTTTCTTAAGTAATTGGCATAATTTGACATAGTTGGCCATTGTTGGCATCTTGAAACCACCAAGTGAGAAGCCTCTTGCAACTTAGATTTCCTTATAAAAAAAAAAGCTGAGATAGAATTATCTTGTCTATGTATCTGTCTTGTTTTGTGTGTGTTTGTCTGTAAAATATAGGAATATCTTTGTCTTGTCTTGTGTTTGTGTTGTTTATATATACTGTTACATTGAAAGATTTATAAAAAAAAAAAAAAAAGAAAAAACAGACAGCCAGAAAAACTGCTAAGAGCTGTAGCCAAAGAGTTTAGAATAGTGGAAAAGATTACTAAACTTTCATACTTGAGGCAATTGTCCCAGTAAGCAGGACTAACTTCCACTTTAGGCTTTCCTCAGGAGATTAGATTATAAGAAAAGAAAAAAAAAAGGAAAAAAACCCTGCAAAACATATTTAAACTTTGGCCATGCTGGAATTACAGAAATAGTCAGATAATCAAAGTTTGTAGAACTGTTAGAAACATCTCAGCAGAGATTTGGAGATTAATCAATTTAAGATTGCAAGGGGGAGCTCCTAAGATTTTGGGCAATTCTAGGAACTCAATCACTTCTGAAATATCATAAAATTTTAGGGTACTACTCTGTAGAATTTGTTTTAAGGAAAAGTAAGGATTAAACGTTATGAAAGCTAAAAGTAAAATGGCATTTCCCCCTGAAGATTTATAGCTTCATTGTTTTAGGTCAGTGAAGGAAGGCGGCTAGTTTGGAAGTAAACTGAGAATGAAGAAAGAAAAAGCCAATAGGTAAATGATTTATACTTCATAGCAACCTCTTGTTAACCCTCCCTTGACCATGAAAAGAGAAAAGATTGTTTAAGCCAAAGATTTCCTGTGACCCATTCAGCAATTCAGAGACCTCCTCCCTCTTATTCTGTTAACCCCTCTGACTTCAAATCAGGTTCCCAAATACAGATGTTGAAAAAAATTGCTGGAAAAATGTGGGAAACCTTTAATTATGTTCTGGTTGCAGAAATTTATTAATAGCATAGTCTTAAGCAAGTTATCTTATCTCCATTTGCCCCAGTTTCCTGATCTGTAAAGAGAAAAATAACAATAGTGCTCAGCTCTGAGAGTTGTTGTGAGGGTCACAATAATATAAAGATTGTAAAGTTCTTAACACAGTGGCTGGCATATGCTAAGCATTATATTATTATTATTTATTTAACTGAATGTAATTTTTCCATGCCTGATAACTCTAAAGTAGTTTTAAAATGTCAAAGGCAATGAGATTAATGATTTTTAAATGCTATAATTTGGAAATGCAATTAATTTAATTGATGTCATCTGAAGTTTTGTTACATGTTTACGTATGATATTGTTTATATTTAAAAGGATGTGATACAAAACATATTTTGAAAATGTTTTATTATTTGATGAGGCATATTTTGTTATAAAACAGGTAATAATAACAATAATAACAATGGTATTTACTGTAATAGCAAATTTTCATTGGAAAATTCTTGGCTATTATGAAAGTATATAGGATGGTTTAAAGATGTAGCTTCAACATGTTAATGATGAGTCAATTATCAAATATTTGCTGTATGTCTGAAGCTCCAGAATATGTGTAGTTTTAATCTGAGAGTAAAGGATAAATGAAATGTCAACTGTTAGAGTAGCATCAGGAAAGACATTCAAACCCTAAGTTGTGGTTAGGAAATTTTGCTATTTAAGGTAAAAAAAAAATTCTTGGGACTATTATTTTGAATTTTGATTACAGAGATATTTGTCTGAATTGTCATGAAGCTAATAATAGAAAATGGCCTGTGTTGCAGTTTTAAAACTGCTAAAGGTGGATGTCTGTGCCTGAGAAAAGTTTTGGGATAACCTTGGCCTGGCGTAAGGTAGGATCTTTTGGCTGTATTTCCCTATTCTGTAATTTCCTTTCTGAAAAGGAAATTTCCTGACCTGGTTAATCCTGAGCCTTGCTTTTAATACCCTGTGACTACATGATTGGCTGTCAAATATGACTCATACCTGGGATCAAACCAAACTAAGGGAATTTCTTCCTCTGTTATAACTATGTCTTTCTTCTTCCTTTTATGACAAATTTCTATAATCAAGAAGTTTTACAAGTACAATGCTAAATCTATTAAATAATAGATTGATACTGGAACATCTCTAAGTTATGATAAGAGGATGCAAGTATGACACCTATATTTGTGGTCAAATTACAATGTAGAGATGACATCCTTCTAAGGGGAAAATTATTAGACAAAATAATAAGACAAAGATGTAATGTGAAAGTTTTCTAAATAAATGGAATAGTAAATTTTGAGAAGGTAACAGAATTAGACTGTTTTCTCTAAGAACTATATACAGATGTGTTCGATTAGCTTCCAAATTTACTTATCATTGAAATTCAGGCTTTCAGTACGTTTTGGTAGTCAGTTCTCAAAATTAGATTTAAGATTTTACACATAAATTTATTTATTTTATTATAAAATATATTTATAAATTTTATTTTATTTTTTAAAGGAAGTGAAATTATTTTCCCATTTTAAAGTATCTACCTGATAATTTTAAAAGACAGAAGAGCTCATTCTATTATTGGACCCCCACAAATTTTTAAAAGATTCTTATAATAGGTACAGGATTTAGGTAACAATAGAAACAACAAATGGTGTATAAACTGAAATTCTCTGAAGTTTTAAAATTGGAGAACCAAATTTAAGTGATTGTACTAAATCATATTAAGTCAGAATTATCTAGGAACCTCTAGATTTGAAACTAGAGAACTAGAGTCCCCTTCAAAGTTGTCCTGAGAATAAAACCTATTGTCCTATTGCTTTACATGGTTTACGTTTAAATTTTCCTGGTTACCTTGGCAACATGCAAATCTCTTTTCTCAAAACTAGTCCATTGTGAGCCCTCTAAGTTGTTTCACCTGGAGCCTGACATTAGTGTAATATGACAATGTAATTATGATTGTGAATTTTTGAAAAACTGTATTGCATTGTTTGAACTTAACTTTGCAAGGCTGGGAAACTGCATAATCCCTATGTGCTGTTCAGAGACCTTTAACCAAGGACCTATATTATGCTGACCAGAAAGATTGATGCAAGAAATTTTCTCACAATTGTACATCCCAAACAACCCATATGGCTTATCTGAAAACTGGCCCTGTACTGATCAATCAACCATTTCTAAGGGCCCCTACCAGGTCCTTCTGACTACTCCCACAGCTGGGAGTATGGACTTCCAGGTCATATGATGAAAGTCCTCATTCCTGAGTGAATGGCAGAATCCTCAGGAGATCTCAAGGTTCATCTAGTATGATCCCAGAAGCAGCTGAATCCAGATGAGACAACTATCCCAAGATTCTGGATGAGGGCTGAGAATCTTATCCTAGGTTATTTTTTTTTTTACCCTCTTTGGCATTTCTACTTGGGACACACTTCCATGATATGTTCCCTTGAGGAGCTTAACCTCCTCAGATAAAAATGCCATTCCATCATTGCTGAGGGGAGGGGTCAAGAAATTGTTAGATTTGCCACCTTAAGGCCTAAGCCCACAGCTATCCCTCAACTCAACATCTTGTCCTAGCCTGACTGGCCTCTTATGGCATCTTGGCTTATGCCTGCCTCTCCTTTATTGCTCAGAATGCGAAGTGTTCTTTTATACCCCCTTCCTTTGGCCAAAAGGCAGAAATGCCAGGATCCCCATACCAAGACCACTGCTTTCTTTTTACTCCTGTTTACTATTAGAAGACACCCTGTTTTCCATAGTTAAGACCCAGGAAGCAAGCTGTGCCCTTAGCTTGACATAATAACAATCCTTTGCACTCACCCTCTGGATGATCTCAGCCACTAAAAAATCCCAGAATTTTTTCACACCAGCATCAGGTAGTCCCTCAGGTTGGGCAAGCACCTCTACTCCCCATGTTCTGGTCATGAAGTCCTCCTATGAATTAAACTTGTCTCATTGTTGCTGTTAACCCTCCATTGTCAGGGCTGCAGCTCATTGCGTAGCCATTTGTGTAAGTATTGAGATTTATCCACACTAAAGCAGGTCTTCTGCTGGAGATGGAGGGGCTGGCACATATGTGTCTAGTTTCCTTCCTTCTGATGGAATAAAGAAAGCTTTTTGCTTATAACCCTGTTAGCTTTATTTGGTTTCATTTGATTTTTAGGTAACTGTGGTTGGTTTTGATAACCTGTGTGAGCTCTCTGGTTTTTTATTTTATTTTATTTTATTTAGAGTTAATAGCAGTTGAGGTGCTGCTGTGGTTCTTTGGTTTTTTGGTCAGGGTTGACACAACAAACACATTTTAAACACCAGTCAATAGACTAGGTGCTTGTGATGAAAAGACAAAACCAAAAGTGTCCCTTCTCCAAGGAGCCTAATCTATCCATCTAGTTACCTCTTAGAAAAGGAAGTCAGTCTGATATGGCATGATCTGTTCATTCTGATTTCTCTTCCTAAAGGTTCACAAACTGTCTACTTAGTAACAGATTCTGGAATTTTTCCAGGAAGAGCAATCAAGCTCACTGGTGTATGTAGTTTTAAGACTCCCCTCTTTATAGTTTGTTTAAAAATCAGAACAATTATCCTTATTTAGTCCTGTAGCATTTATTCTATCCTCAAAGGTTTTACCATGCTCCCGGAAGGAGCTCTGCAATCCCATCAATCAAAACTTTCAGTAATTTAGGCTACAGCTCATTCATCCAGGCCTAGTGATGTGAACATGACTAAAAATTACAACAAACAAATCTCTTTCATCGCCATTAATATTTATTGCCAACCAAAGTTTATCCTGAGCTCTGATACTCTTCTGACAAAGGTTCCACAGTAGAGTGTTAGTCTTTTCTGTTCATCCTTAGTTACTTGTCCTTGTTTCCACTTTCTATTTATCTTATAAGTTCCATGTGTATGTGCTTCCAGCACTAGATTCAGAACTGGTTGAATGAACAGAATCGAAGGATAGTTATTAATACGTTGATGTAAAAATAAATTGGGGCAGGTAGGTGGCACACTGGGCCTGGAATCAGGAAGACCTGAGTTCAAATCTGACCTTAGACATAAAATAACTAAGTGACTTTGCACAAGTCACTTAACCCTGTTTCCTCAGTTTCCTCATCTGTAAAATGGGCTGGAGAAGGAAATGGCAAATTGCTCTTATATTTTTGCTAAGAAAACCCCAAATGTGGTCATGAAGAATCAGACACAACTGAAAATGACTGAACAACTAGCTTGTAATCAAATGAAATTAGATTAGATTAAAGATATAGGACATTTTTCATCCTTTTAAAATATGTTTTTAAATAACAAAGGAATGTTTTAAAGGAGAAGGGAATGCATTCTTAGTTGTCTAGTACAACAAGAAGTGGCAACCAGGACGTTTTCTTTCTCTAGTGTGGAAGAAATGTAGATGGGGAGACAAATCAAATATAATCTTCATATCATCTTCCTGAGATGTACATCAGGTATAAAAGCAGAAGCTGAAGCTATTTTATCTATCCTTTCACAATAATCAGATTTATTCATATGCTGGAGAGAAGCTGAGTGGCCTTGGGGTTTAGAAGTAAGCAATCACAGGAACATAGCATTTGTAGGGGGAGGGTACTGTCTAGGTCTGCTGGTCTGAATCTCTCATATTGCAGATGAGAAAAGTGAAGGGGAAAGGGAAGGGAACAATCATTAATTGGCTTTTCATGTGCCAGATGGTAAACACGAGCTTTATAAATATGTCATCATAATAATAATAATAGCCAACATTTATGTGGTGATTACTATATCCCAGACACTGCGCCAAGACTTTAAAATTATCTTCTTATTCGATCCGCCCATTAACTGTGATATAGGTACTGTTATTTTATCCATTTACAGTTGAGGAAACCAAGGCAGGCAGAGGTTAAATGACTTGCCCAAGGTCACACAGCCAATAAGTGTCTGGGGGACCATTTGAATTCAGATCTTCCTGACTCCAGCACCAGTGCCCTATCCATTGCACCACCTAGCTGCCCAGAAGTTCTCAAGGTCACATATTTAGTAAGAAGCCCTGCAAGTGTTCAGAATGAAGTCCTCTGCCTCCCAATCCAATGTTCTTTCTACTATACCATGAGTCACTAACATTATGGGATCCCTTCTTCAAATTACATAAATAGAATAGTTTATCTGAACCCAGTTCCAAAGGAATTGATTTCCATTCTTAGCCTAAAAAACAACTTGAACACATTAAGAGATCCAAAATTATGTGTGGCCCCTAGAGTTAGTTCTCTAAAGGTAAAAAAAAGAACGCAGAAAATTTTTATTCAGTTATTTTTGTTGTTCACTTGTTTTCAGTCATTTTGTCTCTTCATTACCCCATTAGGGATTTTCTTGGCAGAGATCCTGGAGTATTTGTCATTTTCTTCTGCAGCTCATCTCAAAGATGAGTAAACTGAGGCAAACAGTGTTAAATAACTTGCCTTGGGTCACACAGTTAGTAAATGTCTGAGGCCAGATTTGAACTAGGGTTTTTCCTGACTTTATGTCTGGTACTCTATCCAGTGAGCCACCCACTTATCCTCTGCAATTCTCTGATTCTACCATGGACAGAGAGAAGAAAGCCCCAGTATCTAAGGCCATGAATTGAGTTCCTATGATTACTTGCCAGTTTATTTTTGTACAAGTTTATGAGGCCTAGGGCAATTCAATGAAACACTGAAACTACAAACCTTATTTCTTTAGTTATTTATTGCTGTTGAAAACCTAGTTCTGCTTTACCTACCTCTACAATCAATGAATGTTATGTATATTATTTATGGTCTGATGCTCTTAGTATATATACAATAATGTGTATAAACTGGAATACAGTTTAATTTGAGAAAATGCCAGTCACAAAGAAGTTGTTGATAAAAAAATCAATCAGTTTAATAAGTTAAATATGACTGAACAGCTTGCCTTTTTCCTTTTGTTATGGGTTCTAATGCATAGATCACTTAGAATTCCCCCTCCCATGTTTTCTTTTTTATGCTGATTTTTTTTTAGAATTCAGTGCCTTTTTCCTGAAGAACTCAAAGCAATTGCAAACAACTTGATTGTGCCTATCTCATGAGACAAGGAAAGTCAGCCAAAGAAGGAGGAAGAGATTAAAACAAAAACCAATTCATTTCTGTGCTTATCTCTGGCCTTTTTCTCCAAACGTCATTAATGGGAATCCTCCTTGTACCAAGCCCTGCAAACTTTAGGAGTGATAATAAGTATTGACATTAATTAAAGGCTATATCACCTTTTCATTAAGTTATGATGGCATCTTCTGCCCTTTACTCAGTAGGGGTAGCATCAATTTCTTGTGTCTCAGTGTTCTTCTTGGATGGGGAAAATTAATCAGTTCTCAGGTTAGCACTGATAGATTAACATTCTATCATGTCCTCCTGGAAGATCAATGGTGTCCATCTCTTCAATGACAATTTCCACTTATGTTTCTTTGAATTCTTTGGAGAATACCTAGGGCAAGTATGACTTTTCCTTTCTTTCTTCTGTTTAAGTCCCTAAGGACACTGAATGGAGGTTGTACACCATGAGTCCAAGTGCGTAGTGACATCTACAGACTATGAATGCTTGGTCAATTTCAACAGTTTCTACATTTTTGAATTTCTCTAATTTTAGAGATCACAGCTACATTAACTTTGTAGCATCAGAGATCTTTTCACATAGGACTTTAGAGCTAACAGGGATCCTAAAGATTATGTAGTACCACACTTTCAATTACTAGAGTAAGATACCCAGTGCTAGAGAGCAAAGTGAGTTAACAAAGGTTGTAAGACTAGTTACTGTCAGAGTAAAGATCAGAGTCCAGCATGACTTACATGAAGCAGCTGTGGTATAGTGGAAAGTGCATTGAATTTAGAGCGAGAAGATTTGAGTTTGAATCCTGTCTCTGACATGTACTAACCACGTGAAAAATCTCTCTGACCATTAAGCCAATAACTTAATCTGTCTGACTTCCATTTTCTTATCTGCACAATGAGGCAAATATTGCTTGTGCTACTTAGCTTATAGACTTGTTATTAAGAAAGTGCTTTGTAAAATTTGAAGTGCTGTAGAATTGTGAGATGTCATCTGGATCTTTTGTGAGAACAGCAAGATAGGGGACATTTAATATTGATTTACAAGAATTATTATAACCAAAAATGTAAGGTTCCTCAATCATTCAACATATTTATTGACCAACCATTATGTGCAAGCCACTGTGCTATGTTCTGGGCAAATACAAAGAATAAGACATAGCCCCTCCTCTGAAGAAGCTTACAAAGGAGCTTGTGGTAGTCATGTAAGTGTTACATAAAGGAAATTACTTAGGATTCTTGATGTCTAGGAGTTTATGATTCCATACAACATTGATATGAATAAATATATAAAGGGCATATTCATAAACAACAAATGAGAAGAACAATACTTGAGAGATAATAGAGTATACCATTACCTTCCAGTTACATATAATGTATATATGTGTATATATATATATATATATATACTGAGTCTGTTTGAATACAATGTGTTTCTTGTCCCTATCCATCCAAAGGGAGTTAGTTAATGAAGTGCCTCAAGGCCCTTAGCTGGGCGTTAAGACTAGTGTAACACTGAGGCACCAATAGTGAAGAGTAGTGTTCTTTCCACAACTGATCCAAGAATAAGAAAGATTACATGTGAAAATTCTAGGGTAAGGGTGGGAGGAGGAGGGAGAAAGAATAAATAGAAAATTTTAGGTGTTTTAGTAAAATAATGGGGGCCAATCTGATGGAAAGGAATACCTTTGGCATGAATCTTTCCCATGAGGCCTCAAAGACAGGTATGAGTGAAGTTCCCAGGACTAATAAATACTGAGATGTGATAACTTGATAGATTTCTTCAGAGGAAGGAGATAAAAATCCTACAGGTAAGAAAACATGCAGAGAAATACCTCAGATGGCATTTGACAGTTCTGTCATATTTCTAAACTGATAAGGGTAGTGCCAACCTAGAAGAAGCTGATGGATAATGATGCTTTCATTGTAGTCTTTCCTTCATGCATTCCAGTTCCAGAATTTGGCAAAGAAGGGAATACAAGATCCCAGGTCCATGTGGAAGGAGTTGGTAGTATCCAGTATATAAAAAGGGTTAAGTGGCATAGCTTTCCTGATGGCTACTGAAACTGAGTTCAAGGGCACAAAAACTGGACACCACTGGTTCTGTAACTGAGCCAGTGGAAAGGGGCCTGTTGCTATATGAATGAATCTTTCTAACTTTATCTGGCAACACAGCGAAGACTTTGCTGTGCTTAGAGCTTGAGTTTTCTGGGGTATTCGGTTCTTTCTGAAAGACTATTTACTCATGGATGAGATTTTAATTCTTGGAATGATGTGTGAAATTTTGATTTATTTCTTTACTAATTGTTTTAGTCAGGATTAGGTGTTTTCCTTTTATGACTCATGTTCCTAGTCCTGTTGTGTGAGCACAGTGCTAGGACTGAATTTACATGATGTTAGAGGTTGTCTGCAGATTGGGGATTGGGGCTTGAGTTGATTAAGGTGTTCCTCATCCAAACTACCCTTACACTGAACCCAGTAAAACATGGAAATTCTAATATGAGTGGAAAATGGATTATATAATAGCAGATCAGATAAATTGGAAAATATTCAGTAAATGTGTGACAACTTTTTCAGAGTCATTCTCTGAAGCCCATGTTTAGAAATTCAGTCCTCAAAATCTTTTTTTATTATAAGAATAGCAGAAGCACAAGATTGTCAATATCCTAAGATCTCACAGCAAGTCGATGTTGGAACCAAGCATAAAAATGTGTTCCTTTTTCTCTTAGCTGAGTGCTCAGTTGTGGCTAGTTTATGCTGCATTTAAAGGAAGAATTGAAATTAAGAAAAAAATTTACACACATAAAGGATATTTTGCCCTTAGAGTAATAAAGGTAAAGTGACTAGGGAGACTGTATTAAATCTGTGTTTTTCTAGCCCATAAAGATGCTTGGCTTTTTGTCTGAGGAGTATTCAAAAAGGAATGAAGCATTGTCTCTGGGCCTCTATGACCTTCTGTCACTTCCTAAAGCAACCCTCTTATTTTAGATAAAAGGAAAGGGTTTTCTTTGGAAGCATAAAATGTCAAGCATTAAAGACATTTTCTATTATTTATTTTTTGAGCTCAGTTATAGTAAATACTGTCTCATTTTTTCCATTATAAAACCCTAATTCTTAAGGAGTTATAGCTCCCACAATAACAATGTGGCCCCAGGCAAACACTGGAAGCATTTGCTTCTAGCCCAGGAACCCATTTGTTTCTCTAATATTTGAAAAAAGAAAATTTACTAAATTCCTTTTAAATTATAGGAGTGCTAAAATGAAAAAAATAAAATAAAACAGGAGTTACTGCTTTCAGATGTGTCCTCATTGCTGGGACTCTGGATTTTTGTTTTTGTTTTTAAATTTGCAGGCTACCCCCTTATATTTCATAAAGAGTTTATCCTTTTTGTCTCAAACTTGCTCCTTCTCCTGATTTTATCATTTGTCTCTATAAATGACCATTCATGATTCTCCCACATTCAAAACATAAATGTGTTTTATTCTTCCTTATTTGAATATAGGCCTTAATATAGACCTTTATTACCACTTGCCTGGCAATCTAGCATACTGGCATAATTCTGAATTTGGAGCAAAGAAGATATGATTTCAACTCGTGCCTCAGACACTTACTAGTTGTATGACCCTGGACAAGGTCCTTAACCTCTCAGGGCCTCAGTTTCCTCATCTGTAAAATGACAGGGTTAGACTCAATGAATTCCTTCAAGGTCCCTTCCAACTTAAAAGTTGTAATCTAACTTATAGCTATTTCTGTCAATTTATAAAGAGTCTTCCTATATACATTATTCCTTCCTATGTTCTTCCTTTTTCAATCCATCCTTCATATCAATGCCTAAGTAATCTTCCTTATTTATAGATTTGTTCATGTCACTACAATGTTCAAAAATTTTCCTTGGCAGTGGCCTATGAAATTTTAAATTATTTTGCCTGATATTCAAGGCCCATTACAATCTGATATTGTTCTATCATTTTGGATTTATCTTACATTACTTCCCCTCAACATACTCTATGGCTAATAAAATTGGAATATTCATCATTATGCAAACATAGTCTTAGCATTTCCACCTTAGTACCTCTGCTGACAATTTTACTGATGCCTGGAACATCTTTACTTCAAATCTCTTGTCACCCATGTAAAAGTAAAATTCAAAACCATTCCTAAAGGAAGCCTTTCCTGATCCCTCTAGTGACCAGACCCCTGCATGTCTAGTTAATCCCCTTTCATCACTGTCAATCAATAAATAATTCAATAAGCATTTATTTCTTAAGTGCTTACCCTGTGATAGGAATTATGCTTACAAGCCCTCACATAATGTTTTGTTTTCCTTTTTTTAAAGATCTCCTAATGTATTATTTGCATTCTAGTTATCTGTAGTTGTGTCATATCCCCCTGGAAGACTGTAATCTTCATCAATTAGGTCAGAGACAAGGTCATATCTAAATATTGTATTTCCCCCGACACCTGGAGCCATGACCTCGTACAATACATATTTAACAAATATTTGTTGAATTGAACTAGAATTGGCAGTTGTGAATTTTTATGAAAGGTAATTATTTCCAGTATTGAATGATTTGGAATGCCCAGTACACATGCCTGAGGTGATTTAGTTAGGATGACCTGTGCTACATCATCCATATTCTTTGGATGACAATCCACTGTCCCTCATAGTCCCCTCTCATATCATACATTTTGTGGGTAGTTGGTCACAAGTCCATCAGCCTACAGCTATCCCAGGAAGTCTAGCATGGCCCCAGAACAGTCCTAGAAGGCAATGGAAGGACACTGAGAACAAATTAGGTTTATCTATCCTTTGATAGAACTTTATCATTGCCTTCCTTCCTAAAGAGGAAGAACTATCTTCTTCTCATGAAATGAGAGTGATCTTGGGCTTTTAACTGAACTCTTAGGGTTAACTGTAGAACTTCTTTTTTTTGTTTGTTAGTTTGGTTTGTTTGGGTTTTTTTTAGGCAGTTGGGGTTAAATGACTTGCCCAGGGTCACACAGCTAGTAAGTGTCAAGTGTTTGGTCGGAGGACAGATTTGAACTTGGGTACTCCTGACTTCAAGGCTGGTGCTCTATCCACTGTGTCACCTAGCTGTCCCCATAACTGTAGAACTTCTGAATTGGTCACAAAACTGAGCTTCCCTTTGGGGGTATCCCTGCAAGCTCTTGAAGCTTCAAAGTTACCTTTAGTTTCAAGAACTATATTGTAGTCCATTTTTCTTTGTCACTTCAGGATTAAAACAAAGGCAATGGAATAAGATTTGAAGAGTGAACAGATCACTAGCTCCAAATGAGGATGATCTAAGTTTGAGTCTGGCCTTAGACACATTGCTGGATGATACTGGGCAAGTTACTTAACTTTTCTTTTTTTAATCTAGTTATGAATTTTATTAAGCCCTGTGAATTTGGGATCAGTTATGGGTTTTATCCCAATGAGTTATTTTTTGTTTTTTAGTGTTTTGTTTTCCTCTGTTACATGTAAAACAATTTTTAACAATTATTTTTAAAACTTTGAATTCTAAATTTTCTCCCTTCCACTCTCCTCACTTCTTCTCATTGAGAAGGCAAGCAATTTGATATAGGTTATATATGTGTAGTCATGCAAAGCATATCAGTAACACTC
Organism: Phascolarctos cinereus; assembly: GCF_003287225.1. Lineage (NCBI taxonomy): Eukaryota > Metazoa > Chordata > Mammalia > Diprotodontia > Phascolarctidae > Phascolarctos > Phascolarctos cinereus. The sequence continues at coordinate 347,211,629 of NW_027555847.1, read as the reverse complement.
ATGTTTGAAAGAAGACAGAAAAAAAGAAACTCAAGAAAAAGTAAAACAAAAAGTAAAACAAAAAGCATGCTTTAATCTGTATTCAGACACCATTAGTTTTTTTTCACTGGGGATAGATAGCATTTTTCATGTAAGTCCTTCAGAGTTGGAATGCAAATTGGATTGTTGTATTGCTAAGAACAGGTAAGTCATTCACAGCTGATCATCTTACAGTATTGCTATTACTTTGTTTTTTAAATTAATTTATTTATTTTTAGTTTTCAACAATCATTTCCATAAGATTTTGAGTTTTAAATTTTCTCCCCCACCCTCCCTCCCTTCCTTGCTCCCCATGATGGCCTGCAATCTGATATAGGCTAAACATATACATTCCTATTAAATATACTTTCATATTAGAACCAACAGCAGGAACCACAAGAAGAAAAGAAACAAAGCAAAATGGAAGAAAAAAAAGAGCAAATGCTATGCTTTGATCTTCAGTCAAACTTTGTAGTTCTTTGTCTGGATATGAGTAGTATTTTCCATCGTGAGACTTTTGGAGATTTCTTAGATCCTTGCATTGCTAAGAAGAGCTAAGCCTATCAAAGTTAGTCATTGCACAGTGTGTCTGAAACTGAGTCCAACATTCTCCTGGTTCTGCTCATTTCACTAAGCATCAGTCCATACAAGTTTTTCCAGGTTTTTCTGAAGTCTGCTTGCTTATCATTTCTTATAGCACAATAGTGTTCCATTACCTTCATATGCCACAACTTGTTCAGCCATTCCCCAGTTGAGGGCATCCCCTCGGTTTCCAATTCTTTGCCACCACAGAAAGAGCTGCTATAAATATTTTTGTGCATATGGGTCCTTTTCCCATTTCTATGATCTGTTTGGGATATAGCCCTAAAATGCTACTGCTGGGTCAAAGGTTATGTACATTTAAAAAAATTATTAATTTCTTTTGATTTATCAACAATCACTTCCATATGCTTTTGAGTTGAAAATTTTTCTCCCCATTCCTCCACCCCAACTTCCCCAACATGGCACACAATCTGATATAGGCTTTACATTTACATACCCATTAAACATATTTTCAAAATTAGTGAAGTTGTAAGTAAAAATTAAAACCAATAGGAGGAACCATCAGAAAGATGAAACAAAACTCAACAGAAGGTAAAAATAACTGATAGCGATTGGACTTCCATAGTTCTTTCTTTGAATGTGAATGGCATTTTCCATCCCGAGGCCTCTGAAGATGTCTTAGATCCTTGTAATACTGAGAAGGAATTCAGTTTAACAATATTAGTCATTGCATAATGTGGCTGTTATTGTGTACAAAGTCCTCTTGGTTCTGCTCACTTCACTCAGCATCAGACCGTATAAGTCTTTCCAGGTTTTTCTGAAGTCAGCCTGTTCATCATTTCTTATAGAACAATAGTATTCCATTACATTCATATACCACAACTTGCTCAGCCATTGCCCCATTGATGGGCATCCTCTCAATTTCCAATTCTTGGCCACCACAAAAAGAGCTGCTATGAATATTTTTGTACATGTGGGTCCTTTTCCCATTTGTTTGATCTCTTTGGGATATAGCCCTAGAAGTGCTATTGCTGGTCAAAGGGTATGCACATTTTTGTAGCCCTTTGGGCATAGTTCCAAATTGTTCTCCAAAATGGTTGGATCATTTCACAACTCCACCAACAATGTATTAGTGTTCCAATTTTCCCACATCTTCTCCAACATTTATCATTTTCCTGTTTTGTCATGTTGGCCAATCTGATAGGTGTGATGTGGTACCTCAGAGTTGTTTTGATTTGCATTTCTCTAATCAATAATGATTTAGAGCATTTTTTCATATGACTATAGATGGCTTTAATTTCTTCATCTGAGAACTGTCTGTTCATATCCTTTGACCATTTATCAATTGGGGAATGGCTTGTGTTCTTATAAATTTGTCTTAATTCTCTATATATTTTAGAAATGAGGCCTTTATCAGAGAGACTGGTTGTAAAAATTCTTTCCCAATTTTCTACCTTCCTTCTAATCTTAGTTGCATTGGCTTTTTGTGCAAAAACTTTTCAATTTAATGTAATCAAAATTATCCATTTTGCTTTTCATAATGTTCTCTATCTCCTGTTTGGTCATGAATTCTTCTGTTCTCCATAGATCTGATAGGTAAACTATTCCTTGTTCTCCCAGTTTACTTATGGTATCAGCCTTTATATCTAAGTCATGAACCCATTTTGACTTTATTTTGGTATATGGTGTGAGATTTGGGTCTATGCCTAGTTTCTGCCATACTCTTTTCCAGTTTTCCCAGCAGTTTTTTTCAAAGAGTGGGTTCTTATCCCAGAAGCTGGGGTCTTTGGGTTTATCAAATAATAGATTACTATAGTCATTGACTACTGTGTCTTGCATATTTAACCTATTCCACTGATCCACCTCCCTATTTCTTAGCCAGTACCAAGCAGTTTTGATGATTGCTGCTTTATAATACAATTTAAGATCTGGAATTGCTAGGCCACCTTCCCCTGCATTTCTTTTCATTAGTTCCTTTGATATTCTGGACCTTTTGTTTTTCCAAATGAATCTTGTTATTATTTTTCTAACTCTATAAAATAATTTTTGGTAGTTTGATTGGTATGGCACTGAATAAGTAAATTAGCTTAGGTAGGATTGTCATTTTTATTATATTAGCTCGGCCTACCCATGAGCAACTGATGTTTTTCCAATTATTTAGATCTGATTTTATTTGTGTGAAAAGTGTTTTGTAATTGTGTTCATAGAGTTCCTGGGTTTGTTTCAGGAGGTAGACTCCTAAATATTTTATAATGTCTACAGTAAGTTTAAATGGGATTTCTCTTTCTATCTCTTGCTGTTGGGCTTTGTTGGTAATATATAGAAATGCTGATGATTTATGGGTTTATTTTATAGCCTGCAACTTTGCTAAAGTTGTTTATTATTTCAAGTAGTTTTTTACTTGATTCTCTAGGATTCTCTAAGTATATCATCATGTCATCTGCAAAGAGTGATAGCTTTGTTTCTTCTTTGCCTATTCTAATGCCTTCAATTTCTTTTTCTTCTCTTATTGCTAAAGCTAATTTCCAGTACAATATTGAATAACAGTGGTGATAATGGACATCCTTGTTTCCCCCGATCTTATTGGAAATGCTTCTAGCCTGTCCCCATTACATATAATGCTTGCTGAAGGTTTTAGATAATGCTATTTATTATTTTAAGGAAGACTCCATTTATACCTATGCTTTCTAGTGTTTTTAATAGGAATGGGTGTTGTATTTTATCAAAAGCTTTTTCTGCATCTATTGAGATGATCATGTGGTTTCTGTTGGTTTTGGTGTTGATATGCTCAATGATGCTGATAGTTTTCCTAATATTGAACCAACCCTGCATTCCTGGTATAAATCCTACCTGGTCATAGTGTATTATTCTTGTGATAAGTTGCTGCAATCTATTTGCTAGTATTTTGTTTAAAATTTTTGCATCTATATTCATTAGAGAAATTGGTCTATAATTTTCTTTCTCTATTTTGACTCTTCCTGGTTTAGGTATCAACACCATATTTGTATCATAAAAAGAATTTGGTAAGACTCCTTCTTCACCTATTTTCCCAAATAGTCTATATAGTATTGGAATTAATTGTTCTTTAAATGTTTGATAGAATTCGCATGTAAATCCATCTGGCCCTGCAGATTTTTTCCTAGGGAGTTAATCAATGGCTTGTTCAATTTCTTTTTCTGAGATGGGGTTATTTAAGTATTTTACTTCCTCTTCAGTTAATCTGGGCAATTTATATTTTTGTAAATATGTATCCATTTCACTAAGATTGTCAAATTTGTTGGCATATAGTTGGGCAAAATAATTCCTAATTATTGTTTTAATTTCCTCTTCCTTGGTGGTAGCTTTGCCCTTTTCATTCTTGATACTAGTAATTTGGTGGTGCAGGGTGTTTATTTTCCTGGGGTCCCCTGCAGTGTTGTCTCCCATCGCTTCTGCTAATGCACTGGGAGATTCCTTTGAGGTAGAGTGTGGAGGCACCTGGTGGTTTTCTGAGCTGGTTTCCAATGGTTCCCCCCACCCTCACTGAGGCACTTTAAGGTCCAGGTGTTGGTGTTTGCCCGTTCTACCACCTGGGCTTCAGGATTTCTTTACAATTGGAGGCTGCAGGGCTCTGACAGCTCACCTGGTATTGGGTTGGAATCAGCAAGGCCAGGGCATTAGGAAGCCTTCAGGTTGTTTTCTTCACCTTCTTTCAGATGAATGCTGCAGGGTACTTATCTGCCTGGGGCCCCTTGTAGTTCTACCTCCCTTATTTTTTGCAGAGGCACTGGGAGACCCCTTTGCTGGGCTGCTGCACTGCTGCTTCCCATCTTTCTTCTAGTTCAGGTGTTCCAAGGTTTTTTTTCTGGGGGGATATATTCTGGGTTTTCAGAGGTTGAGAGGGGAGAGTGAGAGTGACTACCTTTTCACTCCACTATCTTGGCTCCCAGAAGCAGAAGTCTCTCTGGTTATGTACATTTTCATAGCCCTTTGGGTATCCCAAATTGCTCTCCAAAATGGTTGGATCAATTCACAACTCTGCCAACAATGCATTAACATTCCAATTTTCCCACATCTTCTTCATTTATCATTTTTCTGTTTTGTTATGCTAGCTAATGTGATAGGTATAATGTGGTCCCTCAGAAATGTTTTGATTTGCATTTCTCTAATCAATAGTGACTTAGAGCTTTTAAAAAAATGATTATATATAGCTTTAATTTCTTCATCTGAAAACTGCCTGTTTATATGCTTTGAGCACTCATCTTTGGAGAGTGACTTGTATTCTTATGAATTTTACTTAGTTATTTATATATTTTAGAAATGAGGGGGTGGAGCCAAGATGGAGCAATAAAAGCAGTGACTTGTTTGAGCTGTCCCCCAAACCCCTCCAAATACCTATAAAAATGGCTCTAAAGAAATTCTAAACCCACAAAAAGACAGAGCAAAACAAATTTCCAGCCCAAGACAACCTGGATGAGTGATCAGAAAGGTATATCTTGCTGGGCTTGGGGTGGAGCACAGTGTGACATGGGCTTGCAGGCTGCAGTATACCTGGAACATGCCTCAGAGGATTGAATTGCAGGCAGCTGTGGTGGTTTCTAGACTCCTCAATCCACTAATGCCAAAGACAACTTAGAAGGTCAGTGGGAAAAGTCTGTTTCTGCAGTACTGAGAGAGGAACACAGGGTTTCAGATCCAGTTCCCCAAGAGTACGGCCCTGGGGGCAGCTGCCTCTGATCTTCCAGCCCATAGACTGAGGGGGAATCCAGTGGCTGACCAGATAGGGATTGCAGGAATCTCTTTGCTGGTGCAAGATTCTCTCGTTCTGCCAGTGCTTGGATCTGGGTCACAGTTCTGGGCAGCAAACCTGGGGTGAGGAGGAGTGCTGGCTTGGTGGAGCTTGTAGTGGCTGTGGAGAGAAAACCCTCCTCATGGTTACAGGAGAGGAAGGAGTACTTGTGGCCACTAATAGACCAGAGCACAGTCCGGGAAAGGAGTAAACACCTCGCCCCTTATCACACCACCTTGGAAGAACTGAAAATTTACAGGTCCCTAGAAGTATCTCTGAAAACAGCTGTACAAACCCCTGAAGCTTGGGACAGTATATTCTCCACATTGGAAGCAGACTCTTACCTTAACAAAGAGTTTAAAACTCAAGTAACTGGCCGGGATCATGAGCAAGCAGTGCAAAAAGAGTCAAACTATATTATCTTACTTTGGTGAAAAAGAAGATCAAAATATACAACCCAGAAGAAGACAACAAAATCAAAGCTCCTACATCCAAAGCCTCCAGGAAAAATAAGGGTTGGTCCCAGGCCTTGGAAGAGCTCAACAGGGATTTTGAGAAGCAAGTAAGAGAAGTAGAGGAAAAACCTGGGAAGAGAAATGAGAGTGATGCAAGAAAATCATGAAAAACAAGTCAACAGCTTGCTAAAGGAGACCCAAAAATATGCTGAAGAAAATAACACCTTAAAAAATAGCCTAACCCAAATGGCAAAAGAGGTCCAAAAAGCCAATGAGGAGAAGAATGCCTTAAAAAGCAAAATTGCTGAAATGGAAAACGAAGTCCAAAAGCTTACTAAAGAAAATACTTCCTTAAAAATTAGAATAGAGCAATTGGAAGCTAGTGACTTTATGAGAAATCAAGACACTGTAAAACAAATCCAAAATGATGAAAAATTAGAAAACACTATGAAATATCTCATTGGAAAAACAAGTGACCTGGAAAATAAGTCCAGGTGAGAAAATTTAGAAATTATTGGACTATCTGAAAGCCATTATCAAAAAAAAGAGCTTGGACATCATCTTTCAAGAAATTCTCAAGGAAAACTGCCCTGATATAGTAGAACCAGAGGGCAAAATAGATATTGAAAGAATCCACTGATCTCCTCCTGAAAGACATCCCCAGTGGAAAACTCCTAGGAATATTGTAGCCAAATTCTGGAGTTCCCAGGTCAAGGAGAAATTATTACAAGCTGCCAGAAAGAAACAATTCAAGCATTGTGGAAACACAATCAGGATAACACAAGATTTAGCAGCTTCTACATTAAAGGACCACAAGGCGTGGTATATAATATTCCAGAGGACAAAGGAGATAGGATTACAACCAAGAATCACCTACCCAGCAAAACTGAGTAAAATCCTTCAGGGGAAAAAATGGAAAAATTCTGTGAAATAGAGGACTTTCAAGCATTCTTGGTGAAAAGACCAGAGCTGAATAGAAAATTTGACTTTCAAATACAAGGCTCAAGTGGAACATGAAGAAGTAAACAGGAAAGAGAAATCATAAGAGACTTATGAAGTTTGAACTGTTTACATTGCTGCATGGAAAGATGATAGTTATAACTCATGAGACCTTTGTCAGTATTAGGGTAGTTGGAGAAAAAAAATTATATGAATGTATATAGATATAGATAGATAGATAGATAGATAGATAGATAGAGGGCACAGGTTGAGTTGAAGATTAAGGGGTCGTATCTGGAGAATATAATTAAGGAATGAGAGAGGATTAAACTTGGAGAAGAAGAAAGGGAGAGGTAGAATGGGGTAAATTCTCTCACAAAAAAAACACAAAAGAAAAGGCTCTTACATTGGAGGGGAAACAGGAGAAGGTAAGAGGGAATGAGCAAATCTTATTCTCATAGGATTTGGCTTACAGAGGGAATAACATAGAAATCTGTCTTACCCTACAGGAAAATAGGGGGGAAAGGGGACAAGAGAGCATGGGGATGATAGAGAGGAGGGCAGATTGGGAAAGGGGGTAATCAGAAGCAAATACTTCTGAGGAGGCACAGAGTCAAAAGAAAGAATAGAATAAATGGGAGGGCAGGATAGGATTAAGGGAAATAGAGTTAGTTTTTCACAACATGTCTACTATGGAAGTATTTTGCATAATTGCACATGTATAACCTATATTGAGTTGCTTGCCTTTTCAATGAAGGTGGGTGGGGAGGGAGGAAGGGAGAAAATTTGAAACCTAAAGTTTTAAAAATGTATGTTTAAAAAAAATGTCTGCACATGTTACCGGGAAATAAGAAATACAGGAAATGGGGTTCAGAAGTCTATCCTGCCCTGCAGGAAAATAGAAGGAGAAGGGGATAAGAGAAGGGGGGAAGAGATAGAAGAGGGGACAGACTAGGGGAAGTGATATTCAGAATGCATGCCATCTTGGGGTGAAGGGAGGGAGGAGATGGGGTGAAAATTTGGAACTCAAAATCTTGTGGAAGTAAATATTGAAAAGTAAAAATAAATAAATTTATATTAAAAAAAAAAAGAAATGAAGCCCTTATCAGAGACACTGGTTGTAAAAATTCTTTCCCAGTTTTCTGCTTCCCTTCTAACTTTGGTTTCATTAGCTTTGTTAATGCAAAAACTTTTCAATTTAACGTAATCAAAATTATCCATTTTGCATTTCATAATGTTCTCTATCTCTTGTTTGGTCATGAATTCTTCTGTTCTCCATAAATCTGACAGGTAAACTATTCCTTTCTCTCCCAGTTTGCTTATACCATGAACCTTTATATCTAAATTGTGTACACACTTTGACTTTATTTTGATATATGGTGTAAGATGTTGGTCTATGCCTAGTGTCTGCCATACTCTTTTCCAGTTTTCCCAGCAGTTTTCTCAAATAGTGAGCTCTTATCCCAGAAGCGGGGGTCTTTGGGTTTATCAAACAGTAGATTACTATAGTTATTGACTATAGTGTTTTGTGTACCTAATCTATTCCACTGATTCACCACTCTATTTCTTAGCCAGTACCAAGCAGTTTTGATGATTGCTGCTTTATAATATAATTTAAGATCTGGAATTGCTAGGCCACCTTCTGTAGCATTTCTTTTCATTAGTTCCCTTGATATTCTGGACCTTTTGTTTTTCCAAATGAATCCTCTTACTATTTTTCTAGCTCTATAAAACAATTTTTGGTAGTTTGATTGGTATGGCACTGAATAAGCAAATTAACTTAGATAGAATTGTCATTTTTATTACAATTAACTTGGCCCACCCATGAGCAATTGATGTTTTTCCAATTATTTAGATCTGATTTTATTTGTGTAAAAAGTGTTTTGTAATTGTGTCCATATAGTTCCTGTGTTTGTTTTGGCAGGTTGACGGTTGACTCCTAAATATTTTATAATGTCTACAGTAACTTTGAATGGAATTTCTTTTTCTATTGTTGTTGGGCTTTGTTGGTAATATATAGGAATGGTGATGATTTATGTGGGTTTATTTTATATGCTGCAGCTTTGCTGAAGTTGATAATTATTTCCAGTAATTTTTTACTTGATTCTCTAGTATTCTCTAAGTATATCATCATATCATCTGCAAAGAGGGATAGCTTTATTTCTTCTTTGATTATTTTAATACCTTCAATTTATTTTTCTTCTCTTATTGCTAAAGCTACCAATTCTGGTACCATATTGAACAACAGTGGTAATAAAAGACACCCCTATTTCACCCCTGATTTTATTGGAAATGCTTCTAGCTTAGCCCCATTACATATAATGTTTGCTGAAGGTTGATGCTAGTTATCATTTTAAGGAAGCCTCCATTTATACCCATGCTCTCCTTTTAATAGGAATGTGTGTTGTATTTTTTCAAAAACATTTTCTGCATCTATTGAGTTAATCATGTGGTTTCTGTTAGTTTTGTTGTTGATATGATTAATTATGCTGATAGTTTTCATTGCTGTGGCTTTGTACACAATGTATTTCACTTTGTATCAGCCTATGCAAGTCTTTCCAGGTTTTTCTGAAAGCAATGAGTACATCATTTCTTATAGTACAATAGTATTCCATCATAATCACATAGCACAATTTATTCAGCCATTCCCCAATTGATGGGTATGCCCTCAGTTTCTAATTCTTTGACCCCAGAAAAAAAAAAAACTGTTGTAAATACTTTTGTACATGTTGGTCCCTTTCCTTTTTGTTTTTTAATCTCTTTTGGGATACAAACCTAGTAGTAATATTGCTAGGTCAAAGTTTACGTATCGTTTTATAGCGCTTTGGACATAGTTCCAGATTGCTCTACAGAATGGTTGAATCAGTTCACAACTCCACCAGCAGTGCATTAATGTTTCATTTTTCCCACATCCCCTCCAACATTTGTCGTTTTCCTTTATTGCCCTATTAGCCAACCTAATAGGTATGAGGTAGTACCCCAGAGTTGTTTTAATTCTCATTTCTTCAATGAATATTGAGAGTATTTTTTGCATGGTTATAGATAGCTTTGATTACTTCATCTGAAAATTGATATCTTTTGATCATTTATCAATTGGGGAGTGTGTCTTTTTTTGTTTTTTTTTTTAAATTAATTTATTTATTTTTAGTTTTCAACATTCGCTTCCACAATATTTTGAGTTCCAAATTTTCTCCTCATCTCATCCCTCCCCCCACCCCAAGATGGCATGTATTCTGAGTATCCCTTTTCCTAATCTGCCCTCACTTCTATCTCTACCCCCCTTCTCTTATCCCCTTCCCCTTCAATATTCCTGTGGGGCAGGATAGATTTCTATACTCAATTTACTGCATGTCTTATTTCCCAATTGCATGTGAAAACAATTTTTAAAAAAATTTTTGTTTTTAAAATTTGGGTTCCAAATTTTCTCCCTCCCTCCCTCCCCATCCACTCTCATAGAAAAGGCAAGCAACTTGATACAGATTATACATGTGTAGTCATGAAAAACACTTCCATAGCAGTCATGTTGTGAAAAACTAAGCACATTTACCTTCATCCTATCCCACCCCCCATTTATTCTCTTCTCTCTTTTGACCCTGTCCCTCCTTAGAAGGGTTTGCTTCTGATTACCCCCTCCTCCTATCTGCCCTCCCTTCTATCATCCTCCTGCTCTCTTGTCCCCTTACCCCTCTATTTTCCTGTAGGGTAAGCTAGATTTCCATACCCAATTGAGTGTGTATGTAATTCTCTCCTTAAGCCACATCCAATGAGAATAAGATTCACTCTTTCCCTCTCTCCTTCCCCCGTTTCCCTTCCACTGTAAAAGCCTTTTCTTGTCTGTTTGATGTGAGGTAATTTACCCCATTCTACCTCTCCCTTTCTCCTTCTCTCAGTATAATCCTCTCTCACCTCTTAATTTTATTCTCTAGATATCAACCTTCCATCTTCAACTCACCTTGTGCCCTCCATTTTCTATCTATCTATCTATCTATCTATCTATCTATCTATCTATCTATATCTATCTATCTACACAAAGACACATATAATTTTTTCCCTCCAACTTCTCAATTACTGACAAAGGACTTGTTAGTTACAAATAACATCTTTCCATGCAGAATGTAAACAGTTCAACCTTAATAAGTCTCTTATGATTTCTCTTTCCTGTTTACGTCTTCATGTTTCTCTTGAGTGTTGTATCTGAAAGTCAAATTTTCTATTCAGCTCTGATCTTTTCATCAAGAATGCTTGAAAGTCCTCTTTTTCACTGAATATCCATTTTTTCCCCTGAAGGATTATGCTCAGTTTTGCTGGGTAGTTGATTCTTGGTTGTAATCCTATCTCCTTTGCCCTCTGGAATATTATATTCTAAGCCCTGTGGTCCTTTAACGTAGAAGCTGCTAAATCTTGTGTTATCCTGATTGTATTTCCACAATACTTGAATTGTTTCTTTCTGGCAGCTTGTAATATTTTCTCCTTGCCTGGGACACTCTGGAATTTGGCTACAACATTGCTAGGAGTTTTCCTTTGAGAATCTCTTTCAGGAGGAGATCAGTGGATTCTTTCCATTTCTATTTTGCCTTCTGGTTCTAAAATATCAGGGCCATTTTCCTTGAGAATTTCTTGAAAGATGATGTCTAGGCTCTTTTGTTGATCATGGCTTTCAGATAGTCCAATAATTTTAAAATTCTCTTTCCTTGATCTATTTTCCAGGTCAGTTGTTTTTCCAATGAGATATTTTGCATTATTTTCTATTTTTTCATTTTTTGAATTTATTTTACAGTGTCTTCATTTCTCATAAAATCACTAGCTTCCATTTGCTCCATTCTAAATTTTAAGGAAGTATTTTCTTTAGGATTTCCTTTTCCATTTGACCAATTATGCTTTTTAAGGCATTCTTCTCCTCATTGGCTTTTTGGACTTCTTTTGCCATTTGGGTTAGGCTTTTTTTAAGGTGTTATTTTCTTCAGTATTTTTTGGGTCTCCTTCAGCAAGCTGTTGACTTGATTTTCATGATTTTCTTGCTTTCTTTTACTTGCTTCTCAAAATCCTTTTTGAGCTCTTCTATAGCCTGGGACCAATACATATTTTTCTTGGAGGCTTTGGATGTAGGAGCTTTGACTTTGTTGCCTTTTTCTGGCTGTGTGTTTTGATCTTCTTAGTCACCAAAGTAAGATCCTATGGGCTGACTCTTTAGCACTGCTTGCTCATGATCCCAGCCAATTACTTGAGTTATAAACTCTTTGTTAAAGTAGGGGTCTGCTTCAAGTGTGGAGAATGTACTGTCCCAAGCTTCAGGGCCTCTGTTCAGCTGTTTTCAGAGATACTTCTAGGGACTGTAAATTTTCAGTTCTTCCAAGGTGTTATGATCAATGGTGAGGCGTTTACTCCTTTCTTGACCTGTGCTCTGGTCTGTGAGTAACCACAAGCTCTCTTTTCTGTCTTGGAGCTGTGAGGAGGATTCTCTCTTCACAACCACTACAAGCTCCACCACGCTATTGCTCCTCCTTGCCCCAGGACCACCACGCAGAACTGTGACCCAGTTTCAAGCACAGGCAAAGCAAGAGAATCCTGCACCAGCAGAGAGATCCATGCAATCCCTCTCTGATAAGCCACTTGATTCCCCCTCAGTCTGTAGACCTGAAGCTCAGGAGGCAGTTGCCACCCTGGGGCCATGCTCAGGGATTGGGGCTGGGACCCTGTGCTTCTCTCTTTCACCACCCACACAGAGTTTTCCTACTGACCTTCTAAGTTGTCTTTGGCATTCATGGGTTGAGAGGTCAGGAAACTGCAACAGCTGCCAGTGATTCAGTCCTCAGACGCCTGCTCCAGGTTCACTGAGGCAGGTGTGCCCGCACTGAACTGCATTCCTTTCCCAGCCTTGTGTAATAGACCTTTCCAATCAACCATCCAGGTTGTCTTGGCCTGGAAATTTGTTTCACTCTGTCTTTTTGTGGATTCTGCTGCTTTAGAATTTGTTAAGAGCCATTTTTTTTTTTTACAGACATTTGAGGGGTTTGGGGGAGAGCTCAAGCAAGTAACTGCTTTTACTGTGCCATCTTGGCTCTGCCCCAATGTCTCTCATTTTTATAAATTTAACTCAGCTTTCTATATATTTGAAAAATGAGAATAAAGAGAAGAAAAATGAGAAATGAGAAACTTGTTTCAATATTTTTTCAGAGTTACAATTGCTAACTGTATTTCCCTCCATATTATCCCCCATTTATTCTATTCTCTCTCTCCTTTCACCCTGTTCCCCCCTCAAAAGTATTTTGCTTCTGACTACCCCCTTCCCCAATCTGCCCTCCCTTCTAGCACCTCCTCATTTCTGTTACCCCCTTCCCCCTCTTACTTTCCTGTAGGGTAAGATAGATTTCTGTACCCAATTGAGTGTGTATATTATTCCCTCTTTGAGCCAATTCTGATGAGTGTAAGGTTTGCTCCTTCCCCTCACCTCTTTCCTCTTCCCCTCCACTGTAAAAGCTTTTTCTTGCCTCTTTTATGTGAGCTAATTTGTCCAATTCTATTTCTCTCTTTTCTTTTCGCCCAGTTCATTCCTCTCTCACCCCTTAATTTTATTTTTTAGATATTAGCCCTTAATATTTAAATCACACCTGTGCCCTCTGTCTAAATATACTCCTTCTAATGAACCCTAATAATGAAAAAGGTCTCATGAGTTACAAATATCATCTCCTCATGTAGGAATGTAAGCATTATAAATAACCTTATTAAGTCCCTTATGATTTTCCTTTCCTATTTAACTTTTTATGCTTTATTTGAGTATTGTACTTGGAAGTCAATTTTTCTATTCAGCTCTGGTCTTTTCATCAGGAATGCTTGAAAATCTTCTATTTCAGGGCAGCTAGGTGGCGCAGTGGATAGAGCACTGGCCCTGAAGTCAGGAGGACCTGAGTTCAAATCTGGCCTCAGACCAAACACTTGACACTTACTGTGGCCTTGGGCAAGTCACTTAACCCCACTTGCCTAAAAAAAAAAAGAAAAGAAAAAAAGAAAAAAAAAGAAAATCTTCTATTTCATTGAATATCCACTTTTCCCCCTGAAGGCTTAAACTCAGTTTTTCTTGGTAGGTTACTCTTGGTTGCAATCCTATCTCCTTTGCCCTCTGGAATAGTATATTCCAAGCCCTCCAATCCTTTGATGTAGACGCTACTAACTCTTGTGTTATCCTGACTGTGATTCCATGATACTTGAATCGTTTCTTTCTGGATGCTTGCAATATTTTCTCCTTGACCTGGAAACTCTGGAATTTGGCTATAATATTCCTGGAAGTTTTCATTTTGGGATCTCTTTCAGGAGGTGATTGGTGGATTTTTGAAAACGTCCACAATTTCTACTCCTCTGTTTCTAGAATATCAAGGCAGTTTTCCTTGATAATTTCTTGAAAGGTGATATGTAGGTCCTTTTTTGATCATGTATTTAAATAGTCCAATAATTTTTAAATTATCTCCTCTGGGTCTATTTTCCAGGTCAGTTGTTTTTCCAATGAGATATTTCACATTGTCTTCTATTTTTTTTATTCTTTAGGCTTTGTTTTATTGTTTCTTGATTTCTCATAAAATCATTAGCTTCCATTTTCTCCATTCTAATATTTAAGGAACTATTTTCTCCAGTGAGCTTTCAGACTTCCTTTTCTTTTTGGCCAGTTCTGCTTTTCAAGGCATTCTTTTATTCTTTGGCTTTTTGGATGTCTTTTACCATTTGACCTCATCTGTTTTTTAAAGTGCTATTTTCTTCAGCATTTTTGGTGTCTCCTTTACCAAACTGTTGATTCGTTTTTCATGATTTTCTTGCATAACTCTCATTTCTCTTCCCAATTTTTCCTCTACCTTTCTTACTTGATTTTCAAAACTCTTTTTGAGCTCTTCCATGGCCTGAGACAAATTCATATTATTTCTTGGAGGCTTTGGATGTAGGAACTATAACTTTGTTAACTTCTGAGTGTGTATTTTGATCTTCCTTGTCACCATAGTAAACTTTTTATACTCAGATTTTTTCTGTTGTTTGCTCATTTCCCCAGTGTATTACTTGACTTTTAACTTTGTTAAAGTAGGGCTTTGCTTCCAGGTTGGAGGGCACACTGTCACAAGCTTCAGGGTGGTTTTGTGAAGCTGTTTTCAGAGATTCTTCTAGGGAGTGTACATTTTCAGTTCTTTCAAGATGGTATCATCTAAGGAAAGGTATTTACTACTCTCTTGGTCTGTGTTCTCATCTGTGAGAGACCACAAGTGCTCTTTCCTACCCTGGAACTGTGAAGAGGTTCCCTCCTCCACTCTAGTCCCAAACTGTGCTATGCAAGTGCTCATCCTAACCCTGGGACTGCCACCCAGGCCTGCAACCCAGCCACTGCTGCTGCTGCTGATGATGATTCAATGACTCTCAAGTCCTGCCCTTGGTTTATTGTGGCCAGTGCTGTTCTGAGACAGCCTGTCCTGGACTGCATTCCACTATCACTCAGGGGTGACAGATCTTTCCTGTTGACCTTCTAAGTTGTCTTTGGTGACTGTGGGCTGAGAGGTCTGAAAACTACCACTGCTGCCAGTGATTCAGTTGCCCCAAGGCCTGCTTTTAGTTTGTTGGGGTTCAGTCTGCACTGGCTCAGCCTGCCCTAGACTGTACCCCTCTTTCACTCTGGTGCAATAGACCTTTCCTGCTGACCTTCCAAGTTGTCTTGGGCTGGAAATTTGTTTCACTCTGTCTTTTTGTGGGTTCTGTTCCTCTAGAATTTGTGTAGTGTCATTTTTAATGGTATTTGGAGGAGATGGGGGCTTGGGGAACTCAGGAGAGTCCATGCCTTTACTCTGGCATCTTGGCTCTGCCTCCTACTTAATTCTTCTTATCATCAGTTTCTCATCTGTAAAATGTGGATAATAATATTTCCTTACCTAGGACTCTTGTAAGGATACATTGAGATAAGAGAAACCACATTTCGTTTCTTAAATCACTGTATAAATGTTAATTGTTACTACTACTCCTACTCCTACTCCTACTGTAACCCAATGAGGTAGATAATGAAGATGTTATTCTTTATATGGGGCTTTTAAAATTTTAATTTTGTTAATATCATTTTTAATATGATCAAAAATTTCCCCCATATATCTTCTCCTCCTCCCAGAAAGCCACCCCATATAACAAATATTTTTAATGCAAAAAGAAAAAAAAGATTAAAAACAAATAATTACATCAAAACTTTGAATATATATGCAATGCACACACTCCTACATCTGCAAAGGTGTAGGGTGGGAGTGTCTTCTCACATCTTTTCTTTAGAGTTATGCTTATTCTTTATAATTTTTTAGCATTCACTTTTGATTATTTTTAGCTTACATAAACATAAACTTTTAACAAGTTTATGTAAACTCAAACTTTCAGTTTATATTCATTTTGTATATTGTTTTCTTGATTCTGCTTACTTTTCTCTGAATCAGTTCATGTAGATATTTCTCTGCCTCTCTATATTCATCACATCATTATTTCTTACATCATAATAGTAGTTCCATTAAGTTCATGTGTCACAATTTATTTTGATATTCCCCATTTGCTGGTCATTTATTTTGTTTTTTGTTCCTTGCAATCACAAAAGTGCAGCTTTTATTTAAGCTCTCCGTTTAGTCTTTCAATCTGTGTGTTTTTGAAAGAGTTTATTTTCTTTTTTTTTTTTTTCAATTTTAGTAGAATACAACTGTATTTTGTTGTGATTTGACTTCAGGAGTTTTTGTTTGTTTGTTTGCTTTTGCTATTTTTTTGAATTACTATCCTCTTCTTTTTAATCAGGTTAACTAAAGCTTTATCAATTTTATTAGACTTTTCAGAGAACCATTAATTTTATTTATCATTTCTTCAATTTTTCAGTTTCCAATTTATCTATTTCTGTATGATGTTTAATATTTTATCACATGAATGATTTTAGGCTTGTTTATTTATTGAATTTCTAATTGTTAAAGTGTATATTCAGTCCACTAATTCCTTCCTTTCATATTTTATTAATGTACATTTCTAAGGATATCATTTTCTCCCTGAGGATTTTTTAAGCTGCATACTAGAAATTTTAGTATGTTATTCAATTGTTTTTAAAACTGCATTTTAAAAAAATGAACAGAAATCTATTTGTTTCTCTCTCATATGCCCCCAAATCACATTTAGGGAAAAATAAAAAAACAAACAAACAAATTCTTTACACCAAAAATGCATGGTCAAGCAAAACCAATTCATTCGTTAGCTGTGTCAAAAAATATCTCTCTCATTCTACACCCTAAATCCATCATCTCTCTCTCTCAGGAAGTAGGAGACCATCATAATTTTCTTTCACATTATTACTAATTATTTCTTTGATTTTTTCTTTGACCAACTTATTACTTAAGATTTCATTGCTGAGTCTCCATTTAGGTCTGTGTCTTTTGTTTTTGCTCTCTATGGGAATTATTATTTTTATTGCATGACAAACTATAAAGGATATATTTGCTATTTATGCCCTTTTACATTGCTTTGCAATATCTCTATGCCCTAACATATGGTCAAATTTTGTAAAAGTTCCATATCTTGTTGAAAAAACATGCATAATCTTTAGCAGCCTTGTTTAGATGATGCCTTAAGTGTTTTGAGGGTGATACAGTAGGTACAGTGTGGAGTTTAAAGTGAGGACAACTCATATTTATGAGTTCAAATCTTGTCTTAGACACTGACTAGCTGTGTGATACTGGGCAAGAGATTTAATCCTATTTATTTCATTTCCTCATCAGTAAAATGAGATTGAGAAGGAAATGGCAAACTACTCCCATCCTTTTTGCCAAGAACAGCCCAAATGGGGTCACAAAGAGTCAGACATGACATGACTCAATAGCAGTTGCTCTAATTTATTCAGGAAATTGTTCAGCTTTATATTTTTCCTTTTGTTTAACTTTCTGTTAGTCACTTCTTTCCTTCTTTTTTGAGTTTTGCTTTATTTACTTTCTTCTTTTTTTCTAGCTTTCAAATTCTTCTCTTCTTCCCTAACTACTAAGTAGTCAAGGAATATACCACTTTCTTTTCTCCACTTCAATTTGTTTTGTTTGCTACTTTATTTTATTTCCATCACTTTTTTCTAAAAACATATTTCTTTCCATCCTTTTTCATTTTTATACTCCCTTTTGTCTGTTCTAGCCTTGTACTCTGATTCATATCCTTTTTACCTATTTATTCCTTCCTAAATACTTATTTATTCCTGTTTTCCTCATGGGGAACTAAAGCTTTTAAGGTGCCTATATTTTATTTTCCCTATTTTATCAGTTTTTCATTATTTTCTTATAGATCTTAATCCCTGTACCCTTCTCTATTGTTTTCACCCTTAAAGATAACATTTTTTACATGTGATAGAGAAACATTGTCTCATAGTGTGAATTTTCTTATGTTTCTGATTGTGTGGTGCTTCATCATGATCATTTCCCCCATTGGACATGACATCTCCTCTTCTTGAAATGCCTCTTTTATTGAATATTGATCTTTTTTAATTGTTAGGCTTCAGTTTGCAAGGTTTTTTGGGTGCATATTTCTTTGCTCTTTGCTCTTGGGGCTACACATTCTCTCCTACAGTTTCTGGTGAGTGCAGAATAGTTTTGAGTTATTTGCATTTCCTTTCCTATGTATTCAAAAATCTTTCTCCTGGTCACGAAAAAATGTATTATTTCTCATTAGAATTGTCAAATGTCATCACTTTTTATGTTGGATTTTGCAACATATTTGTTTCTGTGTTAAGTCTAAATATTTTTCTGGTATTATCTTTCATTGAGGTGTTTAGTTTTTGTTTCTTTTTTTTCTTTTAGTTTTTATTTTACTAGTGTTCTTCTGGGCGACCTATAATCTTTAAGTTGTCTCTACATATTCTGTCTTCGGGATCAATATGTTTTGCTTACATGGAAATCATGTTTTCCTTTTAACAGTATTGCTTTTTGGTTCTCTTTTTTCAGATCATCCTTCACTTTGGTTTATTTTCATTTCCAACTTATCCTCTTTTTTTTTGTTTGCTTCTTTGCTGAAGTTTGTCACTATCAATTCAACTTTTTCTATTTTGCCGATTATTTCTGCTATACAGGTCATAAATTCTTCTTTCACAATTCTTAAATCTCTTGACCAGAGGTTATCATTCAAACCCCATTCCCTACTCTCTACTGCTCGATTCCTTATTCTGATGCCATCAACTCACCTTTCTAAAAGTCCTAACCAAATGCTATCCACCCATTCACTGTGACCTTTAGAATGCCTGCTACATAAGTGACAAGTTGCTTTTATATTAAATATTTTCCTTTCCTGCTCTTTCTATATTCTGCCTATTATTAAGTTTTGGCTCCCCCTTAATGATATAGCCACTCTTTCTAGTACTTGCTGTACTTTCATTTCTCTTGGCTTACTGGTTGAGGTGAGGGATTTGGAATTCTTCTTACTTCCCATTGCCTTTTGTAGGTACTCCCTCTGTTACTTCATTTGGTAACTTCTCTGCCTTTGAGGGCCATATAATCCATATATTCCACTCAGTCAAAATCCTGGTAGCTCTTGTGTTTAAATGTCCAGGTCACTCTCCTTCCTTCCTCAATGAATTCAGTATCTGGCTCACAATTTTTCTCTTCTCTCCAAATTCTGCCTTCATAGGAAGGTACTTCAACATACATGACTCTCTTTCAAACACCCTCAGCACTCAGTTCTCAATATACTCATTTCTCATGACCCACTTTTCCACCTCCCTCAGGGTATATGACAAAGATGGTCATAGCCCAGAGTTTGCCATCACCCACAAATGCACCACCTCCATGTTGAAGACTTCTTAAATCCTTTTATCTAACTATAATTTATTTGCTTTCTACCTCTCCCTCTGCCTTCTCATTATCAGACTTTACTGTTCTATATCATGACTGCCAAGACTTTGACTCCTCATTTTTCTCCTATACTATACTATTCTCTTATCTTTTCTCTCATAGTTACCCTTGCAAGCTAGTATAACTCTACACTATCCTCTTCTCTTGAGTCCCTTGCTCTCTTTTCATATCATTGATTGTGACTTTCTAATCCTCAGCTATGGATCACTCCCACCATTCTTTGCCTTTTTTTCCTACTTACTTGCTACTGAATGAAGGTACAGAAAATCACACTCTGGCTGGGTCAACTACAAATTCATGCCATATAACCTCAGCTGGGTCTTCACTGCTGCTATGAAATTCTTCTACATATACCTGGTCAACTTCTTATACCCCTTTCCACAGCAAATCTTCCAAACCCTTTTATCCTTCTCAAGCCTCCCGTGATTCCCTCTTCTCCTATTTTCTCAGCTGAGAACATTCCATCACATTTTATTGAAAAATATTGAAAGTCAAGATGGTGAAGGAGATAAGTGCTCAACTAATCTTTCCCAAATTCCTCTCCAAACAATTCTAAAACAATGCCTCCAATCAAATTCTGGAATGGCAAAATGAACAAAAGATTAAGTAAAACAATTTTCCAGCCCAAAACATCTTAGGAAATCATCAGGAAAGAAGTATCTCACTGACGGTGGGGCAGGAATACAGTGCAGGCAGTACAGTCCACACTATGGGGTTGTCTTCATGGTAGCAACAGCAGCTTCAGCAGCTTTCAGCCTTCAGTGGGGAAAGGAGGTTGTCAGCAACAGGTAGGAAGGAGACTGCAAGGAACACTTTCCTCGAACTGGATTCAGGAGCCTGTTGCATTACCCATATTTAGTTTTGTGTTGCATTTCCAAGGCCAAAAGGAGTGATAATACTTGCTGCTGCCAGGGAGCAGGGACCCCACTCACAGTTCCAGGGCAGAGAACAATGCTTGTGGTCACTCACTGGGGTGTAGGGACCCTGGTCTCAATTCTGCAATAGAGGGGAACACTAGCAATTGTAGCTGCTGGAGAGTGAGGGACATGGTCAAAGTACTAGGGCCAGGAGGAGTGGTAACACTGGTGGATATATTTTTGAGAAATGAGATCTTTAACAGAGAAATTTGCTGTAAGTTCTCCCCCCCCACATTTATGGTTTCTAACTGTGTATTTCTCTTATTTTTTTTTATTTTCCCCCTGTTTATCCTTCTCTCTATCTCCTTTCACTCTGTCCCTCCTCAAAAGTGTTTTGCTTCTAACCTCTACCTCTCCCAATTGCTTTTTCTTCTGTCAACTCCATCCCCTTCTCTTATCCCAATCCCTTCCTAGTTTCCTCTAGCTATACCTGAGTCTGTATGTTATTCCCTCTTTGAGTCAATTCCAATGAGAATAATGTTCATGTGTTATCTCCCAGCACCACCCCATCCCCACTTTCCCTTCTACTGTAAAAGCTCTTTCAGGCCTCATTTATGTGAGATAATTTATTCCATTTTACTTTTCCTTCCCCTTTCTCCCAGTGCATCCTTCTTTCACATACCTTAATTTTATTTTTCATAAATATCATTCCATCATAGTTAACTCACACCCATGCCCTCTGACTATATAAATGACTTCTAACTGCCCTAGTGGTGATAAAATTCCTAGGAGTTGTATCATCTTCCCATGTAGGAATGTAAATAATTTAATTTTATTGGATCCCTTATGACTTCTCTTTCATGTTTACCTTTTTATGCTTCCCTTGAGTTTTTTATTTGAAAGTCTAATTTTCTATTCAACTCTGGTATTTGCATCAAGAATGCTTGAAAGCCCTCTATTTCAGTAAATATCCATTTCCCCTCAGTGGATTATACTCAATTTTGCTGAGTAGATTATTCTTGGTCATTAATCCTACCTCCTTTGCCCCCTGGAATATCATCTTCTAAGCCCTCCAATCCATTACTGTGAAAGCTGCTAAATATTGTATTATCTTGTGTGTGGCTCCATGATGTTTGAATTATTTCTTTCTGACTGCTTTCAATATTTTCTCTTTGACCTTGGAGCTCTGGAATTTGGCTACAATATTCCTGAGAATATTCATTCTAGGCCCTCTTTCAGGAGATGATCAGTGCATTCCTTCAATTTCTATTTTACCCTATAGTTCTAGGATATTATAGCAGTTTTCCTTGATAATGTCTGCAAGTATGATGTTTAGGGTCCTTTTTTTTTTTTTAATCATGGCTTTCAGGTAGTCTAACAATTCTTAAATGATCTCTCCTGGATCTGTTTTCCAGGTCAGTTATTTCCAGTGAGATATTTCATATTTTCTCCTAATTTTTCATTTTTTAAAAATTTTGTTTTATTGTTTCTTTATGTCTCATGGTGTCAGTAGCTTCCACTTGTCCAATTCTAATTTTTAAGGAATTATTTTCTTCAGTGAGCTTTCATTCCTCTTTTTCCATTTGGCTAATTTTACTTTTTAAGGAGCTGTGTTCTTCAGGGGTTTTTTGGTATTTCCTTTTTAATTTGGCCAATTTAACTTTTTAAGCAGTTGTTTTCTTTGGTGAATTTTCGTACACCCCCTCCCCTTTTTGTACTTCCTTTGCCAAACTGTTTACTCTTTTCGACGACTCTATTGCATAATTCTCATTTCTTTTCCCAATTTTTCTTTTACTTCTGTTATTCAAGTTTTAAACTATTTTTGAGTTCTCCCATGATTTCTTTTTGGGCCCAAGTCCAATTTACACTTTTCTTTTAGGATCTGCATGTAGCTGTTTGACCTTGTTTTCTTCTGAGTCTCTGTTTTGATCTTCCCTGTCACCACAGTAACTTTCCAAGATCAGGTTTGCTTTGTTGTTGTTGTTGTTTGGTCATTTCTTGTGTTTACTTCTTGACTTTCTCATTTATGTTAAAGTTGGACTGTGCTCCTGAGGTAGAGACAGCATTGTCCCTAGTTCCGGGTTTTTTATGGTGTTGTTTTCAGAGCTATTTCCAGGAGTCTGTAAGAATCCTACAGACCCAATTAAAATAGTTGAAATAACAACTTAAGGAAAGCTTCAGCATATAAAATAAATCCACGTAAATCATCAGCATTTCTATATATATTACATATATTCTATATAAAGTCCAGCAGCAAGAGATAGAAAGAGAAATTCCATTTAAAATAGCTGCAGACAATATAAAATATTTGGAAGTCTACCTGCCAAGACAAAACCAGGAACTAAATGAATACAATCATAAAACATTTTTCACACAAATAAATTCAGATCTAAACAACTAGAGACCTACATGTACAAAAATATTTATAGCACCTTTTTTGTGGTGGCAAAAACTGGAAATTGAGAGGATGCCCATCAATTGGGGAATGATGGAACTAGTTTAGGTATATAATTGTGATGGAATACTGTTGTGCTATAAGAGATATTGAGCAAGATGGTTTTAGAAAAATCTGGGATGATTTACATGAACTCATGCAAAGTGAAATGAGAAGAACTAGTATAAAGTATATAGTAACAGCAATATTGTACGATAATCAACTGTGAATGACTTAGGTATTCTGAACAATACAATGATCCAAGACAATTCTGAAGGACTTATGATGAAAAATATAATCCATCTCCAGAAAATGAACTGCTGTTTTCTGAATGCAGATTGAAGCATACCTTTTAAAACTTTATTTTTCTTGATTTTTTTTGTCTGTGTTTTCTTTTGAAAAATGCCTAATATGGAAATGTTTTGCATGACTGCACATGTATAATCTCCATCAAAGTCTTGCCTTTTTAAGGAGGGATTAAGGGAGGGAGTGAGGGAGAGAATTAGGTATTCAAATTTTTAAAAATAATGTTAAAATTTTTGTTTACATGTATTTGAGAAAAAAATAAAATTAAAATTAAGTATAAAAATAAATAACAGAAAAGAAGCCATTCATCTGGAACTCCTTCTCATTTCACATAAATCCCTGAGCCACTATCTCTTTCTTTACTTCTGTTTCACACAAAGGTGTGGCCTTATTCCTTACCAAAGTAAATCTCTCTACTTGATCAAATGATCTTATTCCATGCTTTCACCTCTAGTAGATTATCCCTTCTATCATTCCCATTCTTTCACTTATTGTCAGATTCTCCCTGTCTATTGGCCACCTCCCTACTTCCTATAAGTGTGTCCATATAACCCATTCCTCAAAAAAAAAAAAGCCTTACTTCATCCTTCTATACCTACTAACTGTGGTTCTTTGTTTCTTCTGCTTTTTATGGCTAAGTTCCTTCAGTAGACCATCTACAATAGCTGCTTCCACTTCCTTTATCTTACTCTCCTTAACTCTCTACATTCAAGCTTCTGAGCTTATCATTCAACCAAAGCTGCTCTCTCCAACGTTATGAGTGATCTTTTAGTTTGTCAGATCCAAAGCCTTATCCTCAGTCTTCACCCTTCTTGGCCTTGTTGCAGCCTTTGACACTATATAGTGTACACCTCTCTTCTCTTTGATACTTTCTTTTCTTTATGTCTTTAGGACACCACCCTATCCTGATTCTCTTCCCATCTATCTGACTACTTACTCCTTCTAAATCTCCTTCATGGTTACTTCAGTGTCAGTCCTATTAGCCTGTGCTGGACACTGGTTTGATTTTGTTGCTGGGGGGATTGGTCTTGTGCCAAATATTGATTTGTCTCCTTTTCTTGCTTTGTTCCTCCCATGTCCTTTTTCTCCTAAGATGATCAGAACCACCCCTTGGCCCCTTTAAGGCCAAGTTTAAGTTAACTTTCTCTATAACTGTTGAAGACATTAACATTGTGAGAAAACATTGTTTCTTCTCCCCCTGTTTACTCCTGCATGTCTATTTTAAAGTTTCTACCCACTTCTGACATTCTCAACAAGAATGCTGGGAAGTTTTGTTCTTCATTTAAGGTTTTTTCCACTCCCATCCCCATCTCCTCTCCAAATCTCCCTGAGGATTATACTCAGTTTTGCTAGGCAGGTTATTCTTGGTTGTAAGCCTTTATCTTTGCTTTTAGAATCTCATATTCCAAGCTTTCCTTATCTTTAATGTTATAGCTATAAAGTCTTGTATTCCCCTGACTGTGATTTGTTAGTCCTTGAACTCTCATTTTGGTTGCTTCCAATATTTTTTCATTGAGGAGGAAGCTCTAGATTTTGACTATCACATTCTTAGAAGTTTTCATATGGAATTTTTTTTTTCAGGAGGGTTGAGAATAGGCCTTTTTATTTTCATTTTGCCCTATGGTTCTAACTTGTCTTGGAAATTTTCATTCACTATATTTTAGAATATGGTAGCTATGCTTTTTGATTATGATTTTCAAGGAATTCAATAATTATCATATTATCTTTCCTTGATCTGTTTAATGGGTCAGTTGTTTTTAATAGTATATACCTTAAGTTTTCTTCTGTTTGTTTTTCTTTTTTCTTTTTTTTTAGGCAGTTGAGGTTAAGTGACTTGCCCAGGGTCACACAGCTAGTAAGTGTCAAGTGTTTGATGTGAGGCTGGATTTGAATTCAGGCCCTCATGACTCCAGGTCCAGTGCTCTATCTACTACACCATCTAGCTGCCCCCACGTTTTTATTCTTTTGATTTTAATATTTCTTGTATTATGGGGTCATTACTTTCTCTTTGGCCCATTAGTGATTTGGATTCAGTATTCAATAAAAACTTGTAGGAAAATTTGAAAGCAGTCTGACAGAAGTTAGGCATACACCAACATCTCAAACCTTATATCAAGATAAATTCCAAATGGATATATGACTTCGATATAAAAGAAAATGATTAAAAATTAGAAAAGCTTGAAAAAAACATTTTAGTAACTATGAAAAAATGAAGAGATTATAAGCATGCAAGATATGAGAATCACGGAATATAAAATAGACAGTTTCTATTTTTTACATAAATTTTAAAGTGTGTATATACACCAAACAAATAGAGTTAAAATTTGAAGGAAAGCTGTTAACTAAGTGAGATTGGTTTGCAACACATAACTTTTGAAAGACTTAAGAAATCTGGTCAATAAAATGACCAATCATGATTATAGATGACCAGTGAAGTATGCTATCCACCTCCTGATAGAGAGTTGATGGTCTCAATATGCAGAAAAAAAAGGCATTTTTTGAGATGATAGTTGTGAGAATTTATTTTGCTTAACTATGCATACTTGTTACATAGGTTTTATTTGTCATTTTTTCAAGAGGGGTGAGTTGATAGGAAGAAGATGTTAGGGATAAAATTGCCAAAAAGGAAAAAAAATACAATTAAAGAGATCTAATTTTAAAATTCTCAGGGTAGGGAAGAGATGATGGCTGGAATGAATCACTCACAAGCAGGCAATCTTTGAAAGTCACATCTAGAATTTAATATATATTTTTTGAAAACAAGGTGTGATAGAGATTTGTAGATTCAACTAAATCCTTTTTTTCTGTTGTAATATATGTACACACATATGGAAATTCTCATTTTATTTCATGATTTAATTTAATTTATTATTCATTAATTAATAAAGCATAAATTATATACCATTAAAAACAACTGACCCATTAAACAGATTAAGGAAAGATATGAGAATTATTGAACTCCTCAAAAATCATAATCAAAAAGCATAGCTACCAAATTCTAAAATATAGTGAATCAAAATTTGAAAGAAAACTCATTTAACTCATTAAATCACTTGATTCAAATTTTAAAAAAATCAAATATAAAAAATAATTGACACTGGAGTATGGAAATATGAAGAGGAGTTTTAAAGGGCACTGACAAAAACAACCATTTGCTCTGATTGTCCACATGCAATTTTTTTTTAAATGCAAAAAAAAAAGAGATGATTTTAATCTTGCTGATATTGGTGGAGGCCATTTTGGTTTCCATTTGGAAAATAGTTGTCTGTACCCTGGTTCAGAACTAACCCTAATATGGTTTTCTTTTTATAAGTCCAGAAAATCAAAATATCTGCCTACTCTAGATCTTCTCCTCTCCAAACTTGATTAGCTATTATTCCCCACTGAATGATGGTAAAAATTCAGGAGCATATTTTTAGCACAGGAGTAAAAATTGTAAGGAAACACCTTTCTCCAATCCTCTGGCTGTCACCTCTGCAGTCCTTATCCTGAGGCTGCTCTATGACCATAGCTGGAAAGGCCCTTTGAAGTTAATTTGTTCAGCCCTGTATTTTTACAGATTAGGGTACTGAAACCAAGAAAGGTTAAGAGGTTTTCCTAAAGCCACACAAGTAGTAAGTAGAAGGTCATTCTTTTTTTTTTTTTGTACCACACTTCCATTGAGATGTGAAATAGGTTCATCCAGGGGCAGCTAGGTGGAGTCAGGAGGACCTGAGTTAAATCCAGCCTCAGACACTTGACACTTGCTAGCTGTGTGACCCTGGGTAAGTCATTTAACCCCATTGCCTAGCCAAAAAAATGTTTTAGGCTCAGATTCTTATAATCTAGCCACGAGCTTATATTCTTAAAATCTAGCCACTGCTCAGATTCTTATAATCTAGCCAATAGATTACTAATGTTCAGGTCCTTAACAGTCTACCCAATGTGATAGATGTTCTAATAAACTTGTCTCTGGCTGAAAAAAAAAAGTAGGTCCATCCATAAAATCACAATTTTATCTATTTCAGGCCAGACTTCCTACAGTATAGACATAATAGAGAAGCTCTTGACTTTTTACCATTATCATCAACTTCATCATCAACATCACTATCATCTTATTCTCATTTTTTTTTTTCAGTTGAATTCATTTAGGAGTGGTCTTGAAACAAATAATGCTTGTTATACAGACTATGCACATGTGGCTTCAAGGCCACAGGGTCCCCACCCCTGGAGGATAAAATAACTTCTTTTTGTAATTGGATAAAATAATTGAGATAGAAAAAGAACAAACTAGCTATCTTTATGAACTCCTCCCTTATAAAATTCTTCTGATGCAGATTATTTATTATATCTCCATTCCTTATTTCTTAGTTTATAGTACTACATTAGTGTAGTTTTCATAATAAATCAAATTTGTATAACCTTGTATGCCTACAAAACATTTTCAAATACATTTTCTCATTTACTATCATGACAACCATGTGAGTTAGGTAGGGCAATTATTTTCACAATATCACCAATGTAGAAACTAGAGTTCAGCTAAGTTGTCTCAAATCACACAGATGGTGGTAGAACCAAGACTCAAACTCCGGTGTTCTGACCCTACATCTAGAGTTCGTCATGCTATGCCAAACTGCTTCATTCAATGTTTTGTTCTGTTAAGTGACCTCTAGTTCCTTTACCTGTGTAGTTTGTCTGTCCAACTAGTCTAGAAACTTTATCAAAGGACCTGGCCATTTTCTTGTTATCCTATGGCCATGGTTTATGCAATACCTTGTTCAGGTAAGCACACAGTCTCTGGTATTGATGAAATGACTGAAGATAATGGACTTTGAAGGGAGGAAGACTTGGGATTCATCAGGGTGGATTGTGAGAATAGAGAGAGCAGTGATAGTACCAATAGAGTAAGAGATGAGTAAAAGAGTCTAGTGGAGTAGGAGTAGGAATCTCAGTATGTACTATGGTCACTATAGACAAACCTTTTGTTACTTTACAAAAACATGAATGAAAAAAAAATGTGGCATTCATTCTACATGACCCATTCCACACATGTGCTTATTGAATCAGCACTCTCCAGGAAGTCATTTCTGGAGGCTGCATGGACTTAACAAATCAGAATGTCTTCTTTCCTTAACTAAAAAATATCAAATAGATCTCAAAACCAGATGCATTTCCATGCTAAGCTGCAACAGGCTTGGAGACCTAATGGTGCAACAGCTAGTGAGCCAGAAAGCCAAGCCTCTATTTTATAGTTCTTTAAGTTTTAAACTCAAAAGACAGTGCAAAAAATGAATGCAAAAATGTACACCTGACCACAATTATTTACAAATATATACATTTTTGTCTTTTCTTTTTAGAGCTGTGATTCCCAAACTATAATTGTCAAATTCCATCTTCTGTCACATGTATGCAGCCCACACTATGACCAAAGGTAATTATCTTGGTGTATATGATCCTAGAAGTTGGATGAGAAGTGTCTAAAACCACCGTGGAAGTGCTGAAACCACCAGACAGGAAGGAATGAGGGCAACAACCCCAAGAACAACACAGTGGGTTGCTGAGCATAAACATCAACAGATCCCAAATAGAAACATAGCATGAATCAGAAACTTCCACCACAATCCACCCCAACTCTGCTAGAACTGATAGAAACATGTGGGATCCTCAATAACAGTGGAAGAACCATGAGCTTAGAAATTCTATTCTTTGGTGCAGTCTGTGAGTGCTAAGGAATAAAAAGGCTTTGGAGCTGGCTCATTTTATTGGAAATAAAGAGCCTTACTTTGTATAGCAATCTATATGAAATGTTAATGTTGAAAAAAATCTACAAGTCTTTTCTCAGAGATGCCTAACATGGACATATTGCCTAATGAAACCATTTAGGCTTTTTAAAACTTTTTGTGTACACAAAAATATACACATAATATGTGTGCATAAATATATATATACATATATACATATATATATATATATACATATATATATGATATTTACTAACATGTGAAAAGATTGTTATCTCCCCCATAGAATATAGAATTCCTTGAGGGGCAGTGATGATCTCAGTTCTATCTTAGTATCTTTGGCACCAGCACCTAGCACTCCCCAGTGCATAGTAAGTGCTTAATAAATGTGCTTGCTTGCTTGAACTTTGTACTGTTCCCCAAAGTAAATAAATTGGTAACATCAGCCTTTTAAACATATGAATGAATGAAGGATACAGAAGTGACTTGATCAAGGTCCCAAAGTCAGTCAATCACTAAGCACTTATTAAGTACTTACTATGTGCCAGGTAGTGTGCTAGGTGCTGGGGCTAAAAAAGATTAAAAAATTAAATAGTCTCTATATTTAAGGAGCTGAAGTAAAAAAACTAGAATCTAGCTCTCCTGATTCCTAGTCTAGTATTTTTCCACTAGGCTTCTTTACTTCTGAATGACCTAATGCTTAAAGATAAATAGATAAAGCAGAAGAGATGAAAATCCAGACTTGCTCAAACTGTTGTCACAAGATTCTTTGAAAGACAAGTCCTATTGTTGACACATATATTTCCTTCTATGAGAAGTTATTCTGTGCTTCACTGAGGAGTGAGGGACAGACTGTAGAAACCCTGGCAGTTGGGATGAAGACATATAGGGAACTGGCAATATGTCATTAAATATCAAGGTTAAGGTTTCTCCATCGAAGGGAGAAAAGTGATGCTCCTTTGTACTTTGTGAGTAAGACTCCTCTGATGGACCTGTGGATATCTTACTGTAGATAAGCTGCTGCAGGATCACATCCTGCGAAGTAAATGGAGACACAAACATGACTCACCTGTAATGTCTTTTATCAGTCTGTGCTCATATCTTTACTTGGCTTTGTTGAGTTAACTAAGAAACTTAGCAGGGGCATTAAGGTCAGTCCTTGGCTGACTGTCATTGAGAATGGCCTTTTCCTTCTTCCAAAATGTAGGTTCCATATTTTAAACACTTCCTCTTTAATACTTACAGATCTGTCAAAATATGCCTTCTTATGGAAATTGTATCTGGCAGTGTATCTTTTCCACAAAGACAGGTATCTTAAAAGATCAAAACTGCCAGTGATTTCTAGTATCATGTGTGACAGATGACCTTGAACTAAAAGGTGAGATCGCAGTACTGTGATTTTATGGAGTGTTGGGATAGTTGGAAGATGACGTCTTAATTCTGGAATACTACTGATTGAAAGCTGTAAGGAATCAATATTATTAACCTATCCCACAAACACAAGGAACTTAATTTCCTGATGATGGATTTAAGTAGAAATAGAATAAAATATGTTTGTATGGGAGCATCGTCAATGAAGATATAATTGAGCATATATACATGTCAATATGCTGTGGCCACCTAGCATCTCTGACCTTAGGAAAACCTCTTTACCTCTTTAGGCCTAAGTTTACTCAGATGTAAAAAAGAGATAAAATGCCTTTATGAATTACCTGACAGGGGCCTTGTGAGGGTCAGAAAAGAGAGAAGCAAAAGACAAGAACAGGATTTAGAGCTAGAAGGGACCTTAGATCTTAGCTAGTCCAACCCCCTCATTGTGTAGGTGATGAGACTAAACGGAAAGGAAAGGGAGAAGAGAATAAGCAGTTATGTCGTGCCGACTATGTAGCAAGCACTGTGCTAAGTGATTTACAAATACTATCTCATCTGACCCTCACAACAATCCTCTGAAATAGGTGGTGGTGTTATTTCCATTTTATAGTTGAGCAAACTGAGTCAGAGACTAAATGATTTGCCCAGGGTCACACAGCTAGTAAGTGTCTGTGGCTGAATTTGAACTCAGGTCTTCCTGACTCAATCGCTCTCTCCACTGGGCCACCTAACTGCCTCTGAGACTGAGGCTCATAGCAGTTAAGTGACTCGACTGAGGCCTCACACATAGAACTGGCAACACCATTATGTGAACTCCAAAGCCCGTATCTTTTCTATTATACTGAGCTGCTCTTTGAGAAGTTAAAATTGCTAGATGAATCTAAGGTATTTTCAACTGGACAATAAAACTGTGAACATGTTGGGCTAGGTGAGACCATTTGGCTTTAGCACTGGTTGACATCCTCCCATCCCCACATTTTAACAAATGTTGAAGGGACTTCTTGACTTGAACTGTGAATAAAGAGAGACAAATGGCATTAATTAATGGCCATTAATGAACTACAGGTGCTATAAAAGAGTGCTGGAAGCTTGCAGATGAAATGTTCTACATTCAAACCAAAATAATGTCATCATTTTAGGCTCTAGTTTCAGTTAAAACATTCAAAAATATAATAAAATTGATAAAATTCAAACCTGCCCCAAAACTTAGAAAGGCAGCATGACATGGAAGATAGAGCATTTCACTTGGAAACAGAAAAACCTGAGTTTTAAATCTGCCACAGGTACCTTGTGGCTGTTACTCAGGGCAGTTATTTAACATCTACAACCCTTAATCCTTAACTGTAAAATGGTGTACCTACCTCATAAGATCTTTGCAAGAATTAAGGAAGATCATATATGTAAAACACATTATAGTTGTTAAGGCATTATATAAATGTGTGATATTATCAATTTTGTACTCTTAACTTAGTCCAACTCAAGCTTTACCTCTTCCATGAAACCTTTCTTGGTTATTCTTATTTCAGTTTTCCTTTCCTCTTGTGAACTCAGGTTGTGGCTTATTCATATTGTTCTTATATAATTAGTTCCTGAAATAAAAGCAAATGCAGGGGCAATTAGGTGGCGAGGTGAATAGCACTCTGGCCTTGGAGTCAGGAGGACCTGAGTTCAAATCCAAATCTAGTCTCAGACACTTAACACTTACTAGCTGTGTGGCCCTGGGCAAGTCGCTTAACCTGATTGCGTCCCCAAAAAGCAAAAAAAAAAAAAAAAAGCAAATGCAAACATAATTTTTTTGCCCATTTTATTTCTCTTACTTTATTTTTCTAGATTATAAGCAAAACTTGTACTATATTATCTATGTCATATGTAATAAGGTATAAGAACATAAAACAATAATATAATTACTATATAATTTGTGTATGCTATATAATAAATATATAATAAATTATATGTGCATATATACACATACGTGTACACATGCATGCAATCATATACACATACACACATACAATCTTTAAAAAAATCTGAGATTTAGAAGGGACCTCAGAAACTAATTAGTCCAAATCATAGCTGCCCAAGAATCACTTCTAAAATATCTCTAGTATATAGTCATCCTGCCTATGCTTGAAGACTTTGAGTATAAGAGAATACACTATATCCTGAAGAAGCACATTCCATTTTAAGACAGTGCTAATTATTAGTATGTCTTTTCTTACGTTGAGTCTAAATCTGCCACTTCACAACTTCTACCCATTGCTCTCTTCAGTTCCTCCAGTCTGTGACAAAGGCCATTCACTTAGCCAAACCCAATCTTCTTACATGTGTACTTGATCCCACATTCTCCTGCACCTTCTGTCAGAGTGCAACATCATTCTCATAAGTCTTCAGCATCTGCCTTTTAACTGGTCCCTTCTTTATTACTTTCACAATGTACAAGTCTGCTCATCTGTAGAAAACCCAACCATCACCTCAAACTACCCAACATCTCCCCTCCCTTTCTGCTGTCACTCCTTCTTCTCTCACTCACTCTTCAATCTTTTGTAATCTAGCTTCTGACCTCATCACTCAATTGAATCTACTGTTTCCAAGATTACCAATGATCTCCTAATGGTTAAATCTGATGGGATTTTTGCAGTCCTTGTCCCAGTCAACCTATCTGCTTCATTTGATACCGACTACCATTTCTTCCTGAAAACTCTCTCCTCTCCAGGTTTTCATGAAACTATTCTCTCTCCATTTACCTTTGGACCAATTGACCACTCTTCACTCTCCTTTGGAAAACCATCATTGCTTTCTTGCCTTCTATCTGTGGCTGCTCCCCAAGGTTCTGTCTTAGTCTTTATTTTCTTCCCCCTTCACATTCATTTGTAATAAGTAAATTTCCCAGTTGAGAAGTACTAATCCAAGGGTAAAAAACACAAATCCTGCAGGCTACTTGTTTTTGTACCACTGGGAGCTAAGAATGATTTTCATATTTTTAAGCACAATGAAACTTTATTTAAAATTACAAAAAAAAATCTTAGCTTGCTAGCAAAAATAGGCTTGAGGTAAGGCTATAGTTTGATGACCCTTCTGATAAACTGTTGTTTTAAGTTATAATATCAAATTAAGTGAAAATCTGATGTAAGTTCCTCTTATAACAATTTTAATGATTCACTAAAAGTAATAATAAAGAATAAATATTTGTAATAAATACTACAATTAAATTACATTAGTATTTGAGAGGTATTGATATTAAATGATGCTAAGTAACTGAGTAAAATTACATTTACTCAGTTGATAATATTAAATAGCTATGCAAATTAATATTCACAAAGTTGAAAGAGTACTAAGGTTTCCAAGTATAACTGGACAAAAATTCTATCTGTGTCATAGCTGAAAAGTTAACATTGGATCATTTTTGCTTGAAGACCTCCCTTGAAGACCCAAAAATAATAGTAATACTAAAAGTTCATGAGGTAGCCCATTTTGTTTATTGAATTTCTCTAATTGTAAGATAGGACTATCATTTTTATAATATTGGCTTTGCCTACTCATGAGCAACTGACTTTTTACAATTGTTTAGATATGACTTTTTTTTTTGTATGAAAAGTGTTTTGTTATTATGTTCCTGAGTTTGTCTTGGCAGTATACTCCAAAGTATTTTATATTGTCTACAGTTATTTTAAATGGAATGTCTTTTCTGTCTCTTCCTACTTAGTTTTGTTGGGAATATATATGTATGTGTGTGTGTGTGTGTGTGTGTGTGTGTGTATTATTTATGTGGGTTTAGTGTATATGCTGCAACTTTTATAAAGTTGTTAATTACTCCAAATAGGTTTTTTTTTAGTAAATTCTTTAGGATTCTCTAAGTATACCATCACATCATCTGCAAAATATGATAGTTTTGTTTCCTCATCATGTATTTTAATTTATCCATTTTCTTTTTCTTCTCTTATTGCTATAGCTAACATTTCTGGTATGATATTGAATGACAGTGGTGATAATGGGAATCATTGTTTTACCCTGATCTTATTAGGAAGGCTTCTAGTTTATCCCCATTATAGATAATGCTTTCTGCTGATTTTTGATAGATTCTGCTTATCATTTTAATGAAAGCTCCATTTATACCACTGTCTAGTGTTTATTTTTTTAAATAGGAATGAGTGTTGTGTTTTGTCAAAAGCTTTTTATGCATCTGTTGAGATAATCATATGATTTCTGTTGGTTTTGTTATTGACATGGATAGTTTTCCTAATATTGAAGCAGCTCTGCATTCTTGGTATAACTCCCACGTGGTCATAGTGTATGATCCTTGTGATACATTGCTGTAATATCCTTACTAATATTTTATTTAAAATGTTGCATTAATGTTCATTAGGGAAATTGTCCTATCATTTTCTTTCACTGTTTTTGCTTTTCCCAGTTTATGTATCAGCACCATATTTGTGTCATGAAAGGAATTTAGCAGGCTTCCTTCCCCTATTTTTTCTAAATAGCATATATAGTATTAGAACTAATTATTCTTTAAAGGTTTGGTGGAATTCACTTGTGAATTCATCTGGCCCTAGGGATTCTTTCTTGGGGAGATAATTGATGGCTTCTTCAATTTCTTTTTCTAAGATAGGGTTAAGTAAGTATTTTATTTCCCTTTCTGTTAATCTGGGCGATTTAGATCTTGATAACTATTCATCCACTTCACTTAGATTGTTAGATTTATTGGCATATAATGGAACAAAATAGCTTCTAATTTTTTTCTTCTTTATTGGTGGTGAATTCACCCCTTTCAATTTTGAAACTGGAAAAAATAAATAAATAAATTTTGAAACTGGTAATTTGGTTTTCTTCTTTTTAAAAAAGTCAAATTAGCTAATGGTAAAATCTTTAGGATTCTCTAAGTATACCACTATATCATCTGCAAACAATGATAGCTTTGTTCCTTATTTGCTTATTTTAATTCCTTCAATTTTTTTTCCTTTTCTTATTGCTAAAGCTAACATTTCTAGTACAATTTTGAATAACAGGTATGATAATGGGCACCCTTGTTTCACCCCTGATCTTATTAGAAATGCTTCTAGCTTATCCCCTTTACATATAATGCTTGCTGATGTTTTTAGATAGATGCTACCTATCGTTTTAAGGAAAACTCCATTTATTCCTATGTTCTCTAGTGTTTTTAAAAGGAATGGGTGCTAAATTTTGTCAAAAGCTTATTCTGCATTGAGATAATCATGATTTCTGTTAATTTTGTTATTGATATGGTCAATTATGCTGATAGTTTTCCTAATATTGAACCAAACCTGCATTCCTAGTATAAATCCTACCTGGTCATTGTGTATTATGGCTGTGATGAGTTGCTGTAATCTCTTTGCTAATATTTTATTTAAATTTTTGCATCTATATCAATTATGGAAATTGGTCTACAATTTTTTTTTTTTTTGCTCTTTGGTGAGGCAACTGGGGTTAAGTGACTTGCCCAGGGTCACACAGCTAGTAAGTGTCAAGTGTCTGAGGCCAGATTTGAACTCAGGTCCTCCTGACTTTAAGATCAAAGCTCTATCCACTGTGCTACCTAGCTGCTCCTATAAAAATATGTGGGGCCTGCTGAGGCCTGCATTCTCTTCCTCTCACCCAATCTGAAGGCAGGGAAGAACAATCATCAATGATAGGTGGCAGTTACTGACAAGCAGAGTCACAAACTGTCATCAAGCTCAGAAGAGAACACCACAGCTCCTCCTCGTGGTTACCTTCATACTACACTTTCAGCCACAATTCTCTATTAACATACTATAGAATGATCTCTAAAAGTAAAGTCTTGGTCTATAATTTTCTTTCTCTGTTTTGGCACTTCCTGGTTTGGGTATCAGCACCATATTTGTATCATAGAAAGAATTTGGTAGGACTCCTTTGTCTGTTTTTCCAAATAGTTTATGTATTATTGGAATTAATTGTTCTTTAAATGTTTGGTAGAATTTGCTTGTAAATCCATCTGGCCCTGGAGATTTTTCCTTAGGGAGTTTATTGATGGCTTCTTCAATTAATTTTTCTGAAATAGGGCTATTTAAGTATTTTATTTCCTCTTCTGTTAATTTGAGCAATTTATATTTTGTAAGTATTCATCCATTTCACTAACATTGTCATATTTATTGACATACAGTTGGGCTAAATAGATCCTAATTATTGTTTTAATTTCTTCTTCATTGTTGGTGAATTCCCCCTTTTCACTTTTGATACTGGTAGTTTGGTTTTTTTCTTTCTTTTTTTAATCAAATTAACCAAAGGTTTATCTATTTTGTTGTTTTTTTCCCCATAAAACCAGCTCTTAGTTTTATTCATGAATTTAATAGTTTCTTAATTTCAATTTTATTAATTTTCCTTTTGTTTTCACAGTTTCTAATTTGGTATTTCATTGGGGATTTTTAATTTGTTCATTTCCTAGCTTTTTTTGTTGCATGCCCAATTCATTGGTCTCCTCTTTCACTATTTTTTTCCTATAAGAATTTAGAGATATAAAAATTCCCTTATAAACTGTTTTGGCATCATCCTATAATTTTTGGTATATTGTCTTATTATAGTAATTCTCTTAGATGAAATTATAGATTGTTTCTGTGATTTGCTGTTTGACCCACTCATTCTGTAGGACTAGATTATTCAATTTTCAATTATTCTTTAGTCTATCTTTACATGGTTCTTTATTACATGTAATTTTTATTGCATTATGATCTGAAAAGGATGCATTTAAAATTTCTGCTTTCTGCATTGGATTGTGAGGTTTTTATGCCCCAGTATATGGTCAATTTTTGTGTAAGTGTCATGTACCACTAAGAAAAAGGTATATTCACTTTGAGCCCCATTCAATTTTCTCCAGAGGTCTATCATATCTAACTTTTATGAAATTCTATTCACCTTCTTAACTTCTTTCTTGCTTATTTTGTGGTTAGATTTATCTAGTTCTGAGAGAGGGAAGTGCCCCACTAGAATGGTTTTGCTATCTATTTCTTCCTGTAACTCGCTTAACTTCTCCTTTAAGAATTTGGATGCTGTACCACTTGGTGCATATTTGCTTAGTATTGAGATTACTTCATTGTCTACAGTACCTTTTAGCAGGATGTAGTTTCCTTCCTTAATTCTTTTAATTAGATCTATTTTTGTTTTTGCTTTGTATGAGATCAGGATTGCTACCCCTGCTTTTTCTTTTTTTACTTCAGCTGAAGCATAATGTATTTTGCTCGAGCCTTTTGCCTTTACTCTGTATCTCTCTGCTTCAAATGTATTACTTGTAAACAATATATTATAGGATTATGATATTTAATCTATTCTGCTATCAGCATCTGATTTATGGAAGAATTCATCCTATTCACACAGTTATTATTGCTAACTGTGTCTTTCTCTCCATCCTATTTCTCCCATTTGTGTTTTTTCTATAATAAGAATCTATAGTCACTGTCCATTTCTGCTTTTTGTGCATAGTGTTTGCCCATTTCCTGACTTAAAAAAAAGTTGAGCTCTCCTGATGGAGTGAAGAGGGCACTTATCCAAGCTTCTTTCCCTGCTCACCTGGGCCTTGCACTTGAATGTTTGGTTTCTGCAGTTGGTCCTTTCACAGTGATGTTTCACTGCTGGTGGATATTTGTCAGCCTGGAGTTTTGCCTCCTGGAGTTGTGCTTCCCAGAGTCAAATTGAGGCACCAGGTGATTTGACTGGTGGAGAATGCTATAGCCCAGGTGGTTTTCCAAGCTGGTGTCTACCAGATCCCCTTCCTGTATTGAGGCTCTTG
The DNA here is from genome assembly GCF_003287225.1 of Phascolarctos cinereus. Classification (NCBI taxonomy): domain Eukaryota; kingdom Metazoa; phylum Chordata; class Mammalia; order Diprotodontia; family Phascolarctidae; genus Phascolarctos; species Phascolarctos cinereus. The sequence goes on along the minus strand of NW_027555847.1, from coordinate 347,173,602 downwards.
TGGCTGGGGGAGAATGGTGTCTTCGTATTGGCACTTGCCTGCTCCAGCAACCTGAGTCTCAGGATCTCTCCCTGGTATGCTGAAGTGGGGTTTGGTGTTGGCTTGTTGGGACTCCTCTCATCCTGTACTGCTTCCCCTCCCCCAGAGAGAGAGGGGCCTTTCCCATTAATCCCCCAAGCTTCCTGGGCTATAACACTTCAGTGCCCTGTGTTTTTGCTGGCTCAGGGTTTTCCTGGGTTGATATTTTTGGGGCTTTCAGGGGTCAATAAAGGAGGGTGAGAGCGACTTACTTCTCACTCCGCCATCTTAGCTCCTGGAAGCAGAACTCCTAGTTTGTTTTTATGTGGCTTGTGAGCTGAGTATTTTTTACATTTTTAAATAAAAATTTCTTGTATTATATTGTACAATATATTAGATTAAGGGCCTGATCTATATATAAGCTCTATAAAATTAAGAGTCATTTCTCAACTGACAAGTGGTCAAATAATACACAAAAGAGAAAAATCAAATTGTCAACAACCAGCTGAAAAATTGTTCAAAATCTCTAATAAGAGAAATACACGTTAAAAGAATTCCAAAGTATAAATTATGCTTATCAAATTAGCATAGATGCTAAAAGATGGGAAAACTCATTGTTGAAAGGGAATGCAGAATAGACGCATTGATTCATTGCTGCTAGAACTGAGAATTGGTTAACCATTCTGGGTAACAGTTTGCCATTATAAAAGAGAAGTTACTAACCTGTTCTTTCCTTTGATGCTAGGATCCCAGTTCTTGGATTGTACTCCCAATAAGGATATTGACAGTGAGAAAAGACTCTCAAAGACATGATTTTTAATAACAAACAATCTGGAAAAATATTTGCCCTCAGATTGAACAGAATATGAATAAATTGTCATATGCGAATGCAAATGGAATAACACTCTGAATTATGAATATGAAGAATTCAGAGAAATACAGTAAGACTGTTATGATATGTTACAAAATGAAGGCAGAGCCAAAAGAACCATATCCACAATGAATAACAATTTAGATAAAGACAACACTAAAAGATAAATAGACTTAAATAAAATACGACAACAGTGTCACCATAATATGTGCCAACAATTGGTAAATTATAAAAGGGAAAAGACATATATGTATATATGTGTGTGTATGTATATATAGTACATATATATGTGCATATGTACATACACATATGTGTGTATATATGCATCACGTGTGAGTAGGTAGTTTTGTGTAACTGTTTTGGGGCAATGTTCTCTCCATCCAGGATTTGGGGGGATTTTTGTAATAAGTACCTGTTGTGTCAAGGCAAAACATATCAACTAAAAAACAAACAAAGAAATCTCCATTAAGTTTGGTGGGAATCATTTCATCATGTTTTATTCTTTTAGAGTTTACCTTTCCAAAGAAATTTTGGTAATTATTGGATGAGAGATAGAATCAGCAGGGAGGAATGGAATGTCAGTCTTGAAAAACTCAAGAGTGGAAAAATTGAATTGAATAAATACAAAGGCAGGTGGTAATCCTTGGACCTCACATGATTTTGATCAATTGGATCTGGCTTCCATTTTCAAATATTAATATTTCTTGACAGATATACTGTGCTATGTCTTCGGAAATATTTCAATCTTGGCTTGTGCCAACCGACCACTCACTGCAACCTCCTACTGTTAACGCCCTGGCAGTCAGTCTTTCATGTTAACAGGATTTCTTTCCATCACACTTTTGTTTCTCTCCTGAAGCAGATATTCCACAGTCCAGTGGGAAAGCCTCCAACATAAGTGATGTTTAAAACTTACAAGCCCGAAACCAACCTGCTAAATAAACTGGAATTACATCTGTCTGGCTCACTTTAAAAAAATGTGTCTCAACTGAAACCACTTCCCATTCAATTAATATTGAAAATAATTTAAGTTAAACAAAGAATATAAACAAAGAATAATAATTCTATTAGATGAAATCAGGATGAAATCTTGACATCATAATTGCAAATGCAATATTTGAAGGCCTAAAAGTCATGGTCTAAAAATAACTAAAGAAATTAGTTCTCTGTTCTCTCATATGACATTTTTAGAGATATGTTTAAGAAACTAGGGTAACATAATTAAGTGCCACTTGCCAATATTTTCCAGCTCTGTGTAAACTTAACTGCACATATAAAACATATTCTTTCCTGCTGTTGACTTTTTATTGTCCTGTGCCTGTAGTAAACTCAGGGCTGCTATGCTTGAGGGTGTAATTTTGTGCAGGAAACCACACAATAAGGTCTGGGAATAATTGCAACAAAGACCAAGATTAAAAGATAGAAGTTTGCAAAATCTTTTGACATTTCTATCAAAATACATTCTCCAGAAGAACAGTTCCAATTACTCTTCTGATTATGAAATTGATGTTAGAGGAAGCCACATAGGTTTCATTTTGTCATATAGCAAAGTCACATAGCCTCAGTTAAAGTGTGGAGTCTCCTCCCTATCTGTCCCAAGTTTAGGTAAAAAAAATGGTTTTGGGTTTGTTAAATGTTTCTGGGCCAAAGTTTTTAGTTTTACAAGGATGCGGCCATATCTATATAAGGCAGTCATTCCCAAAGATTTTATTTGGCCCCAGATGTCCCTCCCAGCTACAAAAGGAACTCCCACTCTGTCTTTCTTTCCTACAGAGTTGGAAATTAGTCAATAAACATTTACTAAGCACCTACTATGTACCAGGCATTGCACTAAGCACTGGTGAAATAAAACTTAACTGTAAATATTTGAAGATACATAAGGCAAGGCCATCATGGGATGATTCTGGGAATTCTTCAGGGAGGGTCATATTTGTCTATAAAGCCAATTTTGGCTGGTCATTTTAAGTCCAGAACTCCTTCCACAACATCGAAGATTACCATACTCCTCCAGACTTGTTTGTCTATAATGCCTTTATTTAATTCCTTAGGTTGGAGAGATTCTTTCATTCTAAAACCAAAGATGTCATGGATACCAACTCTAAAGCCTGAGACTAGGTGAGTGTAACCCATGCCAATCTGCTTTTCCTTTCTGAAGTGCCCTGAGACTCACTGTAAGCATGTCTGTAGTGTAATACTGTGAGAAGATACCTTTATGTGCTATAGGTGATTGATATTGCCTGTGATGCTCAACCCCAACACCATCAACTACAACTCAGCCACCCAGAAAGCCAAATGGAAAGCTCACAAAACCTACTCCTGAGAAGGTATATAGACCATTCATGACTTTGGTTGTCAATTTGACAGAAAATAAACAAAATATCTGGGAGAAAAATCTCTTGAGTATGACAAAACATACTAGTTTGACAGAAAAGTATTTCACGTCATTCAGGGAGGAAGAAGATCTGATTTTATGTTAAAGGCACTAACACTCATTTCCCCTTCCATGTTTATTCTTTCCTAAAACATTTGTAACATATGGGAGAACAGAGTTACATAGGAATAGCATTTATCCTTCTGTATAGTATTGTTGAATTAGGACACTTGGAAGACAGAGGGAAGGAGGAGGACTTTTGGGTGAGACACATTTTCACCTGAACACCAATATATCATGTTGTTGATGGGCAAAGGATATGGAATGATTGATGTCTTGTTCCCTGTGGGTCTTATTTCCTCAAAGGAATCCATAGTAATCTATCTCCCCCAGCTACACATGGACTTGATTCACATCTTGACAATCCAACTTTCCCATTGTTCCTTTGTGCAGTGTAATACTGAGATGGAGCAGAGGAACCGAGCAAAGTAACCCCATTTAGTTGGGTGAAATCCAGGTCTGTTTTTTTCCACAGACACATAAAACTAAGTAGTGAGTAGCCAACCCTCCAGCGCACTACAGCCTGGGTGTGCTGCTGTCTGCTTCTGTTATAACATCTCATCTGCAGGCCAGGTGTGTTGAGTGCTATGGAGTTGCCAGTAATTAATGGAGTTATATTGAGGAATGAGAGTCTGGGGAGTAGCCCCATATTATAGACCTGTAAGCTTATCTTAGAAAAACTTTTCTTCAAACTAGAAAGAACTCTTAAAAAATTACAGTGAGCCTGGGTTTGGTCAATGCTATCAGTCCATCACACTCATTACAATTCGCTTGCTGGCCTTCTCTTCTCACCCACAAAAAAGAAAGGAGAAAGAAAACAGGACTTCAGAGGGTGGAGGAAACTGGGCCCTATAAAACATGGAATGAGGCCAAGGCTAGCTGTTAAGCCTGATGCTCTTTGTGGCTGATGGATTGCAATCAATCCACAAAATCGCCTTGCTGTTCCTAATAGAGAAAATTAAAGCTGTGTCACATCTCCACTGTCAAAATTTATGCTCCGTTTGGACAGGCTTGGCCTGCAATTTGTGCTGTAATCTGGCTTTTATGTTTTCTCATACTTGAAAGTCTTTTTTTCTGGATACAAACTCACAGAAGTAAAAAAAAATTGGGAAATCCAAATAGATGAGTTTTGACAATTTACCACCAATGAGCCTGAGGTCTTAGAGTTTATAGTACCATCTCCCTCAAACCTGTACCTTTTGCTGGTTTCGTTCCTTCTAAATGTGGCACTCATTCTGCATCCAATTTGTGTGGCCTCGGGATATCTAACATTTCCCCTTCTCTCACCCTTCATATCCAATCAGTTGTCAAGGCTTGTTGTTTCAACCTCCCTCATATCTCATAGCTATTCCTTCCTCTCCATTCCCACTATCCCCATCCTAGCACCGAACCTGGACTTTTGTCATCATCTCCTACAAGATCTTTTTACATCAGATCTTTTGCTCCTCTCTAATGTATCCTTCATTTTTGCATAGATCTGTATGTTCTGGTAATGTTACTCATTTGCTTAAGTTCCTTTAATGGCTCCCTGGTGTCTCACACAAAATTCTGATCATCTACTGTCATACATTTAAAAGTGTGTTTTGAATGCCGTAATAGGTACTAGAGACAAATCAAACTTGAAGTAGACACTAAACTGGGAGCTAAAAGCCTAGGTTTCACTCCTATGCCTGTTATTGACTCATTGCACAGCCTTGACCAAATCATTATATCTTACTGGGCCTCAGTTTCTTCATCTGTAAAATGAGAGCATTGGACCAGATGATGACCAAGTCCTCTTCTCAGTCTAACATTCCATGTGCATTTTATAAGAAGCATAGTAATTCACCCTTATATAGTTGTTTTCAAGTATACAAAGTGCTTTTATTAATTAATCAACCTCTAAGAATTGTTTCCCTAAGTCCTATGGTTTTTATTGTACAATTTTACATAGCATGGTGATGGAATACACTTGTAGAAAAACTGATTTTGATTAATAATATTGTTTGACCAATGATCCATTGATCCTGTTGTGGATGGGAAGAAACTACAGTGTCCTCCTGTGCCTTTCCCCAACCCAAGGCCACCCAAGCTACACTGCATTGCAGGAAGAGAAGATTGACTTGACTGTTCACAACATAGGGATGACTTGACTTATCAGTTACAAGCTTTTCAATGCCAACAGGCCTTACCATTTGCCATGTCACTGTGCCCTACAGATTCCTGAGTACTATCATCTGACCTCCTGTGGCACCCTGTGAGTATTTTCACTCCTCCCCACCTCCCCTGACCTACTAAACCCTTAGTACTTCCAAGATATTCAATCTGCTCTGCAACTAAATTCTTTCATATATGTTATCTCTCTCAATTAAAATATAAGCTCTTTGAGAGCAGTGATTAACTCCTTTTGCTGGTGGTGGTAATCTTTCTAGTACTTAGAGTTATTGCAAGCACTTAATAGATACTTTTTCATTCAAACAAAAATTCATGGATCATTGGAAACTATCAGATGAAAAATGATAAAAAAAATACATTTAGGGGAATAAGAGCCAACTAAATTGGCTTCTTTATGGCTTTCGACCTTGGACTATAATGTAGGCAAAATGCTGAACCTCAAATGATTTTAAAGTTTAATGAGTTGATGCTGAATGGAACAGCTGGTTAAAAAAATGGTAGCAATAGAAACAGGGCCTGGACCTCTGATTCTCTTGCTATAGGCAATGGAAGCTGGGATGTCTAATGGCTCTCTGAAACACAAAACAGTGCATACTTTAAAATTTAATCTTTATTATTAACATTTTCTCCAATATTTTCTTAAGTCCATCTAGAATAAATCAACAAAAGAATAAATTAGGCCTGGTTTGTACCAATGATTTCTGAGGTATAAAGGCTTAGCTGAAAAATTGATAATTGGCCAATCAAGCTGACTCCAGCACAGCTCTGGGTAAGGAACTCCTGGATGAAGACATTCTCTCCATTGTGCAACTTTCCATGAAATTTATAGTTTTAGGGAGTTTCCTGGACCATTAAGAAGTTAAGTGATTTGTCCAGGGTCACACAGCTACTGTATTTCAGATACAATATATGAATGCAAATCTCCCTAAAGTCAGTTTTCTACCCATTATGCCATAATACATATTTATATTCTAAAAAAGAGGAATTAAAAAAAATTCTGATTACTGAAGTCAGTTCGTCTCAAATCAAGGGCTTGTGGTGAAGTCAGTTATTTGTTTATTTATTTTGGTGAGGCAGTTGGGGTGAAGTTGACTTGCCCATAGTCACACAACTAGTGAATGTTATGTGGTGGAGGCCAGATTTGAACTCAGGTCCTCCTGAGTCCAGGGCTGGTGCTCTATCCACTATGCCACCTAGCTGTCCTAGTGGTGAAGTTGTTGGTACATCATCTTTGTTTCCCCTATTTTTGTACCAGCTTCACACTGTCTAGATAACAGAAGTTTCAAGTTAGTTTCAGAAATTGTGAATGCTCTAGTATTCATCTTTGACAATAGCTTCTTTAGATTTTCCACATAGTAGGGAAAGGGAGATTCTCACCATGGCCATGGCCAAGGGAGCCCTTTACACAGGTAAGTGGAGGAGGGAATAGAGAAAGGCTGCTCTGGGAGGATTTATACCTAAGAGGTCATCAACACAGAAAGGGGCTATGAGAGTGAAAATGGTAGGCTCACTCAGAAAAAGTGCTTACCTGTATTTTAAAAAATGAAAGCACTGTGGGAGTCATTCTAAGTCATTAAATTTCTGCACTGTTTAGTAGCCCCCTACCTCCTCAATTATCCATTTCAGTAGCAATTTTGTAAGTATTATAGAGCCCTTGGAAAGTTATCCAAAACTGTTTAGCAGCCATAACTTAAAAACAACAACAGCAAAAAGAGAATCCCAAATGAAAGGGGTGGGAACAGAATCAAATGCAATTGTAAAATGATAGCTTAGTCTCCATCTGATTTTGAAAGCTTTGAAAAAATTTTTTAAGAACTTAATTGTCCCTTTATGGTATAAGGTATACTTGTATTTTTCTCATGTTTGTTCAATCATTTCAATCATGTCTGACCCCATTTGGAGTTTTCTTGGCGAAGTCACTGGAGTAATTTGCCATTTTTTTCCTCTAGCTCATTTTATAGATGAGGAAACTGAGGCAATTGGGTTAAATGACTTGCCCAGGGTCACACAGCTAATGCTGGATTATGAACTCATAAAGATGAGTTTTCCTGATTCCAAGTCCAGTGCTGTATCCACTGTGCCACCTAGCTGTCATCTATACCTGTATAGATTCTATAAAAGTTGTTTCCTTTTCTTCAGAAGTGGAAGTCCATACTGTAAGCAGCCTTGCCCCATAACAAGTAGGGAAATAACTCTTTGGCATTATTAATTAACCAACCTAGAGTTTTATAATCTCCTTAATATATCTCTAGATAGAAAGATGTGTGTATACACATACACAGCTCACACACACACATATGCACATACAGAAATTTAAGCTTTTGTTGCATATAGAACATTACTTGAATACTATAAGCAAACCTTGTTACATTGATATTGGTGTGTAGAGAAAAGGGATGTTACACAATTCTTGAGAGGAAATTGTGTCACTGATAATGATCCTTTAATAAACACAGAAGGGAAAATCAAAATGTATTTAGTCTTCAAATGCCATAGCTCAGTTTGGTGGTCCTGCTTTAAAACTAACCACATTTACAGAATGAACAGACTTGCTTCCTAGAAGGCAAATGAGAATATCTCCATCAAAGAAAAGGGTATTTAATGGTATCATTTGGAGTTTATATGAAACCTGAAATTAACTGAAAGCCCTCAACCATGTTCTGTGTCTAACACACACACACACACACACACACACACACACACACACACACACACACATAGAACTGCAACAAATTATAAGCCTTCAAATATTGTGTATGTTTGTTTTATACAGCTAGAGAAAACAAAATATGAATATTCTTTACAAAAAAGCAGCCACAATATTTAAACGTTAGCTGTGCATATATTTCTAATACACACTGGATTATCAAAACAACCATTGTGTTCATGGTCACATTTTTCTCAACTTCATTTTGAGAAGAATATCAGGAGAAATATTTTCTTTACGTTATCTTGTCAGTAAATGAATGAGTTGCAAACTTACCTAAAGGACTAAATGGCCACAGACCATGCTACACAGCGACCCCTGACACTTGAGATATGTTATTATCATTTTGCTTTCTTGTTGCCCTCCTAGAACAGCCTCATAGGGAGTAGAGACCATGCCCACTCCATTGGAGAAGTTAATCTATTTAGCTTGGAACTGGGCTTGATTGGCCAGGGAGTTAATGCAAACTCACCTGAAGAACTATAGCAAAATGGCCCCAAACCATTCACACTGGGCATTTTGCGATATCTTGTTATCTGCTCTGCTACCATTCTCCATACCTGGCCCAATTTCCACCTCTTACTCTGGGAACAGTATTCAAATAAGTACTGCCTTTGCTTTTGCTGTATGGTTTTACTCACCACTCCTATTGTTCTCATGACCAAAACTCCCTTCCCCGCCCACCACTCTCACCTTTTTTTCTTCTCCTTAGAGTGGGAATGTAAAATCCTTGAAGGCAAGACTTTTTTTTTATACTCCCAGTTCTTTCTCACAACTTAATAAAAACTTAATTAATTAATTGGTTCCATTGCATTGGGAGTGGGTAGCTTTTAAAACTAGACACTCAACCGTCTTTATTGTTGGGGAGTGGAGTGATCTAACTGAGTACTTGTGTGGAAGGTGACCTAAAATATAATTTTATTTGCTGCTGATTGCTATGTGAGTATGGATGAATCATTTTGCCTCAGCTGAAGAGGATGAAAATATTAAAGATTAATGACAGCCATAGGTCATATAAAATCACATTGTGCCATTTTGGAAGATAGATTATGAAAAAGCAAGAGCAAGACCACACAAGCAAATGTGATGAACACTCTTAGAGGTAGTAAGAGTTTCCATTCTTTTCTCCCAAAGCAAATAATTGAGCAAAAAAGCCTAGGTCACTATTCTTGTGACACTAGAGCTGAAAGTGGGATTGATGAGTAATGCTGGTTTGGAGAAATTCATAAATTTGATCAGTAATGTTCTGGGGCGGGGGACCTGCAGCCTTGAGGCCACATGTGGTCCTCTAGGTCCTCACGTACAGCCCTGTGACTGAATCCAAACTTCAGAGAAGAAATCCCCTTAATAAAAGGATTTGTTCTATGAAATTTGGACTCAGTCAAAAGTCATCCAAGGACCAAGAAGGTCACATGTGACCTTGAAATCACAGGTTCCCCACCCCTGTTCTAGGCAATTATATAACAAAAAGCCAGCATGCCAAAGTAAATAAAAAGGCAGCCTTGGAATCAGAATGAGCATCCAAGTCTTACCTCTGACAAATCCTATGTGACCTTTAAGAAATCACTCACAATTTTTCCTGCTTCCAGGAAACTTCCTAACACTCTAAGTTGCTTAACTCTCCACTTACATGCATTTGTAGAGGGAGTTTACTCAAAGGATACCTAGACAAATGTAATCACAGGTTTGGACCAAAACAAAAAAACAAAAATCAATCAAGTGGTTATGCTCTCAAACAGCTCCTAATCTAGTTAAAGAGAGAAGACACATGCAACCATGACAAATAATATAAGATGCTGTATGACTGTTCAGTTGTGTAGCACATATTAAAGCAGAACCATAAGCATTCAGCAGAGAAGGAGATCCATAAGGTAGAAGGGATAGAAACTGAACCAGGCCTACAATTTTTTCTGAAGTGCTTGCCCTGGGCAACTATATGTAAGACACCATTCTAGATGCTATTTAGAGATACAAAAATATGTAATACACAATCCCTGTTATCAAGGAACTTTCAGGCTCTCTGAGGGCACAGGACATAGTCATATACACAAAAGGACAAACAGCAAAAAGCACAGTTATGTAAAGTATGTATGCAACTCATAGCCGGATGAGAAGTAGAGACAACTAATGCTCTGAGTTCAAAGAACAGAGAGATCCCTATGGATTGGCTAGAGTAGTCAAAGAAAGATTTATGGAATAGATGTAATCTAAAAGAAGAGGGAACTTAGGAAGCATTTTCCAGATATGGAAAATATGAGTTAAGGGTTTGAGAAATCTCCCAGAAGTGACTAGAGTTCATACTTGCAAGCCAAGAAATGACAATAGCTCACACTTATATAGCATCTTTCCTATGAAGTAGATGTTAGCCTCTTTTCCTCCTCAGATGTGAGTCAACTGAAGCTCAAAGAGTAGAAGCTATTTGCACATGGCCACACAGTTAGAAACTTGGCCAAACCAAGATTCAAACTCAGATTCCCAGATGCTAACATCTAGTACTTTTTCCACTGTGCTACACTGAGTCTCTGACAAATCTCCCCTGTCATTAGTTCAATGAATTTGTGTTAAACATCTTCTAATATCGTATTAAGTGTTGTGGGGGAGCAACAAGATGAGGAAGACCAGATTCCTGCCTTGTATTGCCTTGCCCCTAGTTTTCTACATTTTGGGGTATTCTGCTTCTCTCACAAGATGTATCTCTTGTCTTGTCCTTTACTCTCTCCTTTTCCCCTAGATGTTATTCTCCCCCACCCCTATCATGTTGCATTTATATATAATATATACATACATACACACACATATATGTATATACATATATACATATATGTGTGTGTATATACATATATATATATATATATATATATATATATATATGCTTTTATAAGTTCATGTTGGTTTCCCAGGTTAGATTGTAAGTTCCCTAAGGGCAATGGTTCACTTTGTTAAAAAAAATTACTATTTGTTTATTTTTAGTATTCTTTTCTTTTAAAATTTTAAGTCCCAAATTTTCTCCCTCCCTCTTATCCTTCTCCCCCATTGAGAAGGCAAGAGATCTGATATCAATTAATTATATGTATGAAATCATGCAAAATATGTTTCAATATGAGCCATAATCACAAAAAAAACCCCGAGAAATTTGTACTTCAATGTGCACTCTGAAGATGGATAGCATTTTTTCATCATGAGTCCTTTGGAATTATCTTGTATCATTGTATTGATCAGAGTATTTAAGTCTTTCACTGTTGATCATCATTGCAGCATTACTGTTATTGTGAACAATGACCTCCCAGTTCTTCTCACTTCATTTTATATCAGTTCATATGAATCATCCCATTTTTTTCTCATCATTTGTTATAGCATAATAGTCCTTCATCACAATCAAATGCATTACTTCTTCAAACATCACCCAGTTGAAGAGCATCCTCAATATCCAATATTTTGTCACCACAACAAAGAATTGCTATAATTATTTTTTCATATAGAAGACCTTTTCCTTTGATCTCTTTCAAGTATAGACCTAGTAGTGGTATTGTTGGGTCGAAGAACAGAACTGTTTTATAGCTCTGTGGTCATAGTTCCAAAATGTTCTCCAGAATGATTGGATCAAATAACGACTTCACCAACAGTTTATTAGTATACATATTTTTCCTTATACCCTCCAGCATTTGCCATTTTTTTTTTAGTTAAGTAACTTGCCCAGAGTCTGTGTGACTAGTGAGTGTTATGTGTCTGTCCCAGGCAGGATTTGAACTCAGGTTCTCCTGAATCCAGGGCCAGTGCTCTATCCACTGTGCCATCTAGATGCCCCAGCATTTGCCATTCTTATAGGCATGAGGTGGAATGTCCAATTTGCTCTAATTTGCTTTTCTTTAATCAATGGTGATTTAGAGTATTTTTTTTGTAACTGTTGATAGCTTTTATTTCTTCTTCTGAAAAAAACTACCTGTTCATATCATTTGACTATTTGTCAATTGGGAATAGCTCTTATTTTTATAAATTTGATGTAGTTCACAATATATTTGAGAAATGAGGACTTTATCAGAGAAACTTGCCCTAAAATCTTTTGTCACTGTCTATGGTGCCTTTTAGCAAGATGTAGTTTCCTTCTTAATTTCCTCTAATTAGGTCTGCTTTTACTTTTGTTTTGTCTGAAATCATGATTGCTATCCTTTTCTTTTTTAACTTCAGCTGAAGAATAACATATTCTTCTCTAACCTTTTATTTTAACTCAACTTATGTTTTTCTGTTTCAAATGTATCTCATGTAAACAACACATTATTGGATTCTGATTTCTAATCCATTTTGCTATCTGCTTCAGTTTTATTGGTGAGCTAATCTCATTCACATTCACAGTTATCATTACCAACTGTGTATTTCCATAATCCTATTTTCTTCTGTTTATCCTTCTCTCTCTCCCTCCCCCCCTCCCCAGCCTGTCTCTCTCTGTGTCTCTGTCTCTCTTCAAAGGTCTGTTTTTTTTTCTTCCAACCACTGCCTCCCCTAATCTCCCCTACCTTTTATCATCCCCATGTCACCGTATCCACTTCCTATCCTCCTTTCCTATTGGGTAAAACAGATTTCTATATTCAGCTAAGTATGCATATATGTTCTTCCCTCATATAACCAATTCCAATGAGAGTGATGTTCAAGCATTGTCTACCACCCGTACCCCACTTTTCCTTCACTATACAAACCTCTTCTTTGCATGCCTCTTTTATGGGAGAAAATTTTCTCCATTCTGCTTCTCCCCTCCCCCTTCTCCCAGTGTATCCCTCTTTCTCACCCCTTCATTATTTGTTTTTAGATCATCCCAACATACTCATTTCACACTCATGTCCTCTGTCTATGTAGACTCTGTCTAACTTCCCTAATAATGACAAAGTTCTTAGAAGTTACATGTATCATCTATCAATATAGAACTATAAACAGTTTAACTTTATTGAGTCCTTTATAAATTGTCCTTCATGTTTATGCTTCTCTTGAGTCTTGTGTTTGAATGTCAAATTTTCTACTCAGCAGGAATGCTTGAAAGTCCTTTATTTCATTAAATATCTATTTTTCCCCTGAAGGATTACACCCAGTTTTGCTGTGTAGATTTTTCTTGCTTGTAATCCCAGCTCCTTTGCCTTCTAGGATATCATATTCCAAGCCTTCTGATTCTTGTAATTCTTCTGTGATCCAGTCTGTAGCTCCATGATACCTGAATTGTTTCTTTCTGGCTGCTTACAATATTTTCTCCTTGACCTGGAAACTCTAGAATTTAACTAGAATATTCCTGGGAATTTTCATTTTCAGATCTCTTTCAGGAGCTGATTAGTAGATTCTATTTCTATTTTACTCTCTGGATCTAAGATATCAGGGCAGTTTTCCTTTATAATTGCTTGGAAATGTCTGAGCTCTTTTTTTCTTTTTTAACTTTCGCCTTCACATAGTCCAATAAATTTTAAATGATTTCTCCTTGATTTATTTACCAAGTCAGTTGTTTTTCCAATGAGATATTTCACATTTTCTCCTATTTTTTCATTCTTCTGACTTCATTTATTTCTTAATGTCTCATGGAGTCATTAGCTTCCACTTGTTCAATTCTAAATTTTAAGGGCTTATTTTTTTTTCAGTGAGCTTTGGTACCTCTTTGTCCATTTGACCTATTTTTCTTTTGTAAGAGTTCTTTTCCTCACTGGATTTTTGTGCCTTTTTTTTAACCATTAGGCCAATTCTATTTTTAAGGTGTTACTTTCTTCAGTATTTTTTGTGTCTCTTTTACCGAGCTATTCATTCTCTTTTCATAAATTTCTTGTGTCACTCTCATTTCTTTTCTCATTTTTTCCTCTACCACTTTTATCTTTTTCTTTAACTCTCCCAGGACTTTTTGTTGGCCATGTGTTTAATTAGCTTTTTTCTTTTTGGCCTTGGTTGTAGCCATTGTTGTCGTTTTCTGAATTTATGTCTTTCCTGCCACCACAACAACTTTTTATGGTCTTTTGTTGTTGTTGTCATTTCCTCATTTTACGATCTATTACCTGGGAATGGGGAAGACATTGTTCCAATTTTCAGCCTTTTTTGTGCTCCTGTTTTGAGTGTTAATTCTAGGTTTTGCAAGTTTTCAGTGCTTACAAGGTGGGTGAGGTGTGGTCACTCCTCTCTCGGTCTGTGCTCTGGTCTTTACCCAGCATAGGTCCCTGCTCCCCTTGCATCTGAAAGTTCTAGCACTCCTCTTGGCCCTAGAACTGTGATAAGGTCCACTTCTCTCCTGAAGCCCTGAGCACTAGTGCACCACTCTCTGCCTTAGAACTGTGACCAGGTCCCCTGCTCCCTTGTGACTGACCACAAGTGCTCCTCTCTACCCTGGAACTACAACCCAGAATTGCCTATGGGCAATAGAGTAGTCAATCAGTGCCAGCTTCACCCAGTGCCAACGAATGGTCCTCTCTATTCTCCTTCTGTTTAGCTGTTCAACTCCTGTACTGTCTCTGGGGTGAGAGCTTCTGAAATTGCAGCGGCTGCTGTCACCCCCAAGGCCCACTACTGCTGCTGCTCATCTTGTACAGTTGTTTCAGTCATTTCAATTGTGTCTGACCCCATTTAGACTTTCTTGGCAAAGATAACTGGAGTGGTTTTGCCATTTCCTTCACCAGCTTATTTTACAGATGAGGAAACTGAGGCAAACAGGATTAAATGACTTGCCCAGTGTCACACAGCTAGTAAATGTCTGAGGTTGGATTTGAATTCATGAAGATGAGTCTTCCTGATTTCAAACCAAGTCATCTATCCACTATGCCATCTAGCTGCCCCAGGCTACCCCACTTCCCAGTAACACAGATGTTTCCTACTGACCGTGTCTCAGGCTGGAAAAATGTTTTGCTCTGACCCTTTGTTGGCTCTATGACTGCAAAATTTGATTTGAGGAGTTATTTTAAAATTGTTTGGAAGATATTATTGGGAGAATTCATCTGGATTGCTGCCTGTATTCTGCCATCTTGGCTCCTAATGACTCACTTTTGTCTTTGTATCCATCAACAATGTCTTGGTACACAGTAGATACTTTACAACATTTGCTGATAAGTTGATTGACTGACTGATTTGTGCTATAGGCTTTAAAAGACGACCATCAATGCACAAAATTATGAACTTGATTTGTTCACAGTGAACATAAGTCCTAACTAGAGCAGGACTTCTAACAGCTGTGGAAGTGGAATGGCAAGTAGTTCATATTTGCTGCCTAAAGAATTGAAATGTACTTAAAGGTACCAATAGGTATGGTTAGTAGGAAGATCTTTGCAGCATATCTCAATGTATGCCCTAAACTTGCCACATCAGTTCAAATAGGTTTTTTTTTCACTCCTCAATAAGTAAAGTTTAAGACCTCTATGTGGGCAAAGGCTGGCATTAATATCCCTGCCCACTATTTACCCAACGAAAGAACTAGGTCATAAAACCCAAAAACATTTTGTGGGAAACTTGTACTTTTTAAAAAACAGTTTGCTTTGTTTGGTGGCTCAATTTTTTGTTTTCTTTAATAAATTTTTATGTTTTTCCAGGAAGAGTAGTAATGCCATTGTTCAGAAAGGGTATATTATATTATGTTATAGTACTAATCAAAAGGACCAAATTGTATCCAAAATATGTTGAGCAAAGAGTGGTGACCCTAGTTATGCTTCTGTGGATGATACCATTGGAAAATAGGTTTTAGGAGGTAAGACTTGATGAGCAAAACTTACTCCATTAACTTTTGTGATGCTGAATAGATTGTATGATTTCAAGCTACCTCAGTTATAAAGCTGAGGATCTAGTTAGCCAGCATGGCTGAGACTTACAAACTGTTTCCAGCCATATAAAATACAGTGATTAGAAGATATTTGGGAATTGTTACAAATTATTAGAGCTGTATTTAAAGGGTTGAACCACCCGGGTAGACTTGAATGAAAAACAGATCGTTTTCCAGAATTGTTTATGGGGACTTAAGGCACTTGTGTGGTCAGAGAACTCCAGGCAGCCCCATTAAGGCTATGGGTAGGAGCTCCTGTGAAGTTAACATCACTCGTAGCACAAGGCTGTCTTTGGACCAAGTTGGGTAGTGCCCAGCAACAGCTGTGCATTCATTAAAAATCAGACTGTGCAGGGATTACATCATAGAAACCCAGAGGCCTTAGAGCCTATCCAAACCCAGACCTGAACAAGAATCTTCTCTAAATCCTTCATCCAGTCCTTGCCTAAAAACTTCCTGCCAGGAGTAGTCCATTCTCTTCTGGAGCAATCACATTCTACTTTTGGATAACTATATCTGTCAGATAATCTTCTTGTAAATTAACTCAACAAGCATTTATTAAGTGCCTCCTATGTACCAGGACCTATAGTAAGTACGCCAGATAACTTTTAGAGACTAAATTTTAAGTGAATTGTTTCCTTCATGGGTAGAGAGATTTTTTTCATGAAGTCTTCTAAACCAATAAAATGAGAGGTGTAGGATCCTCCTGTCCAAAAAAAAATTCAATTGAATCAGGTAAATGCTAGGTAAAAGATGTCAATTGAATGGACATTATATTATCTATTATCAATATCCAGAAAATCAGTGGAGGTTTACATATATCATTGACTAGACATTATTTACTAAATGTCCCAGATTTCATCACAAGTCACCAAGATAAATCTAATAACTAACACTAGGACCTTCTGGTTAAAGTCCTGATGGATAATGGGCCACAGTTGACATTTAATTGGTTTCAAAATTCTCTTTACATTATCTTTTTGTATTTGCCTGGTTCAATATAATCAACAGCAAATTTATTTAGTAGACTGAAACAATCAAAGGTATTACATAATGTGAAAACTTCAGCAAAGAGCAAAAGCACTTCCCACTCTTTCCACCTTGCCCATCAAAAACAAAACAAAACAAGGTAAAAAATAATCAAAGTATTTTCACTGTGATATGTTTTATCATGACTGTCCTCTAGCTCCAATGGCCATAATGTTATCTTGAGGGTAACCAGCAGGCCTCAAACTCATCAATGAGTTAAAAAAGATGTTTACCTGCCATGCAACTCTCACCTGTGGCTCCCAAGAAGCTGTATCATGTGCAGCAGCCTCACCCTGTTAATAGCATGTTGGCAAATATGCCAAATCAGGTTGAAGGTAACTGACCAATCTCAAACCTGTCTGTGACTTAGGGAATATCTACTCCAAGCATGTGAAGACTTCCTCCAGCAGAATGGGTGAAGAAGAATAATCTGTTGCAACAAGACCATGAAGGAGGCTTAAGAAGATGCTCTGGAGCACTTTGAGCTTGGTCAGACATTGAAGATGCCAAGGTCATCTGCTGCATTCCAGGCCATTGCCGGTCATCTTGACTTTTGTCCTGCCACTGTATTTTAATGACTCTGGAAGAGAGAGTTAGGCTAATGACTGTGCAATTCTGCCTCAATTAAATCCAATTCACCAAAGAGTTAAGACTTCACCTATAATGTCATTGGCCCTCTTCAAAAACAAAGGATGATCAATGACAATATTACCTATTAATAATAATTTAAATAAAAATAAAAGAAGTTTGCTACAGATGATACATCAAGATACTTTATTCAATAGAATTAATTAAATGATTATTTTGTTACAAATAAATTATTTTAATATCTCTCACATATTTTAAAATAATAAATGAAAGCAATAAACATTCACATTTCGATTCCTTTGACATTATTAAACAATTTAGGGTAAAATACAATACATTTCCAGAAAAAGAAAAAAACAAGATCTTTCCTGGGGTTAGAGAATTCTGTGGCCTGGCTAAGGGTCACTTATTGAAATAAACATAAGGAAGATATTAAATGGATCCACAGCTGAAAAAAGGATATAAGGATAGTAATTCTGGAAAAAATTATCACTCAGCCATATCAGAAATGAGACTATGCAATTTTTTAATTCTGTTGTGCACTCCACATCCTCTATGCATTCATAGTACATCCTGTTTATTGATTCTTGGGAGAGAAGTGGCTATGGTAAAAGACATTTAAAGTACCCTTAAACTCATAAAGGTGGGCTTTATGCCCTTCTGACCAGCTTTGGTTGACTTGGCCAGATAGAAAAATAGTTAGGTTACTGATATGGAAAGGAGGTACCTTCCTGAGTGTTCAGGAGATGAGAAATTAAGAACTGGCGGCAGTATAGATCTTAGTCCAGGCACCTCCAGAGAAAGCTAAAAATTTAAGAACAAAGTAATTATAAATAAAATAGTCCCTCTTTCTAGGTGGGTGCTAGCTGGCAAAAGTTACTTGGCATTCTCCAATCTCTGCTCTTCTTCAACATGTCCCTGAAGGAGTGAATTGGATGGAGGTAGAGTGTGACATACAGGATTTATATTTCTTCTGTGCTCAAATCATAAATTCTGAAGTCAGATCATATGCAATCTATGTTTGACCTTAGGAAAGTTATTTAATCTTCAAGGCCTCTCAGTTTCCTCACCTGTAAAAGGAAGAGAGTTAGATTCAATGACCTCTCTCTGAAGGTCTGATTTCATTATTCTATGTAGCATGTTCTACATCATTAAAAGTCTTCAGGTGGCAATGCATGAGCTTTTTTTTTTTTCTCTTTAAAAAAGCTTAATTTTATTTTAAAGATTCCAATAGGTAGCAAATGAAAACCAAAACAAAGGAGAAACTTTAAGAAATCATCTTAGACTCTGTGTGGCATAATGTAGTTTATGGAATAGAAAATAAAAGGTGGAGAGGGAATTTCTCACAGAAACTTCTTTGGGATCAGAAAAGCCAAAAAAGTTCATTTCTTTCCTTTAGGGAATGTCACTTGATATTCTCATGCTTTGAATTTGTAAAAATTCTCAATTTGATGCCAGAGCAAATTCTGTTGTTTTGATACTTTCTATTTGTTTTCTGGAAATTTCCAAGTTTCTTTCTTTACTCTACCTTAATTGTAACTGCAGTGCATAAAGACTTTTCCTTCTTTACTCAAACGTATTAACTGTCAGGGAAAAACCCAGCTGGTACAAATTCAAATAGCAAATACATATTTATGATAATAGGGTTCCCACAAATATATATGCAGTTTGTGGCAGCAAATATGCAATTTGATCCCCAGGCAGAAAACGTGTGAGAAAAAAACAACAATGGTTCTGAGGACTGAACTATTCATTTGAGTTTTAAATCTGTCTTTAATCAGGGCAAAAGAAATCCATTTCTGCTATTGGGCCCAGTGAATGCCATTAAAAGAGATGAAGAAACATTTGAAAAAAGTGTAAGTTCAAATGCACAACTTTCTGAATTATTATTTGACCATGAAGAACAATGAAGAACAGACAATAAAGCAGAATGGGACATGGGTAGGGATTGAATGTGTAGCAAAAATGCTAGTCCTCCAAAGATTCAGAAATCAACATTTTTAAAAAATCTTAATGTTTATGCATTTGCATTTAAAATAAATATTTATATTCTTCCAAACATCACCTCGATGTCCAATATTTTTGTTGTAAAATTCTGAGCTACCTGAAATGTACCCTGGAATCTTGATGCAATAATATTCAATGCAAAGTGGAATTCAGTAGAAAGCTAGTCTGAATACCTTGAACTACATTTAAGAGTCACTGAATTATGCAAAATAAATCATTAAAATACAGTTTTTCCCCAAAAGTGGTCACAGGGTATGAATCCTGAGGACAGTGATAATAGAGAACTCATGGCATATGTATACATATTTTTTTTTGTTTGATGCCTTTAAAATACAAATATTGTGGAGAAAGGGGGATTATTTAACATGGCTTAGCCATACAGACAGAACTAGTCTTATGAAACTGAGTGAACAATTCTTTGTCAGACTCTATGAAGAAGAACTTAACTGAAAATTAAATGAACTGGACTGGATCTGGTCTGATTAATTAGGAAAAACAAAAGTTTTTAAGGAAATTCAAAATAAAAAATAAAAAATTTATAAAACCCTCTGCCTACTCCAGTCCCTTTCTTCCTTTAGAAACAGATGAAATACTATCCTATGCACAAAACCTTTCCTGATTCCTCTCTCCTCCCCACATCAGCTGGTTCTCTCCTTCCCACTGCCTTTTATTATTTTCATTTATTCACTTTATATTAATGTTGCACATAAATAAGTATGTGTATATGTGTGTACTCATATTCACCCATTAGAAAATGAACTCTTCGCAAATTTTTTTTTTAAATTCTTTATCTTTTATTCCATTATCTAGCACAGTGCCTGGCCACATAATAGGTACTTAATGACTGACTGATTGATTGATAGTTCATCATGATCTTTCCCTGATGAAAAGAAGAATTCAATTCACTTTCCAGGTTTAGTGTTGGTATGATTTTCAAGCTCAGGGAGCAGTCAGAGTTTAAGATGATCGATCAAATTCACAAGAGTTTCCCAGTCAGAGTATTGATTTGTTTTTAGCTGTGTAGTTTTCTCCCCACCTCCTTTTTTACTCCTGTTCCCATAAAGCTCATCTTCAAGCCAATTTAAAAGGAGGCACAGCCCAGGCATGAAGAAAGACAAATCACCCTGACACTGCCTTCAGAAAATGTCATATGAAAGAGAAAACAAACAAAAAACATGAGTCATTTAGTTTGGGGAAGGAAAATAGACAGTTTGCTCTTGATCCAAATATGAGGAAAGCATCCTTCAAGTCTTCATCCCAGAAGGTAACTGATGGCCAATGAGGAATGACAGATTTGATGAAGATGGCCCTTACAGAGCCCTCCTGTGGACTAGGCCTTAATGTTGGGATTCCATGCATTTTTTTCTTTGGGAGGGCAAGGGTGTGACTCTCATTTTCCCCATGGCGCAGCAGGAGCTGCATTCCATGAGTATGGCTGATATAAAAAGAAGATACTCTTTTAAAACTTCTTATGCCCATATCTTTCCTTTGCTGGAAAAAAAAATGTTCTAGGTCAACTTTTGAAACTAGTAAAATTAAGATGATTTTCACTTTTTACTATTCTTCCCTTCAAAAAAGTTATCGATTTTCCCTCCTTTTCTTTTCGTATCAGTCAATTCTCTCTAGGTGAGAAATATTCTATTATATATTTTATGCTCAATTAAAAAAATCAGAAGATTTTCATGTATTACAAGAAGGTTGCCATCTGTCCCCTATTTAATTAGGGCTGTCCTAATTATGTTAAATGTTTTCTGGCTCAAATTAAAAAGAAAATCTTCAAATTTACGTGAAGCAAAACTACATTAAAAGAAAATTGTTAGCAATGAAGAGAAGCTGACAGAACTGAAACAAAGAGAACCCCAAAGTGCAAACAAAGGGACTAACTTCTTGCTGCCTGGATGTTTGGATTAGAATGAAGTAATAGCCCTCTCCCTTCACCTCTAATTACTCATCCCAGGCAAAATGCGAATGAAACTTGAAACCAATCATTTTGGAGTGTCCAAGAGTTTGGTTAATTTTTCTTCCTCTTTATTTATTTATTTATTTGTTTGTTTTTGAGCAACTTCATGCTTCTGGGATCTGGCAAGGGCCAGAAGGGGAAATGCCAAAATACTAGGGGGAAGGCTGTTCTTGTGGTAATCGGGGCCTGACTGGAAGAGGCCAGAATTGCTATAAATTTCATGTTTAAAACCAGAAAAGAAAAAAAAAAGAAGCTCCTTTTTGTAAGATTTCCAGCTATGTCTCACAGATGCAAGAATTTCTGATAATTAGAATAAAGTTCAGATAAATATACAAAGGGGGAAGGGGAACTATGATGTAACATTTAGAAATGGTTATACTATTGGACTTTGATTCCAGGTATTTGGATGCTCTGCTCTGCCATTCCTTTTGTAATAGAAATTTGGTAAATTGAGATTATTTTCTTTTAAAAAATCTCTGCCTCAGTTTCTCTATCTGAAAATCATGGAGCCAGTGCATCTCTAGATGGTTAGTTTTGGGGGATATATGAAGCCCTAATGTACACATGTATGCTTTTTCATACAATATAATCATGGTTCCAACGGACTCTAAAAAGCAATTATTTAATAAGTAAAACAGGGCCTCCAGTTCATTGTGTAGATCCTTTATGGAGGAATTATAGAAAGATAAAAACAAAGGTTCTGACAGGAGAGTGTTGAGGACAATTGGCTAGAGTATAGGAAACAAAGTTTGGAAATGTCTGGGTTTATAAGTGATCTCATTTGAGCCTCACAATAATCCTTTCTTATTATCAACATTTTAAAATAAGGCAATTGAGTCTTGGAGAGATGAAATAATTCATATACATTTACCCCTTCCATATCTCAGAAGTTAGGAGCGTGGCACTCCTGTGATCTGGAAAATCCACATATAAATTTTTGGACTTCCCTTTACACCACAGAAGAAGTCTGAATTATTATGGTGTTAAAATATAAAATATGTTGATATTATACAATACCATACATATATTTTATGCATTTCTGATTTTCTAAACCTTTTCTGTGTCATCTGCTGGGCTTTGCATGTCATCTGTTGCTTCTGCAAAACTCCCCCCAAATTCCCATTTAATTTCTTCTCCTGACCCATGATATATTGAAACCACAATGGGGAAAGTCTCAATGTGGAATCGGTAACTGAGTTTCAGTGCCCCCTTCCGGAGCTACTCCTTCCCAGCTGGCACTGACATATACAACCTTGGATTTTGTCCCCCAGAATTGGACTACCCCAGCATTATAGGTACTTTAAAGGTTCTGTACTCCTAAAATGATAGCTCAGAAGCCACCAGCAGTATGCTTACCTCTAATAATCAGCCAATAGACACAATTAGCTTAAAGAAAGGCATTTACTAAGATGGCATAGCTAAAGTGGTAGCTGCACAACATTCCTGGGTTTCATGCTCCCACAAATACACAGTGTCACATGGAGGAGAAGGAGCTAACTTGGAGTACCCTGGTAGTAAGTCACAAGTATAGGGAACACATGTGGCCAAGATAGCCATGGATTAGGGGCAGAATTTCATGCTCTAACTTGTCTGCCTTGAAATTAACTAAAAAAGATAGTGCTTATTTATTTCACCACTGTGGGAAAATATCCCTGTGTGCAAATTGTAGTGGTCAAGGGAAAGCAGACCCCAACCTAATCCTTTCAGAAATGCTAAGCAGGTTACCTATCTGGGCACCCTGGGCCTGATCCTACCTTTTTCGATTCCCAACTTGCAGCATTCATTCTCCCTTGAATTGACAACTGGTTTTCTTCTCTGCTGCCAGGAGTCATATTCCTTGAAGCTGCTTCCTACCTGAATATATTCCATCCTTCTGTTATGCCAACACAACAAAAAGAGAGCATTTCTCCTTACATATTGTATTTGGAAGGTTGAAATTATAGATTTTTAGTAGTGTGAATGGCTTCAATCTTTCCTTTTCATGTGTTGTAACTTCACAGACTTGTAGTAATTCTGAATGTTAAAATATATCACTGAGTCTAACAGAACAGGATTTGCTATTTTCTCTAAGATGCAAAAAGCAAAAATATGTAACCTCAAATAGTCCAGGTTTATAATGTTTATTGGCAGAAATTCTATTATATTTTCTACAATGTCCAAGAGAAATACTTGTCTGGACTTGATTACAATGATAGAACTTACTCTAACTCATACCATTAATCATAAAAACAAATAATATCAGGGAAAACAATTTAATTTATGTAAGTATCAAAACTTCATACATTGTGATGCCTTCTTAATGACTCTTTTTACTGTTGAGATAGATAAGTGTCTAAACAAGGAAGGTCATGTTAAATTGACCATCAGAGAATTAAGGTTAAAGTCTAGGTAAATGCACATGGCTAAGTTGATGACCTCTCTTGACCACTCACCCTCAGGATCCTTTCCTGTTAGAAGTGAGATGCACAGCTGCCATGTGGATAGCAAGCTGTGTTGCCCCACAGACAGCATAGGTGACCTTTCATAGACACTCATTTCTATTACAACAAGGGTAAAAAGAAAGTAAAAAAAAAAATACAGCACATGCAAAGCCTATTAAGTTGTCACCAGCTACCAGATCAGAGCCAGAATTTTCTCAAAGTAAACTGATTTTCTGGAAGGCTTGTAATGTTAGAAATGGAGGCTATAATGTGTACAGATTCTTGGAGTCTATTCACTTATCTACCCCCAGCAATTTTTTTTTTCTGAGAGTCCTGGACTAGGAGCAAAGTTCGTTGCTATAACCTTATTGACTTAAGGTTTACTAAAAAAGATAGTAACTCTCCCACTAATATCATCTATGTAGGCAATTGCAGAGGCCATGGAAAAGCAGACCTAGATCTTTATCTTTAGGAAGTAGAAATGTCATTCTGACTTTCCTGCGTTATAGATGTTGTAGTGTTTGGAGGAGGCAGATACAAATTATACCATTCAAAAATGTTACATTTTTAAGTGAAAAGAGAGCACTAGAAATTCAGTCATCCCTGAACTTTGCGTAAAGCAGAACAAAACAAAATCTCATCAACTACATTCCTGTATCATTTCTTGCCTTCATGTCTTGAGGAAATTTCCTCTTCTGTTCAGTGACATTTTGCATATACTAAAACAGGATATCTTCTGGGAAAAATGTGAAGGCAGCTTTTCAAGAGTTTGACAGATACTTTGGAAGTTTAGGAGGTGTTACTTCATAATTCAGACTCGTGAATATGGCTAAAAAATATTTATTGTTGTTTGTTAGCAAGATGCAGTCTGTCAGAGTGGATAGAGGAATGATCCTGGATTAAGAAAGAAACAGGTTCAAGTTTGAGCTTGGAAACATACTTGCTCAGACACTCTGGGCAAATTTCAATGCCCCTAGAAAACTATGACTATAAGTTACAAATTTCCAATTTGTGTAGGTGAAAGGAGTTTTTCTATCAGGGAGTTCATCACATTAATGAAATCATAGGCTTAGAGAAAAAAAAATATGTTAATTCCACATACATTTTTATACTTGTCTATCATTCCCCAAGGAAATACAGTAGTTGCAAGATGTATGAAATATGTATTATTTTCTATATGGTAGAGAAATTCTTCACTCTAGGAAATCCATGTTGTAAATATAAGGCTTATTTTACTCTTTATTTCAACATGATTTAAGAATGGTTTTAATCTATGAATTTCTAAGAATCATGTTTTACATAAATATATTCATAGGTGCTTTTCAACAGGTAACATGGCAGAGTGGATAGAAAGCAGCCTTTGGGCTAGGACAGTCTAGGTTCAAATCCTGCTCTGTGATACTGGCTCTGTTACCACGGGCAAGATCTTCAACCTCTCAGTGCTCTAGGCAACTCTCTAAGGCTTATAAAGTTGCAGAGAAGGTAATGACCTGATTTGGTAGGGGAGTTTCCTCACCAGGGAGTTTTTTATGCCAGGGAAATCATTGGTCTAAGGTTTTCTATCCCAATCCTCATATTCATGGGTTCTCACTGGTTACTAAATAGTTTCTCATATCATTCTTATCTCTTAAGAGAGAGGGCAGGTATCCTAGGTTCCATTAGGCTCAAAAAGCCTTTCAATATGTTTTAGGATTTACTTGATTTCTGCATGTTCCAAGTCAGCAATGAAATTGGCATGATCACAATTAAATCAATGGGTCATATGTAATCTGTATTAAATGGCAGACTCCAGTTGATAAGTTAAGGACTCTCCTAAGCACCGGCACTCACAAAATCAGAATCACAGAAGTTCAGAGTTGGAAGGGAGCTCAGTAGTCATAAAGGCCAACTCATATCCAAAGGAACCCCCACTACGACATACATGACGAGTAGCTGTCTAGCTTCTTCCAGAAGACTTCCAAGGTGAGGGAAGCCAGCACCTCTCTAAGATCATTCTGCTTCTAGGAAACTCAGTTTAACGTTTTTCCTGATGCCAAGCCCAGATTGGCCTCTTTACAATTTTCACCCAAGGCCCTCTAGGATTGAGCAGACTCAAGGCTTTTAGGACAGAATCAGTGTTTTCTATAGATGTGTGCTTTGAGTCTCCTTTGGACAGCTTTAATTCTTCAACCCCCATTTCTAAGCCAAATACCCCTCCCTAATTCTTCTTTCTGTCTTTTGCCTGTCCCATCAATCCTAAAGCAACTGATGGACGTAGGCATTTTCAGAGTTTAAAGGAGACTACAGAGGGCTTTTTTTTGGTGGAGGGAGAGAAGAGTAATTTGAATTCCTTTTTGCCCCACTTTAATCTTAATGATGATGCTCATAACCTTGGGCTGCCCTATGAAATCCCATCCAGTTCTTTAACAATGGCTTCTTTGCATTTTGACAATATCTTTCTTCCAAAATACTCTGAGCAACTTCAGAATTACTAAGCCAGGGATAGAAGCAACTGGCAAATGGTAAGTATTTGCAAATTCTAAACAATAGAATGAGGTGACCTTTTCCTCCAGAGGAGTGCTGTACATCATGTCTTTGACTGGCTTTGCTATGTGGTAATTATTTGGGCAACATCTGGTGGCCCATCACATTTTTTAACATCCTATCTCATTGCGTGACTTTTCATTCTGTGACATTCAGTTCCCATTTGGGACTTGGAGTTGGAAACCTAAAATTAAGTTCCATTTCAAACATAATAATAGGGGATTGTGTTGGATAATGATGTTTGAGCTTCCCAGTAAAGCAATTTCAACATAACACATTGGAAAAAAAATAATAGTGAAAAGCAATTGATGATTTTTTAAAAATGCATAGGCAGGTGCCAAAAACTGTTTAGAGAGGCCACTTCTCTGGCTTCTTTTAGATATGGGAAAATTTTCCTCTACTCTTTAGATTTCTGCTCTTTAGCTCTCCTCCTGAAGACTCACACAGTTTCATCTATATGTTTTCCTTTTTCCTTTCTAGCTACCCTTTCCCACCCTGGTGAGTACATTTTAGTAACTTTTTTCCTTGGAAATATCTTCAGAGAATGTTATTGTATTCAAGTTTTCCCTGGGAGGTATAATAGTTTTCTGTGGGTACTTGCTTGGAATGAAAGGGGACTGAGCTGAGAAATCATAATTTACCTCTCTAATTAAAATATCTGTGCTCAGGCTTAGAAAAGAATTGTGAAAAAATCACCTGTCCTTCTTTGCAGAGATAGAAATTGTGGGTGTAGAATATTGCATACATTGTCAGTTGATGAATTAGTTACTTTTGCTAAATTGCCTTTTCTCTTTTTCTTAATTATTGTTAAAAGATATGGTTCGCTGGGTAAGGAAGTTGGGGGTAGGTGGAAGATACACATTTGGAAATAAAAGTTATGGAAAAATAAAAGTTATCAATGCAAATAAGATTTTTTCTTAAAGAAGAAAGAATGCTTATTGACTTCAGCCCACATAAGACAAGATTCATCCCCAGACAGTCGTATCTCGGCACCCAGGTTAGTGGGCCTGTGCTACTAGTTCATGTGTTGGAGACACTAGGCATAGCCATACGCTTCCACTGCTGCCAATCTCAGACCCAAAAGTGGGTCCCACAGGCATCAGTTCATTCTTTGGGTTGCTGGTGTGAGTCTTCAGATATTTCCAAAGGGTTTATTGAACACACATGTCACTTGAGTTCAATCTAAGCAGCCAGTCATTAACCAGAGGAAGAAGCAGGCTAGTTCACCACAGTCATTGTTAAGAACAGTTGTTCTTAAGAAATCTTTACATGGCATTCCTCAAACCTTGCTTTCAGTTCTGGCAACAGAAGTCAGAGAGATGGTATTAAAGTTGGCCATACCTTCTTACTTGATTAGTAAACAAACCATTCAAGCCACAGTAAGAGGTATTCTGGGAAAGAAAAAAAAGCATGAGTTACAACCTGTTCTGAGAAATACTTGTCATTTCCTCATTATAAATGAAGATCTAAGGAAATGTATTCATTCTTTTAGCCACTACAGTACTTTTGCCTCACTATCCATTTGTTAATGTCCTCCCTATGTTCCAGGCACCATCCTGGGTGCTAGATGTACAAAGACAAAAATGAAACAGCCCTTGCCCTTATCAAGCACCTTACTCCCTATATAGAACATGCTATTTATGCTTAATAGCTTATACAAGAGATATACAAGGTAATACAACAAAAGAATTTATTAATGTACCCCTTAATAGATACAAAATTCTAAATAAGGATTGAGAACAGACAAGCTAAAGGAAGACAAACTACATTTTCTCCAGAATTTTTTGAAAAGATATTTTAAAATTTGAGATGATTTTCCCCCAGAACAATGAATGTGAATTTTGGATAAAGTATTCATAAATTTCCTCCTGGCTTTTTAAGCTTCCAACATGATATCTGAAAACCACATAATGGTTTTCTATTTTAATCATGTTCTCTATTTTTATGTAATGCTTCAGTATCTATAATGTGAGATCATTGTAATGCCTATGCATTTAGGACAAGTAATATTGACCAATTCTCAAATGCAAGAACAGAATAAAGCTGCCCGTAGGAGACACCATGGTTTTCACAAGATAAGAATGGATTTAGGGCTTTCTTTGCTAGTAGGCTTCCTTTTGCTTTCTTTTTACCTACAGGTTGGTGTCTCTTTTTCTTGGCCTCCTCAATAGGTGTTAAAGGGCTAGAAACCTATGGGACACAAGTCATGCTATCTCTCATTCTTGTAAAGGTTTGAAATAAGGTGCTTACTGTCCTGCTTGCTTAATGGGCTCAGGACAAAGGGCGGTAATAGTATGTCTAACAGGGTAGGCTTCATATGGAAGATGGAACCAGGGTCCTTCTGACCCTTTGGCCTTGAGAGCCATTAAAAAAAAAAAAGCCCTGAAAAGAAAGTGGGCTATATTTCATTCGAGAAATTGTGAAAATCTTTCAATAGTCTAAAAATCCCTCCTGGTCCCAGACCTCTGTCTGACAATAAATGTTCTCTTCGCTATGCTCTTTGCAACACCACAGTTTCTGAGCAGAGTTGCAAGTGATTCAAAGTACGATGAAAAGATTCATGAGAGCTGAAGGCAGATTGTGAATTTTCAGCTGTCCAAAAGTCGTGTAAAGGATATATTTGCAGCATGATATACTAGGAAAAGTCCTCTAATTTCAGTTGGGGAACTTTGGTTGGAATCCTGGAAACCAAATAAAGTGAGCATTTTCCAATATCATATAGAAAAATAACAATAAATAAGCTTATATCTGAAACCAAGAATCTTTATTATGTATGGCTTGCTTTTCCTTCTAAGCAAAAAGTAAATTTTACATGTAACAAGCTATGTGCTGGTCTGGTTCTTTATAGTTTTCCTTCTATTCTGTCCCATGCACTTTTTAAAAAAATGTTTTTATTAATATCTTTTGTTTTTTTAACATCACTATAATTTTCCCTAATATTTTCCCCTCACCTCTCCTAGGTGTTCTTAGTAAATAGATAAGAATTTTTTTTAAAAAAGTATTTTTAAAGATAAAAAATGAAAAAGAAGAGTAAGAAGAAAAAAATCAGCATAATTGATCAATTGATTGAAAAAATAAGCCTGCACTTTTGAACTTTTCATCACCGCATATCTCTTCTTTCAGGTCAAGCTTGTTCATATTTTTGCAACATTCAGTTTTAATTTATTTTAGATATGTAGTTATTCTTTCTATTTACATTGTTTTAGTCAATGTGAATATTGTTGTCTTGGCTCTGCTTATTTCACTCTACATCAGTTCATGTAGAGCTTTAAAAATAGTGTTATCTTTAATATTAAGGTCATTTTCATTTAGAATGCATTGTGGAATATGATGTATGGTATTGGTCTAAGTCTAATTCCTGCCAGACTAGTTTCCAGTTTTCCCAGTTATTTCCTTAGGTAACTTATGTTTTCTAGTTGATCAAACACTGGGTTATTGAGGCCATTGTTTTATAATCTCCCTTGTCTTGTCTATTTATTGACTTACCTCTCCATTTTTTAACCAATTCTTGATGGTTTTGATGACTCAAGCTTCTTAATATAGGTTGAGGTCTAGAATCATCATTTCCGCTTCATTCATACTATTTTTATTATTCTCTTTGATGTTGTAGAACTTTGGCAGCATTGCCATTTTTATTAAATTGTAATGGCCCAGCCATGAGCACGGAATATTCCTCCAACTTTTTCAGTTAGTCTTTATTCCAGTCAGGAGCATATTATAATTAAACCTATGCAAATATTTATTGTACTTTGTACAACAATGTAGGGATGACTCTACATGTTTTGTGCATTTTGTAATTTCTCTTTTAAGAATTAAGATTTCTCTTTGTTTTATTGCTTCTTGAATTTTATTATTGTGTTAAAGATGCTGTTGATTTTTGAAGGTTTATTATTCAGCTTAAAATTTTGCTGAAGCCATTAATTTTCCCAAATGGCACATTTACTGATTCCCGAGGATTTGATGTTAACTATAATATCATCAACAAATAAGGGTAATTTTGTATCCTTTAAATTTATTTTTATTTGATTTATTAATTTAATATTACATGTTATAAATCATATAATTATATTATATATTACATCTTTACATGATAAAATATCATATATTATATACAAAATTATCACATAATTATATTATTTAATTTATTTTTCTTTTCTTAATTGCTATTACTAGTGTTCCCAAAACAATATCAAATATTCGTGGGGAAAGTGGACATTCTTGCTTTATTCCTATATTTTTTGGGAAAGGTTCTTATGAATTCCCATTGTTTTTTTTTATTTAGATAGATATCTCTTATGATATTAGAAAGGGTCCCACCATGCTTATACTTTGTATAGTTTTAGCATAAATAAGTGTTGTATTTTTTCAAAGGTTTTCATCCCATCTATCAAAATCATCATGTGGCTTTGTATATTTTTGTTTTTGTTTTTGATACTGTTAATTATGTTGTTTATTTTCTTGATGATGAATCATCCTTACAACTTTGGTTTATGATGCATGATTTCTTGGATCAATCACTATAGTCCACTTGACAGGATTTTATTTAATGTGGTTAAATCAATATTCATTATTGTTATTGGTCTATAATTCATCTTCTATGTTTCATCCTTACCTAGTTTAAGCATGAGGACTGTTTGTCTCATAAAAGAATTTTGGTAAGTTTCTTTATTTCTCAATTTTTGAAAATAATTTGTATGTTCGAAAATAATTTGTATATAAAGAACACTTATACTAACTGTTCTTTAAATATTTGATAGAATTCTGCTATGAATCCATCAAGATCAGGATTTTTTTTCCACCTTTGGTAGTTCCTTTACAACTAGTTCTACTTCCTTTTCTGAGATGGGTTATTTAAGATCTCTTGCTGGTCTTCAGTTATTTTGGGTATTTGAAAGTGTTTATTCTTTTTGTGCACTCAATTTTGTTAGCATATAATTCTGTCTAATAAGCTCTGATTATTCCATTTATTTCTTCTAGCTTTGCTGTGATTTCACCTTGCTTATGTGCTATTATTTTATTTTCTGCCCTCTTCTTTTTAATCAAGTAGGTTAAACACATCAATTCTGTTAGCTTTTTTGAAGAAGGAGATCTTAGGTTTTTTATCCCTTTTGTATATTTTTATTTCCAATTTATCTATTTTCCCCTTAATTTTTAATATCTTCTGTATATATTTTCATGGGGTTATTTGTTGTTTTACAATTTTTAAATGCATATTCAATTCATTGATCTTCATTTTCTATTTTGTCAATGTAGGTCTGTCATGATCTTGAAGACTGCTTTAGCTGAAAATTTTTTATGTTTTTTTAATCATTATTATTATTATAAAGAACCACCCTTTATTTAAGGTTTCATTGCTAAGTCTCAATTTAGGTATGTGTCTTTTGTTTGTGCTCCACAAACTAATTACTATTTTTACTGTGTTATGGTTTGCAAAGGATGTTTTTACTATTTCTTCTTATTATTTACACTTGTTTGCACTATTTCTGTGCCCCAACAATAATTTCTTAAAATGAAAATGTCATATGATGCTGATAAATGTGGACAGTCTTTAGCATTCCTATTTATATTATATAAGTCTTTAACTCTAGTTTCTTCTGCAATTTGTTAAATTCTATATTTTGTCTTTTGTTTCTCTTTCATTTTGACTTCTTCAAAATGGAGAAAAGGATATTGAAATCATTGTCACTGTTGTGTTAATGTCTATGATTTCTTGTAGTTCAGTTAATTTTTTCTTTACGAATTTGGCTGCTATGGTATTTGTAGCATGCAAATTAATTGGTTAATTGTCTATATTTCAACATATTATATTTTCCTTATTTATCCTATTTTATATTTCAAATATTTGTTTTTACTTTGTTATTATCATGATAGGATAATTGCAACTCTTGCTTTTTAGGGGGTCGCCTAATGTGCAGGAAATTTTTCCCCAGTCCCTCATTTTTTATTCTGTGTATATGTTTTTTAAATTTTCCTTGTAAGCAACAAATTGTGGGGTTTATTTTCTTATCCAATCTTTCACTCATTTTCATCTTATTGGATTGTTCACTCTATTCACATTTAAAATTATGTGAGTTAGGTTTCTATTTTCTTCCACTTATCTCTAATTTTTTAAATTCCCAAATTAGGAATTTCCCCCCCTCTTTCCTCCTCTATAAAGACAGTATTTTGTTTCTTCAGTTATTTTAGCTTAATCTATTTTAAGGCAACCCTATTTTCACTAGCTCTCTTTTCCCCACCCTTAACTACTTCTGCCTCACATTTGCTATTCCTTTCCCTAGTTTTGCTTAATTTATTAGTTCCCTTTTCACTTAATCAAGTTATTTAATTCTTTCCCTCTTTCCCCCTCTCAGTTCAGTAATCAAATGAAATCTTCATTCCCTTCTTTCCTTTAAATTTGCTTTGTTCTGTAGCTTTTAAAATGTCATTTTCTTCATCCTTTCCCAAAAATGATTTCATTCCATCCTCTTCTTCATTATTCATTCTCCCTTTCTTTTTACTCTATACTGTTATTCTTTGATTCATGGCACTTATACTTGTTTAGTCCTTCTTTAATCACTGTATTCCTCATGGAATTAAAGAGTGTAAGGTATCTATTTAATGCTTCCTCTTTTAAACAGTTTCTATGTTGTTGTCTAGTAGGTCTTCCCCTCTGGGCCCTTAGTCTATTATACCTCATCCTTAATTAACAAACATGTTATACTTCCATCCTGCAGGTGATGGAGAGGATATTTGTTTCCCTATGGTAGGAATTTTCTTGCATCCCTGATTGTGCAATTCATTATTGAACTTTGCCTTCCCCATTGTCATTAGTGCCCCCCTCTCACCTTTTTCTATGGAATTTCATCTCTGGGTCCATGTTTTCTCACTCTTCTGTGGGCGACTTGCCCCTGCAGCAGTGATTCTTCTTTTCCTGAGGTAGGAGGAATGGTTTCTCTAAGCACCAAATGCTTGCAGATTATATTCATTGTAAAGTCTCCATCTTCCTTTATAGAATATCTTCTTTCTCCCATGGGAATGTGTTACTCCATCTCTTCACTAAAACAAGATTCCCCCCTTTCTTTTCACCACTTCAGTCCCTTCCTTTGCTGCTTCATACTTTCTCTCATAGGCTCTCTTGCTCCTGAGAGACAGCAAGAGTTATTTTCCTTTCATTGTTAGCCTTTGACTTGATTAGTGTACGTCGTATGTTTCCATCTACCTTTTTTCCTCACCTCTCTTCTTTTATGCACCCTCTCATTCTGTAATTCAGTCCCACAAATAATATTGATTCACCTGTAGCTGGGGAGAGAACAGAGACAAGATGGCGGAATAAGGCAGGAAATCACCTGAACTCTCCCAAATCCACCTCCAAACAACTATAAAACAATGCCTCAAAATGAATTCTAGAGCAGCAGACCCAATAAAGAGATGATGTGAAATGATTTTCTAGCCCAAGAAAATCTAGATTGGCAGTAGGTCTGTCTTACTTAGGTAAAGGGGAGCACAGTCCACTGCAGGCAGTGGCAGGCTATGGCAGGCCAGTAGCAGGCTATGCCCCAGCAAGGAAGGGGGAGGCCTTAAGTCTCAGTGCAGGTTAGTGGCAAGGCCCACAGCCCTGGCACAGGAAGCCAGTAGCCAGGTATTAGATCCTAAGGTGCAAGAAGCTAGAGCTCAAGAGCAGAGCCCAACTTTAAAAATCATTAAGTAGGCTGGAAAAATAAGCAAATCATATTACAAGTTATAAGGGACTTCAGAGGCTAGCTAGTTCAAAATATGGATTTTTTAAAACCTTTAATATTCTGACAAGTACTTGTCTAGTTTCTATTTAAATTCCTCTAGTGACAAGAATTTATTACCTTTTGAGGAAGTTAATTTTCTTTTTTGACAACTTTAATTATTAAGAAGTTTTTCTTTATATTTTGATTAAAGAATCTTCTGCCCTACAACTGTCACCTAATGATCCTAGTTTTGTCTTCTGAGGCCAAGCACAATGCAATCTAATTCCTCTTTCAAATAATGATCTGTCAAGTAGTGGAAGACAGCTAACTTATTGGACGTGGGACTGAGTTTGAATTCAAAGTGTTTTCAACAGGTAGAACAATGGGTTGAGTCTTAGAAAATATTATTAATTGGGGAAAATATAAAGCCTCACACTTGAGGTAAAAAACAAACTTCATAATTACAAGTTGGGAGATAATAGCTAGTTAGCAGTTTGTCTAAAAAAAAAGATCTGGGATCTTAAGAGGTTTGTAAATTCAATATGTCTAAACAGCATGACATAACAAGCAGAAAAGCTAATGCAATTTAGGCCAATGCAAGGGAGGCCTAGTGTCTAGCATATGCTCTGTTCTTCCATGGTCAGATGATATCTGAAATGTTATATTTATTTCCACTTGCCACATTTTAGGAAGGATTTGGTAATCTGGAGAGTGTACAGACCCAGATGACAAGATTGGTGAGAAGCCTGGAAACCATCCCATAAGAGGGGTATTTTGAAGGAATTGGGGATGTTTAGTCTGGAGAAAGGAAGAACTAGGAGGATCATAATAGCAGTGTTCAAGTATTTGAAGAGGGTATCATGTGTAATAAAGATCAGATATGTTTTTCATGACCACAGATGTGAGCACAAGGTGCACTGGATGGAAGATACAGATGCAGAGAAGCAGATTTAGACTTAATGTCAGGATTTTTGAGTTTTAGAGTTCTGCAAGATGTCATTGGTTCCCTTTCACTAGGGAAAATGTTCAAGTGAAATCAGAGTGACCACTGTATGAGAAGACTATAGAGTAGATTCTTATGTAAGTATGGGTTGCCTTTGATGGCTTTTGTTCTCCCTTTAATGAGAGATTTCATGAGAAAGAGATTAAAGGCAAATGATATTCATTGTAGGGGTAAAGAAGCACTTTGGAATCCAAAAGGAGTTATCAGGGATGGATTTAGCGTAACAATCCTCCAAAGTGTTTAAAAATCCTCAGGTCCCAGTGAGCTACTATCTTCTCCAAAAGACCCTGACCCACTTCCTACTGGCAGATATCCTTGATGAACTGGGTTTAGAATACTACTTGATGCTGCCCAACTGTAATTTCCCTCTCTTTGAGTATAAATCATTGATTAGTGAATAGATTGAAAGTCTCAGTTGAACTGTGCTCGTGCTATAGATCTGTCCTTTTTTTTTTTTTTTGCAATTGGGATTAAATGACTTGCCTAGGGTCACACAGCTAGTGAGTGTCAAGTGTTTGGTCTGAGGCCAGATTTGAACTCAGGTCCTCCTGACTTTAGGGCCAGTGCTGTATTCACTTCATCATGCAGCTGCCCCTAGATCTGTCTTTTAATGTGAAAAATGTTCTTAAGCTAAGTGTCCTTTTGCATACTTAGGTCACCTTTTGAATGGGTAATTTCTTTAGGTTGTAAGCCACTTGAGGGCACAGATTGAGTAATTAAAATTTTTTTTTTACTTTTTCTGAATCTTTTATTAATGAATTCACATTTTAGTTAAATTCAACAAATATTTATTATGTATTTCCTATTAAATGAAGACACCCTTATATAGTGGAAAGAATATTAGAATTGCAGTCATTTGAGATATGGGTTGGAATCCATCCTCTGTCATTTACTAGCTATATGACCATGACAAAATTACTTTGCTCATTCTCAGTTTTCTGATGTATAAAACAGGGTTAATAGTACTTATGGTACTTACCTCCCAAGGGTTTTGTCAAAACTAAACAAAATAATGGATAGAGTACAAAGTGCTATGCAAAACTTAACATAAGGTAGGTAGGTAGGACTCAGGTCCTGTTGATTCCAGGGCCAGTGTTCTATGCATAATATTGCATATCAATAGATTCAGTTGATAAATTGATTGTTTGGTTTAATTGAATTGCCTTTTCCCTTTCTTTTTAAAAATGTGCTTTTTTATAGGAGATGATTATCTTGACAGGGGAAGGAAAATGATCTCTTCAGAAATACATTTAATGTAAAACCAAAAAAATCTATATAATTGTTTATATTCTATGCAAATTCATTAAGGCACCAGACTAGGTGTTTGGGATGCATGCTGCTCCTCTCACCTTGGAGTTCTTCATGTTGAGCTTTTCCAATTTTTAAATTGCATGGTATTCACTCTGAGTCACTCTTCCCATCTAAACTTAAATATGATTAATTCCAGATTGGCTTTCAAAGGGTATGTTATTATCCTGTGCATTTTTTTTCCTTTCCTGAGATTTACAGAGTTTTTCAACTATGGGTGTTTCCTCAGCTCCAAGGTGAGTTCTTTCTCAATTAAAGAAAGAAGGGTTAATAAAAGCAGAGACCTTTTCTAATTTTCTTTAATAGATAAAGAAAGTCCTTCAGGTCGCAGGCCCTTCTGGCATTTTTTTTTCCATGGTCAGTATTCCTGGAATGCCAGAAAAGCCCATTTGAACTCAGGTCCTCCTGACTCCAGGGACCATACTCTATTCACTGCATCACCTAGCTGTCCTAAGAGCTCATCTTTCTTAATGTTGAATGGAGAAGGCAGAGCTACTAAAGAGTCATCATCAACTAACTGCTATGTAACATTTTTTTTTAAATCAGCTAAGAAAAGGGGAGATTTTGATGAAGTGAAAAATAAAAGCTACAATGCCAAGCAATAAGAAATCATTATAATCCAGCTGTCCTCATGCCCTCCACATTCAGTGTGCCAAGGGTCTTTGTAATCACATTCTGATGTATAAACCACTGAGAAGTTGTATTGTTTCCAATTTTGCCTATCCTTTGAGCAAATAATTAGGGAAAAACAACACAAAGCAAAAACTGTGGAGCATTTAAAATGCATCTAAACCAAGTATGGATAAATCTATAATCCCAGCCTCCCAAGAGAGTGAAAAAATAGAAAAACACAGGCCCAATCAGAACACAACTTGGTAGGTCATTTTTTTTCCCCATCATCTAATGCCCAAGCATTTGTAAAAATGAACAATTGAGTATTATTTGAGGACTGCATCCTAATTTCCCTCAGAATTTGCTATGTAGTATGAAATAGTCTGCAGTTCTGCTTTCAATGTTTTATGTGAAGAAGTTTTCATAAAGAATAGGAGTCATATTAGGTGTAAGAGAATGAAGAACTATGATGCAATTAAAAGTCTTTCAACTGGTGCTGCTAACTGTAATTCATTAAATCTGTTTGCTCTCAAATTGGAAATATAATGAAGAAATTGGAAGGATGTGGCTGCTTAGAAATGGCAGACAAATGGCAAGGCCAAGAGACATTTTTTCATGTTTGGAGGCTGAGGGAGGGGAGCCAGTGGAAAGAAAGAAAGGCCCTGCACAGTGGGAGATTGGTCTCTCAGAAGTATTTCTCCAGCATTTCCCCATTTGGTACATGAATAAAATTGGACTTTTAAAAAAAAATAGTTACTTAAGAGTACAAATACAATCAGTACAGCAATCAACAAATATTTATTGATCCACGATACATAGATGAATCTTGGAACAACCAATTTAACCTTTTTAAATGATTGAAATATTCATATTATATGTACTATATGTATACATATGCATATACACATTGAACATATTCTCTCTATATATACACAAATATAACATCATGAGAATTAAAAGGCTACAGGAGATTTAACTTTATAAATTAAATGATTAGGATTTAAAATGCCAACAATTCTCTTCGAAAGTAAGATAAATCCACATCTTCCCACCAACTCAGTTATAGTGGGGAAAGGAAAAAGGGATCAGTGGAACAGCAGAATGAGTACAAGGATAAATTAGAGCACTGGAAAAGAGAGAGAAGAAAGAATTTTAGTCCTGAGTGGGTAAAGGTAAAGGGAAGCTTTCTTCATAATACAAGAAGAGAAAGGAAAAATGCTTAGAGATCCATGTGTGTATTTATCTGGGACAATATGTGAACGATTCACTTTTTTACTTCATTGTCTCAGTTCTACTGGCACTTAAGAGGTCCTCAGAAAGTGGAATTTCTTCTTAACTTCATCTGGTCCACAGAAGTTATAGAAATCTTTAATTTCGTATGCTCTCCAGAAGCTAGGGGGCTTCCTGGAATTGTCATTAACAATCCCAGATATGTCAGCAATTATTTCCAGACTCCACAAACTCTGCTTACACTGTGAAATAGTTTTACCTCATCCAGTAAGAGAAATTTTCAATAGAGCCAGCCCAGGTTCATATCTGCAAAATACCTACTCTGATACCTCATTGTGGCATGGTGTGAAGCCTGGGTTATCTGAGGTTGTGGCAGTGAAACACAGATTGTGCCTGGGCCTACCAAATTATAAAGGTTTCCATGCTGTGATAGGAGACAGTCAATTAACCTAGCTCTAGAAGACAATCAACCACATCATTAAAAATGTATTTGCATTGAAGGAAGAAGAAATCACACAGAAGAAAACCACAAGTCCTTGAAGTAAGACTTGAATTGATTCATATCCGCAGAGGGATAAGGACAGATGTTTTAAAACAGATTCTTATTTAAACTAGGCCCACCTTCTTCTTTCCTGGTGTGTAGTCTCTGATATATAGGAACATTAATAATGTCCCCTATGGTGTTAATGCATCAGAAGGACAAGACTTTTTGGCAGAGTGGTGATGGATGGACTAGAGGCACAGAATGAGATGTAGACATTTTGTTTTGCTTGATTATATGCTCATTTGTTACAAAGGAGGGCTTTGGGCGTGGAATTGATAGGTAATGAGAGTGATGAAAAAAGAGAATCAAACATTTTAAAACAAATGGAAGGGAAGAGAAGGAATTTCAGGAGGGAACATAGATAATTCAGGCATTTTGTTCCTATAATGTTAAACTTAAGGGGTATAATTTAATATACAGTTCTCTTTGTATATTGAAATTTTTATATTTAACTACATGATTTTTTAAAAAAGAAAATTTTAAATGGTCATTACTACCTTGTTAAATTTAATGTATATATTATATGTGTTCTTTGAAAGGCTGTATGTAATAGAAGTTCATTTTCTTATATAGTTCTCATTCTTGTTCTTTCTATATTGAATTGCTTGTCTGATTTTATCCAACATTTCCAATTTGTGGTCTATGACCTTGAATTAAAAAAAATTACTATTTCAGTTTTCTTTGTAATTTTATCTATTTTATTTTATGCATTTAACAACATTCTTCTGATAAAGGGGTCCATAGGCTTGGTCAGACTGCCAAAAGATTTCAGGACAGACAAAAAAAGTTAAGGACATTTGATTTAAGTTTATAGTATTATTTTTTTAAAGACAAGACCTATCTTCAAATTGTAATTTTCTATTGCTATTTGTTAGGAAGCTTCCCACCATAACACATTGAAGACATTGACTTTCTTTGGTAAGGATACACAAGTGCTTGTGCACTAAAATGTCCACTGAGAGAAGTGAGCTGAGGTAGAATGGCACCCAGATCGAACATTTAAAATTAGCTCAGTGATTCCATATTGATCTCTCTGATCTAGAGACTTCCAGATCCACTGACTGCTGTTTGATCGCCTCTGTAGATACTGGTTGAAACACAATTCTAATTGTTTCAAGGAAACAGGAATTACCCACTGAGTAGCTGGTGTTTTCACTGTAATAAATATTTAATAGAATGTTCCTCACAAGAAGTTGTTTGAGGACTGGGGTCTTGCAACCAGAAATGGCAGCATTTTCCCAATTTCAGGACCTCACCAAAAACTGGTTCTAATTTAAGCTCCCTTGCAAGACTTCTCTCAGCATTTGCATTGTCAGCAGCTTAAATTGACCACAGAATGATAACTAAATAATGTAAAAATTATAAGATGATTTAGGCATTTAAGATGTGCAAAAGGTAATTAAAACCACATTGTAGGAGGCTAAAGGCCATAATATGAGCTGGCTGCTGTACAGGTGGGGTCACTGGATATGTTGTACAAATGCATATGTTCAATTTATGATCTTAATGAGGAACATGGAATGTTTTGCTTCTTCATTTGCAGCACTCATCTCCAGAGGATGTGCAAGCCTGGACTTTAATGTGAATATAAGCTCTTTATGGTTTTTGGTCACGTCTTGGCTATTATAATCCACTTCATATGCCTGCATGCTAGGCACTTGGCATTGCCATCATGTGGAGAAGTGCTGCCCTCAGATGATGAAAATACCAGAATGTGTCTCTCTTGTTCGTAACCAGGGAGTGATAAAACATGTGCTTTAACTACCCTATTTATAACAAAACATTCCTATTAAAACCCAAGGGCAGTTTCTCCAAAAGGTGTCTATACTTAGGCACTTAATTTATCTCATAACCTGATATTTACAGACACAGTTTTCAAGGAAACATTTCTTTTTTCTTCTCTTACCTCATGCATACATCCATGATATAGCACTAATTATTAAGCCAGGTCATTTTTTTTTTACAGGCTGCTCCTTATTGGTGGAATTTAAGTATCAATAATTTCTAGGACCTCCCCTCCTTAGAAATGATGAAATAATTTGTTCCCCATATGCTTCAGACATCCTTGAGCATGGTTTCTTTAGCAGTACATTTAGGAACAGAAAAGGTGCATGATGACATGTTTACA
Source organism: Phascolarctos cinereus (assembly GCF_003287225.1). Lineage (NCBI taxonomy): Eukaryota > Metazoa > Chordata > Mammalia > Diprotodontia > Phascolarctidae > Phascolarctos > Phascolarctos cinereus. The sequence goes on along the minus strand of NW_027555847.1, from coordinate 347,132,610 downwards.
TGATAGAAAAATTTTATAGTTAGGAAGTTTTTATAGCTAGGCAGGCCAGATCATTAGATAACCTAAACATTCATTTTTTCTCACCTGTTTGTTCTAGTAGAAAGAATGCAAAATTCCAAAATTTCCAAAACTCCAAGTCAAGTGAGAACTGGGGTCTGACCCCTGACGTTTGTACAACTGTACAACCCTGGACAAGTCATTTAACCTCCAGGAGACTCTTTCCTCCTCTGTAAAATGGGGATATTAATCCCAATAGTTCCTACTTCACAAGATGATTACAAAGATGAATATGATCTAAGATAGTATAACATGCTTTGTAAATCCTATAGTGCTATATAAATGGCAACATTATTAACTGGAAGGAGTTCAATGTTGAATACATTATGCTTAACTCTTTTAAAGTACCCTCTTTGGAGGCAAGTATCACATTTTGCTTTCTTTAATTATAGGAAATCTTTTCTAAGATGGGCCAATTGGAAACTATCAGTCTGAAAAAAAGTACACACACACACACACACACACACACACACAAAAGCATATTCTTTAAAGAATGCATATTCTTTAAAGTAGCACAGTTTTATCACTTAGAACCTACCACAATTCTAGGTATAGAATAGAACAAAGCAATGGGAACTAGATAAACAGATAACTGAGAAGTGGAATGGCATAATGGATGGAAGGTCAGACTGCGATCTGGTAGACCTGGGTTCAAATCCCATCTCTGACTCACTGTGTGGCCGTGGGTAAGTCACTTAACATGGTAAGGTAATGTCCCCTGGCAACCCTTTTAAATTGTAAGTTGACTTGGTGACCTACATTCCACAGGAAAAAAAATTGGCATACTGATAAACAATAAAACAAACAATTAAACCCAAAAAAGGTTAGTCATTATCTGGAAAAAAAAAACTACTTTAATGAGTGATTCTTAGTTGTATCAATTTTTGATAAGTAAATGGGTCATGAAAGCCCCAGCTTGGCACCTCTGAAGTCTTCTGAGCAGATTTGACTTTCATATGCCTTCTTCATTACCTTTCTACAAAGTTCAAAGGAAAATATTAGTTTTATCCCTTTTCTGAATTTTCACAAATTTTGATTTGAGAGTCCAAATTAGTGAGGTATTATTACCCTCCTCTTTAACTACAGTGTAATTACTTCCCTTATCGCATGGGCCCACGTGCCATGACCCAGACTGAACATTTTCTGTGTCTCTGTCTGGGACAGAATCATGGATGTTCTCTCACACAATGCCTCAGAAGCTATTCCCAGACCATTGTTAGGGGCCCCTTTTAGACACAGCCTTCTAAACTCATTTCCTAAAGCCTTTCCCACTTTCATAAAGCAAGCTTGTTTTCAGTTCATTCCTTTTTATCCGTTATATAAACTAGGTGGACCTGGATACTTCACAGGAAGAATCTAAAGCATTTGGTTGTTATTAGAGGAAGGATAGCTGACTCACACATGCAAAACATTAAAGAAACCTTACAAACGTTTGAGGGGTTTGTTGTTGTTGTTGTTGTTTGAGGCTATGCAGCCCTTAACCACATCCTGCAGTGCACATGGCCATCAGACTTTTTTTTCCCTTTATTACTCTGTATAATTTTAAGCTAATAAAGCAAACAAGGACAATTTTTGTATTTTCTATTCCCAGCATTTTATTGTTTTTATTTAAAGGTAACATACTGTACATGGTTCAGCTTTGGGGAGAGGTAGGAAGGAGGAGCAATTCTTTTATCTTTATGAGGCATCCCCTCAGTTATCAACATTCACACGGACACATGCTTGTGTTGAAGCACTGTCACATCCCAGGTCCACATTTTCCACATGGGCCGAGTTGCCCAAACTTCCAGGAAGTTGTTAACCTGAAGGGCTCAGGATTGGACACTCCTTATCTTCAGTAGCAGTCCAGCCACAATGGGGACCAGGGTACTGTCTGACATAGTCACCATTTTTAAATCAGGAGATTTTTTTTCTTACTTCTCAGGAAATAGTTCCTGTCTTTATCTCTGTTCACTTGGTAGGGGGAGGGGAGAGGGAGAAGGAAGAAGGATATTTGGATATTTTCTATTCTTGGCCTCTGCAAGCACTGATACATTTTGCTAGAAGCTATTTTAGTGTTTTGAATCCTATAATTATGAATGTTTATGTGTAGGCTCTTTGGTAATCTAAACGATTACGTGAAATGAGAACCCAGTTTATGCCCTAGATGCTGTTTGAGTGGTCATCCAATACTGTATTTGTCTAACCAAATGGTGCATTGTTGTTGTGGGTGGTCCATGTTGAGTTGCCATACCCAATTATTATTTTAAAATATGTAACCAAGAATATCTGACCCTGATAGAGATGAATTGCATTTTTGCTTTCAGTTCTGTTACCAAGTTAACTTTTAACATCAGGATTCCAACCATATGTATTCAAGAATAAGTATTTTTTTTTAAATCCCATTTGTCAACAAGCAAGTTGAAACCTAATTACCATGAAATGCAACTTTATTTATAAGCCAAAATGCTGTGTGCCTCCAATGTGTTTCTTTTTTGAAACATCCAACTTTACTTAAAGGAGAAAAGTCTGACCACTCAGTACTTTATGGGAAAGCTTCTTTATACAGCTAATATTTAAGTAACAGATTAACACTGGAAGTGCTGGTTAAGCACTGACTCAAATAAGTTATAAGAAGATCACAAAACACCAGCCTTTCTAGAGGTTAAACTTTAGTAAAAAGCCACATTTACTGAGTCTCTCCTTTGTACCAAAATACAGTTTCCAAACAATAAAAATAAACAGACTTTTTCACAACAAGAAATATGGAGATAAAACTGCAGCATCAATATAATCTCAGTTATCACTTAAAGTATTTAGAACAAATAATATTATACTACATTTTTTCTCACTACAGACACTGCAAAGAAGGCTTATGTATTTATTTAGTGGAATACAATGTGAAGACTGGTACACTCTGATGTACTGTTCTCTATTTACCTGCTCTAACAAAATGAATTTCCATATGGTTATATTAAGGAGCTTTCCAGAGCTCTTTAAATTTACAGAAAAGAAGATTTAAAAAAAAAAGACTAGATCATACAGCTTGAACAGATTTCAGTATATGATTACACATATGCCAGGATAGATTTACTCAGTCGAATTCATGGGAAGAGTTGTACTTAATAACAAATGCCTCAAAAGCTCCTTTAGGGGAGACTGATGGTGATAGAGTCACAAATGGTTCCTATACATCCAGACAGGCTTTTCATTGTTTGTTGCTGTGATATGTATCAATGAGTCACTAGTAAGTATGTGGGCCAAGCAATTTTATGTTTTTTATAATTAGATCTAACTACTTTCTTTGAATGGGGATTCCCAAGCTGATTCAATAGGAGTCAGGAATGCCTTACTAATAACAGAATTTGGCCATTTGTGCTCATTTCATCATGGATATGATATATTGGGGTCAATGTATTCAGGGGCTGGCAGATACCTTACACTGACCACAGCCCTTCTCAGATTCGCTGTTTGTTGGGGCTTATTACATAAGTGCAATGTCAGCCAAAGGAAGGCAGGTTAGAGACAAAATCTGCTCCCCCACCTTGGTCTGACAGCCACATTCATTTCCCATTCTCCAAATGTTTGCCAAATATTAAAACTATTACTTCATGAACATGAAGGTGATATGCTGAAAGAAAAGACAAACCGAAAGGCAGCTGCTGAGGAAAATATTTCAAACCCCAAAAGATATTTAACATCCTATTAAATAAATAACTTAGAACGAAATAGAAAGGATGAAGGCAGAATGCACAAGCATACCATACTATTCGTTTTGTTAGAACAGTTTTGCACTACTGTGTTTATGTTTCTTAATCCTATCCATTCTTCCACGCTGCCACACCAAAAACTCCTTTGGTTGTGCATTATGACCCAAGTGCTTCCAGTAAATGCTTGCGTGTCTAACTGCTCATTGGATCATCAGGCTTGAATGAGCATTGAAAGTCTTTGATATGAGTTAGTATTCCATAAATAACTTTCCCCGAAGATCATTCATCTGATTGTCTCACGTCCTCCAAGTTCTATCACAGAAATAAAAAACAAAACAAGACAAAAAACAGCCATGTTGTTCACTCTGGGAAGAGCACCCATCCCATTTGATCCAGTCTATATCTTCATTATAAGATATGACACAGAACTAATTTAAATGATTTTTTTTGCCAGCAGTGAGTACAAAACCTTCAAAGACTTCCTCTCTTTCAAACAAGCAGAGGTCTGTAATGTCTTTGCTTTTCAAGACTACTCTTCTCAAGGATTACCAGATACTCTTAAGAAGAGAGCTTTTGATTCCACTTGCTTCAAGAAATGCTTCATCTATGAATGTACCACCATGGGAAGAAAGTGAGCAGAGGTGTTTTTCCTTCGTGTTTTCTGTCCTCTCCTTGGAGCTCCTTTCCCATTCAATGCCACGTACATCTGTCTCCCATTGTGCTGCCAGTTAAAAGATGCATAGGTGTTGTATCCGTTTTCCTCTATCCTTTCCTTCAGCTTGCAGTCGTTGTTGAATTCCCTCTGCAGAAGAAAACCAAAATGTGAACTTTCAATAGAATTTGAATTTCTCCTTTATGATAAAATCAATACTGCCAAGAGAATTCTAGTTTGCAAGGCTGACCTTGTTGTGTGTAATGGACTTTCTTAACAACCCAGGGCCTTTAGACCCCTTCATAGAATAATATTTTTAAATGCATAAAATAAAATGTATAGGATGACAAAGAAAACCAATTGTTTTGACATATTTAAAAAATAACAAATTGCTGGACCCCCTGAAACCTATCCAAGGATCAATCCTTTTTCATTGTTGCCATCTCTATGTCGGTTGTGCATAAGAAATGTTAACCAAAAATGTACAGTAAATCTCATGAAAAGCAACTCCCAAGCTTAAAAGCGTAAGACTTATTTTTATACATTTATATAACTACAAACTGGGGCTCCCCCTTTTATCCTGTGTGTTTGCAATGCAAAGTGCTTTAAGTGTCTAGATTGTCCAGAAGAAGTGCCATTAACCATTTGTTTTTGGATGGTAGGAGGTGGGTAAAAAATAAAGACTGACATTTTCATCTTTCTCTCACAGTAGGAGCCATGTGCCCCAGGGGGAGAGGGAGCTGGCAGTGGGGGGAAAATATGGATTGGGAAAATGGTTAAACATTATTTTCAAGGTCACAGTAAATTTTGAAAATATAGATGAATAGAGAGTAAATTGATAATGAATCCTGATGAGAAAGGAGAGCTAAAGGGTTGTTATGCTACTTTGTGTTTTTAATTTCATCATTTAAATATAAATCTTTCTACTCCTCCTAATCACTTCTGTATATCACTCCCTATAAGGGCCATTCCAACTCTTCTATGTTCAATCCTTTTATGATAACCAGTCCACTCCCCCCTCACAGTTGAGGATGTCATCTCATGTTCCATCCTTCAATTCTCCCTTTCTGCTCATCTCACATCCTCCTAACATCATTGCCCACTATATCCTTCACCTCAGTCTCTGATGAAGAGGTTACCCTTCTCCTTGTGAAAGTTAACTCAAACACTCACTCTTCCCATTCCTTCCTTTCTTCTTTGGCAGATTGCCTCCATAAACATCCTCCCCAAACCCACTGCTAATCTTTAGTTTCCTCCCTATCTACTGGTTCCTTCCCTGGTGCCTACAAACATGCCTAGTTCTACCCCATCATCAAAAAACCCTCATTAGCTCCTACTATCCTCTTAGCTATCAGTCCTATCACTTTCTTCCCTTTCTCAGATAAACATTCTAAAAAAACTTTCTCTACATCCCACTTTTCCACCTTTTTTCCTCTCACTTTCTTTTAACTTTGCAATCTGACTTCTGACCTCTTCATCCAACTGAATCACCCTCTACAAATTACTAATGATTTCTTAATCTAATGTAATTTAATCAGTTCTCATACTTCTGTCCCCTTTCTGCAGCACTTAAAATTCTTTGACCACCTTTCTTGGATATCATCCTCTTTTCTCTCTGGGTTTTCATGATGTTTTTCTCCTTTTGTTCTCATACCTTTCTAAATGATCCTTCTCAGTCTCCTTTGTTGGATCTTTATCTACTTCACATCCTCTTACTGTGAATATTATCCTCTTCTTTTTTCTTTCTCATTTGGCATGTCAACAACTCTTATAGATTTGATTATCATCTGTATGTAGATGACTTGCAGATCTGTATGTCTAGCTTCAGTCTGTCTACCTTGCATCAACAACTTCCTTTTGTATGTTTTAAATTGAACAGTACATGAACATCTCAAACTCAACATGCCCCAAACCAGAAATCATTATCTTTTCTGCCAAACCTATGCCTGTTTTGAACTTACCCATTCCTGAAGTACCATTCTTCTAGTCACCCAGGTACATACCTTCATTGTCATACTTGATTCTCGCTGTTTCTCCAGTCTCTTGTTATTTCATTCTCTTCAACATCCCTTCTCTCCTTCTGCTGCTGCTACCACCCTGGGGCAAGTTCTAATTACCTCAATCTCAAACTATTACAGTAGCCTTTTATTTTTGTTTTGTTTTCTTTCTTTTTTTTTTTTTGTTAGACAATGGGGTTAAGTGACTTGCATGTGTCTGAGGCCGGATTTGAACTCAGGTCCTCCTGAATCCAAGGGCTGGTGCTCTATCCACTGTGCCACCTAGCTGCCCCAACAATAGCCTTTTAGTCACTCTCACTGCCTTAAATCGTTCTAGTCCACCATCCACTCAGTCACCAAAATAATTTTTCTGAAGTGTAGACCTGAATATTTCACTCTATTACTTAACAAATTCCAGTGATGCTCTATTACTGCTAGAGTCTAAATGCGTTTGTTTGGCATTAAAGTGTTCCACAAATGACTGTGTCCCATCTTTCCAGTTTTTTTATGCTGTATTTGCCTCTATATCTCTCTGACCCAGCCATACTGGATCACTTGTCACGGATAATATTCCATTCCCTGTCTCCATGACTTTCTTCTAGCTGTCTCTCTCATACCTGTAATATTCTTCCTCCTTGTCTGTGGCTTTTAGAATCACTAGTGATTAAATAAGAATCATAATAAGAAAAAGTATTTTATAGCACTTTAAGATTTGCAGTTCAGTTTACATATATTAACTCATTAGATCCTCATGACAGTCTGGGGAAGTATGTACTATTTATTATTTTCATTTGACAGATTAGGATATAGAAGGCAATAAAGTTTAAGTGACTTTGCCAGGGACAAATGGCAAGGAAGTGCATTTGAACTTGCTGAATCAAATTCCAGCACTCCAATTATTACACTACTGATCAATCTAGTTGCCTATATATATGCAGCTTATTTGAATGAATTGAGAGTCCAGACACTAAAAGGTTGACCTTTTACCCCCTTGACAATCCAGGTCCTTTAGACTCATTCACAGAATGATGTTTTAAACGTATAAAATGAAATACATAGGATTATAAAAAAATAATTATTTGGAAATATTTTAAAAATAACAAATTCCTGAACTCCCTGAAATCTATCCCTGGATCAGTGGACTCCAGTTAATATACCCCTTCTTCAGCCCACAGGGAACATGAAAACTAGCAGTCTACAAAGGCTAGGTGAGAAACTAGCTAATCTGTTTACTCCCTTGTTTTCTCTTCTTCCACCTCCAACTTGTACTAATTAGTCTGCATGTACGGTCAATTTATCTATTGTGGTGTCTACTGTGTTCTCTATTCTAGTTACCAGAAATGCCACAATGATGATACAATTCTGCTCCCACAATTCATACCTCTGGCCATTTAAATATCTATTTCTGTATGTTAGAGCATTTTTTGAGAGTCATTAAGATAGAATCACAAAAAAAAACATTTTGAAACTGGTTGAATCGCTAGATTGAAAGAGTGGTCATTAGTCATTCATGGTCACTGGAAGGTGGTCTCTAGTAAGTGTATTAAGGATCAGTCTGTACTCATCTTTATATCATTTAACATTTTCATAAAAAATATTGAAATAAACAATGTGTTTATCAAATTTGTGGATGATACAAGACAAGGAGAGATAGGTATAATATTAGATAAAAGCCAGGGTCAAGATCTAAAACATCTCAGAAAGCAAAAAGGTTGGATCAGATCTAATAAAATGAAACTGAAAGAGATTGCAGTAGTTCCAAAGTGTGGTCTGGGTACTCTGGGAGTTCCAGAGGTTCTTTCAGGCAGTGAGGTCGAAACTATTTTCATAAGAATAATAAAGTATTTTAATTCCTAATACAGTAAGTTACTTATATAGCTCACATAAACAAGTTATTTGGGGGTCCTCAATATTTTTTAAGCTCATAAAGGGGTCCTGAGGCCAAAGAAGTTGAGAACTACTGGTGTAGAATCTTATATTTTGGCTATCAAAATCAACTTCAAAAGTAAGGAAATGGAGGAAATATCACTAGATAGCATCACAGCTAAAAAAAATTAAACTGAGGGTTTTAATGAAACATAAGCTCAATGTAAATTAATAAATTGCTGTGACAGTTACTAATACTAACTTGACCTCATGTTGACTTAAGAAAGGCAGTGTTTAGGACCAGGGAGGTGATATTTCCACCATACTCCACCCTGGAATATTTGGACACCACATTTTAGTAAGGTCATTAGTAAGTTAAAAATGATATAGAGCCAGGAGCAGTCCCTGATACTGGGGACGCCAAGCCTGTGAATTACATGAATTTAGGAATTCTGAGCTGCAATAGGACTAAGCCAAGTGGGTGTCCTTAACCTTTGGCATGAATATATGCTAAGTGCCTGAGAGCAGTGTGCCACCAAGATGTCTTAAGAGATCAGAAAATGAACAAGTCAAAGACTCTGTGATAATCACATGGTGTTCAAGAGTGGCCACTGTACTTCTAGCTTGGGAAAGATAGGAAGAGATCCATCCTTAAAACAAAACAAACAAGGATTCTCCCTCCCCCTTAACAATAACAATAACAACAACAACAACAACAAATATATGATGAGGCAATCAAGATAATAAAAGGCTTCATGCTACATGTGGCTTAGTTGAAAGAGTAAGGAATATTTGATCTGGAGAAATGGAGACTTACACAGTCATAGTAACTGCTTTCAGATATTTTAAGGGTAGTAATATGGAAGAAGGGCTAAATTTATTTTACTTGATCCAGAAGGAAAAACTAAAAAGAGTAGAAATTTCAAAGAGGCAATTTTTTTCTTAATGTAAGGAAAAAACCTGGGTATTCTCAGAGGATAGTGGGTTCTAAACTATTAAGTCAAGGCTGGATGGCCATGTATGCCATGCATTATGTTGAAAAGATTCTATCTGGGTAGCTATTGGATTAACTGGCATGAGAGTTTTCTTTAAAATTCAAATTTTGTTGAAATATGGCAAAAATAATTTGTGCTTCTGTTGCTGGATGCTTTGGATTGTGATTACTGTCAATCTAGGTAGAGACCACTCTGAATATAGGACCAGCGTGGGGAACCTGGGCCTGGAGGCCACATGTAGCCTTCCAGGTCCTTGGTTGCAGCCTTTTGACTGAGTCCAAGTTTTACAGAACAAATACTTAAAGGATATTTGTTTTGTGAAGTTTGGATTCAGTTAAAGGTACACATTCGAGGACCCTTAGAGGGCCACATGTGGCCTCGAGCCTGCAGGTTCCTCAGCCCTGATATAGGATATGCCCGTAAAATGATCTTTCTTTGAAAAGGAAATATCTCTATCTATCTATCTATCTATCTATCTATCTATCTATCTATCTATCTATCTACACACACACACACATATATATATATACATATATATATATATGAAAATAGATGTAGATATAGATATACAATACAAGATAGGTACATCAAATTATTGACTATATAACATATATGTATATGGGTGGCTGTATTGGGAAAATTGGCATTAAAGAAAACTGGCATAAATACCAAGCAGATTTTTTATAACTTTTGTTAAATGAAAAAGGCTATGAAAAAGCAGTACAAAAACTTGTCAAATGAGTTTTGAAAGTGTATGCATTGTTCTACATGCACAGTCCTTTAACTTTACCAAAAAAGGGATTACGAGGTACATTACTATATCTTTTCCCTGGAGCTAAGCTTAATCATAAAATCACAAAATATTTAGAGCTTTGTTTCATTTCTTTTGTTTTTCCATTTGTATTATTGTTGGTATTGTATATATTACAAGTCAGCCACATTGTCTCATCTGATCTCCTTGGTATCTAATAGTATGCATTTATATAATGGCTATCTAGAGTTCACAGTATCATTACTGTAGAGTTGAAAGAGATCTTAGGAGTCATTTTATAGATGAGGAAACTGAAGCATAGAGCTTAATTAGCTTTCTCACAATCATTGAGGTAGTAAGTGGAAGAGCTGGGATTTTAACCCAAGATCTTCTATTCCAAATACACAACTCCCTCCTATTACATCATGACTGCTCAAATAAGGATATGAGCTTTTTTGGAGGTGGGGGGAGGAGAGTGGCAAGGGGTAGTGATGAAGCTTACTAACCTAAATGAGCCTAGTACTAAGTAGACTAATCAGCGAAGTTGAATGTGTATAGGTAACATGAATCAATTAATAAAGATGAGAGTAAGAAAAAGAAACTAAAGAATATTAGATACAGACCTAATGCCAGGTAGGATAATAATGAGGAGTGGGGTATATTTCCATGCTACAGTACTTTTAAGAATAGCTCTCATGCCAAGCTGACCGGAAGTTTCTCTGAGAGTTCTCACCAGTTACTACGCCAGAATATTTATTGATGATCAGTATCAGGTAAACAGATAAACAGCAGGGGGTTTGTCTGGTCAGAAGAGCTGGTTGAAGTTTGGGAGAATTATTGCCCATGTAGGTCTATTTTCAAGCAATCTAATGAGAAGAGAACTATTCTAGGGGTTTGGGATGGGGTTACAATCCTGAAATGATGGTGATAACTTACTAAAGTCAATTTTGAAAACAAAAGAAACATACTTACTGAACCATAGAGTTTTCCTTTCTTATTCATGGCTAAATAATAGTTGCTGTTAATGGCTTTGACTGCTACAACTCCTATTTCCACTGATGTTATCTCCAGGATACCTAAAATTTCAGAAAAAAGAAATGGGAAAGGGTCAATAATACTCAGGAGTTTCTAGCACCCCATCAAAAAAGAAGAAATCCTGAAAGGTCCCAGAATTGTATTTTTTTATTGGTCAAAGAGAAAGTATGTGGGTTTTCTGCTGCTGAGAAGTGAGAATATAAAGGCCTTCAAAATGCAGGAAAAATCAAGTGAAAATACAAATGACCAGCAAGTTCTAGTAGTACTCCTTTCCATTCTCCTATAAGCACTAATGGAGAAACATTGTTTTAATTAAAATCCTTCCTTTGCTAACTCTGCATTTTCAACTCCATAAATATTAAAACAACTCTACTCATCTTTGCCTGGATTTCACTCAAATTTATCAGAACACACATCTGAACTACAGCATTAAATTAAATCTATAACATATGTCAATAATATGTTAGACTTACCTCAATCTGCAAAAACAGTGGTAAACTATTTCTTCCTTGTAGGACATTTTAGATAAACTAAATCTCTTGGCTATATTTAGCTGATAAATTCATTTTTGGCAAGAGTATTGACATTCTGGGATCTAGAAAGACTAGCCCCTACGTCTACATTAGCTTTGTCTTTCCAACATCAAGAAGGCCATACTGTGTGAGAGAGGGGGAGAGTCAACATTATCCTCTAAGAAAAGAAACTTTTTGGGGAATGGAGAATTCATAGTATTAGTAGACAGTATAATTTGTTATTTACATTTTACAGGGTAGAATTGACATAATCAGAAGGGCAAAAAATTAGAAGGTAGTTTTATAATTGATTATTTGAAATCTGTGAAATAAATTGGAAATTTTTGTGCCACTATCTTTGGAAATGTGTCCTTATCACTTCCATCTATTTGTGTTCTTAGACTAATACACATCGGGGACCCTGATACTTAGTGTTACAACCATTTAGGAAGATAGGTAAAGTCTATCCTGTCACTTGGAAGTTTAAATTCCAGATCTGGGAACAGCACTTTCTCAAATGAGCTTTGGGATTCTTTCTTAACAATTGTGATGCTGAGTATTTGGTGTCAGAATCTTGTGAGCAAATATAAAATGGAATATATTTTTAAAGTCCTACAACCATAGCCCAAAGGTGATTATAAAAGAAAGTGCTCTTTTTTTCTCTTAATGATGAGGTGGGACAATGGCTCTTCAGTGAAATGTGATGTCACTCATCTACACCACAAATTTTGTCTGAAAGGGTAATAATCATTTGCTCTTGTGACATCTGGTAAAGAAGTTTCCTCCCATTTTTTAGCTGCCATCTGTGGTCATGGAGTGGCTGGATGCATTGCTTCTAGGTTGACAGAAGTCAGCCCTGGCTACAGAAGGGTACAGGAGCCAACAACCACAGATTTACTACAGCAAGAAACCAGAAGAACTCTTCTAGTCACCCATCTTGGTATAAGCCAGGTTTATCAGTTTATTCTTTTGGGAAAACAGAAGAGCATGGACTTGACTAACTAATCTTAAACCCTGCAGAATCAATCATATCACAGGTATAGCTATAATAATAATAATAACTAGCATTTATATAGCACAATAAGATTTATAAAATACTTTAGTCTGTTATCTCATTTGATTCTCACAACAACCCTAGGAGGTAAGTGCTATTATTATCATCCCCATTTTTATGATGGGAAAACTGAGGCAGACAGAGGTTAAGAGACTTGCTCAGGATCATACAGCTAATAAGTATATAAAGTAGGATGATGGGTCTTCCTGACTCGCAAATCTAGCAATCTGTCCACTGTAATACCTGCTTCCCATTAAATGGTGATGTAAATGAACTGATTTTATTTAAATTTCAAACTCTCAGTGTTGCACTGTCTCTCTGCTATACACCCACTGTGATGCCTCACTGTATTATAGAGGTTATGCTGAGTTCTTGAAAGCCATGCAAGTAGAACACAAACTACGGCAGGTCTTACCAGGCTGAAAAAGCTTTGGGCCTGGGCCTAGAGCATTAGGCATGGAGAAGATATTATAGGTTTGGTCAAGGGACCATGGATTTTGTAGACCCAGAAGTTAACAAGACCATCCACTAAAATGTAGACAGATTGTAATCTGCATCAGTGGACGGAAAACCCTTACTAATGAAAGCAGACTTCCTTTAAATATTGAAATTACAAACTAGACGTTGTAATTACAGAATCACACCCACTAACATTTCTGTTTTTCAAATTTTGATTTTTAAACCTGGCATGTGTGTGTGTATATGTGTATTTTATAGGACAAATTTACAGGGTGGTTGTTTTACTAACTGGACCCCCTTGTCTTTCTATGCTCTCTCTTAGTGATCTCATCAGTTCTTTAGTTCTTATAGGTTCAACTATTACCTATGCAGATAATTCCCATATATACATACACATGCATACACACTATATATGCATATGTATAATTATGTATACATAAACATACACTATATTATATATAGATATATATACACACATATCTATATCTATATATTCTCTCTACTGAACTTCGGTTTTACCTCATCCACTACCTATTTGACATTTCCAACTGTTCTTCCAATAGTATGTTAATTTAACATGTCCAAAATAGACCCAAATTCTCTCATCTTCCCAACTTCCTGTACCTGAATATGTTGAGGGTGGTACCATTCTTCTAGACTTCTGGGTTTGCAAGCTTGGAGTCGTCCTTAACTCCTTGACATACACAAACAGTTTCCAAGTCTTATTGATTCTATTGCTACAATATACTTCACATCTGCCCTCTTCTCTCTACTTACACTACAGTTACCCTAGGTGAAACCTTCCTCTCATTTTGCTTTGACTATTGTAACAGCCTTCTTATTGGTTCTCTGCCTCAAATCCCCCTCAAATCTACATCTGTTAAATTTATATTTTGAAAGCAGTGGTGTGACCATATTACTCCCTCCACTCAAGAAATTCTAGCGGCTTTCTTCTAAGATAAAGTACAAAATATTCTAAGATAAATAATACAAAGATAAATATACAGGCTTCTCTGTCTGACTTTTAAAGCCATTCACAATCTGGCTCCAGGCTACCATGCCAGATTTATTGCATTCAACTTCTTCTCATGAACTCAATGTTCTGGTCAAACTGGCAGGCTTGCTGTTCTCTATACACAACATACACAGTAGACAGAGTGCTGGGCTGGGAGTTAGGAAGGCTCATCTTTGTGAATTCAAATCTGGCCTCAGACAGTTATTATCTGTGTGATCCTGGGCAAGCCACTTAACCCTTTTTTCCTTAGTTCCTCACCAATAAAATGAGCCAGAGGAGGAGATGGCAAACCACTCCAGTATCTTTGCCAAGAAAATCCCAAATGGGGTCATGAAGAGTTGTACATACCTAAAAACTACTGAACAGCAACATATACAACATTAATTCTCCCATCTCTGTGTCTTTCCACATTCCTGAAATACATTCTCTTGTTATCTCTGACTCACAAAATTCTTAATTTCCTTCAAAGCCCAACCCAAGTATTACATCCTACAGAAAGTGTGCCCTGATTAAATTTTGCATTTACTTTAATGCATTTACATTATTTATCTGCAATAGAATGTGAGTTCCTTGAGAGCAGGGACTGTTTGATTTTATTTTTGTATCACCAACTCCTAGCTCAAAGCCTGGTACATAACTGTTGTTCATCACTGATTTTCTCAAAAAAGATCAATGACATCACAGGTGATGTCTTGACTTGTGGGTGAATTGGATTTAAGTGAGTCAGAGTTACACAAAATCATTAGCCTCACTCTCTCTTTCTGAGTCATCAGAGTCCAGTGGCAGGACAAAAGTCAAAGTGATTGGCAATGGCATGGGATGCAGTGTATAATCTTGGTGTTTTTGATGCCTGACCAAGCTCTAAGTGCTCCACAGTGCCTCCTTCTTCAGCCACCTTCATGGCCACTGGAACAAATTGTTCTCATCTGCCCATCCTGCTGGGGGAATATCTTCCCCTGCTTGGAATAGACATTGACTAACTCACTAACAGGTTTGAGGTCTACTTGATTGAATCCATCTACCAAGATAGTTTTTACCAGGATGTGACTGCTGCACATGCTATAGCTTCCTGGGAGCTACAGGTAAGAGTTGGGTGGCAGGTGGACACCAAAGATGGATGAGCAGCCCTGAGAAGGGTTCAACAAGCCCTCATACCAGAAGTTAGTTAGCCCTCCCTGAACACTCCATATGCCTGCTAGTACATAGTAGGCAATTAAATGCCTGTTGCATTGTACTGAATTCCTTCTTCTATTATAGAGTTTGAGGTAAATGTCTATTTCCTTTCACCCTGAATGAAAATCAGAAACTTAAGTTTGGCCAGATCTTTAGAGAAAGTGACATTACATAATGTTCACATTAGCTTTCTGCCAAGTATTTCAGATGATAATTCACAGATATATTCTTGTGAATCAGATTATAAACTCACTACACAGGAACAAGATGAGAAAGGGGCCTCTAAGCACTTATAAAATTCATTCTATCCATTCTACCAACTAACTGTCCATTGACTAGGGAATTTCAGCTAAACAAAATTATGACACATGAATGTAATGGGGTATTATTATAATTTAAACATGATTAATATGAAAATACAAATAATTAGAGGAAGATTTATATGAATTTATGCAGAATAAAATAAAAAACTGGTAAAATAATCTATACACTGGCTCTAAGTGTGTATGTGTGTGTGTGTGTGTGTGTGTGTATGTATGTATGTATACATGATGGACAGAGAGAAAGAGAGAAAGAGAAAGAGAGAGAAAGAACAAAACCACACCGAAACAATTTTGTATCATTATGGTGACCAAGGTTGGCCCTGGGAAAGTGTTGAAAAATACATATTCCTATTTGAAGAGGTAGAGGACTCTGGATATAGAACTCTGTTTGTACTATCAGACATGATTAATGTATTGATTGGTTTTACTCAACTTTTTTTATGATCTTTTTTTTTTTAAACTTTGTGGGAAGGGATGAGCCATTGAAGTAAAGGGAAGAGGGATATATTCAGAACTAAAGGTGACACAAAGTCAAAAGATGTCAATAAAAAATCAGATTTTAAAACATTAAAAAAAGCAGGTCAGACCAATTGGTACAAGTACTTCTTTACTTCAGTCCTATTCTTCTTATAATTGGAATAAAAAATGAATTGATTTCTTCATTTGACAAGTTCCCAAGGGAAACTCCTATATGCCATGATGTAATGCATAGGATTATTACATACAAATCTGCTTTTCTTAAAATGAAGCATACCCTTAGAGCAATTATATCAGGCTTTATTTGGATAATTTCTGTTCAGATGCCTTTTCAGTCACTGTTTCCTTAGCAAGTATAGGGATCAAGTCTTTCTACATGTGGTATTTGTAATCCCTTCCATGAAGGTCACCAAATCTTTTTTTTTTTCACCCTGAACCTAGATAATTGGAATATGCTCAATACAAAGCTCACCAGAACTTCTTGAGTGACCTGTGGCCATTTTTAAGTCAGATGACACTACTACCTCTTTTCTTCCATTCCAAGGTATATCACATAAAGATACTAAACATAGAATAGCTAGTATCCACCTCCTCTAGAAGATTCTAAATGGGGGGGCAGAGCCAAGATGGCAGAGTAAAAGCAGTGACTTGCTTGAGCTCTCCCCTAAACCCCTCCAATTACCTATAAAAATGTCGCTAAACAAATTCTAAAGACAACAGAACCCACAAAAAGACAGAGTGAAACAAATTTACAGCCCAAGACAGCCTGGATGGTTGATCAGAAAGATATCTCATGCCAGGTTGTGAGAGAATCCCAGTTTGGTGTGAGCATGCAGGCAAGGCAGGCCCCAGTGAACCTGGAGCAGGTCTCAGAGGACTGAATCATGGAACATCTGTGACTTCTCAACCCACAAATGCCAAAGACAACTTAGAAGGTCAGTGGGGAAAAGTCTGTGATGGCAGTGAGAGAAAAGCTCTTGCTCATCCCCAGGATGGTGGCTGCCTCCTGAGGTTCTGGCGCACAGACTGAGGGGGAGTCGAGTGGCTGATCAGAACGGGATTGCAGAGATCTCTCTGCTGGTGAAAGATTCTCTTGCTTTGCCATTGCTTGGATTTGTGCCACAGTTCTGGGTGGCAGTCCTGGGGCAAGGAGGAGATCTGGCGTGATGGAGTTTGTAGTAGCAGAGCAGAGAAAATCCTCCTCACAGTTCCAAGACAGAAAAGAGTGCTAGTGGTCACTCATAGACCAGAGCACAAGCCAGGAAAGGAGTAAACACCTCGCCCTTGATCATTACACCTTGGAAGAACTGAAAATTTATAGGTCCCTAGAAGTATCTCTGAAAACTGCTGCACGAAACCCCTGAAGCTTGAGACAGTACATTCTCCACACTGGAAGCAGACTCTTACCTCAACAAGGAGTTTATAAAAAGTAATTGGCTGAGATCATGAGCAAGCAACACAAAAAGAGTCAGACCATAGAATCTTTCTTTGGTGACAAAGAAGATCAAGACATATAACCAGAAAAAGACAACAAAGTCAAAGCTCCTACATCCAAAGCCTCCAAGAAAAATATGAATTTGTTCCAAGCTATGGAAGAGCTCAAAAAGGATTTTGAGAAGCAAGTAAGAGAAGTAGAGGAAAAACTGAGAGTGATGCAAGAAAATCATGAAAAACAAGTCAACAGCTTGCTAAAGGAGACCCAAAAAATACTGAAGAAAAGAACACCTTAAAAAATAGCCTAACCCAAATGTCAAAAGAAGTCCAAAAAGCCAATGAGGAGAAGAATGCCCTAAAAAGCAAAATTGGCCAAATGATAAAGGAAGTCCAAAAGCTTACTGAAGAAAATACTTCCTTAAAAATTAGAATGGAGCAATTGGAAGCTATGAGAAATTAAAACACTGTAAAACAAATCCAAAAGAATGAAAAAATAGAAAACAATGTGAAATATCTCATTGGAAAAACAACTGACCTGAAAAATAAACCAGGAGAGAAAATTTTAAAATTATTGGACTATCTGAAAGCCATGATCAAAAAAAGAGCCTAGACATCATCTTTCAAGAAATTCTCAAGGAAAACTGTCCTGATATTTTAGAACCAGAGGGCAAAATAGAAATTGAAAGACTCCACCAATCACTTCCTGAAAGACATCCCCAAAGGAAAACTCCTAGGAATATTGTAGCCAAATTCCAGAATTCCCAGGTCAAGGAGAAAACATTGCATGCAGCAGAAAGAAACAATTCAAGCATTGTGGAAACACAAGCAGGATAATACAAGATTTAGCAGGTTCTATGTTAAGGGACCGCAGGGCTTGGAATATAGTATTCCAGAGGGCAAAGGAGATAGGATTACAACCAAGAATCACCTACCCAGCAAAACTGAGTACAATCCTACGGGAAAAAATGGTCATTCAGTGAAATAGGGGAATTTCAAGCATTCTTGATGAAAGACTAGAGCTGAATAGAAAATTTGACTTTCAAATACAAGACTCCAGTGAAATACAAAGAAGTAAACAGGAAAGAGAAATTGTAAGAGACTTATTAATGTTGAACTGTTTACATTCCTGCATGGAAAGATATTTGTAACTCATGAGACCTTTGTCATTATTAGGACAGTTGGAGTAAAAATTATATGTATGTATGTATAGATAGATAGATAGATAGATAGATAGATAGATAGATAGATAGATAGATAGATAGAAGGCACAAGGTGAGTTGAAGATGAAGGGGTGATATCTGGAGAATAAAATTAAGGGGTGAGAGAGGATTATACTGGGAGAAGGAGAAAGGGAGAGGTAGAATGGGGGTAAATTATTTAACATAAAACAGACAAGAAAAGGCTTTTACAGTGGAGGGGAAATGGGGGAAGGTGAGAGGGAATGAGTGAATCTTATTCTCATCAGATTTGGCTTAAAGAGGGAATAACATAGGCACTCAATTGCGTATGGAAATCTATCTTACCCTATAGGAAAATGGGGTGGGGGGAAGGGGACAAGAGAGCAGGGGGATAATAGAGGGGAGGGCAGATTGGGGGAGGGGGTAATGAGAAGTAAATACTTCTGAGGAGGGACAGGGTCAAAAGAAAGAATAGAATAAATGGGGGGCAGGATAGGATGAAGGGAAATATACTTAGTTTTCCTCAACATGACTACTATGGAAGTGTTTTGCATGACTACACATGTATAATCTGTATTGAGTTGCTTGCTTTTTCAATGAGGGTGGGTGGGGAGGGAGGAAGAGAGAAAATTTGGAACCCAAAGTTTTAAAAACACATGTTAAAAAAATTGTTTTCATACGCAGCTGGGAAATAAGAAATACAGGAGATGGGGTATAGAAATCTATTCTGCCCTATAGGAAAATAGAAGGGGAAGTGGATAAGAGAAGGGGGGGGTGAGATAGAAGGGAGGGCAGTTTATGGGAAGGGGTATACAGAATGCATGCTGTCTTGGGGTTGAGGGAAGGATGAGATGGGGAGAAAATTTGGAAGTCAAAATCTTGTGGAAGAGGATGTTGAAAACTAAAAATAAATTAAAAAATAAAAAAATAAAATTACAAAAAAAAGAAGATACTCAATATATCTAGAATCACCTTCCTGTGGGGGAGGTTGACCACATGATGGAAAGCAAAAAGGGTTTAAGGCTTTCATTAGGGATGTGTAAAATATTTTAAATCATGAAAACCTAAGACTGCTTCATGTCATTTTTCTTGTTTATGGTAGGTTGGAGCAGAAGATGAGACCTAGTGAAGAGAAGAAAAGAATATGTTTTTGATACTATGGATACACCTGGTGGAGGGCAGAATAGAAGATGAAGTTTTGGTAATGAAAAATTGTTTGTAAAAATTGAATATTATAACCTCTTAAAACACTAGAATATGGACACAAATAGTTCCATTATAATAAAGTAAATCATACTTTGTGGTATTCATCAAGGCTACAACTCAGGAATAACTCATTCACTCACTAGTATTTTCCAATAATTTTCATGTGAAATATGGAAGCATCTAGTGCATAATAATAAAACCTAGATAATTTAGTATTCGTCACTTGTGTCTTTTCTACTCAGTGTTCTGATAAAACATATTTTGGTGTTACATATCTTGATAGCTTTAGGAGGCATGGCAAAATATTTCACAGTCTGCCTAATGCAACTCACAAATCCTATACTGTTTGTTTTGGTGTGTATGAAAGTTGTCAGAATCCCAAACCAATCTATTATATCTAAAGTTTGCAAAACCAAGAGACTCCTTAGGGTTGTTATCACATTTTCAATGTATACCACAGGAATTATGTGTGACCATTCCAAATAAGAATATGGGTCTAACTGGCTCCAAATGTGGTTCGGAATTATCACCATTCTCATCTCCTTATGAGTGGTTATGCATACCATAAAAAATGACAGCTTTTGACTATGTTAAGTAAATATTGAAGAGACATGCATGTCTTACAAAAGCCTGATCCAATTACTAGCCAAATTAAATGGAAAAATGGAACTTCTTTTCTTTGGAAATACAAATCATTAAGGTTAATTTCATGCTTCAATACTTACAGGAATGGAGAGGAAAAAGAAGTAATCCGGAAGGTACAAAAGAGTTTAAAAAAGCATTTTCCTTTTTCTGAAGAGGAGGAGGAGGGATGAACCCTATGGAAAGTCATTTATATTGTGTACTTTGAGTCTTCTTTGACATGAATGTATAGTTCTAAAACGATACACAAACACTGCTTTTTCATTGTGAGTTTGTACATGGGAATAACAGAGCATTGAATGCAGAGTGTTGGGGATCCATGTACAGGATTAGAATGTTGAATATGACAGTAACCTGAAATAGAAAATCTAGTTGAACTCAGACCAAGTTTAATGCAATTAACCACCACAAAATAGATAAGGGAATTAAGTAAGAATGTCAGTGATAATGACTAACTCTTTCCTAATTTTACACATATAACTATCTTTGGACAAATACAAACACCTGTCAAATTATAAAATGATTCTGCAGAAATCTCATTCATCTGGAATTGGGGAATGAGATCTTTCAAGAAAGATTATTTTTCCAGATAACTAAAACTAATCTCTTGAAAGAGTAAAACATTTTTCATGGGAATACTTCCAAAATGTATTACCCATTTTCCTGCTCCTTTTATACAAAATACATGGCACAGAATTTAATTTTTTTTTAATAACTCAGGGTCATCATTATAAATATAACTATGATATTGGGCCTAGAGGTATGACTACAGCCCCTAAGTCCTAAGTTAAGTGGGCTGGAAAATCAGATCACCAAGCTGATTAGAAATAATATGTAAAACAAAAACAAATAGGTCCTGAGTGGTTTCCTGAAAAATCTCCATAAAAGCAAAGTACATATATATTTTTCATTAATTAATTCCATTTTCTATTTTTTGTCTCCTAATTGGTGATAGTATCCATTGATGAAGATCAGGTCACACTCCAAATTTTTGACATATGTAATTCTGATTATAATGAGTTGAAAATGATTTAGATAGTTAAAGCTGCTCTGAATGAGATAATAAGGGATACTAATTAATTTAATACATCGTGATATTTTACTTATACTAGACAGTGTCCATTTGGTAATTTAATGTTTGGTTATTTAAACTTCAGTATAATATTAGGTATAATTGGCATGAAAAATTAACATTGCAATTACAATTTCATCTGGTAGTTCATTTGTGTCTTTATAATCTGAATGAACATACAATCCTTTCATGGTTTTCAGCAGATGTTGTAATATTCTTTCCTCGTTATAACCCTATGGACAACAATAACTGAATTCTAATAATGGCTACATCCACTATACCACATCTGGGGAAATGAGTGGTAGGGTTTTTTTTATTATCTAAATCATTTTTTATTAATTGTAATCAGAATTATTAATACTAAAACTTTGGGATATGTCATATAGATCTTAAATTGACTTTTTGATATGCATAGTTGGTACATTTTCCCAATCCAATTTCCTCATAAAGAAGTTCTACTATGTAGTGTCTACAGCCATTCATTAAATAAAAGACAATCTATATTATAGCAGTATGGCTTGCCATCAAATGTCACACAGAAGTATGGTAAGAAATTCCATATTTATCCATTTATTTAAACTACACTCCTATAAGTGATAAGCAAAAGTATTTACATAAATGTATTTAATTCTCAGGGCAGTTAGATGGCACAGCGGATAGATTGCTAGGCCTGGAGTCAAGAAGACTTGAGTTCAAATCCAGCCTCAGACATTTACTAGTTGGGTGACCCTGGGCAAGTCACTTAACCCTGTTTGCTTCAGTTTCCTCATCTGCAAAATGCCTGAAGAAGGAAATGTCAAACAACACCTGGATCTTTGTCAAGATCCCAAATGGGATCACAAAAAGTTGGACATGAATAAAAATTGACTGAACATCATGTAGCATTCTATGCATCAATGAAAACAGAGAATTGGATGCAGAAGCAGTGCAATATACCAAAAAAGAAATCAGTGGATTGAGAGTCTGGGGGTCTTGGATCATCTGGCTCTATGACTTAGGACCTATTTAACCTCATACCAGTTCCTTAACTTAATGGGCCTGAGATGTTGGGCTAGATCAGTGGTATCAATCTTAAATAGAAATAGGACCCGCACATTAGGATCCCTGCACAACACATACTGACCTGGCTTTAAATTGTAATATTTTCCATGTCTTGCTGTATTTTTATTTATTTTGTCAAGTATTTCCCAATCAAATTTTAATCTGGCTCTAGTGCTCTTGGGAGTGTGGTGGGCCACAGTCATGTGTTGCCACCTCTGGGCTAGATGGCCTCTAATGTCCTTTCCAGCTCTAAATCAATGATTCTCTAATCCTCCTAAACTTTTTATCTATGACCTTGTGATCCTATGAATTAAGAGGGCCAATATTGGGCTTGAGATGATAACTGGGTATGATGCCAAGCTCCCAACTCCAATGAAGAATAAAGAGCAGAAGAATGTTTATCTACTACTCACTTAACATTAAAAGGCAAGATGCATGGGCAGAATCACTAATAAGCTCTTAAATCCCAGTTAATTTACTAAACCAAAATCAATCAGTAAGTATTTATTAAAGATCTAAAATATGGCAGGCACTGTGCTTGGCTCATAGGATACAAGTACTAAAAATGAAACAATCCCTACGTAGCATGCAAAATGTTATTAGCTTAAATTTTAATGTAATACTTTTTGCTGACTAAACTTTCTGGGACAAACAAAGAACAGAACTCCTGTCAGCAGATGAGCTAACGCTATCTGTTGAGTTGAAGTGGGACAACCACAAACAGGACAAACCAAAGAAATACTATTAGACTAAATTTGAAATGATATCCGGTATACTTACAGTCAAAACAAAAACTAGGGCAGCAAGACTTCCTGTTATTTTGGCAAAAAAAAAGTATTTTTTAAAGGTATTGAGCAGAACAAGTATCAAGGAGAGGGGTCATACAAAACAATAGATCACAAGTAAAGGAAGCTGTCTCATACCAAATTATAGCCCTCCACACACACACATCATGGAAACAAATTGTGGGCTCTTTAAATCACAGCCATAGCATCTTGGTTATGGGTCATCTTCAAACCAGAAAGACAGTGATATTGATCAACAAGCAATTGGGATTAAGTGACTTGCCCAGGGTCACATAGCTAGTAAGTGTCGAGTGTCTGAGGCTGGATTTGAACTCAAGTCCTCCTGACTCCAAGGCCAGAGCTCTATCCACTGCATCACCTAGCTGCCCCTAGGTCACTTTAATTTAGTGTCTCTATTATTTCTCTTTACCAGTGATAATTGACTTCTGACTGTTTTGCATAGTGGAATATAAGTGGTGTGAAATACAACATAGGAGAGTAATAAAAAAATTTGAGACCATAGTATTATGTGTGTGTGTGTGTGTGTGTATACAGAGAAATATTTGTGTATATGTAGATCTATATATCTACACACACACACACACACACACACACACACACATATGTATATATGGGGGAAGAAAAAGAGAGAGAGAGAGAAACAGACAGACAGACAGACAGAGACAGAGAGAGACAAAGAGAAAAAACTTAGAAGTCATCTCCTCTTACCCTCTCATTTTACAGATAAGGGACCAAATAATTTTAGGCAGAGCAATAAGCATATGCAACCAATGTCTCTATCAGTCCCTTTTCTAGGACATGATATGCAAAGTCAGAAGGACTTTATTTATTTTAAAACAAATATCTGTTGAGTTTGATTCTCCCCCCCCCCACTTAAGTAGCTGCTAATCATATTCTGTCTTGGTTAACAAGACAGTATAGTGGGTAGAGTGTTGGACCTGAAAACAAGAACACCCGTTTAACTACAGTCTCAGACACTTACCTGGGTAAATCACAATATCTGTTGGCCTCAGTTTCCTTAACTGTAAAATGAGGATAATAATTGTATCCATCATCCAGGGTTGTTGTGATGATCAGATGAGATAATATTTGTAATAGACTTTGCAAACATTAAAGCACTGTATTAATGCTATTATAATGATTGATTCTTATTGATATAATTCACTCTAACTTTCTCCATAGCAGCTAATATTACTTCCAAACACAACTTTTAAAACCATAGTTCCCTTCTTATATTTTCAGGCCAGGAAAGGGTCTATGACTCATACTTTCATGATATCATCCAAAAGCCTTTTACTAGATTGATAAAAAAAAAAAACAGAGAGTGATCCCTAAAAGCATTGTGGAAAAAAGTTTTCCCCAGTTCCTTACCAGGCATCCAAGTCATGTCCCCTTTCCTAGCCACATGCTTTGAGTCACATTCAGATTAGTTGTCCTGCATTCACTTAGAGGAAGGGAAATGTTCCATGCCCAGATGTCTATGGGCATTCCCCTGGTGGCTAAATGACTTCTCATTTCCCGCCAGGAGGAAGGGAGAGTCCAACTTATTGTCTATGTACAATTTCCAAATACCAGCAGCACAAAGCTACGGGAACATCAATGCAAGCTATGTTATTGTTGGAATAATCTACAGAGAAGGCAAAACAACATTAGGAATGAGTTATGAACTAGTAAAACCAAGCAACATCCCAAATGAAAGCTGCTACAACAGGGTTTTGGACAAGCATGCTTGGCACGGTTTTTTTCTGGCTGAGTCACTGTATTCTCTATTCTGCATAGTGCAGTGTGTCACTGGAGAAAGTCACCATTCAATCAAACTCTCAGCTTAGCTCATTCACTGAAGTGTCAGATCCCATCACCATTAGTGCTTCAAAAACTAATAAAGTTATTGAATAAAAAAGATCTATTCCCTATTTTATACCGGGGTACTCAGAACATGATGGTCTTTTTTCAATGACTTTTCTAAGTTGTAGAACTCCCAAAATTTAGAGTTAACAGGAACCATAGAGATCATCTAGTTTAATCTCCTTCTTTTATGAATGAGGTAACAGGAGTGAAATGATTTTCCCATTCTCACACATTGAATTGAAATTGTCAGGAATTAATTTCAACTTCTTCTGACTGTCAGGACAGTACTCCTTTCCAAGAGTGCTTCCATGTAGGTTACAGGATTGTGCTGGCATCGAGGCAGAGTTTTACAATCTATGGAACGTCTCTGAAATGTACTTAACTTGTATGCACAGAGCAGGAGCTTGCTCTGCTTAAACTAGTACATTCCATCTTACTGATAAGGAACAGGGTCATCCTGAAGAAATAGAATTAATTCAAGGCACTGTTCTAATAAGCCAGGGCAGATGTTTCCCCTAAAGATAGAGCAATGAAATATCTACCAAATATTACTAAATAGTTCTAAGAATGTCCTTTTTATACTCTGCCCAAATGGGAAATGTCATCCCAGTGTGGAAACTCTGTCTGCCAGTGCACATTAGCAACTTATCTGTAAGTTATACATTGAAAGCTTAAGTGACTTGCCAACAGTCACACAGTCAGTCTGTGTGACAGGTGGTCTTCTTGATTCAAAAGTTGGTTCTCTACCCACTAAACTACATGGCCTCTCTTTCCCTTATATGGTTAAAGGAAATAAAGAGTATCTCCTTCAAATAGCTTCTCTGCCTTTCTCCAAGTTGCAGATGAAATTCCACCTCCTCTGCAGGATGCCTTTCCCAGTCCCCAAATCTGTTGATGCTTTCTCTTCTGAGGTCATCTCCCATCTATTCTGTATATGCCTCCTATGTACTTAGCTATCTACATGTTGTCATCTCCATTAGAATGTGCGCTCCTTGAGGGAGGAGCAATGCCTACCTTTCTTTGTATCCCAAGGTCTCAGCACAATGCCTAACACAACAGAATAAATGATTTTGGATTGCCTGTTTCAGGTATTTGGAATCTTTGCACAGAGAAGGAAGGAAGGGAAGATGGAAGGAGGAAGTGGGAGAGAGAGAGTAAGAGAGAACATCTTTGAGAATCTATCTTAAATGCTTGTAGAATGAGACGTTCACTTGATCTATTGGAATTGGGATCAATTCAGTGCAAAATACAGAAGATAATTTTAAATGTTTGATGATGAGTGAGCTGGAGCAAACAAGGAAATAACCAATATTCTATTCTTGCACAAAGGGCATCAATACTGAGTCTATCAATTTCCTGGCTCAAGAACAACTACAGTTACACAAATGTTTATGGTCTGACGACTGATTCTATACACTTTCTCCCAAATGGCCACTCCATTAATGTCATATCATAATAATGAAGAATGACAGACAGCCAAGTATTACCCTGGTATACATGAAACCTTAGAAAGCCCAAAGAAAGGCTCCTCTCAAACTCTCAACATATTGGGTAGATCAGTTTTAGAATTCTGGGATAAGAAATGCACACAGAATGAGAAGACATAGAGGAATTGACATCTACAACAGTGAAAAGAGTCTTCAGGTCCAAGAGATCACAGTTCCACCCAAGAAAATTTCTAAAAAGAAGGAAAGTATCTATAAGGTTAGCATTAGCATATCTATATGCAAATCCACTGAGTTTTATGGTGAAAGTAGAGAGAAATAGCTGCCCTTTTCCCCACCTCGAAGTCCCTTCCCATGGCAAACAATACAACATATTGGAAGCCAGGAGGGCTGGGTTCTTGCTATTAGCCATATTATTCCCAATTTCTGTGACAATTTCCTCACCTATCCCAATAAATCTCTTTCCAAACTAATATGACCACTGTAAAATTGAAATAAGTCAATAGAACCCATAAACAGAGGTTCATAGTCTGGGCCATGATCTATTTTGTAAGGAGTTGAGGGAGGAGGAGGAAGGAAGGGTCTGTGAATTGGCTAGGGTTAGAGTCACAACATGGAAGAAGATGGGGAAAGCCCTACTGGTTATAAGGCTGTACTAAGGGCTGCAGTATATGTCCTTCCATTTCTGTCTTTTACATATAATGTTCATTAAACTGCAACTTCAATTTAACCATGGCTTTGGATAAGCCTATTATTTATTACACTCAATACATTTTTGAGGCATATTCTGTGGAAGGGAACATTGTCCATTTAAGGGGAAAAAATTGCAACTAAACTAAGTTTTCATTTCAATTCAGTTCAAAAAGAATTATGTACCTTCTATGTTCCAAGCACTGTTTTAGAATCACAAAGAAAAAAAAATAAACAGTTTCTTCCTCAAAAGATAACAAAGTATGTGAATTACACAGTTGATGGGGACACTGTAGGCAGCCTGACATATCAGACTGAAAACAGGATTTTGTCAGGGGACCTAGGGATTGGATTCTGCCTTAGAAACTTGACAGTGGTGTGATCACTGGCAAGTTGGTTAACATCTCATAGACTCAGTTACTTCATCAGTGAAATGGGAATAATAATACTTGGCACTAGCTACTTCACTGGGTTGTTGTGAGGAAAGTACTTTGCAAAGCCCAAGTCACTATAGAAATGTGAGGTGTTATTATCATTGAAGGAGGATAACAAGCAGATACTTGTTAAGTAGAAAACAGGGGTGAGAATATCTAAAAGGAGAAGATGGAGAGTTAAAATCTCTACAAAAATTAATGATTGCTTCATTCTGGCATATACAGAGCTACTCTGTTTTTGCCCATGGATGGAGAGATAAGAAAGCTAGGAACAGAGGAGAGAGAAAGAAGAGAGAGGTCATCTCTTTATTTTTCATCTATAAACTTTGAAGGAATGTAGTTTCTTTTTGGCTGAGGTAGAGAAAAACTGTAAAGACACTTTGCTTTGAAGACACATTGCTGGAGGGGCTTTTGATACTAACCTGATATGATATTCCAGAACTATCTAGGAAGGGGCCTGAGTCAAGTGTGGGGGATTTCAGAGGATCCTTTACACCCTGACATTGTATGACTATGAGATATGTATGATGAGTTAGGAAGAAATATTCTATTGAGCTATCTGGGTCAAAGAGGGAGAAAGCAAAGAATGAGACCAGGGTGGAATAAAAAAAGTCATAAATTTAAAAAAAATAGTACAAAACATTTTTGTGTTTTGATGATTTACCCTACAGGGTTGTTTACTTTTTTTTTTTTTTACTATTTATTCTTTAATGCTTTAACAACCACCACCACAAGCAGCAGTCAAGTATGAAAGATTACTGAGTAAAAAAGCATGTTAATTTCTATTAACCACAACTATAAGAAGCCTAGTTCTTCAGTCCAGGGTCAGAATCCAGTCATTGTCACTCACCTGGTGGTAGCTAATCCTATAGGCCACCAAAATATCTGGAGGAAACAAAGAGACCCTTGGGTACTGGCTCTGAAATCTACAAGATATAGAAATCTCAAACTATCCATATGTGTGAATTAATAGGATAAATATGCTAATTGAAGGTGCCCTGTTTAGTAGTGGAAATTCTCCGTACATAAATATGCATTGATAAGACTTGATATTTCAACCCATATCATGAGGATGTGGTCTAAAGCTGGTTTAAACATTATTTCTTCAACTTATTCTCTCTACAATATTGTACAAATTATTTCACCTCAGTGGGCCTTACTCTTATCTGTTCAGTAAAGGGGTTGGACGAGATACCTTCTAGGATTCCTTCCAGCCCTAGATAGTGTATAGAAAAGTTGTGTGTACAATGTACATTAGCAAAATGCTAATGAAACAAAGGTCAGAAATTGAATCTTATTGTAGGCCAGTAAGCTTTGTTTTGGGTTATGATTACAGATTGCATTCCAAAACCCTGTTGTTCTTATTGTTTAGCTGATTAGTTGTATCTGACTCTTTGTGACCCCATTTGGTATTTCCTTGCTAAGGATACTGGAGTGATTTGTCTTTTCCTTCTCTAGCTCATTTTATGCATGAGTAAACTGAGATAAACAGGGTTAAGTGACTTGCCCAGAGTCACACAGCTAGTACGTGTCTGAGGTTGGATTTGAACTCAGGCCCACCTGGCTCCAGGACTGGCATTCTATCCACTGTACCTCCTAGCTGCCCAAAACCCTAATCATTTTTTTAAAATGTGTGCCATTGGTCACAAAATAACTGGATAAGCAGCATGGTAGAATGGGGAAAGCCCTCAATTTGGAATCAGGGAAACTAGTTTTAAATTTCATGTCTACTATGCTACTTAATAACTTTGGAGAAGTCAAATGAGCAGTTGTACTAGTTCAATTCTGAAGGTATGATCCTGTAAGTCCAAACCTAGTTCCACCACCGGGAAAAGTAGCACCAAAGGCATGTTGTACTCATGGAAGATCAGCCTTACCTGCTAAGGAATATACATTTATGGATGTGAGTTTTAGCTCATACTATATGATGACATGTCTTGATTTATCAATTTGTCAGAAACAAAAGTTAGAGTTTTTCATCTCCTTCAGAGTTCTTTTTTCCTTTTTCAGGATTTTTCAGGGATCAGGATTTGAGGTGATATTCCATGGAAGGTATTGCAAAGCCTAAATTTGAAAGTTAAAACTGAATAAAACAGAAAAGAAAATTAAATTATTTGAACTAGCTTGGTTTTCTATCTCATATCTGAGCAGGGGATCCAACGTATTAGAATGAGTATGGGTCAGAAATGGATGTTATTTCACATTCAAGCACATATATCCAAATCAGCACAATTTTTTTTTTTATCTGGATACTATATAATAGTCTTATGGAAACAGTCTTTCTTAAAAGCTTGACAGTGCTTCCTAGGCTCAGCTGGACTGGAAAGTATTGTGTTATATTTGGAGGAATACCTCTATTTTCATTTTTATTCTTTGCTGAAATCTGTAAGTGTTGACAACATTTTTAATGAAGTGTTTAGGACCATAATTTAGTATAAATAAGTTAATTTTAAGTGCCTGTGAATGGATTTGACTCTCCTTAATTGTTGTTATGTTAGTCCTTCATTCTGGAAGAGGACCCATGACATCAGGGAGATGATGACATGACTTGCAATTGCCTTTGATTTGAGTGAAGGAGGGCTGTACAAAGTCACTAGCCTCATTTTCTGCTCCAGAGCCATCTGGGTCCCCAGCCAGATATTCATGGCGATGACTGGAAATGCCCGAGGATGCAATGGGAGGGCCTGGCCCTTTTAAGCTAAGGTCTTTTCGGGTTCTCACTTTGAGTGAGGTAACTCCCATTTAATGAATAAGCCTCTTTAAGAAGTGAGTCAAGGGATGGCTCCTTTACTTATATCTATATCTATATCTATATCTATATCTATATCTATATCTATATCTATATCTATATCTATATCTATATCTATATCTATATCTATATCTATATCTATATCTATCTATATCTATATCTATATCTATATCTATACCTATATCTATATCTATACCTATACCTATACCTATACCTATATCTATATCTATATCTATATCTATATCTATATCTATATCTGGTAGGGGAAGACCCTCAGGGTTGCTGGCCAAAAGAGAATATTACTATTTACATCTACTCTGAGCAAGGAGGGCCCAAAAAATAACCATTAAGTTGTGCTTGGTCTAGAATGGTCTAGGAATGGGTGTTACCTCACTCAAAGTGAGAACCTGAAAAGACCTTAGCTTAAAAGGGCCAGGGTGTCCCATTGCATCCTGACCCATCTCCAGTTGTCCTGATGAATATCTGTTCACTGGACCCAGATGGCTCTGGAGGAGAAAGTGAGGCTGGTGACCTTTCACAGTCCTCCCTCACTCAAATCAAAATCAATTGCAAGTCATGTCATCATCTCCCTGATGTCATGGTCCTCTTGGAGAACAAGGACAAACACAATCTCTTTTGGCCAGCAACCCTGAGGGTCTTACCCTCCCAGTTTGATTTTTTTTTTTTTTTGATTAATGGGGCCATCCCTTGACTCACTTCTTAAAAAGACCTATACACTGAATGGGTTTTACCTCACTCTGCTTAATATATATTATGTCACCCTCCAGAAATCTCCATGATGCTTTGAATGAAACAGTCACTGTATGATACCTAATGGAGAGATAGGGATTGGACTTGTGATTTCATCAGCATTGGAAGCTCCTTTTGAGGAACTCCTCCTAATGTATACCAGTACTTCTCTACAACTTATAAGTCTTAGAGAGTTGCCACCTGCAGCTCTGAGAATTGAAGCAGTTTGTGCAAAGTGAAGGACCTTAACCCAGATCTTCCCAGCTGTGTACCTTACCCCATTCTGCTTCTGTTAACTGATGCCAGTATGAAAATTGTAGCCCATTAAAGATGGGGAAGTTATAGTGATTCGTCTGGAGGGAAAATTGAATCACCTAGAAAATACCTTGCCAAATTATTACCAAAAGCTGCTAAAATTAGTTCATTTAGGCAATTTGGTTAGTTTCATAGTGAGCTAGATTAAGTAATTATTTTCCGGAATTAATCTGCTCAGTCTGTGGGGAGTACATTTGTAGCAGCACCCAGATCAGTGATCTGTGCCACGTTAATCCCATCCTTTGTGCTAATGTTTCCTATTACTGCCAGTCTCAGAAGGTCAGGGACAAGAACTCGATTACTTGAGATATAGGAAGCACTAACAGGTGACAACAAAGTTATTCCAGCCTTAACGTCAGTCATAAACAACTGTTATGTCAATGTGGCTCATCCTTGGATCCCATTCAAAGAAAGCCAGACATATCTATTTCCAAGTTAAAGATTTTAGTTCTTACAAAAGACTTCCAAATAAACAAATCACATAGTTATAATCATAACCTGGTAGCCTGCATGCCTGAGAAATGATTGCTATATCATTATTTTTCATTAGTCAAATTAGGAATCCAGAAACCACAAGATGGCATCAGTCTGTACATATGTCATTGAAATAAAAATATTTCTTCACTTCTGACTTCTTGGATGACCTAGACATGTTGAAGGCTTCTGTTTCCTTTTTTAAAAGAAATTTGTTTTTCAGTTAGACATGTGTTAAGTGCCTGATCTGAGCAATGAACTGTGAGAAAAACAGGGACTAGCAATACTTATGATTACTCCCTTGCTCAAGGAGGTATTTTCATTATGAATACAACTAAATTGCAACAACTAAGCAGCACCTTAATAACCCAGCAACTTCAATTGTCCTAGAACATTATCAAAAACCAGGAAGTAAAAGTAGACCTCCAAGTAATTAAGATAGATGACACAAAATCTATTCAATCAATAGATCCTTATTAAAACACTCTAAAGTATTTATGCAATAGCTTACTCCCTTCCTTCTTCTAGACCATAAATCCCCTGAGGGATCTGATTGTCTCCTCTAAAGTCTGTATCTCTCCCTATGTCTAACATAATGGTATGCACATAGTAGGCACTTAAAGTATGTGCGTTGTTTTTATTTTTGTTGTTTTAAATAGTTTGATTTGATTTTGTACAATTCTTTTTTATTTGGTGGGATGGTCAGACTTCTAGCCAAGATGGCTACCTGAACAGGAGGAGGCAGGTCATTCTGTCCATGTATCCACTTTAATAAAACACAGAAATACTCATCAGACCAAATAACAATCAAAAATTCCCATGAGAAACTATAGTGATTTTTTCCAACTGAAAACTGTACAAAAAGTTAGCTCAAAACCAAAGGCAAGATAAAAGGGACCTCAGTTCCAGCTCCACTGCAGGCAAGGAACCCTAGCCTGCCAGTCCAACAAAATTGAGACCTGTATTGACTGAAAGTTCTGAGTCAAGAGACAAAGAGAAAAAGTGAAGGGCCCTGTGAGAAAGGTCAGGAGAGGTTAGAAAGCCCCAGGTTGCTCAGAAAGGCCCAGGTTCAGACCACATCACCCCAGGGGCCTAGGGTTCCAAAATCTCTGGTACTCTGCTCTGAGATCTGGCTCTGAGTACTCTGGCTCTGAAGATCCAGGACTGATGTTAAAAATCCAAGAGGCCCTAATCCTAGGTGGTTGAGGTTAGGAACCCAGGAAATTAAGGGTGAGACAGGGTGGATCACCCCACTCAAAAGCAAAGCATGTGGTACAGCCTAGTCCTGGCAATTGCATCACAATCCAGGAACTAAAAAAGGACAGACGAGTAAATCAAAGAAAGCACCAACTAACATTAAACAATTGTAAATCCAGAAATTCCCCAAGAGAAGGGTCAAATAACTCTGTAACTTCAAGCATTGACTCAAAGAGCAAAAAAAATGGATTTTTCCACAAAGCATATGTATACCTGGAACAAATGAATGAAGAAGTCAAAAATGAAATAAAAGTTCTAGAAAAAAGAATTGGAGAGTGAATAGGAGAGAAAATAATAAACCTTAGCTAAGTAACAGACATATTGAACACTAGAATAGACCAAACAAAAAAAAAAAAACCAATGACTAATGAATCATCAGTAAATGCTAGAACAAGAAAAAGAAAAAGAAAATGTAAAGTACATTACATTAAAAAAAAACTAAGCTGGAAAATTTGACAAGGAGAGGTAATTTAAGAATCAGTGACTCCCTAAAAACCATGATTATAAAAAAACCTGAACCTTCTACTTCAAAAATAATACATGAATACTGCTCAGATATTAAATATCACATGCACACAAACACAGAGCTTGGTGTAGAAACACATCAAACTTGAGGGTAAACAATTATCCATATACATGGAGAATAGAGGAAAATTCAAGAGAAAGAATGTATAGATATAATTTTTCTTGAGAAACCATATACTCTGAAATCCAGGATTTATGAAACTGATATATGATGTGACATTTACATTATAAATTTTATCATTTCACAAAAAGAATAACACAGGGTTATTTAGACCAGAAATCTCTCCAATGAAAATGACTGAATTTACAAAATTCACATTATGTAAAGCTTGTTAGATGAGTTACATCTGTGCAGACTAGATTAAACCCCCCAAACAGTCTGCATTTCAAACAATGCTAGAGGGTACAGAGACTTAAGAAAGAGACTATGTGCTTCACAAGATAGATACAAAGTAGGTAAATACAAGAAATTATGGTAATTGAAGAATATACCATCTTCATCTAAATGAGGTCTTGACTCTCTAGAAAGGGGATACATGGTAAAATAGAAGCTAGGGAGTGTGGAAAGATGCAGAGAAGTAGGCCTACCATTCTTTCTAAAATCTTGAGGCAGCTAGGTGGCTCAGTGGATAGAGCCCTGAAGTCAGGAGTACCTGAGTTCAAATCCAGCCTCAGACCAAACACTTGACACTTACTAGCTATGTGACCCTGGGCAAGTCACTTAACCCCAATTGCCTAAAAAAATAAATAAAATAAAATAAAATAAAATGACTTATCTGCACCATCAAAGTTCTCATGTTCAGGTTGTAAAAAAGGCAATCAACTACCAATCCTAATTAGGTCCCCATTTCTGGGGGTCAAGGGGAGAGAAATACAGGGCACTTCTACTGTCACTTAGTGCTCCATTCTGTAAGAAAGAGGTCAAGGTCATAGAATAATTCCTTTCCCCTTCCCTCATTATATGGTTTCTGGGCTGGCAACTTTTTTCTAAAACTTTTTCAAGAAGGAGGTTAAAGGATCTAGGGTTAAAGATACTTTAGTGATCACCTGGCCCAAACCTTTTGCTTCACAGATGAGGAAATTGAAGCCTAGAGAGCTATAGTGACTTGCCTAACATTGCACAAGTATAAAGAAAAAAGGGCTGGGATTTGAATTCAGATCATGGAATCATAGCCTGATAGATTTAATCCATTTTAAGGATGAGGAAACTGAGGCCCAGAGAGAAGAAGTAATTTGTCCAAGGTCTCATAGGAATAAGTGATAGAACCAGAATTTGAACCCAGATATTCTGACTCCAAATCCAGCACCCTTTCTGTTATATTGGGCTGATGCATATGGGTTCCAGCACAATGCTGGAACATAGTAGGCAATTAATAAGTGCTTGTTTCTTTTCCCCTTTCTTTCTCCTTCTATTTAAAAACATAATCTGCCAAATCACTCAGAGATTTATTTAGGGCATACTATGTGAAGCCACTGAATGCTATACCTAGCCGTCACAGAAAGATTGAAAACTAGTTTCCATTCACTTTAATCAGAATCCTATAGTTTTAGTCTATTAGCACAGTGCCTGGGACACAGTAGGTGCTCAGTAAATTTTAATTGATTGATTGATTGAACTTAACTTGGTTAAAAAGGAACAAAGGCCAAGAAGACTTGCCACCTTTCTTATTACACCAAAACCTTATTCTAGGACTGGAGGGTCATAAGACATTCCTTGACTCCCAGAAATACAGCGATCCTTTAACCACCGTCTTGTATCTCACCTCACACATCAAAGGAACTTGACAACACTGTTAAGCAAGTAACAGGGCATGTTCCAAGAGTTTAAATGTAAATGATAGCTTTCTTCCTATAACACATCTTCAGCATTTTCATCTTTAGTACTTTACTACTTCCTAACATGGCCAGAGGTTCTATCTTCCACCCCGTGGTACACATACTTCCCCATCCCTCAATCATCCCCTTACTCTGCCCCCCAACCTACCCAGGTTTGATGAAGAGTAACAGACACAACTATCTCAGTCCTTCAATGCCTCCATCCTCAAACAAGATGATAGACTCTTCTTTCTCAAACAGAAACTTTAAAGATTATAGAAGAGTACAATCAGTTCACACCCTTCTACTCTCATTATTTTCAACTCTTCTTTTTATTGTTTGTTCCCCAACCTGTCTCCTGACAAAGACAGCAGCTCATAATTATACTTGGTGCACTGGACTGCATGATCCAATTATGGAGTCTGGGCCACATGTCCAGTTCAGTTACACAGACTTTGTTTCCACAGGATAGTGCCAGAGATATTTTCCACACTGCCTTCTGTACTCAAACTTAAAAGGATGCTTTTCCTCCCCTCCCCCACAATACACACATATTCAGAGAGTTTTTTTTTTTCCTCTCACACCTTCACTCACATCACCAATATTCTGGGTTTCACATACAGAATGGGGCAGGCTGTTGGTTGGAATTGGATCATTTTTTCAGCTGCCAATTTTTAGCTCGCTGCTGTAAGTTAATCCTTGAAGGGGAGTCAGAGACTGTTGTTACTTTAAATGCGATACAAAATACTGACAGGTTGACTTTTTGCAAGGGAATAGCTGGGGCAAAGGAACACATATTCCTGGGAATGAGGGCAACAGTCAAAAATTTAAATGTTTTATAGGGAATAGACTGTACATGCAGTTGTTCTTTTTGAGATAGACATTCTCCTAAGCATATGAACTCTACGACAATCCTTTTCCCTTGTCTGTAACCTAACAACTTCATCCAATTTTGCCTGAAGGGCCACTAAAGGGCCTGAGAACAGAAAGCAACAATGGTTTAAGAAAATATGGAAGCAAAAAAATATTTGACTCTACTCCAAACCTCAACCAAGAACCCGTGGACTGGAATATACTTGGCTTTATTGAAATTCCAATTGGAAGAGATAATGTCACTCACTGAAGAGTATTACTTTTCCTGTGAGCAAATTCTATGTCTCCATTATTAACTATTTTCAACCTTCATCATGACTCTTATTTCACTACACAAATGAGAAGCTGAGGAAAACCCCTAGCACTCTGGGAAGACCCCCTATGGCAAACTTATGGTTAGGAATCACATAGGATGGGCAGGCATGGATGGGTTACAAGTTGAGTCATTACAGGGGATAACTCACATTGATAAGAATATAGATCTGTTGAAGTATTGGGTGGTACAGGGAAACCATGAACTCCAGAGGCAGAGAATCTAGACCTATGACTTATCATCTAGGAGTAACTTGGGCAAGTTACTTGGCCTCCCTAAGCCTTAGTTTCCTCATCTACAGAATGAGGAGAGTGGACTAGTTGGTGTCTAACATTCCTTCTTGCCCTATATTTGGTATACTGTGAATGAAATTCTGATTTACACAGATTTCCTCTATCTCCCTTCAGCTGACCTCTTTCCACTGAACACCACTCTATATAATCTCATCATTACCACCATCAATAAAAAATACTTATTAACCACCTGAAGTAGGCCTGATTATTTACAAAAGGAAACATCCAGACAGTGAGCATGGGCATTGCACCATCAACAGTCACAAACATTTGCTCTAACTTTTGGGCTCATGGCATTTTCCTAAATAGCCCTGGCATTCTTCCCCATAGTCTCTGACACAAAACAGCTGTTTCAGGGGAAACAGTTATGTCATGCTAGAACACTCAGCCCTTAATATTGATTGGACAACTGTCATAAAATTGTTCCAGTTCATCCTTAAACCTTGCTGTCTTTGAACAAATAGTCTGTGTTTGCTCCAAATTACTAACAATGGCAGCACAACTTCCTTCCCACTGGGATTTAAAATCTTCAGAATCTTGGTGTCCCTAGTTGCTTGCCAAGACCTAGCTGGAGTTGGACAAGCTACCTCAACTGATTCTTTTTTAAGCTTCCTAGTACATCACATGAAATCATGCTTGGATCTCCACCCACATTGATTTACATGAGTTACATATATATTAGCATATTTGTTGGACTTAATTATTTCAGTATTTGACCCCTGTCCAAAGCCTATAAATCTTTTAGTGGTTGAGTTCAGAAGCTTTTTAATGTTTCCATGACAACCACTTTTTTTGACAAGAAAGTGGTTAACAGGGACATCATAAACCATGTGCGAGGTGACAGTGGCAGCTGATCCTTCTTCCTTTCCCAACATGTGGATTATGTTACAATCAAAAAAGCCCTCAGTTTTTATCTCCCGGAACTGTGAAGGTGAAAGCTTATGGGGTTTCATTGTCTAATTAAATTTGACTTAAAATTCTCCTAAGTTAGTCTTACACAGATAGGAAGTTGGTTTCTGTTAGCTGTTCCACCTTTCACCTTACTACATACATCTGGGAAATATTCAGTTCAAAATCAGACCCAAGTATTTTGGCATTAACTACCTTAAAACATTAAGATATCAGCAACAATTTGTCTCTGACTAGGAAAATTAAAAGCATGTTTGAGATGTAAACATTACTGTAGTACTAATATTACTGGAGATGATTAAGGGCTGTTAGTTTTATTGTAATTGAAACAACAACAAAAAGAAAGCAAATATTGTTAGCTAAAGCAAGTTTATGTAAGCCTCATTGAGCATATCACTTTCCTAAAAAAAAGAAACAAGTCATATACATTTTTATGTGCATGTTAATAATAGAAGATTCATTATTTACTACTGAGATCTATAATATTACTAAGGGTAGAAGAAATATTTCCCCACAAATATATGAATAGTATTTCCCTTATCACTAAAAGAGTATATCAAATCAGAGTTGAGGAACTTTTAGTAATAATAATCTGCATGGGACTTTAGATGGAATGATTTGAGTACTGTACCATAAAGGCCAACCTTGCTAAGCCAACTATCACAAATAAACAAAAATTCTGTTTTCTGCCACAAAGATAGACCATAATCTTGGCTAACTGTCTTGCATACCCTTGGCCATTAACAGCATGATTGTGTGAATGGTTCAGCACAACCTGTCAGATACATAGAAGTACAGCAATGTTACCTCCATGTAGAAAAGGTACTACATTTCCACTGGGGAGGGCATAGTGGAGTGGTAGGGGAAAGTGACACTTTTAGGGGGAGTTATTTTATAGATCCTAATGCAAAATTTTAAGTGGAGATTCAGAATTTAAACTCCTGCTCCCACTCATGGCATCTCCAAATGAGGGGATCAATATTTCAGACCAGAAATAATTGTAACACCATTTGTTTGCTTCTAAATTCTTTGTGCTTGTAGAGTCATATCTTCAGGCCATGTTTTATTAGCAATAAAGCCAACAATGCATGTCACCTTGTCTTTCTCCTGAAACATTTCCTTTCTGGTTGATAGTCTCCCTAAAAATGGTCAACCACTGATGCAAATAATTGGCTAGATGATTTTGGCTCTGGTCAACTACTTGTATCTCTGAGTGGGGGCAATTGAAAAGGAAAAGGAAACCACAAAAGTCTGATTTGTGCTTTTTAATTGGAGGGTCAGAACAGTTTGTCTCATGAGGTTTCCATGTGTGAATCAGTGTCTCCTAAAAACATATTGATGTTTAAAGTATTTTTAAGAGGTCACTTTGCAGACATGTGAGCAAGTTTGACTGAGGGTTTTGGGCGCAATTAGTTTTCTTTCCACAAAACAGCCTTGCCAGTTTCTTAGAAGGATTATGATTCAATGGTTTAGTTTTCATCACTCTACTTAACATATCCTAGAGTATATCTTCCAGGTTTTTTGATTCCATTGTTGCATACAAGAAACATGTGGGCATGGGATCAAAGATGGAAATCACTCACTAGGCAAATTTAAGCAAAGCACAAAAACAACTAAGAGACCAGCAATCATATTAGCAGTGAGCAAAAAGGAATGTGGAACAGTTCTGTGAACCTTGTAGTTCCCCAATAATTATTAATAAAATTGGATGATTCACATTTAGGTTGACTTTGTTCTTGATATGGAGATAATTTGGCCCTGTCTGATCTGAAACTTGTGCTGTTGACTGCAAACAACTCAACAGAAACAGGATAGAGCCTTCTCTGGGAGGGGACTGCTCATCACTCCAACATATCTTGCCCATTTTCAATCTTCTAAAGTAACTCTGTCTTCAGTTAAAAAGAAAAAACAACCCCACCCCCCATAGATTGTTTTTAAGAACACAAGCTCCATCTTACCAATAGAGAAATACTAAGGGAAAGTTAGGTGGCTCTTTCATATATGGTTAGCATTGGAGTCAAGAAGTAAAATCTGGAGTTTGCCATCTGTTCCTGTCTTAGGCACTTGCCTTTAAACTATTTCATTAATTTTATAAGTCTATTCTTTTCAATTTGCCTTTGAATTCCCAGAACCTGGCACAAAACCTCACGGATAACAAATTCTTAATAAATGCTGAATTGATTTGAATATGCTAATGGATTTACAAAAGACTCTGCCCAAATTTAGAGAGTATAATACTGTCCAGTGGCATATATGTACTGCTGCCCTCTAGTGGGTGTAACTAAATCTTCCCTAATTGGCCCATAACATTTAAATACAAAACCTTTAATTTTAAAGAAATTCCTTTAGTTCAAGTGGTTGAAATCTATGTGTGTAGAAATAGATCATATTTAAAAAAACACCTGGATGTATCCTGGTAACCTCTATCCCACAGGCTTCAGGATGAAGGAGATGAATTTGAAGTATCAAGACTGAAAGGGTCATGGGAGCATAAATCAAGAGCTGGAAGGGATCTCAGAGACCATCTAGGCCAAGGACTCATTTTAAAGATGAAGAAATTGTTACTTAGGGAGATAAAGTGGGTTGCCCAGTCACATAGGTATTACTATTTGGTCAAACCTCTCAACCTTGGTGAGCTAGTATTGTCCCTAAGCTATTATCTCCCCTCCCAAATATGAAAGTATAACAAAAAAAAAAAAAAATATATATATATATATATATATAATGTATATATATATATATATATATGTATATATATATTATATATATACATATATATATATATATATGTATATATATATATATATATATGTAACTAGGCACTTGGGCCACCATAACATTCCAAACATTCCCCATCTTCAGATCCAAAGCAAATACTGTCTCATCGGGATGGAGTCAATTTCCAGACTCAGTCGCCCAAGCTGCAAAAACAGGAAAAACTGTGAAGTTCCATTGGTTAATAAGCTTCTACTTCCACACAAAATGTAGAAGCAGGGGAGTATAATCATCACACCAATTAATTCACCACAATTTTTCTAACTTGAATTTCCACAAACTGTCATGAGGCAGGGTAGCACTTACTGGTCACCATAAGCTGCCCTAGGCCAGGACTTTCTTGTGGAAAGATAATTCCAGGTTTCATATGGAAAAATACATGTAACAAATTATGATGAAAGAAAATTATTTAAAAAACACCTTTAAATTACCTATCTTTTCTTATCATATCTTAAATAAACTGAAAATAACAGATACATGTGCCTACAACATTTGCATTTTATGTGTATGCTAATAAGAAAGATGATTCATCATTTACTATTAAATTCTACCATTACTAATGGCAGATGCAATACTTCCCACATAGAAATAGAATTTCTTTTATCACTAAAAGAGAAAGTATCAAATCAGAGTTTGGAAAATGTTAGTAAAAGTAATGTTTATATGACTTTAGATTGGATGATTTGGGTACCATAGAAAGCAAGCTGGCTAGGCTAACTCTCCCACTCTGTTCCTCTACAGCTATCAAAAAATGGCCAAGCCTTTCTTCTACTCTCTTCCATAGATTCTAACCTTGCTATAGTTTTCTTCCTTAAAGTGTAATATGTAAAATTTTATATGGATTGAACTCAACCATGGAGAATTGCATATACCCTCACTATATTCTATTCAATATAACTTGTTCAAATAGTTCTACTCCAGGTGGCTTTTATCTATGATAGAAACCTCAACTGACCACCACTTTTCTTTGAAAAAAAATTTGTCATATTTCACAAAGAATATATGATAGAAAAATAAAAGATGGGTTAATAATGTGACCAGAGCAAGAGTGGATAATCCATATACTTCATTGGGATCTTCTCAATGTCAGGACTATTTGAGGGAGGCCTTCCGTCCACTGGGTGGACCCTGAGATAAATTAATGGGAGGACTCAGGCAAGAGCCACATAGCATAGGCAGCTATGGATAGGTTGAGATCTACATAACTGTTGGGAATATCCATGTTAATAGGATGGCAGATCTGTGGGATTATTGGAACCTTGGAATTTTTTCTCAGCATCAGGGTTTCTAGGTTCTATCACATCTTTACAATAACTTTGTTCTTCTCCAAACCTCCTATATTGTACAAGCATGAGCCTGTGGCCTGTTCTCATCCTCAAATTTACCAAAAATAGATAGCATCATAATACTAGCATTTTAAGGATGGCAAAGTACTTTACAAATAGTATCTCATTTGAGGTAGGTACTATTATTATACACATTTCACAGATGAGAACACAAACAGAGATTGAGTGACACTAGCTGTGTCTGAAGTCATATTTGAACTCAGGTCTTTCTGACACAGGATTTCTAGATCATGATCCCTAACTATACGTATCTGTCAGGGTTCTGTCCTGGGCCCTTTTATTTCTCTTCTCCCTTTATATTACTTCACCTTTTCATGGTGATCTCATCAGCTCCTATGGGTATAACTATAATTTATGCTGATGATTCTGAAATATATCCTGCCTCAACCTCTCTGATGACCTTATATCTCCAACTGCCTTTCAGGCATCTCAAACTGGATATTCAATAGACATCTTTCTTTTTGAGTTTTTTTAATTTTATTTTTAATTTATGGAATAAAACAAGTATTTCCATAACCCAGTACAATAAAAAAGATGATTGTGAATGAAACTGCAAATCTACCATGCACTACTTGCTATTCCTTTCAAACATACAACAAAATTATCTTGCAAATTTTTTCCATTTTTTTCATCCTTCCCCTCCCTGCTCTAGAGATGGCTACCATTAGACACACACACACACACACACACACACACACACACACACACACACACACACTCTCACACACATATACACATATATGTATATATACACACACATATTTATATATACACACATGCATGTGTAATTATTCTACACATTCTTCTATTTATCAGTTCTTTCTCTGAATGTAGATAGTGTCTCCTTTATGTGTTATTTTGGGTGTTCACAGTAGACAAAATAACTTACTCAAAGGCATTCTTAAAATAATATTGTTGTTACTGTATATAATGTTCTTTTTGTTCTGCTCATTTTGCTATTCATTATTTTGTGCAAGTCTTTCAATGTTTTT
Source organism: Phascolarctos cinereus (assembly GCF_003287225.1). NCBI lineage: Eukaryota > Metazoa > Chordata > Mammalia > Diprotodontia > Phascolarctidae > Phascolarctos > Phascolarctos cinereus. Next base: position 347,089,373 of record NW_027555847.1, on the reverse strand, counting down.
CTAAAACCCTGACCCCCTTCTACCTTCCCTATTACTATAGAAGACAACACTAACCCCAGGCTTGCAACCCACAAGTTATCTTTGTTTCCTCCCTATCTAACCTTCTATATCCAATCTGTTGCCAAGGCCTGTCAATTTCACCTCTGCAATATCTCTCAAATATGTGCTCTTCTCTCCTCTGATAATGCCTGGTAGTGTAGGCCCTCATCATTTCATGCCCAATTTATTACAATAGCCTATTGGTGGGTCTGCCTGCCTCAAATTCCTCCCTGCTGCAATTCATCCTGTAATCAGCCTCCAAAGTGATTTTTTTCCCCTAAAGCTCATGTCTGACTATGTTACCGCTACCCTACTCAATGAACACCAGTGGCTATCTATCACCTCCAGCATCAAATAAGAAACCCTCTGTTTTCCAGTCAAAGAGCTTCACAACCTAACCCCCTCCTATCTTTCCAGTCTTCTTACAACTTTATTCTGACCATGTACTTTTCAATCCAGTGATACTGGCCTCCTGGCTGTTCTACAAACAAGAAAGTCCATCTCACAGCTCCAGGTACTTTTCTTTGGGTATCCAACATGCTTGGAATGCTCTCCCTCCTCTATTCTCTCTCCTGACTTCCCCGGCTTACTGTAAGTTCCAGCTAAAACCCCATATTTTGTAGGACGTCTTTATCAATCTCTCTTAATTCCAGGTTTTTTTCTCTGTTAATTATTTCCTACTTATATATAGCTTCCTTTGTATATATTTGAATATTGTCTCCCTCAGTAGATTGTAAGCTCCTTTAGGGAAGAGACTGTTCTTTGCCTCTTTTTTTGTAATTCCAGTGCTTAGCAGAGTGGCTGGCACACAGCAGGTGCTTTAAAATGTTAATTGATTGACTTCTGGTCCAGCGCTCTTATCCACTATGCCACCTTCCTGCAATCATATTCTCATCCTTTCTTCAAAGATCTTTTGAAATCCTGTCAACAACATAAGGCCTTCTTGGTTTCAGTTAAAGCTCTGCAATGTTCTTCAAATTCAGAAATGGTTACACTTATTTCATATCTCAAGATACCAACAACTAAATATGGATTATGATTTTCTATTACTTGTGTATAAACCTAGTGCCTGAATTCTATGTAATCTGCTTTAGCCCACATAAAACTTTTAGTGACAGAATAATATGAGATTTAATGGAACAAAATGAATTTCATCAGATGTTGACAATGACAACATATCATGGCTTTAATGCAATATTCTTATTACAGCAAATTATTTCACAATATCATAAGGCATCCCCTCAAACAAGATGGTAGACATGATATCATATCATTGTTATGCTATGTTGTCATCGTTACTTAAGTGTTGAAATAATGATTTTATGAACTGATTCTTTTGACTTTCTTCTTCCCTGATTAAAAGGAAGATAAAAAGGAAGATTAATATGGTTCCAAACAATCACAAGCAATTCAAATGGTGGGAGGAAGACATAGGGGGGAATTCAGGATAATCAAAACAAATTTGACCAAATATTCACAATGAGCCATTCAATCTTCATTAAAATGTAGGATTCTCAAGTAGAGGATTGGACACTGTCAAGTACACATTGCAGCATCTTACATGGTAGGAAGAGACATATTTGTAATTTTATTTTTATCATAGAATGGTCCGTGTAGAAGAGATCTTAAAGATTACGTGGTCTAATTCCCTCATTTGTAAATAAGAAAACTAAGGTCCAGAGACATAAAATGAATAGTTCAGAGACACATAGCTAGTTAGTAAGGGGGACAGAACTGTAACTCAGATCTCCTAGCTTGCAGGCTCTCTTCTGTGACAAGTATGATGATGGCAAATAGCTATCACTGAGATTGTGGTGAGAAGAAAAGACAGTACTGCCCTTCCAATCCTGGTCAATTACTTGAAAACGTACCAGTCATAAGGAAATCAGGTGATTTACTGATAAGCCAACATTGATCAATTCTTGGAAGGACAGGAGTGAAAAAAAATTCCAAGATGTAAAGCAACAATTTCTTGAAGTCTGAGCTTCCCAGACCACACAATCTAACATCAATTTATTCATCTCAAAACTGTCTCCTTTTAGTGCCACACTTAATCTTGTTATTTTGTTCATTCCTGTTCATTTTAATTTCAATATTGTCATTGATAAGACCTGTGAGGTAGTCTGGACTCAGTCTCAGAATTTTTCCCTAGGTTAAAGAAAGGTTGTTGCATTATAATTAACTCAGAGAAAAAGTAATACTCCTAAGTGATGTTTCATTTTCACAGTTAATGCAATATGAGAAGCATTTATTAAGCTCCTATTAAGTGCAGGGCACTGAGCTAGATGCTAGGGATACAAAGAAAATGATAAGCTAGTGCCTGCCTTAAGAGAGATTATATTGTAATATATCTCTCTCTCTCTTTCTATCTCATTTTCTCCATATGTATGTATGCATATACATATATGTGTGTATATGTATTAATAAGATATCTAATAAGATATATCAAATATATATATATGAAATCATATATCTAAACTAATATAATCTATTTCAATAAGATATATCTAATGAGATAATATTTATAAATCGCTTTATAGCCTTTAATATCTTATAAAGGCAGCAGTCTTTATTAGTATCTTGAATACTAGTTCGGAAAGTTTTAATATAGAATAGCAATCAGGAATGAGAAAATATTAATATGAAACAAGCCACATGTCTATAAAAATAAACCTTCTTAATAATACATAGCCATAAAAATTATTTTTTTAAGATAGTTATCACATTTCTCTCATTTTTGTAGAGAGCTGAAGGATTGGAGATGACTATGGGGCAGAATATTGCATATGCCACTAGATATAGCTCTTTTGTTGATCGGTTTTGCTTAACTTTTCTTTGTTATAAGGGAGGGTGCAATGGGGGTGGAGGTGGAAAGTGGCAAATGGCTAAAACATAAACAGAAAGAACCATCAATAAAACTTTTTTAAGGGAGGTTATCTCATTGTCTGATTAGGAAAATGCTGCTTAGCTATGACATCAGTCCAGATCTAAAAAGAACCAAGGAGCAACCTAATAGTTCTGACCCCTTACCGTATTTGACATCAATAGTAAATAAATGTGAAAAATTAACAGCACAAGGAGTCACAAGGGAAGTAAAATGAACCCTTCTGTGATAATGTAAAGAGTAACAAACTTCTACAAACTTATAAAAACTGGAAGCTTTATCTGTGCATCATTAATGGAATCACAGATGCCTGCTTCCCATCACTGCTGATCACCAAGGCAGTTATGTGTAAACAAAAGTTCTCTCTTATTTATAACTTTTGGCCCCATTTGTAACCAGCAACAAACTCATTTCTCTGCAGATGAACTAAATGTTTTAAAAATCAGGTTAGGCCATCCCTGCTGGGCTCAGACCAAGAGCAAAGAGAAAGTGAACACCTTCCATAAAGGCACTTGAATCATTGGTAGGAGAGAGAAAAGAAATGCCCTTATCTATAGAACCTTAGATAATGTCTGATTCTAATATGGGAGTAGACCTCTTTTCCTTAAAAAGTTAGCTATTCCTTTTTTAAGTTGCATCATTCATGACTTTTAATATTTCTAAATTATACTTAATACATTTAATAAGTCCAAAAGCGTGGGGATGCTTTTACCTTAATTTTTTAAAATTAAATTTACTTTTAACTTACTGAAAAGTAGAGGGGGGAGAGAATAATGCTTAACATAATAAAAATTGCTCATAATAAAATGTTATTTCAATCCTTGTATGAAAGGTGATAGCCTCATGTTACTTTCATCCTTGTGCCTTCCTTTTTTCTTCCTTTTAGAGCACTAATGAAAGATGACTAGTCTCAACAACACAGACAAAATCTCATGTTCTGAATCAGTGGTCCTCAAACTTTTTAAGACTTTCCTTTCCTATTTTCACCATCAGTCTTCCTCCAAGAGAAGACAAATATGACAGGACAGAATTCTAAAAAGTAACTTCTTTCATTAATTTCATCTCTTTTAGAAATGATCAAGTTTTAAACCAATCCGTGCCTTAACTGGGCTAAGGACTAAACGTTAGCGAAAAAGATGGTAAGAGAAAAGGTAATGATGGAGGAAGAGAACAATATTGGCTAAGACAAGCCGACAGTGCTGATATTAGAGACCTGGCTGTAAGCATAAGAGCGGTTAAATAAATATATTTGGCTCTTTCAGAAACTTTCTTCTTGGTCACTATCCTGGGAGATCTACTCTTCCTTATTTCCTATACCCCACACAGAGACAGGGCCCACAGCTGATACAGTAGTGATGTTGCCCTCTTCTTCTTAGTGTATCTCCTTCATTCTGATTTCAGGTGCCCAGGGCCTTTTTTTTCTGCAACCAAAACCTGTCCTTCTGAATAGATCTGATATTAAATTCATTCCAAAGTATAAATGACTAAGTCATGGGTTACTACCATAATGGTCTTTGCATTTTAGACTCTATAGCTATGTAATAAAATGACTTATTCCATTCCAAAAAAAAAAAAATCAGAAACCTGTGTGCGTGGGGGTGGGGTGGCATCTGGGAAAGCAAAGATACAGAAGTATGCTCCTGGAATCTCTTTTTAAGTATAACTTGATCTAGAGATGCAGTTCATTACAATAGAACAAATTTGTAAGAAATGCTATATTATTGCAAGAATGAAAATGGGAGAAAATGGAAAATTCCATCCAGTGAAAAAGACCAACTTAGAGCCATCCCCGACATTTTGCTCTTTCTCACCATCTGCCTTATCAAATCAGTTACCAAGTGTTGTCAATTCACTCTTCTCCACATTTGTCAAATCTCTTTTCTTTATTTTCTCCACTCATAGCACAAACACTCTCAGGACCTTGCCATCTTTTGTTTGGACCACTGAAATTTGTCTCCCTTCATCCAGACTCTTTCCTCTGCAATCTGTCCCCGTACATCTGCCAAGATGATATTCTTACAGCGCAGGTCTGACTTTGCCACTCTTGTGATCAAGAAGCATCACTGATTTCCCCATCGTCCTGAGGACGAAATGCAAACTGTTTTGGCTCCAGCCTTTCTTTACAATTTAATTGTATTTTACTCTTCCTTACTCACTCTATACTACTGCAAAACTGGCCTAGTTCTTGTTTCCTTTACATAACACCCCCCTACCAATTCTGTGACTTGGCATAAGCTGTTGCCCATAGCTGGAATTCTTTTCTTTCTCGCCTTGGACTTTTGATATACTTGGTTCTATTAAGTCCTTTGCTGAAGTATCACCTCCTTCAAGAAGCCCTTCCTGATTTCCCCAGTGATCAGTGCCTGAACCCCAAAATACTTTCTGTGAATCTTGTATATATTCTCCACTTAACCGTGAGTGCATCGTTCCCCCTACATGGAATATAACATCTCTGAGGGGAGGGATTGTTGCCCTTTTGTATTTGTGTCACCAATGCCTACTCTATTTCCTGCCACAAAACAGACACTTAATCCATGCTTGTCAATCAACTGAGGAAGAGAGAAGGGAGAAACCATATCATGAAAGAGTTTGTTCCTGTTGTTTCAAAGAAACTTAAAAGGATCAGATTCAGAGTCGAAGGATTTGGGTTTGGATCCTAATTCTAACACTTTCTATCTGTGAACTTGAGGTAGTTACTTAGTCTCTCCTGTATCTCAGTTTCCTCGTGGAGGAAGTGAACTATATGACCTCTATGACCCCTTTCAACTCTATATCCATGATCCTACAATCATTTGCCAAAGACAGAGGCAATGGAAAGAAATTTCATAAAAATCTAGGGAGACTTGGTAGAATTCCTCTGGTACATGACCCTTTCCCTGCTTTTTAGGAAAACTGCTCTATCTTCTGTTAAAGATGGGGAAGCAGATACCATTCAGGTTGACAAAAGCATCTGTCCAGCATGTTTAGTTTCTTAAGGCTTTGATGTGCTTAAAAGATCATCAAGGCTTTCCCCTTGCCTTTCCTCACAGCAACACAAGTTCAAAGAGACATTTATTATGAAGGAGCTAAAATTTAACAAAAGCCTCCTCCAAAGCTTTGAACTGTAACATTAAGCTTCACTATAACGTTGTTTATCAGAAATACTTAAATGGCTGAATTAAAGTATCCTATTAATTGTCACTGGTGGTTTTATAATTAGTAAGTTCCATTTCATGTGTCATGGACAAAAGAAAGTGGATATTTTATTGTTGTGGCTGGGAAGGAAAGGAGGGGAAAGATAACATAGATTTGAGGTATAAACTGGAGATATATGTAGGCTGAGATTATCTAGCCACCTAATTAAAAATTAAGTGAAAGACATTGGGAACTTTAATTAGGGTGTCAGATGTAAATAGGAGCCCCTGGAAAAGGGAATTGATGAATTTAGTTTAAAGATGATTTCCCCCCTCTTACTTTTTTCCCCTAATCTCATATCTGCAAGTTGCCAAAGCTTTTTTTTTTTCTTTTTAGGTAAGAAAGGCCACTTTGAGAAAATTTCAAAAACATCTGAAAATTTCTACAACAAAAATGTACATATTTCAGGATAAATGGCCTATGTTATTAAGCAAAATGAATATCACCATTTTTAATCTGAAATTTCTGGAAAACTGCCCCACAATTTGTAAATATTTGAAAGAAGAGAATAAAGGCTTTTTAAAAAGTCATAAAACCTAGACATAAGCTTGCATATACATAGTGGGAAAAAACAAAAACAAAACATTTGTTTGAATCCCTTAATTATAAAGTTTAGGGAAAATGTTTTTTTTTAATTTCTTTTAAATGTTTTTTTGCCTTGTATATGTAAAGGGAGGGCAGGTATAATCAAAAATATTTTCTAGTTCATGGCATATTTCAGGCCATCTTTTAATATTAGATAATTCTTGCTGAATTCTAGCAAAAGCATGACTTTTCAGGTTGTCACTATCTGAATTTATGCTGGCTTAACTTCCTGACAATACTCAGCATGAGAAAATATGAACCCAAAGAAGCAATGTTTAGACTTGATGACTTGTCTCCTCCCCCCTTTAGAATTCATTACAAACAAACGCCTTATCACACAGGTTTCCTCCATGCATTTGGTCACTTTTTTTTGTTGTATCCTGCCTTTAGGATGCCTTCTCACTTTCTTCTTCAGACTGCAAAGGAATTCTGACCCTCTAATTAGTTCCCTTATCACTTGAAATAAACTACTAGCACTTCAGAGATATTTTGATTCTTTTTATGTTCCTATCAACACCCTTCTTTTGTCTCTAAAGACTTAAGTCATGAACCTCACACATATCTTCTAAGGCACAGTCAAATCTTGTTAAGTTTCCCTATGTTTAATTTCTCCTTTTACTGTATAGTTAGTAAAGTAGGAAAAAATAGTATAAGAGACTATAGGGCTTAAAGCTTAGAAAATAGGAGGGAGAAAAATCAAAAGACCTAATAAAGCTGAGATATTGTTCAGTAGCCTCTTTTTCTTTACCTCAGTCCTAGCCAAACTTTTTTTCTAGCACCCACAAAGCCACTGACCTCTTGAGGTTGTGGAAGGAAGAGGTGAGAAATAAGGAAACAGATACTGATAGAAGAGAAATGGGAGAGGATGAAAGGGACCTGCTTCTCCTCAGATTTGGAAAAGTTAAATAAAACTTTTCAAAGAAATAGAATCATATTCCTTCTGTGCTCCCTTCCTTAACATTGCTTGAGAGAAATATCTAGATTTTGAGTCATGAATTCTTGATTCTTGCATCTATGTATGTCCCCCAACTATGATTTTCACTCTCTGTAACTCAGATTCTTCATCTACAACAGAAATGCATTACAGGAGCAACATCAAGAGAACGTACTATGATATAGTTCATAGCAACAGCACATCAAATGAAATAAGAGTTGGAAGGGTTTTTTAAAGATCTAGTCCAACTTCTTTGTTTTGGAGATGAGGAAAGCACTTCTCAAAAAGGTTAAGTGTATGGTCCAAGGTCACATAGTTTGTAAAGTGTAAAACTGAAACTCAAACCTGTGTCTTCTGACTTCAAATCCAGTGCTGCCTTTACCACATCATGGAACATGGTAAGCAGTTAAGACAGCAGATGCTCTCACCTGGTACACAGTAGATAAACAAGAAATGTCTCTCGATGTTCTGAAATTTTTTGTTGTACATTTCCCAAAAGTTGCTCCTGACCATTCTGCCAGTGTGCATTCTCAATTCAATGCTTGCTACCTTGCAGTTTCTGCCTTAGTGTTAGAAACTCAGAGTTAGAAACCATAAGGAAGTTGGAGGGGAGGCCTAAATTGCATTCAAGTTGTTCAGATATCCTCTCTTTCTACCCACCCCAGTTTCTAGAGGCACGGGCAACAGTACATTCCTAGAAACAGAAAGGGAAAATGCAACAAGGAATTTCCCTCTGAAGAAAGGAGAAATGGACATCAAAGTAGTCATCAAGCCTAGAGAAAAGGAAAAAGGGAGAAAAACCACTCTTTCAAGGCAGAGAACTACCCCTAAGTCTCCTATAAATTCAAAAGGAAGGGACAGATATTGTCCGTGGAGAAAGTGAAAAGAAACAAGTAAAGGTGATAAGGACATATACACACGTATGCATGTATACATATGTATCTGTACACACACATACACGTATATATGAAGTTTATGACCCATAAATGCGTATTTTGTATTTCTTTTGGAAGCAGCCATTGTAATCAAAAGTAGTTAACAGGTGTTGCAAACAAAATGCCCACTAATTCTACCTGAAAAAATAGTCATGATATAAGTAGTCTATTTGACCAGTGGAAGAACAACAAATGAGCTAACTGAATTTTCAGTTTCTAATCTATAAACAACCAATAATGAGAGAAGCTTTGCAAAAGTTCAGTGCATTGAACACATTGCCAAAGAATGAAAAATAGCAGGCTCCTAGGGGAGGAATATGCATAAGAAAGATAGGAAACACGGTATCTAACCCCAGTGTTTGCCACTATGTGACCTTGGGCACATTGCAGAGGTTTTCTGGGCTTCAGTTTCCTCCTCTGCAAAATGAGGGGGTTGGATAAGAAGACCTCTTAGGTACTTCTAATTCTAAATCTCTGGTCCTATGCTTCTATCACCAACCAATCTCTGAGATCCCTTCTAGCTCTAAAATGCCATTATTCTAATTCTTGCTGCACTAAAAAGAACAAATAATAATATTTCATTTCTGACAATAACTATCTATATGACCTACCTAAGTCTCCTCATTTCTAAAATGGGGTAATTACATTTTTAATTCCTCACAGAATTGTTATGAGTAAAATACTTTGTAAGACTTTCAGATGTTGTGCAAATTTAAATTGTTATCATATAATTTTAACAAATCAGTATGGTGTAGTGATTAGAGTGCTCTGGGATAAGGTTCAAGTTCTTCCTTTGACATACACCAGATGTCTCTAAGACTCAGTTAAAGAGGCAATGCTAATTGACATTGGTGCGAGGAATTTCTTTATTAGGAAGAGAGTCACACTAATGAAGCTAGAGATCCTAATGCAAAAGGGAACAGGCAATGCCGCTTGAAAATGATGAACTTACACATAACATTGCTACCAACTAAGTAACTGATCAGAAGACTGCTTGGAAAGTGACTTTTAACAATGAGAAAAAAATAAAAATTCTCAATATACATTCATTCATTCACTCATTTGACAAATATCCTCTGAGCATTAATTGCACAAGACAGTGACTAGTACACAATAAAGTATAAATTACATATGATCCCTCTTTTCAAGAAGCACACTGTTCATGAGTGGAGATAAGCTAAGACCAAATAATGAAAATTACTAATAATGATTCATGCAGGACTATAAGGTGTACATAGCACTGGACACATCATCTCATTTGATCCTTTTAATAACTGTGAGGTGGGTACTATTATCATATTCATTTTACAGATCAGGAAACTTCTAAGGCTGAGATAAATTAAATAACTTGCTCAGGATTTAACACAAATAATAAGTGCCCAAGGTAGAATCTGAACCCAGGTTATCCTGATTGCAAGAACAATAATTTATCCACTCCAAATGGCAACAATGGAAAGCAATATGCTCTTTGAAGAACAGCCAATTATCCTATAACTAATACTAGCAAAATTCTAGAGCAAGAGTTTTTAAACCTTTTTTGTGACAGTGTAGAAGCATATAGACACCTTCTCAGAATAATATTCTTACATGCATAAAATCAAAAGCATAGAGCTACAAAGGAAACTAACAATATTGAAATACAATTATCAAAATATTAAAAATACAAGTTCCCAGACCCCAGGTTAAGAAACCCTATTTAGAGTTTACTTTTATATCTAACAATATGATCACAATATTCTAAGTAATTCTTCTGTTACATTTTTCTTTCTGGGATGTCTTTGCATTTATTTCCAGGTATCAGAATAAATGTTGTTTCAAAAACAAGTGAACAAACAAACAGAAAACCTTCCAGTCTATACATATGACTATGGAATAGAAGAAAATTTTTTAGAGATCATCTAGAGGATGATGCCTAAATCTCTATTTAAAAATGACTCCTATTTCAAGACTTTATATATTTAAAATAAGTGACAATTTGTGATAAAAAAAACACAGATAGCTTCTTTTTAGAAATCTAGGTCCACATAAATATTCAATGTGAGGACAAGCAGTGGGTCAGATACTGAGGCAGACACATATCTATACATAGAAATAAAAGAGCAAGACAATGTGAATGATAAAATCTGGGAAAGCATCCATGACCTCTACAGGAAATGTAGATACTGGCTAGATAAAGCTCAAGATAACACACCCAAGGTACCCACACCAAGGAGACCTTGATGTCAAATCAAATTCCTACTTTGGATAGAAGCTTTTAATTTGCTAAGCTAGACTTGGATCAAAAGAATGAGGCAATCTATGGCCATAGGTGCACAGAGGAAATATGGAGGTAAAAAATAAGATCAATATTCTGTTTCTAAAAAAAAACCCCAAAACTAGGAAAATGTCATTTGTAACACTTATGCTACTATTTATGGTATGATAGAACCATACTTGAATGTAGAAGACAAGAGAAATATAAATTGACTCAATTTCTCATTTGTCAACTTATGAAAGAGTTGAGATTGGGTAATAAATTTGGGACAATGCCCAAACTGTATGGGTTACCATATCCAAAGAATTCATCATTAAGTGGCCAGACTACTATACATAAACTTTTTTATATTTACCTAAGTTATTCCTGGGAAATACACACATATATGTGCATACACACATATATGTATGTATATTTTCATACACATATGTGTATATACACAATTGATAAAGATATGCAGACATAAATATAGTATTGATTAGGTTTTTACTATATGTTAGGAACTTTACTAAGTGCTGGAAATATAAATACAGGCAAAAAAGACAACTCCTACATTCAATTATTTCTAATGAGGGCTTCATGACAAATGAAGAGAAATAGCACAAAAGATATCATTGAAGAAATTATAACTGGAAAAAGAAGGGCAGCCCATGTAGCAAGAGTGAGGCATAACTAACAGACAGCTTATATGCTCCACTGGCATTATTATAATGTCAAGAGATTCCAAGAAAGGCCCCCAACCCATTGGTGGAGAATCTATAGTGAATTAAAGGGAAGATATAAATGAGGGTCACACAAAATGTGCAGGGATGGATTCAGTGTGATCTATATCACTGCAGGGCTACCCACATTGATGAAATCAAAGATCCATCAAAACAACACCCAATTCCTTTTTGTTGTGGTTGTTGTTTTAATTTGAGCAACCCCATTTCTTCATCTCTAACTTTAATGCTTGTTTCTACTGTTATTCTCTGGTGACTAGTACTCCCTACTTGCAACGCTCACTAACAGCAGATAACATGTCCTCTTTTAAAATAAGTGCCTTGGAAGGGAGGAAAGACATATATAGAGTGAAGGAAACAGAAGCAGGAAAACAACATATACAATGAATATAACAACATAAATGGAAATAAAAACTGAAACTGAATGGCCCTTCTTGGTCTTAAAGAACTGAGGAAATGCATCCCTCTTCCTTTTTTTGTAGAGGTGGGGGGTTATGGGTGTAAAACATTGTATATACTGCAAGGCTCAGCTGACATGCTGATTAGTTTTGTTCAACTGCTTCCTTGTCCTCTACTTTTTTGGAAAAAAAATCCATTATAAGGGATAGCTTGTTGGGTCAGGAAAGGGAGATGAATATATTCAGAAGTAAAAGTTACATTAAAGGAAAATTACACAAAAAAGGGAAAAAGCACCAATTATTTCTTTTTAAAGATGATCCTCTTGGTGATGTTTGACAATCATCAAATTCCTTTTTCCCTCGGAAATAATTTCATGGTTTGTACCTTGGTTCAAGTATTTTCAGAGTTAATAAGAGAAACAAAGTTTGTTTAGTCTTAAATGCTTTTGTATGAAAAATAAATGTGGAAAAGTTGGATGAAAGCCTTAGTAATATCCTTGATACAGGTTTCATATTTATATTGAAAATGTACTTCTTTCTATTTCATCGAAATTAATTTCCTTTTACTTGGGAAATTTTTATGTTTATGGAATAAAACAACCAATGCTACAAAGGAAAATTGGCAGCATCAGGCTAGTACACTATGTTAAAAGGGACACACTATTCTCATTCTAAAAAGGGAGTTGAGCAAAACTTTTTTACAGGAAGGTTCTCAAATGGATTTTTAATGTGGTCAGTGTGGACATTCCCTCTAACAATAAAGATCAAACCCCATCCATGCCTGCCCATCCTGGGTGACTCCTGGCTCTGTTCTCCCACAGGTGCACCACAGGGGGTCCAATCAGTATAATGGAGCCCTTCTTCAATTTCTCTTAACATTATAAATATACCAGTGGGCTTCATAGACTATCTCTCGCTTATCCCTCACTTTTGCCTTATTGTCCAGTCCACCGTCTTTTCCAATTACATGATTCTTTAATGACATATTTTACTCTAATTTTTCTTTATGATTCCTTTCCTTTTTTAAAATAAAAATGTATTTTTATTTCCAAAATTTTTCCCTCACTCCACCCTTCCCCCACCCATTGAGAAGGCAAGAAATATGATACCCATATCATTCCTTGGTCTTAACACATTACAGTCTGCTCACATTCACCATGTGCCTCTCCACTGTCCTCCAACACCGCTTTAAAGGCTCTCCTCCAGCAAGAATCTTCTACTTATGAGTCAAAATTATACATAAGATAATTCAGAGATAATCTTGTGTGATATCTTCTTAACCAATAATATCAATGAAGGCATAAAATAGAGATACATGCTTGCTAAAGATATCTGTGACTACCATGAAAGAAATCTGATACAGGGTTTAAGAAAAATTCCTGTAGATGGAGACATCTTCCAGTTGTTCTTGGTTGTCAATGACATTAGGTTAGTTTCACTAAACATAAGACCCTTACAATCTACTGCATGAAATATGGAACCACTCAAGAGTTTTAAAATAACACCCTACACATTCTCAAATGTATTGGTTATCTCATTGATTCATAAGTTCCCTGAAATAATGCGGATTGCAACCCATCCAGGCCTACTATCCATATTCTTTCATAAGTTCACTGAAGTACTCCATCCAATTTGCAAAGGGCCTTCCTCAGTTCCTCCTTACATCAAGAGTACTAGTAAAATACTCTGGCTGTCCACCTGTCATCTCTAACCATATGACCAGGCTCTCTTCCCTTCCTATTATACATCGATAATGTCTTTTATCTTATAATAAAATTCTGTTTGACTTTTAAAGCCCTTTATAATTTGGCCCCTTCTTATATTTCCAGTCTTCTTAGCATAGTACCTGGCACATAGTAGACATTTATTAAGCACCTAGCTACTTAATAATTTCTTCTTGACCTATTTCTATTCCTTTTTGAAGGTCCTCGTTGGTAATTATATGTTGCAGCCTGCTCATATCCACCATGTGTCTCCATTTTCTTTTATGTGATGTAGCTACATTCCATAACTTTTGTTCATATCCCGATACCAGTAGAATTTTGATATTTAAAAAATGAGTCTTTGCTTCCATGGGAAGCTTGGGGTCAGTAAAGCAGCTTTTAAAATTCTCAATAGCAATCCAGCTTACTCTCCTCTTTCTGTTCAAGTTTGGGCCCAATTCATCATCTATATGTACCCTGTCCCAGACATATATATTGTTTTTTAAAGCTGTACAGAGTATCTATCCAAAGTCATGTTGAAATTAGGGCAATAGACATTTTTTATCCACTTGCTTTTTCCTCTGTGGATGGCCAGGTCAAACTCTTCTGTATGATTACATAACTGTTTCAGGAGATTCTGCAATATTTTGGGATTTGCTGTAATCAACACAACATCATCTGCAAACATGAGAATCTGGAAGACCTCACCACCCACAAGGGATCCCTTTTCAACTGGGCTCTGTACTGGAGTAGCTCCATCACTGTGGCAAACACACTTGTTGAGCATACATCTCTCTGATTTATGCCTCACCTGTTAATCAGCAGAGGGTCATTGAACAGAGTTATTTCTATTGTTATACATCCCAATGAATCTTGAATGACTTTGATATATAGATCAGAGACACCTTGCTGAAAGAGAGCTGGCATAATAGGTAGTATTTTGTTCTGCCAAAATAAATGCTTTTTGGTAATAAACACAATGGGATTTTGTATATTCTCTGTATCTTTTAATTAATTATGAAATGACATAGATGTGATCTAGTGTTGAGTATAGGTTGCAAAAATCTGCTTGTTCCCTATTAAAACCCTCACAAAGATGTCCTTGGGTCATTGTAATGACTCTCATGTTTTATATAAATGGGAGAGCAGTTAGCTCAGTAGTTACTGACATTCTCTCAGTCACAGCATATACATTATAATTAATTCTATCACTTAAGGATGCACTTTCCATACAATTTCCAATTTTTATAACCTGCAGTAAGAGAAAAGAACACCCTACTACTAGTTAGAATCCCTGAGTTCAAACATTTTAATTTATTTAGGAGATAAATCTTTGAGCCTTCCATATAGTCATTTAAGCAATGTATTATTTACCTTAAGAATATCTTAAATAAACATGCCTATTGGAATATAGTCTAGAATAGTTAAAGATGACAAATTTATCCAGAGATTCCACCTTCCATGTAGCTGCATTATGACCCAATGGTAATGGATGTGTCTTAAATATAAGACTCCTGGGTTTAAGACAAAAAGCAGCTTGTTGTTGGCTCTGCTTAGAGAAATTTTAAACTTGCTAGACTGTTACGATTTAAGAAGTAGGGTAGTAGTGAGATATTAGAATGACCCTTAATGTAATGCCACAGTGAATTTTGTTCCATATCCTTAGCAGAGCTAACACTAATTAAGTATGAAAATGAGAAAGCATGAGGTTTGATATTACTTGAAATGATAACAAGATCAGTACTGGCAGAAAAAAGTAATTTACTCGTTGTCAAGAGACCTTGAGTCTAGTCTTGACTCTGATACAAGTTCAGGGGACCTAGACAAGCTATTCATTTAAATTTTCTGGGCCTCATTTTCTTGTTGGGGGAGGTTAAGATAAAATTAAGAAATTGAACTAAATGATCTCTAAGGTCCCCTTTTACCACTAATATTCTGTGATCACTCTGTGAACTGTGTTCTGACATATTAGTCTAGGTTCATAACAATTCCATAAACATTTATTAGATGCTTACTACATATAACCAACTAATAAGTATTTATTAAAAATTTATTATGAGCCAATCAGGGTGCCAGGTATTGGGACACAAAGACACAACAGTCCTGCCTTCAAGGAGATAACATTTGATTGGTAGGATACACCGCCAGTACAGAAAAAATAAATACTAGCTAACTTCAGGAGGAAGTAAGCAGTCATCTGAGTTGATGGAGACAGCCTTGTAGGTGAAGAAGCACAAGATAAAGATTAAGATGAAGGTGAAGTAGGAGTGCATTGCAGAAATAGCCTATGTGAAGGCACAGAAGTGAAAAATGAGACCCAGAGTTTGGGCAACATTCGGTGGTGTAATTTGGCTGGAAACGATGGTCTAGTTTAAGCAATAGTTCAATGATCCAGTTTTGCTCTTGTTCAGTAGTCTTAGAAAATACATAAAAGAGTTAGGTTAGAGCAGTATTTTTTTAAGTGATTGAGTTCAATATTTGACTGCAGCCCATTCTAATTTTTTATTTATGATTCATTTCAACACCCCTAAACACTAATGTAGTTTTGGGAGTGTGGTAAG
Organism: Phascolarctos cinereus; assembly: GCF_003287225.1. NCBI lineage: Eukaryota > Metazoa > Chordata > Mammalia > Diprotodontia > Phascolarctidae > Phascolarctos > Phascolarctos cinereus. The sequence goes on along the minus strand of NW_027555847.1, from coordinate 347,073,184 downwards.
AGCAATATCCTAACCCTTTCCCCCAGGCCTGGTCAGGCTAGTTTTTCCTTAAAAGGTATCAAGCCCACCTTCAAAACTTTGTGTGCGCTTAGTGGATCACAGGCTCAGACTGTAAACATCACTTCCTGGTTGCCTGTATAAAACAGCCATGAGGAGATCCAGATACTTTAACTGATATTTAGCTGACAGAAAAAGATTGGGCTGCTTAGGAAAGAGACCTGATCTCAGTTACATCAACAGGAGGTCTCCTCAAAGCCTACATTGGTTGAATATGCTTTTCCTGTGGTGGCTAAGTAAATCTCCTTTGTTTAACTTATGAAGGATCTACACATGCTTTTTTGTGCTCCAATACAGAACATAAACTGCCAAAAGAGTTGTCCAAGTGAAGCCCAGCTTAGAACAAGTGGGTAATAAATGCTTACCAGTTGGTTTGGGAGATAGGAATGGGCAAAAAGAAGGTGCACGGGAAGAATCTGGGGTCCTGAACCCCTGCATAAGAATGGATGATAGGAATGTTGTGCTCCTGATCCCCAGATGGGATCATGAGAAGTTCACTATATCCCTAAATTAGTCTAACTAAAAAGCTAGGTCCAAATTTTGCCATTTAATCAACTCTATATAGGTGACTCACAAATCTATTTATCTATCCCTAATCTCTTTCCTGAGCTTCAGTTCCACATCACCAACTGACTACTGGACATCTAGACTGGCTGTTCCAGAGGTATTTTCAAATTCAATATGTCCAAAATAAAATTCAATATCCTCCCCACCCCACCGCCTCAAAAAAACAAACAAAAAACAAAAAAAAACCACTTCACTTCTTCCCAGCTTTCCTATTCTTCTCAAAGACACTACTGTCCTTCCAGTTACTCAGGCACAACTTAGATGTCACCCTTGACTCTTGCCTTGCGCTCTCTCCACATATCCATCCCTTTACCAAATCTTTTCTTCTTTATCTTCACAATATCTTTTATATGCTCCATCTCCACTCACACAACCGCTACCTTAAGGTGAAGCCCTTATCACTTGACACTTAAGGCTATTGTAATAGCTTCATAATTCTACTCCAAGTGTTCATATGGACTATTTGTGCCCAATCTGGGGCAGAGCCTTCCGAGCTCATGTTGGTTTGATCAGCTACAGTTGGACACACTGTAACTTGACTCTAACATAGTGACGTCCTTTTGGTCCTCTTGGAGAACAAAAGACAAGAATGAACTAGTTTCCTAATTGGTCTTCCTGCCTCAAATCTTTCCCTACTACAACACATTCATTCTCCACTCAGCTTCTAAAGTGATCTCATATCACAGGTTTGACTATGTCTTCTTTATCCCTCCACTCAATAATTCCCAGTGGATTCCTAATACTTTCATGATCAAATGTTAATCCTATTTAATATAAATAAAATATAAAATCCTTTTTAAAGCCCTTCATATGCTAACATCTTCCTTTCTTTCTTCTCACACATTACTCTCCGACATACACTATAAGAAACAGTGACATGGGACTTCTTGCTGTCTTTCACACAACATGACATTTCTGGATTCCATAACTATTCATAGGTATTGCCTGTACCTGGAATACTCTGTCTTTGGCATTTCTACTTCCTGGCTTCCCTGGTTTTCTTCAAGACTCAGCTCAAATTCCACCTTCAGTAGGAGGCTTTCTCTGGTATTCTCAGCTACAGGAGTCTTACCCCTTCAAGATTACCTTCAATCCACTCAGTGTTTACCTTTTATGTAGCAATTATTTTTATATTGTCTCCCCTATTAGAATGTAAACTAATGGACAATACTTTTGCCTTTCTTTGTATCCCTAGTTATTAGCACATTGTAAACACAGGTGTTTAGTAAACACTCAATAAGCGTGTTTTGACAGTCTCATACCTGTATGACCATAGACAGGTTATTTAACCTCCCTAGTCCAGACTTTCCTCATTTGCAAAATAGGGGATTGAAATATTAGATCTTTAAGGTCCCTGGCCTCCTCTAAAGGCTATGATGTTACAACTTCGATCAGTCTCCCAAGCAGCAAATCTTATTTGTCCACTTCTGTAGATCATTTAGTACAATATTCAGGTTATAATGTTTATGTGTGACCTGCACAAGATGGGGGCCATGAGACTTTTCATGGTAGGCAGATGAATATCAATTTTCTAAAACTACTCTAGCTTGATAACTTAAATGTATCATTACAACATTCTGGAATGAATTCAAAATAGGGAAAGTGGCAGAACTTTGTCTTCCTCCACATCCCCGAACAAATAAGCTAATCAGGAGCAGCTTTTGTAAGAACAAAGATCCATATGGACCATGAAGGTCTTTTCTTTGTACTTTAGAAAGCAGACACTTAGGGGGCAATGCAATTCAATCTACAGAATAAACTGCTTCTCTTCTCTTAAAATACTCTAATTAGAAATGGCAAAATATGCCTTGAGGACATCATGTTTTCTGTCAATTTCTCCTATAAGGTATTAACTTGATCTCCTGCCCAATAAAGAAGAAAAAAGTCAGAAATTTGCTCTCCTTTTCTTCTGTTGGTAAGGACCTTGCCTGAAATGTCACCCTCTTGATAAAATGCAGGTGACTCTCTCTGTCTTATGTCCTTTGATTCCACCTCACTTATTTTTATATGCAAGTAATTTTCTAAAGATTAAAAAAAAACCAAAATAATCTCAGAAGATTCAAGAACTACTTAAAGTAAAACTCAGGTCAGATGAAGACAAAAGTTCTCCTTTTTGAAATAAACAGAGAAATGCTTCGACGTTATCCTTTCCAGGGAACTCTAGGCAAGAAAGCTTTCAGTCTTTGGACTTCTTTTCTTTCTCTAAGAAGAGAGAATTCCTTTTCTGATGATGGTATAAAGCCAATATGTGTAAATTGGCTTTTATAAACACATTTTTTTTCTTTTGAGGCTATTGTTGCTGCCTGTTTTACTGATATTAAATGTTTTGGTCTACTTTATTTGGATCCTAAGATATGCATAGTTTTTTGTTATTATTGTTTTTAAAAGTTTTAAAGGCAGTTTAGTTTAGTAGGCAGAGCACTAGACTTGTAATCATAAGGATCTGGGTTTAAATCCCACCTCTAACAATTACTGCCTGACCTTAGGTAAATCCCTTAACTTCTCTATGCCTCAGGCAACTCTCCGACTGATTTATTAAATCACAGATGCTTAGTGAGTTTATTATTTGCATAAATGGAGGGAGTCAGAGAATGCTGACTTTGGAGTTATTACCTGTATAATCTTGAACAAGTTATTCAACTTCTCTGGGAATTAGTTTTTGCATCTGACATCCTTTCCAATTCTAAGTCTCTAGACAACCCCTATGGTCACTTCAAGCACTTAATCTGTGTTCCCACACTGGTAATTCTCAACTCTGGTGAAATCATAGATTCTTCATCTAGCTGTGATTTTTAAAAAAAGTCTTTAGTGACTATTTCTTGAAAGAAAAAGAATATAATTCTATGTTTAAGCAATTGTTGAGATTTCTGATCTAATGAAAATTCAGCATACTTATTTCAGGGTGAATCAGACTGTTTTGTAGATGGAATGAATTAATTCCTGCCCTATTGAATAGTAACATTAATAATAACAATAATAATAATAACAACAACAACAACAATAATAATAATAATAATAATAATAATAATAATAATAATACCCAAACCTTATGTATAATCGGACTACACTTTGCTGATTAGACCCAGTGGCATGGCTGGTGCTCACTGATAGAAAGCAGTACAAGTTGTGAACACATCCACAAACATTTTAAACATATTAACAAACATGATGCTAATAATCCATTCAGCATTTTCAGTTGTTTTTTCCTCAAACATCTTCCGGGTACCTTAAGAGAAAGTCTTTTTAATGTATCATCCTATTGTATTATGGGAGTTAGGTGCTTGGAGATCTTTTAACTCAGAACCTCTTTTGAGAGAATAGAGAGAATACCAGACTGAAACAGCATGGCCTGTTTAAGGGTTGTCTCAATAATTCACAAGTAACTGAAACCTTCTGAGCTTCATTTTTTCCCTCTCTAAGTCAGTCACCCAATAAAGACTTATTAAGTGCCTACTCTCTGCCAGGCATTGTGCTAACTTCTAGGGATATGGATACATAAAAAGAAAGACAGTCCCTGCTTTCAATGAACTTAGAGTCTAAAGGAGGAAACTGTTTGTTGTTCAGTGGGCACCAATTCTTCATGACCCCATTTGGGGTTTTCTTGGCAGAGATATTGGAATGGTTTGGCATTTCCTTCTCCAGCTCATTTTAGAGATGAGGAAACTGAGGCAAACAGGGTTAAGTGACTTTCCCAGGGTCACACAACTTGTAAGTTTCTGAGGCCAGACTTGAACTCAGGCAGATGAGTCATCCTTACTCCAGGCCTGGTACTCTATCCACTGTACCACTTAACTGCCCAATGGTGGAAGACAACACACAGGAGGAAGATGAAAAGTAGGGGCTGGGGCAGGGGGTGGGGAGGGGAAGGCATTGTATAAAGTTAGAGAAGTCCCAGACATGACAGCCAGGTGAAAATGAGGAGATGTTTTCAGCTGAGCTCCCTCCTTAAAAGGAGGTTTGGGAGTTCACGGTTCTACCCTTCAATCAGAGGGGCAGAGAGTAGTGAAAAGGTAGAGGCAGATAGGATCTTGCAGAAGTGATGAGGTTTTCCCAGCAATGAGCGTGCTAGGGCATAATGGAGAATTCAGAGAAGTCCCGCAGCAGTGCAAAAGGGATAGAAAACAGGGACAATAATACTTATGCTACCTACCTCAAAGTATTATTTTGAGGAAAGTATCCTATAGCTACAGTGCCTCCCAATTAGCTCTAAGATGAAATACAAACTTATGTAGTTGACATTCAAAGGCCTTCACAATCTGGCTCCATCCTACTTTTTAAGACTTAGCCTAGTTAGTTACTCCCTCTCATGTGCTCTATTATCCAACCAAGTTAGCTCTGTTGCTATTCCTTTTACAAGACAATCCACCTCCCATCTCCATTATCTTTCCAGAGATTGTCTGCCATTAATGGAAAGCACTGCTTCCTTACATCTTCTTCTTTGAATCCCTACTGTCCTTTAGCTCTCAGTCTAAGTGCCACCTGCTGTTAATGCTTCCCTCTCCCTCCCCCATAACTTTATATTTATTTTGCATATATTCTATCTACTTAAACGTATGCACATTGTTCCTTCCTTCACCATAAAATGTAAGCCATTTGAGGGCATAAACTGCTTCATTTTTGTCACTGCACCCCCAATATCTAGCATGTGGTTAACAAATGCTTGCCGATTTCTTGACTAGAAAACCACAAGGTATTAATAAATCTGTGCTATTATTATTTTAGTGAGAACATGGAAAGTATTTAGGAAGAGGGTAGAATACAAGGCATTTTAGAAATTTTCATTAACCTTTGTAGGTGGAGCTGTCTTCCTTCTATCACCATTAAAGGCCTGATTTTGAATGAATTTTCTGCTGAGGTCAACAAGGAAGGAAATCATTGTTTATGCTTTTTTCATATATAGATATCATGTTAAGAAAACATTTGAATGCTGAAGAATAAAAACTAAAGGCATTTAAGACTGGCTTTAAACAATTTTATGCATTCACATATCTTTACTTGTTATGCTATGACTTTTTCTTGTTGTTGTTGTTCAGACCTGCGACTTCATTGGCATCAATAACTCCCAGTACAGGAATTCCTCTTTTAAAACAAATAGGCAACTCACTCTTCTGTAATATAGTGTTTTAGAGTTTCCTAGAGTACTGAGAAGTGATTTACCCAGGGTCGAGTGTCATAAGATCATAGTCTAGCACTTGGAAGGGATTTCAGAGCCCCTTCTGTCTCAACCCTTTCATTTTACAGATAAAGAAACCGAAGCCTAGGGAAATTAAGTGATTAGCCCAAGTTTTACAGATGGAATTAGAGGCAGGACTTGAATCCAAGTCCTTTGAATTCAGAACCAGTATTCTTTTCATTGTACCATATGGTCTTCCATGGATACACTGTTAGAATTCTCATAACTTTTTATATGGATACATTTAAAATGAAAAGAATTCATGACTCAGAACCTATTTTGAGAGTCAGCACAGTAGAGCAGAGAAAGTCCTGACCATGAAATTAGAAAACTTGGGTTTTAATCCTGGTTTTGACACTAACCCATATAAACCAAAACTCTTTGAGCCTTAGTTTCTCCCCCCAGAAAATAAAGGAGTTTTGAGTCAAGACTGATTTGTCCTTCCCATTACAACCTACTATTTTTTCTAATACCTTTTCATTTCATTGGAACATACACATTTACTATAAATTAATGGTCTGAGGAAATTCACATCCCCCTCTCCCATATTTATTTTTCAGACCATCAACCACAAGATTAAAAAAAAATTACAAAGAGCAAAGATTGAGCTATGTGGTATCTTCTTTTAAAGAGATTGGCAAGACACTCTCTTGTTTTAAGCATCCAATTATTTTCCACTTGCTTATAATGCAAATTTATACAAGATTCTGTGCCTTAGAGCCTGATAAACATTTTAAATAAGCTCTTATTTAGCAATTGAAACAAAGAAGTTATAGCTGGGCTTCATATTAACCCTGCACAACTGTTTTCTGTACTTGTCTGAATATAGCTCAATATCACTGTGTTCACATGGTCATGTGACTGAATATTATACTAAATGGCATCCTGGACATTGAAGAAGTTATTTTTCATCATAAGCTTTTCTTCTTCAACTATTATGTTTTTGCTTTGGTTTTTACTCATCTACAATCCCCAAAGATTCCACCATGCAGAAACAAAGCACTCCAAATTGATCATCTATCATGGGGCAGCCCACTCTCAGGAAGACAGCTCTTGTTTTAAGGTAAGCTAGCAACTTCTTTTCAATCTAACCACATCTAATGAACTTTAAACCCCTTAAATTCTGTGCTCTTCACAACCACAACAGTAAGGCATTAAGGGGAATCTACCTAAGCTTTCCATCCTGCTCATTAGGGATTCAAATGATCCTAGGCCTTATGTATAAATAGGAAGACATCTGTTAGTGGTGTCGCATTTGGTTGTAGTAACAAGCATTGCAAGGAATTTTTTTTTTTTTTGCATTAGAAACATCATAAAGCAGCTGGGGTTTTAATACCAAATCTGTGATGGATAAAACGCAGGGCTACTGGCTCAGCTACTGCCTGCTCTTAGTCACACCATCCTCTCTCCACAACACATGTAACATATTAACAATCCAATAATTAGTACACATTCCTGTCTACTACTTAAAACTTCACTCCCAGATGCTGCTTTGGTCTGATCTCATTTTTATTACCTTTGATGATTCACTGAACTTGGTAATACTGGTCTCCATTGCTGTTCATTAGATCCAACACTGGCTAGGCCAGCACTTGAATGAAGCCAGTCTTCAGCAGGCAATCCTTTGCCCTTATTTCATGTAACCAGCGTTTCTGTAAATTATCAGAAACCTCTGTTGCAATATATGTGGCCATGGTAAAAACATCAGCTCTAGTAAAATGGAACTTGCAAGGAGATTTTGTTTCATTCAAATCTAAGGTAAGGAAAAAGGATGAGAAGCAAACCACAGGGGATTTTAAAAATAAGTCAGTAAATTTAGGGTCACTCAGGATGCTTTATTTTGACTATTCTATTCTACGAATCTGGAACCAATCACTCTTAAAGGTAACCCAGTGAGGTAGTATGAGTGGTAGAGCTAGAATTTAAACTCTGGTTATTTGACTACTAAACCAATACTCTTTTCCCATATCAAATGGCTCATGGGAAATGCCATGTGTTTTTTTTTTTTCTCTACTGGATCAAATACTTTTATATAGTCAACAGTAAACACAGTGGGATTTTGTTAAATAAATTTCTGCATTCAACTTATTTGCCTAAATGGAGAAAAGTCATAAGCCATCCTTTCTGACCATTTAAAAATAATAAATAATAATTTATTTATATAAGATCTTAAGATTCGTGAAGGGCTTTACCTATAATGTCATTTTATCCTCCCTTGTGAGGTAGCTGCTGTTATCATCTTTGTTTTATGGATGTGAAATTGAGATGTGAATGTGAAATGGATGTGAAATTCAGAAGGGTCAAGCAACTTGCCTGAAGTCATACAGCTAGAAGTGTCTGAGGTAGGATTTCAGGAATGTCCAGAAAGAATCTGGCTTGAGGCAACTAGAGATGGAAAATAAGTAGAGAGCTGAAGCCTTTAAAAAATGGCTGTGTTTTATTTTGCTTCTTCAATCCACAGGAAATAGCCTCATTCACTAAGAAAGCAGAGAGAAGAGCAAGCTCGGTTAAAATAGCAAGCTCAAACAATGGTATTTGTGTCCAGCAAAGTGTCATAGAACAAGAAGTAAAACCACTTACCTAGTTTCTTTAAGAGTTTCATTGTTATTCAGTCATTTTGGTCATGTATGACTCTTCATGACCCCATTTCAGGGTTTTCTTGGCAAAGATAATAGAGTGGTTTGCCATTTCCTTTTCCATCTCGTTTTACAGATGAGGAAACTGAGGTAAACAGTGTTTAGTGATTTGCCCAGGGTCACACAGCTAGTAAGTGTCTAAGGTGAGATTTGAACTCAGGGTCTTCCTGATGTGAGGCCCAGCATTCTATCCACCGCAACATCTATCTGCCCTTCTTCAAGAATAGTTACTTTTTAAACACTCATGTGATAATCAAATATCATGAAAGAGGAGATTTCATTGATTTTACTGCATAAAACAATCTTGGAAAGAAGGCCACATAAATTGCAGACATGTAGGTAATATAAGGTAGCTACCTCATTTTTCATGCTAGAATGACAAGGCTTATCACCCTAATTAAAAATACATTAATTATCCTTAAGGAGTTCTAATCTACTTATACTCTAAGCTGGAAAATTAACTATGTCATTTGGTATTAGGAGATCTTTCATGAGAACTACCTATTTAGCGGTGTGCACCTATAGGCAGTATTCTGTAGCAGGTAACTCCTTGTAAACCCTGCACAAATTACTTTATCTCTCAGAGACTCATTTCCTCATCTTTAACATGAGGGAAGTTGAACTAGATTCTGTGAGATCCTTTCCAGTTCTAACAGTCTATGATTCCAAACCTTGTGCCAAGGAACTATTGAACACAATCTAAGACTTTAATTGCCTCTCCCAATTTTTATCAGCTCCACCCATTTGCAGCCAATAAGCACAAAAAGTAAGCCAGTAAGCACAAAAGGCATGTTTGTTGCCAATTGTATTTTAATGAATGAACCACCAAAATCACAGTATAGGAAATGTTAATAGTTCAATTCTAAACTGGTTAATTTCTGTTAAAGGAGTAAATTTCCCATAGGAAATATTCAAAGCAGGGATAAAGTCTCCTAATATCAACAAAGCCTGGATCAGTTTCACTTCATCAAAAAACAAACTCCATTTTTTTCCCCCTTAGGGAACAGAATTAAAAATGCATTTGACTTAAATCTAAATATAAAATAAGTAATTTCATTAACTGAACCACCTCACACATTATTACACAACACACTAAATGGTATAAACATGATTTCTGGCAAATCCTGACTTTAATTCAGGAACTGAGCTGGCCAACAATGGGCAACATTTGGATAATGACAATCTCATCTTGTCTCTTTTGGACAGTAACAACTTGTAAACAAAATGAGCCATTTACTGGCACTGACAAGCTATGCAACTGGTGTCTGCTCCTTTCTTAACATCCCAATCATATGTTTATAAAGGATATTTTTACTGGTAGAAGAAATGCCCTGTGTGTCTTATTTCAGCATAATGATGATCTCACAAACTGTATTTTAAATTTATTGTTCATTCAGTCACTTTCATTCCCAAATAAAATATTTCTCCCAGAAAATTTTCAATTCCTTCATCTAATCTGATATATTATATATATATACACACACACATACACACACATATATATGTACACACACATATATACACATATATATAACCCATATATATATGTATACATATACATATATATATACACACACACATACACACGTGCACACACATTCACACATATCCATATATTTAATTTAGTAAAGGAACTTGAAATGTCTGTGACACTTTTCCCATTCTGATCTTGTGTAAGAAGGGGTGAGTAAGAAGTGAGTCACCATGAAAAGGTGTCCAAGATGGTTTTAATGTTTATGAAGGGCATGTGAACCTTCTCAAACAGATTTCGAATTACTGTGCTCCTACTCTGAAGAAGCAAGAATGAGGTGAGAAAGAAGAGAATTGCCACACTTAAAGACTAACTGAGTGACCTTGCAACCCCTTGCCTCCAGCTTACTTTGCTCTTAAAATAGAAGACTTCACTTCCTCCTTCCATCCCCCCAAACCATAGGAAACGGTGATTGGTATGAATGGGAGGGAAATATATTTGTTTGGATGGACATTATAAGGCATATATTGAAGTTTTATTTTCATTTTCATTTCATTTATTTTCATTTATCACTACTATTAGTGATAACAGCTGACATTTATACAGTACTTGAATGTTTTACATACATTAATTTATTCAAACAACCAATAAAATAAATGCTTACTGTGTGTTGAGAACTGTGCTGAGGGATGTGAAGATAAAAATGAAATAGTCCCTGCCCTCAAGGAGCTTACATTCTATTAGAGGAAACAATGTATGCATAAATAAATACTTACAAGATGTAACACAAATCAATACCAAGTAAACTTAGGGTAGGAAGGGTATTAATGACAGGTGAGATCAAGAAAGGATTGTATAAGCTTCACAATGGACTTATAAGTACTATAGATATTATTGCTTTCATTTGAATGAGATGAAAAAGATGACAAAATAAGGCCAAGAGAGAAATTTTCAATTTTGAAGATCACTCTTGGACTATAAAGTTTTGGAATAATTCCTTTACCACATTGCAAGCATCATATATGGCACATGTGTTAATTCTTCATATTTCCTCCTATTCTTCCTACCTCATCCTCCAACCACAAATCCATGTTTAGAAAGCTGGGGTTGTCTACTGTGGCAAATTGCATTAGAGTAGGGGCTCTTAACCTAGGGTCCTTGAACTTGAAATGAAAAAAAAATCTATTTTCATTGACCCTTGGTTTCCTTTGTGATCCTATATATTTTATTTTATGTACTTAAAAACATTCAGAGAGTGGTCCATAGGTTTCACCAGAGTTCCCAAAGGATTTATGACATGCAGAAAAGGTTAAGAATTCCTTCTTAAAGAAAGGACCAAATTATTGGTGACTTACTAGAAGAATGGGATATTTCCAAATGGGCCTGAATTTTTTAGGCTGAAACATTTTTTTCTATCATTATTGTGTATATTCCAAATGTGTTAGTGATAATGCAAGGTGAGGCTGGCTGACAACTTCCCTGGGGACTTCAGTCTGAACAACTTCCTTTAGGATGGCAGGAGCCATTTTCCTGTGAAAACAGAATTTCCAAACCCATACTCATATGTTAATTCTTCTGCTAAATTATTATATAATATAATATGCAAATGGGTTATTGTATAGACACAACCTACACAGATTGCATTCAGGGCCCCCTCCCCAGGTACTAATGATCATTTAAAAATTCCTACTAACTGGCATATGAACATGCCTTCCACCTAGCTCATTGGACTTTCAAGGAGTTCGAGTCTTAAATATAGACTAAAAGTAATTTAACCATCAGAAAGGTGTCTACTGTGTGACCAGTATTTTGCTAGGTGCTGGACGTAAAAAGACATTGAAACATTCTCTTATCTTCAAGAAGTCATTACATAGAGAAGTACCTTGGGATTGTGCAAAAACATAGTGGAATTAGAGAGCGAAAATCTGCTACCAGTGTCACCCTGAGCCCAGCCTCTAAGGGTACTTCAGTTTTCTCCTTTGTACAGTAAGGGCTTGGACTAAAAAATCTCTTAGGCCCCATCCATCTCTAAGTCCTATGATTTCTTCTCCTCCAAACTCGATTTGGGGATTGAAATATTTTGAATTATTTTGTTTACAAACATATTAGCACACATTTGATTAATAAGAGACTAAATAAAGCAATAAAAGGCAGAATGGTGCACAAAATTGTGGAAAGGTTTTGGAATGAAAGAAACATGGGTTCAAGTATTTCCTTTTGTCACACACCCTGAGACTGTGGAATCATAAGCAAATCACTTAACTTCTTAGAGCCTTTAAGGAAACATCTTAGACAAGTTGTTAATCTGCATCGATAGAAGTCTCTAAAACAAGAATCATGTCTGGATGAAATAATAATAAATATAAATATAAAAAAGATAGGAACTTTAAGACTTCTAGGCCCTAGATAGCTAGCGGCTTTCTTGCTTTCTTAATTAGGGCTTCCTTTCAGATTGTTTATATTGTATTCAGAAAGTGTCAACTGACAGTGGATTGTGCTGGAAACTTTCAGGCATAATTAACCTCAGTAGCCTCTTAGTGCAATTTCACCTATAATCCACAGTCCATACCACAGAACAATCTAACAGCACTCAGAAAGGGATTGCAACATTTCATGAAGAAGTTGGTGATTAAAGCCAGACATATAGACAGTAAGAAACCATGTGGTGTGCATTATCTGCACACATCCATTTAATGGCAAGTGCTTTGCCCCCTGACAACTCTAAAAGCCAATACAATGCAAAATATCTCAAATTGTTATCTCTCTTCAAAGCCAAGAATAAAAAAAAAGTTGTATAATTAATAATGCTAGGCTCCAAAAACAGAACATTAAAAAATATTATTGCTATAGCAAAGAATCCACATTTTTGGCATATTCATACTTTTTTTGCAATTCAATGCATAGTGTACACAGATGTGGACACTGAGACTATATGACATTAGCATTGTCTATTTCCTTCACAGAACTTTGCCTTCTTCATAAAGATTTCCTGTGTGTTAAATTTAGTTTTCCACTAAGACTATAAACCCATTGAGGGCAGGGACTTTGTGCTATTCTTCTTGTTGCATGCTCCCCAGGGCCCAGATTAGTGATGAACATTTGGTAGGTACTCACTAAAATTGTGGTGATAGATTTTTTTTAATAAAAAATGATTTTTTTGTTTAGGGTACAGGTTATTTGAGAAAAGTTAAAGTTTCTATTCCCACAGCTATATGTTTCTTGCTTGTTTCTATACCCTTGTAGAAGGTAGATTTGAAGCAAAAATGCATGACACTCAGGAAAACAAAAGGCATAGGCATGGACATATGGGAGATATAAAATATAACTTAGAAACTATGCTACTACATGAATAACAATGATATTTATCCTATGATACAGAACTTATAGTATTCTAGGACTATAAGGAAACCAGGACCCTCTGCCTTTTGCCAAGATGACCTTTTGTATTTTAAGTAAAATGTTATATTCTGCAGAGAATGATGACATCTTTAACAAGTCAAGTCAACAAGCATTTACTAAATGCCTTTTATGTGCCAGGCACAGGGCTAAGTGCTAAGGTTATTACTCTAAAACCATCCATTAAAAGAGTTTTTATTCAATTGTTTTACATGACTCTGGAATATAAGAATTGAAGTATAACATCGCCCACAATCTATCAATTGAAACCTGTCATCTAAAGTCCTACATAGCTATTTTCTACTTCTCCCTATGGGGAAAAAAGTTAAAAACAACAACAACAACAACAACAAAAAGTCATTCTATGCAGGCCAGCCTACTCATTGAATACTTATTGAATTTAATTGATCCCTAAACATCATTTCTGCCTCTTCTTTTGCTCACAAAATTTTCCCTACTTGAACCTTCCATTTATGTCCTTCAAGTAAGAAGTTTGGCACCATAGAATAGTGGTAATATCCCTACATTTCAAGTCAGGTCATGTGGGACCAAACCTGGCTCTGCCTCTTGCTGCCTATTTGCTTTTTGGCAAATTAGTTTAGCTTTTTGGGCTTCAGTTTCCCCATATATAAAATGAGAAGGTCTGAATAGATGGACTCTGAGGTCTCTTCCACTTCAAAGTCTATAATCCTCTGATTCCCCATGTCTCTAGCCCCTTATTGATGCCCACTGGTCTGAGCTTCTATGCCATTTGCTCTCTTTACCAATAGATGTTGGAGTCAACTTGCATATTCATCACAGATTTACATCTAATCTGTGAACTCTTTGTTAGACACTTGGTAATTACAGTACATATCGGTCTGAACAAGGCAATAAAGAAAGGGCTGCAACTAAAACTAAGGTCTAAAGTTTGAGATCTCTGGCCTTTACCCTGTAATCTGTATTTAGCACTTTATTGCTGCTATTGTTATTTATGTTCTATCTGGACAAGGTTGCAAACTCTTTACAGATAGATACCATGACTTAGACCTTTTTGTGTTCTCGGTGCAAAACACCATGTCCTGCAGAAAGTAGGCAATCTTATCAACAAATATCTTATCTTCTTCCTCCTTGTGGATGGTAGTAAGCCTATTCCGCTATCTCAGTGTGGAGAATATGATAGTTACCAAATCCAGTGAGATTCCAAAAATATGTAAGAGAGATTGATCAAGGAAGTTCTGTAATGAATTTAATGACTTTACAGGATAATTGTTTCATTGGAAGCAGGAATGCAACTCCTATAGAGAGAAAAGACATGTCCCTTGTTAACAGAATGAAAATAATTTCTAATTGGTTTCCAATAAATGGAGCTGACCCCAAGATGATCTAGGTGGCTAGGACTCAAGAGGACAGATTCTTATTGGAGGAGCCACTCCTTTGTGATGGCCTGTAAAAGTAAATTGAGAGACCTACTCTGTCCTATTCACCTTTTCCCTTACAACTTCTTAAATATAGCAAAAAGATGGGGAGGAAGAAGGGGATACTTCCTCTCCCCAACTAAAAGTTAAGGCAACTTAAGGCAATAGGACATAATGTGTTCTACGTATTTGCTCCCGTGTCTTGAGCAGGTTCCGGTCCTGTAAACTAATCAAACTGATCAGGCACCTCTCCTAAAATACCCTTTTTTTCCCAAAAACATAATGACATGAATATCTAACCAAGGATTTGGTTTAATAGCCTGAAACTAAGAACTAAGAACTACCTAGTTCATCTCCTACTCTTATTGTCCAAATGTGGGTGCTTCCCAAGATTCTGTCCTCAGCTCTAGTCCTTCCTCTCTCTACATACTCGCCTTTACCAATCTTATCTGCTCCCATATTTTCTTTTTTTTTTCGTCGAGGCAATTGGGGTTAAGTGACTTGCCCAGGGTCACACAGCTAGTGTCAAGTGTCTGGTCTGGGACTGGATTTGAACTCAGGTCCTCCTGACTTCAGGGCCAATGCTCTATCCACTGCACCACCTAGCTGCCCCTCCCATATTTTCAATTGCCTCTAACTATATGACTTCAACAATGATATAACCAGACCCCATCTCTTCCCCAAGATCTACTCTTACATTTCTGGACATATTCACCTGCATGTCCCAAAGACATCTTATATCCAAAATTAAACTCACCTCACTGGCTAAACCTGTTCCTCCTCCTCCTCCTCTCAACTTTCTATTTCAGTTGAAGGCGTCACTGCTATCCAGACTCAAAATTTTGAGTCTATATTTGACAATTTCTTTTTCCTTCCAAATCCATTTTGATGCCATATCCTTTAGATTGTATCTCTTCCTCTCCACTTGTACAACCACCATCCTAAGTACCTCTCTCCATATTCAAAACTGATTTCCTTTCATCCAACTCTCCAGTTAATATTTCACATAACTACCAAAATAATCTTCCTAAAGTACGGATCTGACAATGTCACTCCCCTACTTCCTGTGGCTCCTTATTGCTTACAGAAAAAAATAAAGATCTCTGAGACTCCATAGTTTGGCTCTAACCTACCAACTTCAGCATTATTTCATACTATCCCCATTTATACCTGCTATATTTCTAGTAAACAGGATTTATAGCTATTTATCTTGTGTTACTATGTAATTATTCTCAAAGAATATTCCCCATGCCAGAAACACACTTCCTTCTCATCTCCACCTGTTGAAATCCTCAGATACTACTTCTTTTCCCTGATCTCAGCTAAAAGTGTTCTCCCCCTCCACAAAGTTTCTTTTAATTTGTATGGACCCCTCCTTTCCCCCTTATTATGTTTTTCTTTCTAGCATTCTTATTTGTGTAATCATCACCAGGCTGTATCCTCCTCTACCAGTACCCCCAGTAGACTATTAGCTTCCTGAAGGCCAAACATTATGCCATTTTTAAAATATTTGTATAACCAGTATATAGCATAGGGCTTACTTTTAGTAGTTGCCTAATAAATATTTGTTA
Organism: Phascolarctos cinereus; assembly: GCF_003287225.1. Lineage (NCBI taxonomy): Eukaryota > Metazoa > Chordata > Mammalia > Diprotodontia > Phascolarctidae > Phascolarctos > Phascolarctos cinereus. The sequence continues at coordinate 347,056,916 of NW_027555847.1, read as the reverse complement.
ATTTAAATTCAAATAATTATATTGCCTACTGCATAACTCTGGACAAATTCCCTAAAACCTCTAAGCCCAATTTCTAACTTAAAAAAAAATAATAAGCACATCCACACAACTCACCAAACCAACACAGATAATTTTATTAAAGTGTATCAGTGTTAAGAGTTATATTATCAATAAACAGAATTTTCAAATTTCACTCTTTTATAGCCTTCACTACAGCAACTCAGTAACATGATTAATGTCCTAGTGTTGAAATCATGTTTCTTGGAGGGATGACAATTGGGAGGTTTGCTAGTTCAGCTTAAAACAGTTCTGCTGACCCACAGAAGAAATCCTGAGTCCTTGCAGTTTGTAATTTATTGCTTTCAGACTCAAAAATTTTAAAGGAGCTGGAATATGAACAGCTAAGGACTTTCATTCACTCGCAAGAGACATCCTTTACAACATTAAGGCAGTTGAAGGCCACTCAAGGGCCCAAACACTCACACCTCTCCTTACCAAAAGCAATGCCATAGATTTCAGGTCTGACAGTCTCACAACTACTTGGTACTTAGGAAGGACCAACTGTATTAATCAGGAGAGTAATAGTCAAAGCATCCCCATGACCAACCAATGAGAAGTAAGAGTTCTTCTCCAGATGACTGATCATCAAAAAGTGATTTGGAAGAGATCATTTCATCTTGAAATACCTCCCCAGCTAACAGTTTTGTTTGAAAGTTTATCCAGGGATTAAAGAGAAGATATCTTTTATGACATGGCAAGACATTGGCTTCCATAGATCCTTCGTGCTTTACAAGCTTATTTTTTTTTTTGCATTGTACTGAATATATCTGTATCTTAGCTTTTTGAAACACTAATTAAGTAGTTTCATTGATTTCAGCCTATATGTTCACCATTCTTATAATCCCATGTCCCATAAATCATTAGCCATTTTATCTTCTTTTTCTTGGCTGACTTGCCATGTGACATACTTGGGAGGAAGTACTTCTTAATGTCATGAAGTCATTGTGATGAGGATGAGAGCTAGACCCCAAAAAGGAAAAACCCTGGGATTTCCCACTTGGCCAAATCTCTGGCATTTGTCTGAGGGTATAATCCCATCAACTGGCCTTTCATTGTGGCCATGCCCACACTTCCAATTCTTTGTTACCCTAACCCTAGCCTAGCTCTCCATTGTCTTACCTCTCTATGGGCCCTGGCCCATAATCTTAGCTAGGCTCCATTCTCCTTTGGCCATGTGGTCCAGGTCCTAGGCATTCTAGTCACTCCAAATTACGTGGCCACTCCTAGGTCCCTTCCATAGTCTTTCTATATATAAAGTCCATCTTGTCTCCATTAAAGTGCTCAGATTTTTAAAATCTAGCCACTGCTCAGATTTTTGCAATCTGGTGCTCAGCTTCCTTAAGAGTCTGGACAACATGGTGGATCTTTAATAAACCTTGTTTTTGGCTGAAAGAAGATTTGGGTCAAATTCTTTTAGGCAGGACCCACAGGTCATTATCTTGGGGTCCCAGAACCCCTAAACCTCTAGACCTCGTCAAGTGCTTACTTACCTCTACTATCTGGATTCATTTAAGTCAACAAGTATTTATTAAGTGGTTACTTACTAGCTGTGTGACCCTGGGCAAGTCACTGAACCCTTTTTGCTTCAGTTTCCTCATCTGTAAAATGAGCTGGAGGAATAAATGGCAAACTACTCCATCGTCTTTACTAAGAAAACCCTAAATGGGTTCACAGAGTCGACACAGCTGAAACAACTGAATAACAACAACAACTGAGCAACGAGTTGTGCTAGGTACTGTGGATACACAGAGGGAGTCAAATACAGTCCCTCCCCTCAGGGCACTCAGAGTGCTGGCCTTGGAGCAAGGAGACTTGGTTAAAATTCTTCTTTGGACACTTAGTAGCCTCAGTGTCTTCATCTGTAAAATGGGGATAATAATACTTATATTACTTTCCTTCTAGGGAGCATGTGAGAAAAGTGCTTTGTAGACCAAAAGATTCTATATAACTTTTAATATAATTATCATTTATAGCCAGACAACAAATTGAATAATAAATTAATCATGTAATAAAAATTAGAATATAAAGATAGGTCAGGCAAAAGATTGCATACCTGCTGTCTCACCACTAGTTAAGCTAAGTTTGGAAGAGGCTCGTGATGAAAAATCTGACCACCAGGTGGTGATTTTCTTCAGTTACAAGTAGTGAATAGTAATCATTATACTTAACATTTACATAGCATTTTAAGGGTAACAAAGTGCTTTAAATGTATTATCTCATTTGTTAGTCATTCAGTAAGTAAATAAGCATTTATTAAGTCACTATCAAGTGCCAGTGACTCCCATCAAGTGCTAATTTCTGGGGATAAAAAGAAAGATAAAAACAGTTTCTCCCCTCAAGGAGCTTCCATTCAAATGTAGGAGACAACATCTAAACAATTAAGTATGTACAAGTACAATCTGCCTTTCAAAGCACCGGAATCTCAGAAAACCAGGCAACAGATGTTAATTAAAAAACAATAACAAAAACTCCAGAGGCTGTGCAAGACTGGATGTAATTGGGTTTTGTGCAAGATGAATTCAAGGCAATGGTTTGGGAGTAAAAGGAGAGAGTGGAACAGAGTAATAGAGGAAGGGAAATGGTCTCCATACAGAGGTTCCCAAAGTAGGCAATACAACACCCTGGGGGAACTATGGGGAGAGGTTGAAAAGGGTAGTAGACTCAGGTGCGATTTGGGAGGGGGGGCATTGAATAAAAATAAGGGGGCAGTGTAAGCATAAGGAAAGAAGAGAAGGAAAGAAAATTTTGAAAAACCATTCTTACATGCTTTATTTGTTGTGTAAGAGGGTTAAAATCAGAGTGATTACATTATTTTCCAAATAAATACACAAAATACAAGTTATAACTGATCAGTGGTCAAGTCCACCCACAGGTCTTAACAAGCAAGTATTGTCAGGAGAGCATGTCATACATTGTCAGGAAGTCCAGCATACACTGGCAGGAATATGTGTGTGTAATGACTTGTTTATAATATGATACAATATGGTTCCATAACACAATATTGAATCATCAAAATTTCAATGCAGAAAAAAACACATTTACAATAAATTATTAAATTTAAGATGTGTCACTTAAAAATATTTTATATTTTTTGAAATGATGCAATTTAAAAAAAAGTTAAAGAGTTAAAAAAAAAGTAGATTTCTAGGGGGGTGCTGAGTAAATTTTTTTTAAAGGAGTGGTGGGCCAAATAAGTTTGAGAATCTCTGATCTAGAGGAATAGGAACATGTAGGGCAATGTGTATCCTCCCTAGCACTTGCATCAAGAGGGAATGGGAGAACTGGTGACCACAACCATGCTGCTGACAGTTTAGAAACAGTATCATACACTGTATCCAGTTGGGAGATAATCTCACACAAAATCTAATCCTTTCTGCCTAACTAGATTTGTCCTGAGGGCAAGGTACAAGTGAATGGTTCCTCTTCATTATCTCAGATAGGAAGCTCTTCCTGCTGCCTGCATTCCAATGTTTCTCTGGTGGTCTTACTTTCACTTTGCTAATAAGTTTCTACTCCACCTACCCAACCTTATACATTCCAAAACATCCTTTCTGGTGCATAGAATTATTTTTGGGCACCAGCCTGAGCTATGTGATCATTTAGGGAGCACTAGAGGAGAGTGTGTGTGTGTGTGTGGTCTGTGTGTGTGTGTGTGTATGACAGGAATGTGAGTGGATGGAGATAAGAGTTAGTCTAGAATGAATATTATAGATTCATTCAATGCTGAGTCCAGGGGACAATCCCTGAGGCTACAGTGGCAGTACTACATTTTAAACCAGAGCAAAGTAATAAGTTGGAGAGGGAAGTAAAAACCAGAGAGTATATTAAACTTGAACCTGCATTAACCACCCTAGTTGTAACAAAGGAACCCAATTTGATCTCAGTATCAAGAACTGAAAAGCCAGTAGAGGGATTCAATGGCCTATCCTTTTCTTGAGTTCCTATACCCCATATACTAGACCTCTATCTGCTTCAAGGCCCTTCTTTTCTTGATTTATATTATTTCATTCAGTGATCTGATGAATTCACTGATGATTCTCTAATTTACTTATCCATAATTAATCTCTCTGTTGATCTCCCAGTATCACATCTACAACTTTCTAGTGGACATCTCAAACTGGATGTTCCTTAGACATTTTAAAGACATGTCCAAACTGAACTCATTATCTGTCCCCCCCCTTCCAAATCCTTCCCTCTTCCTAGCTTCCCTATTGCTGTTAAGGGTACCACAATCTTTCTAGTCATCCAGGCTTGCAACCTATGGATCATCCTTATTTCTCACTCTCTCTAACCCACCATATCTAATCTGTTGCTAAGGCCTGTTGATTTTACCTTCTCTTATAGGTAACATCTCTTACCCATGCCCCCTTCTTTTCTCTGACTCTGCTACCACCTTGGAGCAGCACTTCCACATTTCACCCTTGGCACCCCTGGACTACTGCGGTAGCCTACTGGTTGGTCTCTTTGCAGCCAGTCTCTTGCTGTTCCCGTCTATTCTCCATTCATCTGTGAAAGTGATGTTCCTAAGGTACAGGTTTGACCATGTCACCTCCTAGTCACTAAACTCCAATGGCTCCCTATCTCCTTCAGAATCAAATATAAAAACCAATGTTTGGCATTCAAAGCTCTTCATAACCTGCTCCTCTTCCCTCCCAACTTTTCCAGGCTTCTTACACCTTACACTCCCACATACTCTGTGATCCAGTGACACTGGTCTCCTTGCTATTCCTTGAAAAAGACACTCCATTTCCCAACTCTGGGGATTTTCACTGCCTATCCCTCTTGCCTAGAATACTTTGCTTTCTCATCTCTGCCACCTAGAGTCCTTTAAATCCCAGCTAAAATTCCAACTTTTACAGGAAGCTTTTTCTAATCTCCTTTAATTGTAGTGCCTTCCTTCTGTTGATCATTTCTAATTTATCCTGTATACAGTTTGTGCATAATTGCTTATATGTTGTCCTACTCATTAGATTGTGAGCTCCTTTAGAGCAAGGACTGTCTTTTACTTTCCTTTGTATCACTAGTATTTAGCACAGTGCTTGGCACATAGTAGATTCTTAAATAAACATTTATTGAATCACTAATGACTGAGCCAATTAAGTCTCATACACATGAAGCACACTTTAGTTCCATATACCCCAGATAAATTAATGATCAACAGTACATTTTAGGACAATCACTTTGACAGGTGAGTGGAAGATAGATTGAGGTAGGGATGAACTAGAGACTAGAAGACCAACTAAAGGGTTAATGGAATAGTTCAGAAGAGAGGAGACAGGGCTTGTACTGGGGAGGTGTTTGCCTGAGCAGATAAAAGGGAATGTATACAAGATATGTGAATGTTAAAATGACAAGATTTGACAACAGATTGAATATATAAGGCAAGCGTGAGTGAGGAGTCTCCCTTAGGTTGTAAAATTCAGTGCCTGGAAGAATGATGTGCCCTCAACAGAAATAGAGAAGTTGGGGAAGAGGGGACAATTTGAGAGTAAAGATAATGAGTTCTGTTTTATGTATGTTTAGTTTTGGATGCCTCTGGGACATCTAGCTTAAGATATTTGAAAGGTAGTTAGTGATATGGGACTAGATATGGAAAGAAACTACAGCTGTATACCATGCATAGATCTAAGCATCATATACAGAGAGATAATAATTCATAAGAGCTGAGATCACCAAGTGAGTAAGCTAGTATAGAGGGAGAAGAGAAGTGGGCCTAGGACAGACACTTGAGGGACACTTATGGATTGTGGATATAAACTGGATAAAAATTGAGCAAAGGAGATTGTGGAAGAGCAGGTGAATCAAGAAAGAATTTCACACAAAAAAACCCCACCCCACTATAACAGAGAAAATGCAGGAGGAGAAAGTGATCAATAGCATTAGAAGTTGAAGAGAGCTCAAGCAGGATGAGAACTGAGAGAGGTCTTTAGATTTGGCAACGAAGAGATCACCGATAACTCTGGAGATAGTAGTCTGTTGAATGAAGAGATTGAATGCCCTATTAGGAAGGGTTTAGAGTCTAGTGAGAGGAGAAGAAATAGAACTACCTAATGGAAGTGGCTTTCTCAAGGAGTTAACTGAGATTAGAAGGAGAGATAGAGGTCTAACAACTAATAGGGATGACTAGAACAAGCAAGGTTTTTGTTATTATTGTTGTTATTTGGAAGGTCATCTTCTTAAGTATGGAGAAGTTGCAACTTTCCTTAGCTAAGGGAGTACCTACAGAGATGCCTTGATCTGTAAAGTATTACCTTTGAAGTAGATAAGAATGGCATCTTAATGTAATAGAATACTATTGAGCCTTAAGAAATAACAAAACATACAATTTCAGAGAAACCTGAGATTTGTATGAACTGATGAAGAGTGATACAATAATGACAGTATGAAGACAAATAAGGCAGGACAGAGTCAACATGGCGGAATGAGAAAGCATTTTTGCTAAGCCCCCCCAGCATACCTCCTTCACAGAAACCTAGAAAAGATGCCAGACTGAATTCTGACTAGGAGAGTCAAAAAAAAGTCACAGTGAATCATTTTTCCAGCCCACAGCAGCTTAGGAAGACAGAGAGATCTGCAGACACTGGGGTGGAGGCTAGCCATGAGTGCAGCATGGCAGCAGCTGCTGCTGGAAATCAAGAATGGAAAAGCAGCTGAGACAGAGCACCAGAGCAGGAAGCATGGAGCAGAAAGAGATTCCAGGGAATCTCTAAACTAGCACAGTAAGCTAAAACAGGTGTCATTTGGCATCTCTGTTGCCCATTACTCAGCTACAGGTCACAGATCAAGGTTTGAGCAGTGTTCATTAGCAAGTGGGGACTAACTGAGTACTGAGCAAAGAACACGTTCTAGAAATCTGTCTTTCTCTGAGTCCAAGAACGGGGCAGTGACTCAGTTCTAGCCATTAGCGCAACCCATAAGTCTGCAGAATAATCAGGGTAAGAGAGTAAGACCAAAAGGGAGCCATTAATTCAATTGCTTAGAACCTGCAGAACCTCCCGGGGGCTCAGTAACTGAAAACATCAAACATAAGCCAATAAATTAAAAAACTGGGTCAGGAACTTGCAGTGCTCAGGACAGCCAGAGGGCAGCAAAAAGACTTCTCCCCAGATCATATCATTTTGGGAACACTAAAGAAAATCAGGCCCCCAAACCAAACTGTGAAAATTGCAGAAGGTCAGAAACTCAGGCCAGATACCCTCTCCCAAAGTTAGCAGAGCCCAACACTAGCACAGAGTCCAAAGTCAAGAAATAGGCTATAAGAATGAGTAAACAAGAAAAGAGTTTGACCATAAAGAGCTACTATGGTCAACGGGAAGCTCAAGACAGAAACACAGAAGAAGACAATGACTAGAAAATATCTACAAGTAAAGATAAACAACTTTGATTTGAAAGCTCTGCTCAATGCAATGATAAAGCAGGATTCCCGGGAACCAATGATGAACCATGCTACCCATCTCCTGAGAGAGAGCAAATGGGTTCTAGGTCCAGAATAAGCCACACATTTTTGGACATGGTCAATATGGGAATTTATTTTGCTTGACTATATTACAAGGGTTTTGTTTTTCCTTTTTTTCCCCCCTTCAGTTGGTAGGAGAGGGGAGAAATAAAACTAATTCTTATTAAATTTAATAAAAATAAAATAAAATACAAGTTACATTTTAAAAATGAAGTATATAGAAAAAGTTTGCATGAAGCAAGATAATAGATGACAGCATATTTTTTTTACTAGAATGCTCAAGGAAAGCATATTGTAGTCATAATAATAGGCTCAAGGGTTTTCATCCCAGGTGAATATCTAAGAGTAGTGAGAATGTTCAGCAAAATAGTCTCAAAAAAGTTGTGGCAGTATTTTTCTTAAGACTGACTTATTTTTCTCCTTAATAGGATGTATCTTCATCCAAGTTGATATCAAGCATCAGTTTAAAATAACTAAAATTATACATTGAGGGCTGTAAGAGACATTATAGGTCAGGCCCAACCATCTTATTTAATAGATGAGGAAACTCAAGTTCCAGTCTTCTTTCTAGGTGGACATTTGGTTCTATCTCACAATGGTACATGAGTTAATTTGATGTTATTTAAGTTAAATTTATCATACAAATCATACAAATCATGTTTGAGTTAATTTACCATTATTAGTTACCAATGTTTTGTGTATTTTGTGAGTGAAATTTTAGCTCAAAAAACAACATATATTTTAATACTGTATGTTTGGTAGACTTTTTTAGTTGATATCTTTGGTGTAGAAACTCCCCCTATCTATGCAGATCAGTCTAAAACTTACAGTTTTAGAGAGTTCTCTGGGATATGGAGAAGTTAAGTAATTTGCCCAGGGTCACATAGGTTATTTTTGTCAGAAGAGGGACTTGAACCCAAGTATTTTTCTCTCAAGTTGAATCTATTCACTGTGTTCCATGCTAATCTCTTAGTCAATTTATACTCCTGTCTTCAGGGAGTATGAATCTCTGGCTACACTTTTCCTTCTTGGTACCTTCATACAGGCTATTCCCAATGCCTGGAATGCTTTCTCTCCTTATTTCTGCCTCTTAAATCCTTACCTTCCCACAAAGCTCAAATCTTAGTAGGAGGGCAGGTTCTACTTTCCCAGTGCCTTGCACAGTCCTTAGAACTTAGTAGGCACTTCATAAATGCTTGGCGATTGGTCTAAGAGATAATATCATTCTGTACCACAATGTGTACTACCTCTCCAAGCAGCTGTGTTCCTAGACTTTATTGCTGCATTCTCACAATGCCTCTCCAAGATTTTATGCAAACAGCCTTTAAAAAAATAGAATTTCAATTTCAAAATACTATTAGTATAGAAAACACTAAACCTTCTAAAAACACTTTCTTGAACATAACTATTTTCCAAATTCTTGTATTCTACTGCAGAATGGTCAACTTCTGTTTTCTCTGTCCTTTTCAATGGCAGGAGTAAACACATTTGGGCCTACATTTACAAGAGAAAACAAATAAATGCCATCTTTTCCATGTATAAATCCAAAATGACCAATCAGCTAAAAATAGCACACAGTTTCTACTATGTTGGATATCTTAACAGGGAAATCCACTCTATTTCCATGTGGTCCAGTCAAGTAGCAACCTAGGAGATGAGATTTGATCTTTCCTGATGAAGTTAAATCACACTTGCAATGAACCAGTGAGGCATTCACATTTTACCAGATGAACAAAATAATGAACAATTTTGACAAACAGATTTGTGGGTTTGAAAATAGTTTCAACAAAGCCTGGATGCTTTGAATATTCTGTGAGAACCTGGGGCCAAATAGGTTTCACAGAGTTTGGGGTTTCACAGCAAATGCTTCACACACACCTCTGGTAGTATAGAAAAGGTGTTTGGTAAAAACTGAAAATGCAGTATGAAGTACTTGGCCACTTTAAACTTGGTTGGTCCATTGAAAATTTAAAAGAGACATGAGAAATGAACACCCTGGTGAACCTGATATTAGTCTAGTCATAAATATCAGGTTCACCAGCATAATAGAGCTCTCTTTTCAATATAAAGAAAATGTATATTCTAAACTGCCCAGTCATTTGACCTAAGCTACTAAGAAATTCATTTCTAAGAGATTTAATACATACTGCTTTTACATCTACAACTCTGAGGGGGCAAACACAAGCCCTAAGTCTCTATTTCCATTGCATTTTGGCTATTTTCAGATTGAAACAATATAATGAAAAGGTATATATGATTTCATATTGTGACTCTATAAGTCTTTCAAATATATTATACCTATTGGGTTTTTTCCCAAAAAAAGAAAGCCATTTCAAAATATGTGAAGTTTAATAAGAAATTAAGGAGTGTTGTAAATGTGTAGATAAATAGTAGGGCTTCAAGAAGAAAGAAAAGGAAGTGAAAAGGAAATGAAAGGAAAAAAAAAAGGAAAGGAAGGCCTTCAAGATCTTTACATTTTTGTGAAACATGATAGAGCTTGTGTGCCAACTGTGAAAGGTCAACTACACACAATCCTAAGGCAATAAAGTGGGACTTTAGTGTAGAATTATTGAAAAACCTGAATCTGTAACTATTCTGCCTTCCTAATTCTCGGATAAGGTCTTTTATCCCTGATGAATTCAGCCAACACTCTTATCCTGTTTATCCAAAAGGATTCAAATAGAAATCCTGTGCCACAATCTCCAGGGATTTTATTTATTAAATGGAAACTTATGGTTCTTGACCATGTAACTTCAGTATCAATCAGCCTTGAGTATAGAAATACAAAGGAATTTAAGCTATAGGAGTGATTTAAGGTTGATATGAGAATAGGGATCCTGATAGGATAGCTGAACTCCCAAAGAGGTTATTATAGAACTATACCATACCAGTACTTTTTTCTTCTGGAAATTACACAATGCCTTGAGGTTCACAAAATATTTTATAAATATTATCTCATTTTTATTCTGGGAGATAGGCATTGTCTTTTTTTTTTCATTTTTATACATAAGGAAAATGAGACACAGAAAGGGTAAGTGATTTACTGAAGTTCAAACAGCTAATAAGTATCTGAGGCTGCATTTGAACTCATGTTTTCCTGACTTCAGGGCTAACATTCCACCCACTTTGCGAACACAATAGATATTTCTTTTTCTGATTCATCTAAAATGGTTTAATCATAATCTTGGTTGATGATGAATGAAATTATTTCTCAAGGTCCCTTTTAGAATCCTCCCTCTGATATCTGATTCTATGATATTAGGTAGCAGGTTTTTGATAGGTTATCCCAAATTGTTCTATTTTAGGCTGTATTTGGGATTCCCCTTTACAAAATCATATCTCATTTTGGCTTCTTTATCATCTAGTCCTAAAGGTTATCTCCTCAATTCAGCTGTCAAGATGTTTTCTTTCACCTTTTTCTCACCTTTTTCCTCTTGTCCTAAATCCTGATTTTCTTCACTATTCCAGAAATATTGAAATATATACACAAAAGGAAACTCCAAATCTTTTCTTCTCATATCCTCCCTTTTCTCGCTCTATCAAATTCCTTCTCCAATCTGAATCATGATGAACATGTATAATATGTGTGCAGAGAAGATTGTTTTCCCTTTCTCTGTCCTAACTCCAGTGTTTACCCTCATGATTCTGAGCTATAATTAATATATATGTTTAAAATAAAATCCTGCTTGTTCTATGGCAGATTTCCATCTCATTCCCAGTTTTACCCCAGTTTTATTCATAAAATAGATTTTGCCTGGACCCACATAATAAGCTGCTTTGTAATTGTGAAGCCATATTTAAAGGTGAACTGTCATGAGAATAACATTGATTCCAAGAAGCTTCAGAGTACAGCACCAGTCAGGATTATGTGGGGCTCATATTAGGCATACAGTTAAAGCCACCAGAAAAAGTCATCAAGAGAAACAATCAAGTTCCAAGTGAGTCAGTTTCATTAACTAGAGGAGCTGATTAGAATGTGAGTGTTCAGTGTTAACATTGCAGAGTTTATATAGTGATGGATTTCATGAACATACTTTTGGATGCACCCGTTAGGACAAAGAGATTTTCTCTTTTCAATATTGGGTCATATTCTTAATTTGGAACACCCAGATATATAAACAGTTGAAATGGACAAGGTCAAAATGAGATAATGATTGTAAAGTGCTTGGCACAGAGCCTGCAATATAATAAGTGATATATGAAAGTTAGCTATTTACTGATGTTGTTGTTGTTAAAAGGAGAAGAGAAAAAAAATGTCACTAATACCTGATCCAGTTGAAAAGATTATTCACAAGCTGTTTTGAGGGCAGTCTGATATTTTGGTATAACTAGATAATCCAGTTACAAAATCCATTATTTTACCTTAATATCAGTTATTTTTCTTTAGTACTGCACTTATTTTACCTTGGAGAGAGGAAGATCTGGGTTTAAGTCCCTCTCTCTCTGACTCATACTAGCTATGTGACCCAGGGCAAATCACTTGACCTCTCAGGGCTCTAGGAAACTCTTTAAGACTATATTTTGAAGAGAAGACCTCAAAATGGTAGGAGTTTTCTTTCCACCTGGGAGTTCCCTACAAGAATGAAATCACAGGTTGTCACTATCTCTTTTCTTACTATTTTAACTCCCTACCCCCAAAACCAATCCCTTAATGGAAACCAATTAGAATAATGAGGGCAAGAGGTTATGCATACATCTGGTCTACCCAAGAAATAACCAGGTTTATCTTTTATGCTTTGTTGAGAATGCTTGGGGGAGGAGGGCAGGGTTCTTTCGTATATTTTCCAATGCAAAAACTTTCAGTCTACATTTTTCACATATGTGGCATCTGAAAAAGCTCAGATGTGGAAGTATTAAGGAAATCATTACTTCTTAGTTTCATGTTTAATTGTCAAAGAAGGAAGTGAAGAAGGCAGGACTTACATGGGCTGACACTCTTTGAGGGACAAGGCTATGGCAGGCATGGCTTTCATTATATTTAAGTGAATTAGCCTGTTTCCTTTAAACAGGAGAGATTAACAAGCCACCAAGGACCTGCTGTGGGATTCTGACACTTTTAGTGGCTTGTGACACATGATTTGTGAAGATCAATTCTCCTTCAAAAGCAGCAAACACATCTACTATTAGAACGAGGGATGCCAAAATCTGATATATGATGAGGAGGGTTAAAAATTATTGGCAAAGACAATTACTAAAAAGGCAAAATGGGTCATTTTCTAAAATAGTTCTTACTTGGTCATCCTACAATCTTTAATGACTTCAGTGAGTGAAAAGTATTATCAATCTAGGCCTACAGAAACTAGTCTTTAATAATTTTATTTCTGGCATGATGGATTTACCACTGGACTTAGAGACAGAAAGAATTAGGCTCAAATTCTACCTCTGACATATTTGCTAGCTGTGTGACTTTGGGCAAGTGACTTAACCTCAATTTCATCTTTTGTAAAGGAGGATAACAGAGATTTCCACAAGGCTGTAGTAAAGATCAAATGAGACAGTGTTTGTAAAATGCTTTGCAATTCTTAAAGGCAGAATTTAAATGAGCAAAATTAAACTTTAAAGAATTCAAAAAGATTATATCCTTGAATCAAATCACAGGAAAAGTCACCACATCTACAAAATGAATTTCTGTTTAAAAGTGCTTTTTAAAGGAAAGGTTGTGGTATCTCTGAATAACTTAGCATTAGCCAAACATTTCTGATTTTGCGTGCTCTTTTTATATGTAGTGGTAGTTAAAAAAAACTGAAAAAACTGGTGGCCTATTGGCTGAACAACTTGGTGTTATCTGAATATAATGGAATATTATTGTGCCTTAAGAAATTGTGAGGGATTCAGAGAAATATGGAAACACTTCAAAGAACTGATTCAGAGTGAAGTAAGTAGAACTAGACTATAAAAAATGATTTCAATAATGTTAATGGAAAGAATACTAAATCAAAGCTTGTAATGACTAATAGTGGTCCTGGGGAAAGGATGATGAAGCACTTCCCCTTTTCAGTAAAGACAGGTGTGCGTATGGGAGGGTGGGCTGAGGGAACAGAATGGGATCTATATGGAAGCCAGACATTTAATTGTTTTTCTTTGTTAAAATGGATGGATCAATCAATGGTGGAGGGAAAGTGGTAGGGGTGTCATAGCTGGAAGTAATGATATGAAAACAAAAAGTATGCATACAACTTAATTTTTGTGCTTGGAATGCTCTCCCTTCATACCTATCCAGCTTTCCTTCAAGTCTCAGTTCAAATCCCACTTTCTGCAGCAGACCTTTCCTAGGCACTTGGAGCTCTTAGTTCCTCCCTTCTGAGATCATTTCCCCTCTAATCTGTATATATGACTTAGGTAACTAGTTTTTGTTTTGTTTTGTTTTGTTTTGTTTTGTTTTTCCTGTTGTCTCCCTTATTAGAATGTGAGCTCCTTGAAGGAACTATGCAGTTTTAACTTTCTTCGTATCCCCAATGCTTAACATAGTACTTGCCATATAGTAAGCACAATAATTTTTCATTAATTGATTAATTTTTGCTGGTAAAGCCTCCTGTGGAAAAAATATATTACAACCCAGTTAGCAGAAACAGCCAAACATGAGAAAGAAAAGGACTGAAGTTTTGGAAGCTACACGTGTACAAAGATCCCCTGAGGTGGAAAAAATTCCTGTGGCCAAAGTCATAGTTGGGCAACTGCAAAACCAAGCTTTTAAAAAAAAGGAAGAAAAAAAGTACCTCAAAGAAAAGAACATCACTCGTATTAAGACTACAACTCCCAGAAGGAAAAATCCATTAAAATACTACAATGCCCATTGTGGTATAAAGATATTAACTATTATTAATTCCTTCCTTACCAAGTTTTCAAATTAGTCTCTTGAAGTTTTTCCATAGAAACTCATACACTAACTTAGATGGAAAAATAAGATGCTTTGACAGAAAATCATTTTATAAACTAATTTGCTGACATGTATTTATTCCATAAAGTGAGAAATGCCCATATGCTGTGCTGGTAGGAATGTAAACAACTTACATCTGTGTGTTTCAGTTATGCAAAGACTCATAAAATCTTAGAATATATGTGGCCCAATCCCCTCACTTTACAGATGAGGAAGCTAAAACAGAGAAGTTAAATGATTTACTCATGGTCACAAAGTGAGTGAGTTGCAGAGCCAAGATTTGGTTCTAGGACACCTGACTGCTGGTCAGATCTTTCTCTACACTGCCTCTTATAAAAAAAAAAGTTGTTTGAACAGCTACACAACAACTACAATCCAAGATCAAACCTTGGAATATTACTGTGCTATAAGAAATAATAAGCTGGCTGATTTTAGGAAAATATGGAAAGACTTGCATGAAATAATGAAGAATGAAATGAGCAGAACCAAGAGAACACTGTATGCAGTAATACCAATATTGTTTTAAGAATGACTTTGAACATCTAAGTCATTTTGAGTGTCATAAATACTCAAATCAACTGCAAAGGACCTATGAAGGAAGATGCTATCCACATCCAGAGAAAGAACTGATAAATAGATGTATAGTATGGCGCGTGTGTGTATGTGCTTGTATGTGTGTGTGTGTGTGTGTGTGTGTTGTGTGTGTGTGTGTGTGTGTGTGTATGTGTATAATGGAAGCCTTCTCCAAGGTAGGGTGGGGAGGGAGGGAGAAAAAAATAAAAAGTACAAAGCAGAGAACAAAAGAAGGAAGAATGGAAAAGCAGGGTAGCTTTGAAAATGATGTGTAGTATTTATTACATTTAAAAATAAACTATGAAATGTAAATTCATGATTTTATATTGAATCCTTTTTATGTGTGTACATGGAAAATATTTTTGGTATTTAAGTTCAAAATGAATAAAAAATAAAAAAAAACATCAATCCTGAAACCCTTTGAGAAAGATAGATTGATCTCTTTCAGTCCCCAAAACAGAATGCAACAGAACTCTCTGAAATACTGGACTTGGAAAATTAGGATCAATTGCTTATCACTATTAAAGGAGTGGGTTACACTAGATCTAAGATGCTAACATCCTTTCCAACTCTCAGCCAGATGTCTTGACATGCTTAGCAATTTCTGCCAGGGCCCAAACAGATAAAGTCAAGTATATACATATACTTAGGGTTTAATTGCATAGCCATCAGATTTGGGATGGGACTTCCTAACCTTATTTTGTTTTGCTGTCATTAATATTTTGATAACTCTATTTCAATATGATTACTTTCCTTTGTAATTCCATGTATTTTACTTTTATGCATTTAAAACATCGTTTTGATAAAGAATCAATAGTCTTACCCAGATGGCCAAAGGGGTCCATAACACAGGAAAAGATAAAGAACCCTTAGCCTAAAGACATCTAGAAATACTTGTATAAGTCTAAGGAACATGGAGGATGATATTGATGCATGTTTCATTCACTTTTAATATAGATGGTATGCAAAACTAATCAATAGTTCATTTATTCCAAGCACTAATTTTTTATTCTGATCTCTGGTTGAGGTAATTCCTCCACTATGAGGCCACCCTTTGAATTCTTCTTACTGGTCAACTGGAGTAAAAGATACTAAATAGTAAAAGCCTTTAAGATAAGTAGGGCACTACATTGTATAATGGGCTAAGACGTAATTAGGATGGAATGCCTTTGCTTTATAACCAATCCCACCAAAGGAAATCATCCACACTGAGTTTTCCCTAGTAAATAACATAAAGATGGGGAAATTTTTCTAGCACTTTAATAGTTAAAATCAGGGAATGCCTCAGTACAAAATAGAAGGGTGAAAAGGCATTTTGCCAACTGCCTCAGGAGACATAACCCAGCAGGATATAACAAATTATTTCAAACCCCATAAAGTCATTTCAGATTTTGAAAAACCCAACCCTATTGCTTTATGTTGATCAACACAATGACAGTCACAGACTAATAAACTGCAGATTGTGGTTAATGTCGATTGTTATATTCTGCCAAATTCAGCTGTGCATATTCTGTTAATCTTGTTAAATGGCTGTGAGGTCTTGAGTACAAAGAAAAATATTATAAAAGTAAAAAATGTGTAGGGCCTCACAGAGGATGCATTACATTTTGCTAATTCTCCATTAACTATACCAAACTCTTATTTCTCAGAGCTGTAGGGGATGCGGGTTTTAGCCTACTGCATCTTATGGCTATAGAAGAAGGCAACACTATCACCAGAAGAGACACCCTCATTTGCATACACACGAACACCCAAGACGGATCCCAGCTCCTTTTGTCAGTGATAGCAGCCCCAAGCTGAAGGGAAGAGGAAAGCTATCTCAGTATTAAACATACATATTGAAAGAAGAAATCACTTTCCACAAAGTATGAATGAGTGCCTATTTTTTGTGGAGAAATATGTATAAGAAAGGAAGGGCATAGGATCTTGTCAATACTTCCTATTCCCAGCTTTGGAAGCCTTAACTATGAACTCAAGTGACCACTTGGAGGGATGAGTTCTTGCCAATGCTCACGGGAGGCAGGAAGCTCATGCACAAATTCCTGTGGTTTAAAGAAAAGGAAAAAAAGAAAAGGAGGGAGGTGCTCTGACTCACTAAAAGTTTGTTTACTCAGTGGTCACTGGGTGAAGCATCCAGGGCTTTTCCTGGTAAACACTGGGGTGAGAGATAAAGATATTACAGGGGGAGAAGGAAAACTAAAGCAACTATCTTTTCTTCTTAAAAAACCCATCCACCATCTAGTTAAAAATTGAATTGATTTCAGATTCATCTGTAAACCTCTCCCACTATTCAGGAGGTAAACATTAGCATATGTTTTAACTTACTCTTAGAATAGTCTTCCTCTCAGTGAAAAGTATGGACACTTTTAGGTTTTGCCCAAGTGCAGTACTACAGCCTTCTAAATCATTCAGACTGAGTCAGTCTCCAATCACCTCCTACTTCTGCCTCCTAGCTTTCTGAATCACTTTGTTTTCTCTGAATCACTCAGGTTCACCTCTTCTCAGACTCAGGAACCTCTACTGTCTTCATTTGCTTTGCCTCCTCTTATCTTCCATGGGGATTCCACTTTATTGAGAGGGCCTTCTTCTCTTGGGACCTTATTTTCAGATACAGCAATGGAATAATATCCATCCAAAGTAGAGCTAATATTATCTTACATAAATTCATCCATAATACAGCCCAGCCTCAAAACAGCAGTCCTGGCTAGGTTTATGCTAGATTGCCCCATTTGAGTAAGCATAAACAGGAATCTGTAAGTCCATTCCAGGGCTGGCTGGACACAATATACATTTTGACAGACAGAATCTTCAGCAGATGGTACCTATCCTAATATTATGCATCTAACCTTCCTATTCCTTGCTCTCCTCTGTATTCCAAGTTCATTGACTTCACCTCCCAATATGAACCTCCATATGCCTTTAGATCAAGTGTTCCTACCTTGGGATCCTTGAACTTTTTTTTTTAATATTTAAGTATATTTCAATGTAATTGGTTTCCTTTGTAATCCAAAGTATTTTATTTTATACATTTAAACATTTTTTTTCTGGCAACATCAGCCTGCGAAAGGAGATCATGACAAAAAGGAAAAAATAAAAAGTTAAGAACCACTGCTTACATTCTCCTTGCCCTTTTACCACCCAGTTGGCAAGAGTAGCGTTAAAGAGGTGATGATCCCTAGAATATTTTTAGTAATGACCTACTACTTTCATTGCAAGGCTGGTCTGTGGTCTCAGGTAGCCCAACATTAGTCTGATATGGGAATCAAACAAGGGTAAAAAGCCATTTCCTCTGCATTCTGTATCACAGGGACGTTAGCCAGTTTATTAAACATCTCTGATGCCATAGGCTAATCTAATAGTTACTTTTGCGATTAGCTAATAGTTTAGATGCTGACATTTAAAATTGGCTGTATTCCCAGAAAACAGGTGAGAAAATGTGCCTGTCTTCCTTTTTTGTATAGGTTAGATTCTATAGGTGTGGAATACACATAGAGAGTCAGACTCCACTAATGTGCTGTTTGGCTTTGCTGAAGTTTTTTCTTTTTCTTTTTCTTATTTTTAAAATACTTTGTTGCAAGGGATGATTTATGGGGTAAAGAGAGGTGCATATACATGGAAATTAAAATTATACAAAATCAGGATATGTCAAAATTTAGAAATTGCAAGTGATATATGAAGGAAGCATAAACATGGGTGTTTCTGTTGACTAGTTTGTTAAAACTCACTACAAACTTAACAACTGACACATATGTGCAGTAATAGCCTCATGAATTACAAGATCATGTAGCTTTGGGTTATTCATGAACAAATAATAGAAGCTCAATTAATCAAAGCACTTTTAAAACAAAAGCAATAATAGTACCTGGATTTATTTTATTTCATTCTTTTTTTTGGAGGCACTATGGAAAACAAGATATATCATGCCAATTTAATGACATCTTGTTAACTACTTTTGGACAAACATAGGAAGTTGGCTAGTTTTTGATGTTGTGAGCTAATGGGGTAAGCTATCTGAATTTAAATTATATAAAGCATTAATCATTCAGAATTCACTTACTTGGAACTTGTTACATGGATCTTGATCAAACCCTTTCTTAGTTACCTCTCTGTAAGCAAACTCTTTATAGTTGATGTAAATCAATATTTCATCAAGATAAAATGTCAACAACTCAACAAGCATTTATGAAGCACTTACTTTGTGACAGTCACGTTGCTAAGTGATGGGAATACAAACACAAAGAGAAGGTGACAGTCCCTAACTTCAAGCAGCCTACATTCTAGTAGGTGAAGACAACACATAAAGGGAAGCTGAAAAGAGGGGGTGCAGGGATAGGAGGGACAGATGGGGACAGAATGGGGAAATGTTAAAAATGTTTCAGCCCAAATGTTTTCAACCACTTTTAAAGTTTCTAGAGAAACATTAATTTACATAAAAGCAATCAGTATATAGTAGAAGGTAAGCTCTTTGAGGGCCAGGAGGTTTTTTTCTTCCTAGCATCAGGAACAAGCATAAGTATTTAAGAAATGTTTGTTGGACTGAATTCCTAGATTCATATGATTTAGAGCTAGGTTGGGAGGACCACATGAATTTGGTCCACTCCTCCCTCATTTTATAGACAAGAAAATGAGGGGGTTAAGTAATTGGCTCATTATCACAAAGGCTGTGGTAAAACTAGGATTCAAAAAACTGAAAAAAAAAAGTAGGATTCAAATTCTTCTCCTTAGGATCGCAGAGTGAAAGCTCTGTAAAATACTTAGCCCAAATTTGTCATTTTACAGATGAGGAAGCTGAGTCCAGAGGTTCAGGGACCCTAGAGGTCACATAGCAAGTGGCAGAGTAAGGATTAAAACTTAAGTCCTTCAATTTGAGGGTTTGTTTGTGACCCCATTTGTGGTCAAAGATACTTGTCATTTCCTTCTCCAACTCATTTTACAGATGAGGAAACTGAGGCATGCAGGGTTAAGTGACTTCCCCAGGGTCACACAGTTAGCAAGTGTCTGAAGCCAGATCTGAACTCGGGAAGATGAGTCTTCCTAATTCTAAACTCAGTGCTTTTTCCACTGTACCCCCTGGCTACCCCATTCTTAGAGCTAATCACTGACAAATATTTAGAAACAAAAACAGTTCTTAAATGAGACATATTTACCTAACAATCAAGTAGAAATTTGATAAAGAAATTAATCATTCTTGACCTCCATTTTGTATATTTAAATAAAAGGTTCTTAACCTTTTGGGGTGGTGTCATAACCACTTTAGCTATCAGATGAATCTTTTAAAGAATATTTTTAAATATATAAGATTACAAAGGAAACCAATTATAGTGAAATATCATCAAAGTATTTGTTTTAAAAATTCACAGGCCTTTGGTCAAGAACCCATGGTTAAAAAAAATGAAAGTAATCTTATCTAGAATGATAATTTGGAGAATATAGAAAGCAGTGAATTTTAAAGGCATAAGGTAATAAAGACTGTGAAAATACCATTCAGAAGTGAGCATGTATACCAATAACATATAGACAGTAATAATTTAAAGCTATAAATACAGGGTGTCCCAAAAGTCCTTGTGTAATTTTACACTTTAATAATATCTCCCTTACACATATTTATTCCTATTGAGCTAAAATGAAGCTCTTTGGGCCTCTATCTCTTCAACTTCAAAATAGAGGGATTGAACCAAATGACTTCTAAAGGCTCTAACACCTCTAAATCCATGACCTCATGATCCTTTGTTCATAAAATAAGTGTCTAAGGTGGGATTTATATCGATGCTCCTAACTCCAAATCTAGTACTCTACAATCATAATAATTGCTTAATCTATATCGTGCTTAAAGTTTGCAAAGCACTATATATATATGTATATATGTGTGTGTGTATGCATCTGTGTATGTACACACAAATATATACATATATAAACTATATATGTATATAGGTGTGTATATGTGTGTGTATATATATACATATACATATATGTATAACAAATCATCTATGTTAGGTAGAAGGGATTTTTTTTTCACTAGTAAATATTACATAACAATGTCACTGCAATAATTCTTCTTTGGAGCAGTTAAATTTCTCAGAAATTAAAATTCCTGTCTGTGGCATGGGGAAATGGAAGAAACAGACAAGACTGTAGCTGGCATTGCCTGGATCCGTGTTCTAAAGTTAAGGTTCCTTCCTGTTTCCTTAATACAGAGAGATCGCAAATCCTATTAAAAGGAATGCCAAGAAACAGCCCAAAGCCTAGGTTTACTGGAACTATTGTATTAATTATTGTGTTAGCTAAGTGAACAGCTGGCTGAGGCTAAGAAATCCTTGTTCAAAATTTTAATCCAAATGAAACTTTACAGTTGTTATAAAGGGGTGGTGACTGACCAATTAAATTTACATATTCCTTGAGGCTTCAGCTTCTTATGTTCACTCCGGTTCAGTTATTCCTTTTTATGTTGATTCTACAATGCAGTTATCACCCTTGATCCAAGTGAGCCCTCACCACAACCAGGACAGTAGTTGAATCTAGGCCAAAGACCCACAATTTTTCCAGGGCCATTGGGCAGGAAGGGAGAAGAAACTGGGGATTTGTCCTCCATGCCACAGCTTCAAACTAGCAATTGTAGAAGGCACTAAGATTCTATGCTCTCTGATCCACAAACTGACATACCTCAAGGGAAGAACAAAAACCTAACCAAAAGCATTCAGCTCAATCAAAGACTCCTTTCAGACTTCACACTCTATCCAGAAGTAGTGCTCCCTCATTGGAGGTTTTCAAGTGGAGGGTTGGTCCACATGCCAGCAAGGAGAAATTCTCAGACAGACATTAGTGGATCGTATGTTCTCTGAGGTACCTTCCAAATTTGAGATAATGTGATTCTGAAAGTCATCAGAAAGTAGCTTCTTTGGATGAGAAATGCTGTGCCTTTCAAAATTTTTAGAGGAAGATTTAATCCTTTTACTCTCCTTTGTTTAGTTTGATTTCTTTTTCCAGAAATGGTAGATGAGATAGCCTTCAATATGTATATTTTTCTTTCCTTAAGAGGTAAAAGAATGATGAAGAATGATGAAGAAAAATAAGTTTTAAAAAGTCCCTGAATAATACCAGTTTTTCTGAGGTAGATCTGGGTATTATATTTCAAGCCACCTCCAATTAAGATTTCTTTTAAAATATCGCATTCATTTCTCTTCAGCATCATACTTTATATGGAATGCTCTTTCTCTAGAGAAAAGTTTTTTTTTTTGATGAAACCAATCTTCATTCATCTCAACATGGGGGCTTAATCGCTGCTACCTGACACTCAGATGGATATCTCACCTCCGCTAAAATAGAAGAAATACAACAGGAGAGCTGCCCCAGCAACAGGGTTTGGCCTGAGAGATGCTCTGACAGAAACTATCCTCAGAATAAAGTGCTCAGTATTTCAGCTGTAATAGTATCCCTATTATTCTACTTCCAGAGGCAATGTGAGGATGGTTTCACCATTTCTCTCTAGCCATGAAATCCAGTCCTTACTATTCAGACTTTTTATGTGTAGATTCCAAAGGGAATTTTTTTCATGTGACTGATTTTTTTTGGAGGTCCATTTACTTAGTAAGCAAGGATCAATGTAAAGTCCTATACAAAATAAAATTGACCATAAAAGTATAAGATCATGAGTGCACGTTTAAACAATTCCAAAATGATGATACCTGCCTTAGAGTTTTTGAAGGAAAGCATTTACACAATTTTAAATTTCTTTATGAATGTGATTTTCTATTACAAATGTGAAAATTATCTGAGGATTTTAGTGCACTTCAAGTTCAGTATGAATCATCAGTGCAACATGGCAGCAACAGTACTCAGATGAATTTAGGCTACACTGAGAAACATATACACGATTTTCCAAAAATCTCAAGGAAGTTTTAAGCTTAGTTAGAGTTAACATTTAAAGTTATTAGGTTTTATTAAGTTGTTAGAGTTTAAAGCTATTAGAGCTTAAAGCTGCCATGAGACTTTCGGGACACTGTGTAACATTCAAGTAATAGTTCTATGACACTTCTTTCAGATCATTCTTGGAATTTCATATTCAGCACTTAATGATACATTTTAGGATTGACAAAAATGGATCAGAGCAGACCCTGACAAGGATGACAAAAGGAAGGAAAGGAAAAGTAATTCCCATAATGTGCTAGGCATTGTGTTAAGTGATTTAAAATATTATCTCAAGGGGCAGCTAGATGGCGCAGTGGATAGAGAACCGGTCCTGGATTCAGGAGGCCCTGAGTTCCAGTCTGGCCTCAGACACATAACACTTACTAGCTGTATGACCCTGAGCAAGTCACTTAACCCCATTGCCTAAAACCAAAAAAAAAATCATCTCATTTAAATTTCACAACAACCCTGGAGGATAAATGGTATTATAGTCCCTATTTTATAGTTGAAGAAACTGAGTCAGACCCTGTGCCCAGGGTCATATAGATAGTAAATAACTGAGGCAGGATTTGAATTCCAGTCTTCCTGACTCCAGGCCCAGTGCTTTGTCCACTCCACCACCTAGCTATTTCTAGAGAAGGCTAACATCCATGTCATATGAATGGCTGGAAGAACTGGATATGTTTGATCTGGAAAAGTGAGAATCTATAAAGTATACCATTGCTTTCTTCAAAGGGATAAGGAAGAGGAATTAAAATAATTTTCTCAGTTGATAGAACTAAAAAAGCATTTAGGCATATTTAGGCTTAAAGAAGAAATTCCTAGCAATTAAAGATATCTCTGAGTGCAATGATTAAGAGGTAATGGGTTCCCCCTCACCCAAGACTTGCTGATGAGGAGTATGGCAGAGGAGACTCCAACACTGGTTTTACCAAATGACATCTTAGATAATTCCAACTCTGAGCTTCTATAATTCTATCCTTGGTATTTTCATAACTTGATTAAAAACATTATCTTCATGAATCTGAATATTGATGTACATCCCCTACTTCAGTCCAACCATTCAGTAGCTTTCAGTGAGGGAGTAGGTTTCAGTAACGGGTCATGAGACTAGACTAAAGAGTCAGCCTTCTGCTAAATCAACCTTCTTGGTTCGAAACTGGCAACCCCCAATGACACTCCAATCTCATACATAGGGTTTGTGTTAACCAGTATTCTCAGTTTTGCACTGACCAGTCCCTTAAAGAGAAACAAGCGCCAGCAGCATTCATATCTAACACACAAGGTTTGAAATGTGAAAGAAAACCCCCAAGGGAGCCTAGAAAGACCCTGGCAAGAAGGAAGGTTATTATACACAACCTAAGTAGGCAAGAAGGACAGGGAAGGCCTTAAGGATGTACAGGACTGCCACTCAAGTCCTTAAGCTATTCACTCCATTTGATAAGCAGGAGCAATTTTACTATCCCCTTAAGCTCTCTGCTTTCTTTTATCTAGTGAGAAGAAAAACAGGCAGATAAGCAGGCAGAATCACCTCTCAGCTCCAGAGAATATGGAGCTTCTCTATTTCCTGGTGGTAAAACAGTACTGAGACTCACTGTGCTTTTTCTCTCTCTCTCTCTCTTTCAAAAGTTGGGTAAATGGGTCTTATGTGAGGTACACCCAATTAAGACTGGGACAAGTATCTACTTATTTCTCTATTTTTGTCTTTGTAGGAATACCAATAGGCATGTATCTGCTGCTTAGAAATCTAATGGATAAAAGTTTGGTGTTTTTCAATTATCAAACATTTAATTTTCTTCTTTCAACTAATTCTCCCCACAAATAAAATAATGAAAAAGAGAAAAATAAAACTCATAATCAATAAGTATAGTCTTGCATAATAATTTCTCAAATTTTCCATGTCCAGAAATTCATGGCTCATTCTGTGGCATACTGGATCATCTATCATTCCACTAGCTTTGATGTTTGTCAGTTCCATTGGTGACTTGTCTTTTGAGAACCACCTCAGGATTGGATACCAACTAAGTTTGATTTCTGGGGATATCTTGATTGAAAAATATTCCAGTTCCTCAACTGATAAATGGTCAAAGGATATGAACAGGAAGTTTTTAGATGAAGAAATCAAAGCTATGTATAGGCATATGAAGAAGCAGTCTAATTCACTTTTTATTAGAGAAATGCAAATTAAAACAACTCTGAGGTACCACCTCATACCTATCAGATTGTATAATATGACAAAAAAGGAAAATGATAAATGTTGAAGAGGATGTGGGAAAATTGGTACACTAATACATTGTTGGTGGAATTGTGAACCGATCCAATCATTCTGGGGAGTAATTTGGAACTGTGCCCCAAAGCAACCAAACTGTCATACTCTTTGATCTAGTAATACTGCTACTAGGTCTGTATCTCAAAGAGATCATAAAAAGGGGAAAGGGCCTACATGTGCAAAAAATATTTGTGGCAGCCATTTTCATGGTGGCAAAATATTGGAAATTGAGGGGATGTCCATCAACTGGGGAATGATTGAACAAGCTTGTATATGAATGTGCTGGAATACTATTGTACAGGCAGATTTCAGAAAAAAACATGAAAAGACTTGTACAAACTGATGTAAAGTGAAATGAGTAGAACCAGGAACATATTGCACACAATATCAGCAACATTGTGTGATGATTAATTATGAATAACTCAGCTCTTCTCAGCAACACAATGATCCAAGACAAGTACAAAGGACTGACAAAGGAAAGTGTTATCCATATCCAGATAAAGAACTGATGGACTCTGAATGCAGATCGAAGCATACTTTTTTCACTACTCTCTTCTTTTTCATGTTTTTTTCCTTGATCTGTTTTATCATTCACAACCATGACTAATACAGAAATATGTTTTACATGACACCACATGTACAACCAATATCAAATTATCTACCACTTTAGGAGGAGAGGAGGGGAGGAAGGGACAAAAAAATTTGGAGCTCAAAATCTTGTAAAAATGAATGCTAAAAATTGTCTTGACATATAATTGGGGGAAACACTATAAAAAACTAGGGGGCAAAAGAAAAAATTCTATTTTTCTGAAGGAATGTTCCTTTCCCTACTTCCCCTCTGCCTCCCCCAATCCATGCTGCTCTAGTCTGAACCAGTGCATTCATGAATAAAGCAGCCTCTGGGCTCTGCTTAGGAAAGGAATGTAATATGCTAGTTGGAGTGCCCTGGGCTGAGGTAGTCTGTTTTTCTTCTTCTGTCCTCTCCCCACTTCGCAGTTTTATTTATGAACCACCTCTGCCATTCGATGATAGTTTGTTTCTCCTGTGGTAAAGCTCTTGTGAAGAGTCTGTCCACATTTTTCAACCTTGTCTCTTGTTTAAAATACTGGATACTCTCTGGTGTCTGTGTAATAATTAGAGAATTCATGATGACATTGCCTTATGAAACACTTTCCTTATAATAACCCTGGACGAATATTAATATCACCAATTTATAGATGAGGAAACCAAAAGCCAGGGAGATCAAGGGATTGGCCCAAAGTCACACAGTTAGTAAGCACCAGATCCAGGCTTGAAGCTTTTTTGTAACATCAAGACAACCAGATGCGTTGATTGTTGAGCACAGCCTTGGACTTCACCACAGGCACCATGTTCATACCAGCCTTAGAAGCTGAGGGGTTTACAATAAGAAAATGAATACTTGTTTCTCTTTCCTTCACCAAAGAAAGCTGCTGGCCCTGGGATAAGAAACCATTGCTACAATCAATCACGGATATACTTGATGAAGGAGTCATTTGTAGGTGATACTCTAATCAGGGATTCTTAACTTAGAGTCAATGAATAAATTATAATAATTATTATATACATGTGCATAATATTAATATAATTTTGTGTCCTATATATTTTATTTTGTGTACTTAAAACCATCCTGAAAAGGATTGATAGGCCTCAGTAGACTGCCAAAGGAGACCATGACAAAAAAGAAATTGAGGAGCTCTGCTCTGGGGTATCATTGTAAATAAATGTCACGTTCCTGACACCCCCTTCCATCTAGTTCATTCTCAGTAGCCAACACATTTGACTCTATTAGTGCCATGAAAGACTATGGTCACAGCTCTGACACCGTCTGTGTGACTTTGACCAAATTCCTTCATCTCGGCATCTCAAATTCCTCATCTGTAAAATGGGGATGATGGTATCTGTATTGGATTGTTGTAAGGGCTGTATGATTTGTAAAGTTCTGGATAAATGGGAGTTTTTATTATTCAGGGACTTCTCTATGTAGAATCCCAGAGATGTTAGCATGATAGTACTAAATTAATGTTCATGGAAGTGATGATGATACACAAGAACAGTCTGAAGCCAATGACCAATGAGCAGAATTGCTCGTTGCTTGAGAAAGCAGATCCCTAGAAGATGTTCTGGCTTTCTCTCTCTCTCCAACCTGCCTGACATCAACAAGGTTTCCAGTCCTCCCAGCTCCCTGAACACTGAGACATGGGGCCAAATGAGGCTATAGCATCGACAATGAATCAGACAGAAGCAGATATGACTGAGGGGAGGACAGAAAATACATTTTAGAAGTCCTTAGAATCATAAAAACTAGATAGGACCTCAAGAAATCATCTTGCCTTTAAACATGCAAGATATAAAGCCCATCTTTACAAATATGAGGACCATTTTTACAAATGAGGCATCTGAGTCGAGCTATTATTAGATACGTTGTTTAAGGTCACGTAGGTATAAAGTGGTAGAAACTGGATTAAACATCAAATGTGGATCTCCAGATTCTTACTTCAATACTTCTTCCATTGAGTTACCCTACCTTCCCAGGATGTAGGCAAATATTAAATCTTTTCCTTCAATGACAACATGATATTGTGGAAAGAACACTAACCAAGGAGTCAGAAGTTCTTTCCCCAATTCCCAACCCCGCTACTTCTGGGCTGCCAGTGAATCCCAGTATGTTACCCTTTCTAGGCTTCATATGCTTGATCTACAAACTGGGAATAACTCCTGTCCTGTCAACCTCACTGTGTTGTTGTAAGAATCAAAACAGATTATATGTGAAAGCGTTTTGTAAGCCCACAAAATGTAATGCAAACACAAGGCAATTTCATTTTTTTTTGGCCCTTTTCATTATTCTAAGATTTAGAGTCTTTTTCAAACATGTTTGCATCTGGATTTGTGTTTTCAGTGTGACAAAATTTTGGTGGAAGGCTCCCCTAGTGATTCTGATAAACAATTTGTCCATATCTTAGAGTCTTAGAGAGTTATACCACTGCATAGCTAAGGGACATGAGATGGTTCAGTGGATAGAGCTGGGCCTGGAGTCAGGAAGACGTGAGTTAAAATCTGGCCTCAGACACTTATTAGCTGTGTGGCTAGTCAGTAAGCAAGTCATTAACAGTGTTTGCCTCAATTCACTGGGAAAGGAAATGGCAAACCATTCCAGTATCTTTGTCAAGAGAATTCTATGGACAGTATTGTTGTGTTATGGTTCAGGTGGTCATGAAGAATCAGACATAATTGAATGACTAAAGAGTAACAGCAATAGCTAAGGTACTTGCCCAGGGTCATGTAGATAGTAGTTGTCAGAGATAAGGTTTAAACCTAGGCTTTCATGACTTTATGGCGAGTCCTCTAAGGATGGCCTCTACCCTGCCTCCCAGCAAATACAAGGAAATGTAGTAATCACTAGTAGATCCTAAGAGACTTAAAAGGATTTCCGTCATGATCAAGTTAATTATTATAAGGGATAGCTCCAGTTGTATAAATATTCCCTCTTTATCACACCAACAGGCTATTTCAGAAAACGTTTCAGACTTTCACTTCTACATGAAGAACATGTGTAGGCTACTACCTTGGGCTAATCGCTTCAAATTACCAAAACTAAGTAAAGCAAAGACTGGTCTACAGAGAAAGCTAAGCTGCTAAACTGAAAGCAGTTGGATTGATGATACAGTAGGTGGTGTTTCCTCTTGATTCAATGATGGACTGACACCCAAGAGCTCTTGGACATAATATCTTTGGAATGAAGATTGAAGCCAATTTTCCAATTGCTTCTTTTCATGAATGTTTTCCCTTCCCTTTCTACACCCCCCTCCAAGTACAAAGGCTTGAACTGACCAAATCTAAACTCGTACAAAGTTCGTGTACTTTCGATGTTTCAATCCTCCAAAGCTAATAGCTTTATTTCCAAAAATGCTGCTGCTCTCTTTTTCTTTCTTCTCCCTCCCCCCTCCAGAAATAAAAGAGACTTGGATGCAAACACTGTTTTAATGCAACATTCCAACTGAAATCTTAAGGTCTGAAATATCAGGAAATTCCAAAATTAAAGCTCTCGCCATCATAATAACTCAACTTTTTTGAAATATAGTTTGTAGTACATTTTGTTTCTGTTTTCTTTGTAAGGTAGCACACCTTGCTACGTTACACATTAGTATTGAAAACTTCAAATCAGGCCAACAGTACATTCATATTGCCTCACCATCAAGTACACACTCACTTACATACCTTGTACAAATTGGTTCAACCACCTGACATACCCCAGTCCTCCATTCATCTATCGCATGCTCATCCTTCAATGCCAAAATGATGTCATATATATCTGGTGGGACTGTCTCTCTCATCCCAGAACATCCTAGCTCTCAGTGATCAAACATTCCTCTGAATTCCTGGTACATTTCTCAAACTTTACTACTATTACTACTACTACTACTACTCCTGCTACTACTACTACTACTACTATTACTACTACTACTACTACTACTACTCCAATGATGATGACTACTATTACTACCAGAACCACCACCACTACTACTGATAAACATTTATTTAGCACTTTAATCTTCACAAAACACTTTACATGTTATCTCATTTAATTTTCACAACAACCCTACAAGGTAAGTGTTATTATCCCCATTTTTTAAATGTGGAAACTGAAGCTAAAGAAGATCAAATGACTTACCCATGGCCACATGGCTAGTAACTGTCTGAGACAAGATTCAAACTAGTCTTCTTTAATTACAAGTCTAGCATTCTATCCATAGTTATAAAATATTAAAATTCTGAGTTCACTCCACCCCTGGGTTCTCTTCAATCTTAGATGCCAGGTTAATAATATTTGAATTAAACTAAACATTTTGGGGACTCAGTTTCTTTATCTTTAATATAAAGGCATTGGACTAAATGGTTTCTGAGGTTCTTTCTACCTACCATAGATTTCTATGATCTTCTGAACATTTGAACACATAATGTTTACGTCTGAGCTGGATTCATACTTAGGGTTAGGGCCCAGCCCTCTACAATAATAATAATGGACATTTTACTTAGTGTTGCAAAATTTGCCAAGCACTTCATGTATACTACCTCATTTAAGCTTACCAACAATCCCAAGAGGTAGGTACTATGAGTATTAACCCAATGTTATAAAAGAGGAAATTGAGGCTCAGAATGTGTACCTAGCTGGCTAGTAATTTATATCTAGCTAGGATTTATGTCCAGGAGTCTTTCTTGACTCCAACCCCAGCACTATTTCTACTATACAAAGCTGCTCATAGCTTAGTATACAGTGAGAAAATAGATTTCATTCCCAACCTTTCCCACCAAACATACACATGTACAGGATTCAAACAAACCAATGACATCTAGAGAAATTTAATGTAAAATACTAAACAAAAACAAACAGACCTGTAATTTACAGCTTATAAGAGCTAAAAATCAGTTTTGGGAATACCATTTACTGTCTGAGATATGCTACTTGCTAATATCTAAAATGGTAAGAAGAATTTATTTGAATCCTGAAATTGTATTTATATTCTGTTACTAGAAATGCCATTGGCAAAATGGCAGTATCAGACTATTACAGGAAATGTAGTAGGTAACATAAATCCTTGAAGGATTGAAAATGGAGCCTCTGATGGAATTTACAAAGAGCAAGAAAGGGCACAAGGCCTTGCACACAGCCATCACTTAAATATTTGTTAGATTGAATAGAATTTTTTTCTAGCATTGACAGGGATTCTGCAATTTGTTCTCTTCCTTCTCTGCACTGTTTTTTTCCCCTCTCACGTATGAAATTGAGGGCAATAAAAGTTATATTACAATTCCAATAGGGTGATTTTGGAGAAAGTAAAGTACCATAACATTATGAGCTATAGAATGACCAGTGGATAGAGAGCTGGCCTCAAAGGCAGGAAGATGTAGGTTCAAGTCTCAACATCTATACTTAGTGCTTGTGTGACCCTGCACAATTTACTTAACTGCCTAGTGCCTCAGGAAACTCTCTAAGACTATAAATAACAGAGAAGTTACCTGCTTGCAATGGTAAAGGGAGTTTCCTCATATGGGAGTCCCCTATACCAGTGAAGTCACAAGTCTAATTTCTATTCTTAGAAGAATCAAGCTAAAATTCCTTGTAGAATGAGGCAGAGATTAAACAGAAGCAGGCCACAGATGGAGGCTACTGAATTTCTAGTTAGAGATTTTTAGTAAAAATAGAAAGTCATTCAATTCATTTCAACAAATAATTCAAGCACCAGCTACAAAATTTCTGTTATATACTAGGGAGAATCAGCGTGGCAAATTAAACAGAGTGCTGGGCTTGTAATCAGGAAGATGAGTTTAAATCCTGCTTCTTAAATTTATGTTTTGGGTGACCCCAGGGAAAATCACTTAACCTCTGTCAGATAACTATCTAGGACATATCTACTAAGTCTTAGACAGTTTGTTATCTGATTTGTTGGATGGTGTTATCATAATAAAGTGAAAAATCCCAGCTCATTCTCTTATTTAGGGATGTACTAGGTCCTATGGAAACAAAGATGGAATAAAACAGCTCCTGCCTTCAAGGGACTTACAGTCAAGTCTTAGGCACACCAAATTAAGGGTCTATAATCTGATTCATTGCTATTCAGTCATTTTCAGTTGTGACCAATTCTTCTTGAACCCATTTGGGGTTTTCTTGGCAGAGATACTGAAGTGGCTTGCCATTTCCTTCTCCAGTTCATTTTACAGATGAGGAAACTGAGGCAAACAGAGTTAAATGACATGCCCAGGGTCACAAAACTAGTAAGTGTCTGAGGCCAGATTTGAGCTCAGGAAGATATCTTCCTGACTTTAGGCCTGTAGCTCTATCCAGTGCCCCACCCAGCTATCTGTACTATCTGATTAAATTTCTATTATCTGCTCAGTACTCAGAGCCATTATTAAGGTCACTTGAGGTCCAATAGTTTAATTCACAGGTCCAGAGTATGAAGAGGAGAGAAGGGGAAAATCTGAAGACTAGGAAAAAAGGACAGAGAAGAGATACAGTGTCATGTCTCCTCATCCATAAAATGAGGGGGTTGGCTTAGATGACCTCTAAGGTCGTTTCAAGCTTCAAATCAATGATCTCATGGTGGGAGGGAGATAGGAGGGGTGAAAGAAGAGTTATTACAGGTAACATTTGCCTCAGTTACTCAGAGATACCAGTGCCACTAGTTGCTGATTCCTGATTTTAATGTTAAGGCACTTGAAGACAGAACTATTAGAAAGCGAGTTGATGAGTCTTTAATTTTAAAGCCTCTATAAAAGTGTCAAGTCACCTTAGATCATAGAGCTAAATTTTAGAGCTGGTAGGGGAACCTTGGAGACCATCCATTCTGACCTTCCACCCAAGGGGAATATGTCAGAATGAGTTTTAAGGATAAACTAATATAATTTCCGGTTAAATTAATCAAGCATGTTAACCTTAGGTTTTGAAGGAAAGTAATATTGGCAAAAGTAAGTACATGCCAATTTGAAGTCTTCAGTCTTGCAGAATTGGGCTATACCTGGGGACATTGATGGCAACTATTTAAAGCTCAGATTTGGGAGATGTTTTCCTCTTGCATTATGGACAGTTAGAAGATTAGCCCATGTCATCATTCATTTGGGGGAAGCATGTCAGATGTTTGAAAATTACTCATTAATGATCATACACACACATACATACACACGCACATACACACACACTGACAGATTAGCTATAGGTAAATGTGGACAGATTTTGGCTAAAGAATTATTAGGTGAACTATAAAATAAGGCAATGCTTTACAGCCAGAGCTATGAATCTATCAAGCAGTAATTGGATGCACGTGTTAGCAGCAGCATAAAAGCACTGTCCAGTTGTCCACCTTACATGGGAATCTACTTGGCGTGTCTTCTTTGATTTATTGTTCCAATTAGAACACAGTGTTCAAAGAAAGAACGCAAGGGACCTGATTTAAAAGCAAGGGAGCCTTTAGAGCCATTATTTAGTAGTATGTGACCTGGCTCCCATTGAGATGTCTTGAAATTTTCTATTTGTGTAAAATCTGTACAGATTGAAGACTTTTAAAAACTACTTTTATCCCCAAATTCACTAGTATTTTTCTTCATGATTAACTCAATGGTCTATAGTCAATGATGGCTTCCCATGATACAGACTGATTTCTTTTCAATCATTTTTCTATCTTATTTTGTTCTTATTGTTGCTGTCAGGTATCATAAAGCACCTCCATACATTGTGCTGGCTAGCAATAGTAGGACAGGTAGGTAGCCCTGGTGAAAGGAAATGGTCTGCAGAAATAAATAAGAATGTCCAAATGGAAAATGTAAAGCATTTGTAAAATGAGAGAATATAAATAAATGGTCTCTTAGGTTCCATCTAGCTCTAAATTTTACATGATCTCTGAGCCTTAAAAAAATTAATATGATACATGAGATTAATGTCCTTTGGGATAAAGCACAGATTTGTCACAAAACAAAGACAAATTCATTTATTACTGGCTATACTATAATCAGTAAACATTGAATGGTTGCTCAAATATGAAAAAAAATAGCACACGTAAGCATCCCACTGGACCATTCACTGTTCCAAGTGAATATGTTACCTTTTCCTTATCTGGAAAGAAGGATATCAGCTTTTTTTCCCCTCCCATGTAACCCTATTATGCTAAGTTCAGCTAATAATATGGGAAAAAAATGGAATTCAAACCAAGAAGGTCATTTTAGGATTATGGATTTAGAGCTGAAAGGAAACTTAGAGGTCAAGTGCAACCACTTCATTTTACAAGTGAAGAAACTGAGGCTCAGAGAGGATCTGTCACATAGCTATTAATTATTCTTCACAGACTTACTTCACTTCAAAAAAGCTCAAAGAATTGATTTTACATAAGCTCAAATCACCTTAAACTAATATAGATTTATACTTCCAGAAAAAAAAATTGAGGCTATCATTGGCATGATTTTGTATGTGTGGTGATATTTAAGGCTCATAGGAGAAGAATTGTATTCAACAGAAGTTTATAGATTTGAGGAACATTGGATTTATTTAAAATAAACTAGCATACCCTTTCCCAGCAATTTTAGAACTCATAAATAGTCATTTCTAATTCTTCCTCTGAAATAAAATATCATTAGTATAATTCACAGGAAGTTTAACAGTACTTCATAGGGAATGTGGCTTGGCTTTTTTTACCTGAACTTGGTGGCAGTTTAGCTTTCAAAGAGAAATACATCTGATGTCTAATATATTTTATCAATTTTATTGTTCTGTGACACATCCCTTTAAAAACACCTGTTTTCAAATGACAGGCACTTTCCCTAGGAAAGGATCTGAGAGCTTTTTCAGTCTTAAAATAACTGATACCTCAAAATGGGAGTTTCAAAATTCTCTCAATCTCTTTTTGTATTCTTTTTCTATCAGCGCTGTGAAACTTACCAAATGTTTTCTTAGGCTTCTTTTAGCAGGTGGTGATAAATCAGGTTTATGAAGAGGAGGCTCTTTCCAACTGTACATTTTTAATAGATTTATGATAATGCTATCAATGTGGAGGGTCTATATGGTGGGAATGCAGTAAAGGTAACAGGACAGTGTCGTGTAAACATTAAATAATACAGTGCCTTCCACATTCATAAATCCTCCATGCTCATGCTGGTTATAAATTATGTAACTGAACTCTAGAAAACACTAGGACTTAAATGAGACACCAAATGAAGTCATAAAGATGTGTAAAGTTTTCTTTTTGCTCAGATTTTTTCCCCAAAAGTCCTTATTAGGAAACATTAATAGTTTCCTATTTTCTTTAGGAATGATTGGCCACCCCCAATTTTTTAAATAAACTTCTAACAGTAAGTGCCTGTCCAAATTTAAAAACCAAGGAAGTATGGAAAACTTTCATCTTGGAAAACTGTCTTTGCTTTTTAGCTGAGAAAATAAATGTTTTTGTGGCAAAATTAATTTTGAAAGAATTAAAATCCAATCTTTTAATCTCAGCTCAGCTCTCTGTGCAGCTGAGAACAACATACAGCGAGGGACAGCAGACATTCTTATAACAGCCTGATTTCCCAATGGCATTCAGAATCAAATTATTTTATTACACCTGGGAACAATTAAACATTTGGCTGTCAGCTGTAAACAATTACTATAGACAATGAAATTAGGGGCTTTTCCTTAAGTATCCATGTATTCCTAATGACCTCAGTTAACATAAGTGAGATTGATCTGTCTATATATTGTTTGTGCATCCAGGACCAATTATATGTCAAAACTCTTCTATCATAGAAGTGAAAAATATTACCAGAAGACTAGAGTAGCACTGCCCAACTCTAGACAGCTATGCCTTGAATATTATGCCTTAAGGGCTGAGGAGAAAGCATGTATAGAACAATGAGATACCATTTCTACTATAGAGACATTCTCAAAGAGACAGGCATTGAGAGAGAAAGAAATAGAGGGATTGAGAGAGAGAGAGAGAGAGAGAGAGAGAGAGAGAGAGAGAGAGAGAGAGAGAGAGAGAAAGAGAGAGAGAGAGAGAGAGAGAGAGAGAGATGGAGAAAGAGAAGGAAGAGAGACAGAGAGAGAAAGAGAGACACAGAGAGAAAGAGATAGGCAGAGGCAGAAAGAGATTGAGAAATGGGGGGGGCAGGCAAGTCTAGGACTGTGCAGTCACTTGTGTTGAGAATTTCTCCACTAATACAGATCAGCAACTCTTCAGTAATCTTTTTAGAGAATAGCCTGGCCAAGAGGCACTGGTTAGGTGACTAGCCCACAGTAACACAGCCAGTATATGTCTGGGTCAGTCTTTCTGTACATGCTACCAGTTTGCATCTCATTTGTGTTCACAGCAAAAAGAAATTCTGTTCTTGAAATGAGTCAGTTCTTTGAGAAAGGGGAGGGAAACCAACAATACCTTTTAGCTAACTATGGACAATCAATGACTTTCAGTTGTTGAGATACCTCGATAGAAAGTTCCAAGAGGCCAATAGGTTTATCAAGACTCATTTGAGAGCTCCATTTGCTTTTCCCCAGGACTTTCCCCTTTTTCTAAGTGATTGTCTCAGGAGAAGCCTTCAGCTGTTTTACTCTCTCCTGGAAATAAGCCTCTCAGGACAGCACTGGGGCAAGAGGGGTGAGCAGCTGTATCCAGGCTTTCTCTGAGGTAAGAGCTAGTGCTGAGTGGTTGTGTTTCAAGGGCAAAGCTCTAGATGTAAAGAATGATAAACCAAACCCTAAACTAGCCTGCACATATCTAGTGACAGATACAATACTGCTACTCTAAATTATTCAAGCTTTCCCAGACTTCTGACAGAAGAGACATAATTCATCTCCATTCTTGTTATTCTATAAGCACGAAGAGACACAAGGCACAAAAGCTAAACATCTACAATCGCCAAGATGGTAAGTGTTAGCCAGAGTAAGCCTTTATTTAGCCCATGTAGTATTTTTAGCATGATTCAGGCCCTGAGAAACATCTTGAATGTAGAAACTTATATATGCTTTTGCAATAATTGTGGTTCATTTCCTACTTGTCTTTTGTTTGCTAGTATTTTGCTGGCAAAGAGCCATTCAAACAGTTGTTTAATTACCCAGGATATCACAGGCATGTAACCTCTAAGATAAGCTGTGACTGTATTTTAGCAGTCATATCACTAGGGTCAAAAGTAACAACGAAAATTAAGCTTCAAATAAACAAATCTTAAAAGATCAGCTTTGTGTATGGAGAGTAATTAATAACTTGCTTAGGAAAATGTTACTGAAATGTGGTTTTGAACAAGGAACTGACACACTACTTCAGAGGTTAGATACCCTAATATTTAACAGGCTACCATTTGGTGGGCTGGCTGATGCGCCTGTAGGCATGGCACAAGTTAGTTCTTCACATGTAATTACACAACATTTAGACAATATCTTAATGACACCGTGCACTTCAGCTGAATCAGGCCAGCTGGAAATTGTGGCAACATTCTGATTACCCAGGCACATGTGAAATTAAAACTTGTACAACCTCTGCTTTTCACTTGTAGTGTTTTGATACAGATGTTCTTGGAAAGACTAAACTGTATGTACGTAATTTAACAAAATAATCCTTTCAACTTTTTTCTCTCCCTTCATTTGCACCACTAAGAATAAAATAGAAAGTATTATCAAAATCCTTAAGTTGATAATATACATCCTGTACTTGTGAAGTTTTATAGATCACAGGTAGAATACATGGCTACACTTCGGCTAGTTTACATGACTTCATTTGCTAATACCCCCCCCTTTTCCTAAAGGCCAATCAAATTTTATTTTTCTCCTTAAATGGAAATGGTTCACCACAAAATAGAGTTGTTTAGAGCTGAATGAGTCATCCCAGTAAATGGTTAATAGTACAAATCATTCTCTTAGAAAAAACTGATTTTAAGACATCCTTTGAATTTTAAGTTTAAAGCAACTCTGCTAGGATCCCCAGATATCTCATCATAAAGACACTCAAAGTTGGCTTGGCTGGAGTTGGTGATAAAGAAAGTGTGCCTTAATATAATGAATTTGCTCAAGATAAACACTCACCCTTTAATTTTCTTTGTGAGCTGAAAACCCAGAAAAATACTACATAAGACAGGAGGGTAGACAGGGGAGGAGTCTGTGCTCAGTTGTCAATAAATGTTTGAACAGCTTTACCCCCAGAATCTTAAGTAAACAAAACCACAACTATTTTATCTTTCAAGCACACACTGGTGTTAAGTCAAAATTTTGGTGGAAAACAGACAAGACTATAAAGATCGTCTCAAGAATTATGGTTACAAATGAGTTTCTAGTGCAAGCAGCCTTACTATGACATGACATCATCTAAAACCACTTTCTATGAATCAGAAGGCTGAAAAAAAAACCATGAAAGTGAAACATTTGGCACCTCTGATGTTATAGCCATAAATCTAAAACTTCAAATTCATTAATAATTTGCATAACATGAAAACAGGTTTGGAAAAGGGAAGAAGAGAAGTTAAAGGAGAAAATGTGCAACTGGGGTAGTTTATTAGAAAACAAATTTATTCTTCTTTTCATATATATATATATATACACATATATACATATATATACACATATATACATATCTATCTATCTATATCTATATCTATATCTATATCTATATCTATATCTATATCTATATCTATATCTATATCTATATCTATATCTATATCTATATCTATATCTATATCTATACCTATATCTATATCTATATCTATATATAATGTGTGTGTGTCTGTGCATGCGCGTGTGTGTATAGAAAAACCAATTTAGGAAAGCATTTCTAATACGTTTCTTCTTAGTGTGACAAGCTGTCACTCCCACCTCACCCTCAACCATCACTACCACTGTCTACCCTAGATGTTTAACCTGGAAAAACATTACACTTGGAGTTACCAAAAGACACGAAAAAAGGCACTACCTGCTTTTTGTTGCCTTCCCCCCCACCCAGTGTGACCATTAAAACGATTTGGATGTTATAATTTATTGACTGTTTTCAATGTACCATAACATACACTTGGAACCATTCAAATAACAATTAGCAATTTCCAGGTGCCACTATTTGAAAATGGCTGGAAAGGGGAGTGAATTCAATAATAATGACATTTCAAGAGCAATTGAAGAAAGTATACATTAATTGCTCCCCTCTCCAATAAGAATAAAATCACCTCACCAAAATCCCATTCCATAATTTGTTGTGAAGAGAAAAGTTCACTCTATGGGGTAAAGTATATTCATGGAAACAGACTTTTATGTCTTTTACTTTGAAAATAAAGAATGACAATGAAATGTGTGTGAGGTCTCTGAGAAGACAGTCCCAGATGTTTACAATGCTGCTGTAGTATAGCTGTGCAATATGAGAGGTTTCTGAAGAAAAGAGTACGACAGGACACCACAAAGCGGCCCATATGCTATTGACAACGCAGACAAGAGCATCATATTACCATGAGAGAAGGCAGGCAGTAGACAAATAGCGGCAGTGGTGCCTTAAAAGTTAACTTCGTGGACTGCGATCACTCAAACCAACACGACGGACGCACAAAAATGAAAACCAGAAAAAAATGTTTTTCTCTCCTATGGTGGGTGGGTGGGGGCGGCGGCTGGAGGTGTAGGGCTAGGGGTGGGAAGAAACGACAAGAGTGGAATCAAACTTCTCTCTCTCTGTAATAAAATTTCCCATAAAACCACTATAATTGACATTGGGTAATTATTTTCAGATTGAGGTAGCTCGTCCCAAAACTCTTAGCAAGGCTGCCAGCTAACAGAAACAAAATTTGTTTTCTAGAGCATTTACAGGGGAGAGAGAAGAGGTCTGTCTGCAAATGCGGGGGATGGTAGTGGAGGAGGAGGAGGATGGATGGATGGATGGATGCATGCATGCATGCAGAGAGAGCACGCACAGATAACTTCAGGCACAAGATTCACCTTCTTCCTATGGTGGAGGTTTCCCGAGCAAGCTAGCTGAGGATGGGGTGGGGAGAGTGCGGAAAAAGAAAGGAGCGGGTGTCCTCAACCTGATGTAATATATGCGGGGGGTCTCCAGCGTGAAACTATTTTACTTAATCATTTTACAGGGGGTTGGGGACATCGATATTTAGCGGGTCACATCTGGAACAGATTTTTTCCCCCCATGGAGGTTGGAAGGGTGAGTAATTTTAAAGTGGGGGGGGGAGAGAGAGGACAAGATTGTATTTGTTACTTACTGTATGGGCAGTTCTCATTCTTGGTCCCGCTGACTTTTCCATTCTTCTCAATCTTGAGAAAGTACTTGGTGAAAGAGAACAGCTTCCTCCAGCGAACATCTCCTTGGAGGTGATTGTAGCTCCGCACATGTCTCCCTGCGCTGGAAGGAGAGGAGAAGGAGGAGGAGGAGGAAGAGGAGGAGGAAGAGGAAGAAGAAGAGTTGGTGGCCTCCGGTGACAGCATGTCCTGGCCCATGTCGTGGCAGGTGACAGACACAGAAGACACCAAGAAGAGCAGCAAGAAGCAGCAGCAGCAGCAGGGCAGGTGGGGAAAGGCTGAGGCACCATGTGTCAGTATCCATTTCCACATTGTACTGAAACTCTCGGCGTTAGAAAATGTCTCATCAGAAGAAACATACTGGAAGGGTAAAACCCGGTAAAAGGCGAGTAGAAAGCTGCTGTTGGCTGCTGCTGGCTATCTTCCTCAGAGCTCTGATCTGGCCTGAAGTGAACGCACCAACATCCATAACTCAGGGGCACAAATCACCTCTGAACGGCTGGTTACCTCTCTCTCTCTCTCTCTCTCTCTCTCTCTCTCTCTCTCTCTCTCTCTCTCTCACTCAAATTCTCTGTGCTCTGCCTCTGTAGTTTCCCAGGAAGCGGTGTCACTTGGGTGGCAGTGGTAGATGCTGCTGCTTGTGGCCCTCAATCTTCCTTCCTTCACACAAGATTTTCCAGTAGCTAATTTGTTCTCTTCTTCACTCCTTTCTTCACCATGTTAGATGGGGGTAAAAAGTCTGGTAAAAAAAAAAAACAGATGACAGCACAATGAACGAAACCCAAAGAGAACGGGGGTGGGGACTGGGGAGGGGGATGCCTGAGCCCCTCTGGAGATTAGCACCTTCTGTTCCTTCTCTCTATCCTGAGCCCCACAACCAGTTACCCAGCTGTAGACAGAAAGAAGCCCGTTGCTTCCGAGTTGTGGGCTCTGAAGGCTGCAGTTTGATGCCGGTGGTTGCTTTCCTCTCTCTCTCTCTCTCTCTGTCTGTCTCTCTCTCTCTCTCTCTCTCTCTGTCTGTCTGTCTGTCTCTCTCTCTCTCTCTCTCTCTCTCTCTCTCTCTCTCTCTCTCTCTCTCTCTCTCTCTCTCTCTCTCTCTCTCTCTCTCTCTCTCTTTCTGTTTTTAGTGGTGGAGGTAGTTGTTGATTTGAAAGCCTCCAGAAAGTAACTTGTTGTTTGGAGTGGTGGTGATTGGTGTTTTGGATTGTCTTTTTTTCCCCCCCTCCCTAGACCGCTTGTAAACAGGTTGAAGGCTGTAGCCCAAATGTCAATGATTACAAGCCAGAGGTGGGATATGCCTCTGGTGGTCAAATCTTATTTGCCAGGATGGGGAGATGAGGGGAAGGGGGGGGGGTCAAGCAGCGGTGGGACATCTGAAACCTTCTGCAGTAGGGAACGCGAGGACGAGAGAACGCCAGGGGGAGAGAGAGGGAGGAGAGAAACGGAGGGAAGGGAAAGAAGGAGTGGGGGTTGGGGTGGGGGAAAGAGACATGGAGAGCTAGGGAGATTCAGAGCACCGGGGAAAGAATAGTGCTTTTGCAGCGGAACTAGAGACAGGAGCTGCGTACCCGCTATCCTTCCTCGCCTCTGAAGAGGCACCAGCCACTGCTTCCTTTGACTCTCCCTAATTGCTCCTAAAACGTTCTTCTGCACACTGGCCACCAGCGTGCGTTGTACACTCATGCTTTCCTAATTTTGCTGTCTTCCAGCCTGAACCAATCCCCTCTAGGGAGCCCCTTTCTGCCTTTCTGACTTGTTTTCTAGCGTAAGACTGTTTTTTTGGCAGTGAAGTGCTTGAGAGCCACCTGGAGTTTGTTGCTTTGCTGACTTTTTTTTCGTTCTCTCTTTGAGAAAGGGGTGAGGGGGAGAGGGAAAAAAAAATGTTTCCGACAAACCCTCAAAAGGAGATGTTACCCTGGTCAGGGCGAGCACGGAAAAGAAGGGGGGGGGGAAGAGGACACAGAGGACATAATTAGTTTCCTTTCCTCCTCTTCTGCCAGCTTCCAAGGAGGTCTTTGCTTTAATGAATCACTGATTTCTCGCTTCCGTTGCTGAAATAAAAAGTTCACACTTTAGCCTCGCTCTGCCTTTTAAGCCGAGAGAGATTTATCGGCCCCCTTAAAGTCGCCCCTCTCTTGCCTCAAATGAAATCAGGGACCCAAATGACCAATTTCTAATTGCTAACATGAGTCATTTACTGAATCACGCGTGCACTTCAAAGCAAATGGCACTTTACTGGGATTGCAAAGATTTTACCATAAAATCTGTCTGAATGCCTTGCTGTCTGTTTTCTATGCAATTTCCTTTGCACTTTGCCATAAAGGGGCGGTTTTTTTTTCCATCTTCAAATTTAATGTTTAAGGAACTCTGTTTTACAATAAACAAACTAAAACAAACTCTGTCATTAAAAGGAGTTGCCCCTTCCTTCCCCGCCCCCCTTTTCCTTTTCTCCCAGTTCTATTCCTCCCCTCGTCCTTTCAAGGTTTGTACTTACTGCCATACATACATGTCAGGTAAAGAATAATTCATTTCCGAACTGGGGAAAAGTTTTGCCAGAAATTGATCCGTTCGTAAAATGCTGTAGTGGTCTCTGTTATTCGTAATAAGGAATCCAAGATTGCCCAGTAGTACTCGGATGTCTATTGGATGTCTACCATTCAGATAGCCTACCTAACTAACCATGGG
This sequence comes from Phascolarctos cinereus, assembly GCF_003287225.1. Lineage (NCBI taxonomy): Eukaryota > Metazoa > Chordata > Mammalia > Diprotodontia > Phascolarctidae > Phascolarctos > Phascolarctos cinereus. The sequence goes on along the minus strand of NW_027555847.1, from coordinate 347,014,336 downwards.
CAATTCGTTAAATAAAAGTCAATCTTCTGTCAAAAGACTGTTGTTTGGAGACAGCTGAGGTTTAGAAAGGAAAAAAAATCTGTATGGTTTATGCAATTAAAAAAATAGCTTGTATGTCTCTACTGTGCCTTTGGAATAATAGCATTTTCATTACAAACAGCATAACATACCGAAAGAAATGTTCAATCCGGTTCTTAAAATGGACTTTAAATGATATTAACTTCACAAGGAAATTTGAAATGATTTTCAATTATATTGTTCACTGACTTGAAAAAATAGCTTTAAGTTTAGTTTGTATGCTTATGTTCTAGGGTGGCATTTAAGACGGCTGGAGTTGAAACAGTTTAATGCTAAAATTGGTATTTTTAATTGCATTGTTTATGGTCCTCCAAATACTTATTCATAAGATTTCAATAGTGTGGTGAACACCAGAGAAGATTGTTGGGTTTAATTTAATTAGACTTGATTTTTGTAGTTTAATAATTGGAAAGTGAAGGAAATAAAAAACATGCGTCAACCAAATATTGCTCTTTAATTAAAGCGTAGTGACTTTAAAATGACCCAGAATGCTAATTTCAGTCTCCTAGTTCACTGTTTTATACCTAGATTGACAAATGCCTGAAACAGAGTGTAGAGTTTCTAAGGGACTTGAGTTTCAGCCCAGGAGCACAGTTGAATCCAAATGTTTGAATCAACATCTAATCAAAACTACGTGTTTTAAAAATGTTCTGTTTGATGAAACCATAAAATAATGCTCCTTGTTGTCAAAAGTTGCAAAACATGGGAAATTATTGTTTAAGAGTTTCTTTGCACTGGGAACCAAGAATATTGTTGAAGTTTTGTGGTCATTTGCTTGAAAACTTAATTTTCTCCTTTTAAGGCCAGATAACCTCATTTCCAATCCTCCCCTTCCATGGAGAATTCTTTCACCTCCAACATGCATATACAGGAGTTCTATGTTCCCAGAGTACAACTTGAAGTGTCCAATTGGTTAGATGTTAGTGTTTATGTCCAAATAGCATCTTCCTAAAGAAAATATTAAAATCAGGTTATTCCAGGTACAGTGTTTAATAGGATGGCAACTTAGAGTTTAAAACACACACACACACACACACACACACACACATACACACACACACACACACACACACACACACATAGACACACACACAAGATTTTTAAAGTTCAAGCATCAGCTTTGCCACTGATTAGTAGTGTGATCTTGCTCAAGTTATCTCCCTGGGCCTCAGTTTCCTCACCTGTAAAAGGATTGTATGAGATGAGAGGGGGGTTGTACAAGATGATCTCCAAGGTCCCTTCCAGAGCTAGCATTCTGTGAAATGCCCTTAGAGTCTTTTCTCTACTGTGTGATGACAGGAAGGGCATTTACAAAACAGCCCAAATGAAAAGCTGACATAGCTTTTTAGATTATATCTCATTCTTTTTTCTCTCTTCTGTATAGCCTTTCTTTTATACCACAGTCGAATCCCTAAATACCCCACTACTTTGTATTGTTGGGTCACCTCTTAGGTTAGCCTGAGAAAGCCTGAGAAAAGTTCCACAGGAAAGATGCACTATTTAACGGAATTCAATCTCTCCCAATAGATTTGAATCACTAACATAAATGTATGAATGTAGATTATATCTCTGTAATGAGGCCTGAATCATTCTCAGTTACTTCAAAGGACTGAAATTCAACCTCCCTTTTTAGCAGCAATAATCAGGCCTTAATGGGTTCCTTTATTAATTGTTTCTCTGCTAAGTCTGAAAAAGACAGTACAAGCTCTCAATTAGAATGGTACCTACTAGTTCACTCTAAAATAGTTGGCTCCCCCCTCTCTCCCTCCTCCAAACCCTGCAAGGTTTACACATGCATCATCCTTGGATCCTGAACTATTCAATCATCTTGGATCCAACCATAATCCAAAAGAATAAATATCTCTTTTTTGCAAAACTGTATTTTGAGAAGTTAGAATGTTTTCAGGAAGATTTTTGCAGCCAATAAGTATTCCTTAATGTGTAAATAATGAGGAGCTGAAAAACAATCTGGTTTTACATTACGAGGTGCTTCTGTAGCTTTTCTGCTCATTAAGTAGACATTTCAGGATTGTTGTTCCTGGATGATTTTAGCTGTACAGAACTATCAGTGGGTCAATTACAAGATATGTGTGTGTATTCTATTAACTGTGATGTTATTGGCAGTGTCAGTAAGCTGCTACAAATAATAATAACTCAGGTTGAAAGTTAGACAAGCTCTTCTATGTAGACATCTGCAGTCCTCATTTTTGAATCAATGGTACAACCCTAGAGAGTACAAGTCCCAAAATACAGGAATCGCTCATTTTGAAGCTGAACCCTCTTCGAATGCATGAAGACCCACAGTCTACTCACATTGCAATCTAGGGTAAGAGGTGTTCTTTTTTATAAATGCTAACATTTTATGGGAATGATGTGGTGATTGCAGTTGTTTTTTGCCCAGTCTTGAGGTGGAAGGAGATCATAGGATTCTAGATTTAAGACTGGAAGGGACTGCAGAGGGCGTTGAGTTGAAACCTGTTACTGAGGTACTAAATCTTGCTCTTGTTAATACCACCTCAGTTTTTAGAAAGGAAACTGAAATTACTTGCCCAGGGTTATGACATGTCTGGTGCACAATCTGAACCCAGGCCCTCCTAATTTCAAGTCCAACATTCTATCTGCTATAATCTGAAGCAATGCAAACATGCAAGATTTTACTTCTTTTATGATTTTAGTGACATTCCTCCCAGCACCTTGGGATGCTATTTTTAGAAGTATAGTATTTTGGAGTAGGAAAGAACCTTAGAAATCATCTTAATTCAAACCTATCATTTTACAGTTGAGGAAACTGAGGCTCTGAGAATTTAAATAGACTACCTAAAGTCACATAAGAGCTCAATAGCGTAACTGGAATCTGAAAGAATTCAGGTTTCCTGGTTAATTTGGTTTATCCTAGTAAACCTCTCTATTGCTCTTCTTTCCTTTCCCCATCCCTAATCACCTTTCTAAGGTGTCAAGGTCATAATTATGATCAGGCAGAAGAAGAAAAGCGTGTTTCTTCCAATTCTCTTCTGCATTCTGTATCCTCCCCTTTTTCTTTCTCAACCCCCACACATATTTTTACATTTAAGGATAGGTCCTTGAATTTATTCAAAGTCAAATTAGGCATCTCTACCACATTAACCTAAGAGAGTTAACAAAATAGTTCAGTGTTTAATTATTGAGCAATGAATAATAAGTACTCACAGTTACTACTATATTCTATGTAAAGAGGAAATTTCTACAAAGTTCCATGCCATGAACAGGGACAGAGACATACTACAAGATACATTTAGGGTTTTCATAGACTCTTGTCTTAGTGGTATAGGGTTTTCCTTTAGGAGAGGTCTGCCATCTTGGAAAGTCAGATTCCAAATTAACAAATTTTCTGAGCATGGGATGACACATTTGCATGAAGCCTCAGACTTAATCAAAGAATAACTATTGTGTCAAATAGTTAAGTAAAGATTTTTGCAAAGTCCAAAATTAAGCCTAGCCCTGTAGCATCCTGACTACCTTTCATCCATGGAGCTAATATTGTTTTCTGAGCATGAAAATGTAGCTAGGAAAATGAAAATACCCCTCTTTGCACAAAAATTCTCATTATCCTTTTACCTTGATAACTTTTTTTTTACCAATAAAATTAAGAATTTGGGGTCTGTGAACTTAAAATTTATAACTATCTTAATATAATTGGTTTTCATTGTAATCTTATATATGCAATACATTTAAAAACAGTATTCTGTGAAGGGTTCCATAGTTTTCATCAGATTTTGAAAGGGATACATGACACACAGAAAAGGTCAGGAATCCTTTCTCTATAGTTAAAACAATAAAAAGAAAAATCTTCAGAAGTTATTAGAGAAATACAAGTGCATGCTGTCAAATATATATGCATCTATCTCTGTGTATTTCCATCTAGCCATCCGTCTGTCTGTCTATCTATCTATCTATCTATCTATCTATCTATTAATCTACCTATCTATCTCTTACCTCACAGGGCTTCTATTTGTCCCTTTCCAATTTAAATAAGGTCAGCCATTGGTAAAGTTAAGTTCATGGTGAGGTGGCATATTATGGTGGAAGGATCAATGGTTTTGAGCCAGAATTCTAATTCCATCTCTATTACCTATCACTTAACCTCTCTGGGCCTCAGTTCATTTATCTGTAAAACAAAAGTAATCTTTTAGGTAATCTCTGAAATCCCTTTCTAGACTCCCACTCTACACCCATGATTTTAGGTTTCTTTTCTGGGTCTCCAGTCTCTGATTGTTGTGCCTTTTCTATTTGGGCCTTGGTAGAAACCCTTTTCCTCACTTCAGGTACTCAATGCTTCTCACTTCTTTTTACCCCTCCCCCACTGCCAAACCAAAAGGATTTGATAGCAGGGGTTTAAACTTATCTGATTGTACAATCAGACTGATTGTACTTGAGTATGAATGAGTTTAATGTGTTATCTGAACCAACATTTGCATTTTAAGCCTTTTATCTCTAATTGTGTAATGAAAGACTTTATCTCCTATTAAAGGAATGTGGCATTGGTCAGCAGGTGGGGAGATATTCTGGGGGAAGTGGACCTGGAAATCACATCTGGGTGGGATTTTACCTCCAAGCTGAATTGCAGCAGCAGATCCTTTCCCACAGCTGCTGAGAAGCCTGTGTCAAATGTTTCAGAATCTAGAGCCTAATTTGCCCTGGCACAGGTCCCCTGATGGTGTCCTCCCATACCTTTGCCCTTGTTACCTGAAAGAGCCTCCTCTAAATTTAACCTAATCCCTTGGTTAGCCTCTTTACCTCAAACTCCCATATAACATATTCAGTGTGTATTCTGGAAATTTACTTGAGTTCATATTTTAAAATATTTCCCTGTTTTGGAGCTGAAAAAGGGACAGTAGAAACAATCTAGTTCATTCCCCTGATTTACAGGAGAGACACTGAAACTTAGTAGGTATGGTCATAGACTGAGGACAGATTCCAACTCAGGTCCTCCTGAATTCAACCAAGCTCACAGAACTATCCAATGGACCACCTAGCTTACCTAAAAACAGGACTGCAGCTGCTTGGCAAGTCACTTTCCTTTGAAATATTTTTTTTTAAATCACTGGTTATGAAGATTTTTTTTCTAGAATAAAATATTAAGAAAATTGTAAAAAAAAATCCCCTCAATGAAAATTTCCTATTGTAGTTTTCCTTACACATGTTACCAGGGAGTATCCCTATGACTTTTATTGTGTTGTTGGAACACATTACCTTTCTTTTAAACAAAGATAAAATTGTATTATTGACAGTCTCAGATTATTTGCCTTTTGAAACAACTAGGTAGTACCTAACTGAGGCAATGTGGCCTTGTGGAAATGGGGCTGTTACCTGGGGGTAGGAAACTCTGGACTGTGATTATTAGCCATGTGACCCTGACTGAATAAAACACTTAACCTTTGAGCCTTGGCTTCCTCATTTGTAAAATGGGAATAACAATGCCAGAAATATCTGCCTCATGACACTTTTGTAAGCATGAAATGAAATAATTTGTGTAAACCTTAAAATATGTGGTAAATGTAATTGTTTCATTTTAACTGTTTGGTTTTGCATGTATTTCAGAAAACTGAGAGGTCCACGTGGAAATTAGCATCCAGCAAAATAATGTCAGTTCCATAACTACCACCTTGCTGTAGCATTCAGAAGAGAGTTTGTCTATGGCTTGATGTCAAGGAAAAACTTCTTAACAAATAGAGCTGTACTGCCTCCAGAGTAGTGTATTCTGGCACCTGGGATTTCTTTTATGGATGGGTTGGACTATGTGCTCAATAATAACATTCCTTCACTCAGATTCTGCAATTCCACAAAAATCTCTATATTTAAAGCCAGAACACTTGAGTTTAAATTCCCCAGCCCTGCTATTTACTACCTGTGTGATCTTGAACAAATTTTTTAACCTTCTTAATTGTGCTTCAGTTTCTTCATTTGTTAAACAATATGGTTAGACTAAAATATTATTTCTTGTACCTCTAAGTCTGATGACCCTATAAAATTAATCTGAAACCTTTGACATCCAAAAATTAACTTTATCCTAATTCATGAACATTATACTAAATAGTATTAAATAACTACTGCATAATACTTTTGAGAAAGACTGGATAGGGATAGGGATTGGGAATGGAACTATTATTTCATTGATATAGGGAACTCCCAGTTTGAGGAAACTCTCTCTACCAGTAGAGTTCAACACCTTCTCTTTGATTTTATAGTATTATCAGGCTGCCTAGAACACCGAGAGGTCGTGGCTTTCCCAGAATCACACAGCCAGTATGTTTCGATATATTGAACCCAAGCCTTCTTGGCTCTGAGGCTAGTTCCCTGTACACTGCACCACACTCTAAGAAAGAAGACAATGAAGTAGAAATAGTTTTCGTAATGCAAGTTTCTCAGCCAAGTACAATAAAAACCTCTTTACAACAATATTAATTTTAATACTTTCAGGTTACTAAAAGGCATGGTGCATGCTACACCTACAATACTAAATTGTTGCATTTTAGCTAAGATAGTTAAATGCCTCTATTCCAATAGGGAATGAATTCTTTATGAATAAGAGCAATCAAATTGATACAGCTACCCTGGTCTATGACTATGTAGACATGAATGACTTGTAATAACTTCATTAGTCACATGTCATTCTATATACTATCTACCTAACTATGGACATTTAGTTTTTCTAAAAATAGAACATATGCATACATACACACATTACCTGTGTGGCATTGGAAAAATTACTTCACCTCTCTGAGACTCAATTTCCTCATTTGTAAAATAAAGTGATGCTAAAGGCACTGCTGATTTCATCTATCTATACCATATTTGTTGTCTATCTATCAAATCTTAGTTCAGTGCTTTCATTTTAAAATGTATGTTCCTTACGTGGTCTACCAGACTGTTATAAATCAAATTCAGGTGAATTTAGAGGTACGTGTGTTAGTGTACAAAGATGTGGGTTCAAGTCTTGCCTCTAACATATACTGTTTGACCACATAGAGTTTAATCAGCCACAGAATTGCTAATTACATATTAAGAACAGATTATAATTATCTTGATATAATTGTATATTTGATACAATTATATATGTTATATATGCATATAAGCATGTGTTTCATGTTCAATTCACACAAAATTCTAACCTATATCTTTGAAAAGAGTTTCCTTATCTAAGAATTCTCTGTATAAATGAAAACAAGGGTTCTATGTATATATCTAAACACAAACATATGTATATATGCATGCATATATGTATATATTTATAGATGTGCATATACATACATGTACGCCTGCATACATGTGGGCACACACACACATATATACGTAAATCTCTTCCTGTTTTCCCCCTTTGGAGGTTCCTTTATTGTTTTCAATTTCTTTTTTTCAGAGATTGAGTTAAATTCTTTATGTTTTGTTTGGTTAATTTGGTCGTTTGATATATTTTTTTTAAAACACTCATACATTTTGTTTAAGTTGTCAACTTCAGTAGCATACAGCTGGATAAAATAATTTCTAATAATTCCCTTTATTCAGTTATGAATTATCTGTTTCCTTTTTGATACTGGCAATTATCTTTTTAAAATCAAATTAACTGTTTATTTTATTTTTCCATCTATTTAAAAAATATTCCTGATTTTATTTGTTAGTTCATGTTTTTTTTTTAATTTTATTAATATCTTCTTTGGCTTTCAAAATTTATATTTTAGTGTCTAATGATTTTAAAAAAGTTTTTGGTTTTCTAGTTTTTGTGGTTGCATGCCTAAATTTTCAGTCAGTTCTTTCTCTGTTTCACTGGTGAAAGTGTTTAAAAACATAAATTCCCTCCCCAAGGACTACTTTGGCTATAGCTCAAACATTTTGGTATGTTGTCTCATTGTCATAATTTTCTTTGATGAAATTATCTGCAATAATTTTTATAATTGTTCTCTAATTTTAATAATTGTTCTCTAATCCACTGATTATTTAGAATTGTCATTTAGTCTCCCATTGAATTTTAATCCTTTCTTCAATGACCCTTTGTTGAATATAATTTTTTTTTATTGTGGTCAGGATTTTCTGCTTTTCTGCATTTGTTTCTGATGTTTGTGTATTTTTATGTCCTAATCCATGGTCAATTTTTGTAAGGGTGTCATGTATACTCCTTCTTGTTCCCATTGATTAAATGTCAGAGATTATTGTATTTAAGTTTTGTAAAGTTTTACTAAGGATGTTAATTTCTTTCTTATTTAATTATATTTCTCTAGGTCTAAAAAAGGTAAATTGTTTTCTGCAACTACTATAGTTTGCTGTCTGTTTCTCACTGTGGTTCACTTAACTTTTCTTTAAGTATGTAATTGTACGCCATTTGGCGCATTTGTTTTAAGTATTGATATTAAATCATTGTTAATGATGTCTTTAAGCCTAGTGTAATTTCCCTTTTTATCTTTTTAAATTAAGTCTATTTTTGCTATTGCTTTGTCTGAAATCACTTTTGCTATTCCCTGTGATATGGAGGAATTTCACACAGATAAGTGATGTCAGAACCACCAAATTGACATTTGAGGATCTTGCAAAGATGTGAAGCCTGATTCAAGGGTCTTCAAGGAATTGATTAAGTTAAAGGTAGGTCCCTTGAGACCCTCCAAAATGCTTCTGCCTTTCTCTGCATCAATGCCCTGCCAGTCCTGCATCACCTTGGTGGCATGCCTTGGCTCTGGCTCAAAGAATTCTCTTCCTGTAGGACCATAGACTTAGAATTGGAAAATACCTTAGAATTCATCCAGTCCAACCCCCTTGTTTTATAGATGCAGGCACTGAACTCAGATAAGTTGAAGAGCTTGCCTAAGGTCAGATAAGTAAAAAGTAGCTGAGCCAGCATTTAAACCCAGGTTCTCTGACTTGAAATCCATTTCTCTTTCCTTTCCATTGTACCTTACTTACTGTCTTCCAAAGTAGATGAAGATGGCTGGAGTAGAATCCAGGGCCTTACAGACAATACACCTGCTCCACCACTGAACCACATCCTCAAACTCTGGGACACCTCCTTGAAAATGCCATAGTTTTTCTATATCCAGTTTCTTCTGATTGTATCTGTCTAACAACCTACTGTCCAGGATTAGTGTCTGCCACTGTTTCCACTGTGCTGCTGAGGATGTCGTGATTGACTCATTGGTTACGGAGAAGAGAATTCCTCCCTTGAGCAGGCTCTCCACAGTATCTGAAGTCCATTCTGCTCTAACCATGTGGTCTAAAAGTTGCATCAATTCTGGTTCAATAGTAGAAGGTTTAGTAACTAGTTTCCAAGTTCACCATTTGTAAATTATTTCTTTGGGCCTCTGGAAACACCCCATGCTACAATAAATGTGTCATCATCCTTCCTCTATGCTTTCCCTAGGACTTTATGTCTCCCCAAAGAGTTCACAGGATGGTATAAAGTCATTGTACTGGTTAGGACTTGGAAGTGTTGCATTTCCTATTATGGGAAGAAGAAAAGGAAACAAGTATTTGGTTTTCAATTAATCATTAAAATTCTATAAATACTGACAGTTCTCCTCATTTGCGCGCGTGTGTGAGTGTGTGTGTGTGTGTGTGTGTGTGTGTGTGTGTGTGTGTGTGAAGTTCACACTCAGCCTGGAAATAGGAGTTACATGACACTGTCTTCTGGACTTTTACTGCAGTTGTCCAGGGAAATCTAAACACAGCATATAATAGTGTACATTTACATAAGATTTAAGATTTACAAAATAATTACCTTACCATGACCCTGTAAAGCAAGTCCAGGTCTTACAGTTCCTATTTTGTAGATAAGCAACTAAAGTCCAGAGAGATTAAGTAATTTGCCTATTTTGGGGCAATTTTGAATTTTTTTCTGCCATGGACCCATTTGATGGTCTAGTGAAGCCTATGAGTCCTTTATCAAAATAATGTTTTAAATGCATAAAATATAATAAAATATATAAGATTACAAAGGAAAATAAAGGTTAGTGAAAATACTTTTTTTTATTCAATTCATGGACCCTTTGAAATTTATCCCCAAATCCTGAGTCCAGGCTCTCAGATTAAGAACTCTTGACCTATGGTCACCTGGATAATATTTGAGTCAGAACCCTTACAATGGTCTGACCTCAAGTCTAGTGCTCTCTCTATTATGCTATCTATCCTACTTCCAAAAATTTTTAAGTTTTAAGTGACAGCTGTGAAAATGTAACTTTCTACGTCCAGCTTCCTCTTGCATTTTATTTTGTAGGGCTTTAGATAGAGTAAAAATAGAATGAACAACTACACAAGCTTTCACTGTTAAATATATACTAACGCATTAATTAGCACCTATTATTAAACAAGATGACATGGAATTTTATTTTGAACCTCTAGACAGATTATTTTGAAGAGAAGTTGAAAAACCAAAGGTAATTTCCTTGAGACACTTCCACATCACACAACTCTTTACATACTTGAAGATAGCTATTATGTCCCCACTGCCTTCTCTTCTTTAGGCTTAATATTGTTATTTTCTTCAGCTGTGCCTTATATAGTTCTGGTATTACTTTTCTGGATACCTTTTACTTATCAATGCCATTCTTAAAAAGTGTCACTCAGAACTGAGATACTCTGGATGGGGTTTGATCATGGCAGAGTACAGTAGAACCATTGCCTTTCCAGTCTTTGACTTTTTTTTTTGCCTCTTCCACCTTTAATGTAGCCCAAAACTGCATTAGCCTTTTGTTTTCTTTTCCTACACTTTTGACTCTCATTAAGCTTTCAATCCTCTATAACCCTCAGATCTCTTTTGGATAAACTGCTATTCTAGCCACACCTCCCTCATCTTGTATTTTTGAAATTTGAGCCTTTAGATCCAAGCATAAGACTTTAAGTTTATTCTTATTAAATTTTATCTCATTAGAGACATCCCAATAGTCTAGCCTATCAAGAACTTCTGAGATCCTGACTTTCACCTATATGTTAACTCACTCTCCTAGCTTTGTTTCATATGCAAACTTGATAAACATGCCATCTATGTATGCCTGTATCCAACTCACTGACAAAAAAAATGTTAAATGGCATGGAACGAAACACAGATCCCTGAAGGACTCTACTGGAGAACTCTTTCCAAGATAATATTGGACCATTAACACCTGCTCTTCTGGGTATAGTTATTTAAGCAATTCAAAATCCAACCAACTGCGTAAACACATTGCCTGCTTTTCTCCACCTTTTCCCGAAACAACAGCATCAGAGTCTTTCAAATTTATGGCAATGAAACAATTTTGAGATTCCTCATGGAAATTTTGTCTAAGGCCAGAAGGCTGCACACAATATGCAGTGGTACCACAGATCCTATTCTTTACTTCCTTGGTTGTATCTCCTTCATACATTCAGAGTGTCATCCTGTAAAGATACTTAACATAAGGCTAACACTAATTCCTTCTGGATTGCTGCAAGCCTCAGGCAATACATTTTTTTATTGGCTCTGAGGAACTCTTATCATTAATACAAACACAGTATTTATAGTTGGGATCTAGGTATCAAATTTTATAAATACAATAGAGTGTAGTAGAAGGAATAGCTAAATGGCACCATGCAAAGAGAGAGCTTTTTGTAACTGGAGTTAAGAAGACCTGAGTTCAAATCATGCCTCATGTACTTACAGTATGACCTTGGGAAAAATCACTTAACCTCTGTTTGCCTCAGTTACCTCAACTGTAAAATGATGATAATAATAGCATTTACCTCACAAAGTTGTTGTGAGAATCAAATGTGATAATATTTGTGAAGTACTTAGCACAGTGCCTAGAATATAGCTGCATATAAATGCTAGCAGCTATTGTTGTTGTTACAGTTCTGGAGTCAGAAGGCCTGGGTTCAAGTCTCCTTGGGTCAAGTTATAGAATCAAAAAAATCTTAGGGCTTGAAAGAACTTTGAAAATGGATCTATCGAAGCAAACATGGAGAACAGGTCATTTAAAAGGATGACAGGATTTAGAAAAGGAAGAACTTTGAGGCTAACTAGTCTAGCCCCTTCACTTTACAGAAGAGACAACTCAGAGAGATACGTGATTCAAGTAAAAGAGCTGGGATCTGAGCCAAGTTCACACTCTTTATTTCAGCACACAGTACACAGACTTGCCCAAGATCCTATGGCAGATAAGTCATTTTACCTAAAATGTAGATTAATTCTGCCACATGGCACGGCATGGATGTTTAGTTGTCAGGCTCTACCAAGACGGAAATGTTTTGAGGATGTTTCTAGTGACAGATTGCTGTCTGAGGACCTACCTAGCCACATAAGGCAAACCATATCATCAAAAACTTGACCACTAGCTAATGAATGCTTTGGCTGGTCATCCATGAAACACTTATTATTTTAAATCCAGTCTCACATGATTATTGACAGAATTAACTAAGATAAGCATTTTATAACTGTGAAGTATTATATAAATCTCAGATGTACTTATTCCTCTAACACTCTAGTTATTCTTGGTCTTTGCTAGTGGATTTCTTTACTTAAAAATAGATCTAATGAAATGTTTTTACGTCTTTAAAAAGTGACTTCATCTTCAAAAAAAAAAAGCACAAACCTGATTTCTAAAAATCCAAACCAGATAAAAATTACTATCTTTTAAAAAATGTAATTAAGCAAAACAAGTACATAGTCTATTTTCCAGTCAAATGAAGTGAACTGCAAAAAAAAAATGCAAGTGACAATTGATAAAGGGAAAATCCCAAATAAAAACTTCTAAAAAAAGTTTGAATTATAATTGCTTATAGTAGTTAGGAACATTTTTTATTGGTAGAGATGGGTTTTTACATGGTCCTTCTTAGCTAATTTATCCTAATGCTGAATCTACACGATAATATATACATGTTCAGGGAAGAATTTAACTGGTGTATCATTTGGGAATGACAACATCTTGAAGTAAGACCTGTTCCTTCCTTTATGAAATATTCATTTTTATTGAGGTGAAGGTGTCCTCCAAGCACAAAGGCTTCTTACACACCCCTGAAATAGCTGTGGCTTATAGTAGTGAGGGCACTTTATTTGGAGACAGAGAACCTGGGTTCAAACCCCAGCTCTACTACTAACAACTTTAGCCATATTGAACAAGTCACTCATTATCTCTGGGTCTCAACCTCCTCATCTGTTTTAAAAGGAGAAAATTAAATAAAATGATCTCTAAATCCTGTTTTTCATTAAAAAGTCATTCTTAGGTTCATAGTTAAATATTTCTAATTGATGACCAAAAGTTAAATCTAGACAATTAACAAAACAAAAAAATTAAGCCTTGATTTGTAGCAGTTGACAACTTGTGAAATGTAAAGTCTCAAGCTGGAAATCAATAATTGGATCTCAGAGCCTGTTTAAGCTGGTTCACACACCTAGGTAATCCTAACCTAGGCTGATTTGTTTTATAAATGTGTAATATTATACAGAAAGAAAACTGAGTAAGAGACAAGGATGTCTCAGTATAAGCTAGTACTATTGCTAGAAAAAACTATTCAAAGAGCATGTTTTGTTGACCACAAATCAGCAGTGTAAATTTTATTTTGTGCACCACAAAGGATTAAATACAGACAATCCCCTGAAGCATAGGACATTAATTTCTAAGACAGTACTGATTCAGATGAATAAGGTATATAAATATGATAAAATCAATTTAGAATATGGCAACATAAATGTAAAATAAATATATGTTCAGATGAATATCAGGTAAGGAGGTTAAGCAAAATTACATAAAGGGTTTAAAGTGTAATTTGTGGAAGATCAAATTAGAACTTATAAGTCCAGGAACAGTGGACCAGAGGGGAAAAATGATCAGAGATCTATCTATGCTTAGTTCTGTGCTATTTAATGTTTTTGTTAATGACCTGGATGAAAGCATTAATAATACAATCACCAAATTTGCAGATGACAAAAAGCTGAGAGAGATAGTTCAACACAGTGGGTAACAGCTGACCAGTCTGAAATATCTTGACATTGGTAAGCTGGAGAATGTCCAGAGGAGGGCAATAAGCATGATGGAGGCCCTTGAGTTTAGGGCATGTGAAGATCAACTGGAGGATCTGGAGCTGTTTAGCCTAGAGAAGAAAAGACTTGAGGGCATGATGGCCTTTTTTCAAATATTAGAAAGGTTCAAACATGGAAGAGGGATTAGATGTGTTGTACTTGGTTCCAGAGAGCATAATGAGGGTCAATGGGTTATTGTTGAAAAGAAGCAAATTTAGGCTTGTTGTAAAGATAAACTTTTTGACAATTAGAGCTAGGAGTGTGCTGATAAATGTTTAACATCTGGCTCTCTGGGAAAATAATGTACATGTGATACGCTTTTAAGTTTAATCTGTATAACCAATATTTTCTCTATTACTTTCTAAAGTCTAAACAATCAATAGACATGCCCTGATTTGTAGCTTTTGCCAATTTTTGATGTATATACGTTCATATGGAAAATTTAACAACTGGCTCTCCCAAGCCATTTGTGCTGGCTTCAATAGACCCCTAAATTTAGAGCTATCCACAAGTCTGCTTTGGAGCAAAATGGTTCTTCCTTACTAGAGAGAGCTTCAAGCAAAACCTGACCACTTATTGGTAGTATGTATGGCATTTTTGTATGGATATAGGTAGAACTAGATAGCAGCTGCTATTGCTTTCAACTTTGAAATTATGCGATGTGATTATGTGATGGCTTTCTAGAACTGGTTATATTTTGGGAAACAGTTTGAATAAAAGGAGAGATTGCTTGTTTAGCAGGATAAGGAGAGCAGGGAGAAAGAGAAAGTAATGCTTAATTGTTGTTAGTACATATTAGCAACAACTTAGTACTTAAGATCCTAGATTCAGAGTTAGAATTCGTTCAGTTTAGTCTTCATTTTACAGATGAGTAAAATGACTCCCAGTGATATTAAGTGAATTACCCAAAGTCACACAAGTAGTAAGTACTGGACTGTGATTTACAACCACCAGTTCTGATTCCTGATACATTTATTTCTTCATTGAGACACTCTGAAGGATACTTTTCTTCTTTTCTTCAAACTCAAAAAAATTACTTCTTATTTTTTTCAGTTTCTTTTTTACCTCTCCTTCCTTTTCCTATTTTCTTCTTCCTTCCTTCTCCCATCACCTTGACCTATGATCTCCCAAAGCTATTTGGCCAGAGGTCATTATTTGTGAGGGCTTAGTTGTGCATATACACATTGTTTCCTTCCTGGCATACAACAGGATCCTTGTCCAGAGTCCTTTCACAAGTCCTCAAATTGCCATATGAGTGACAAAATTATGTTTTCAATAATGTTTCATATAGGCCTTTCAGCATCTAGGGTGAAATCCTGCTTTTGTTGGGAAAACATGAATGTGAAGGAGGCATAGCCCACTCCTGATTTCAGTCCACTAACTTCAAAGCAACAACTGCCTGAATAAGGATTACAAAATCAAGTCCTTTATGAGTGGCTCATATTACATTGCATAACTGCTGGACTTATTTGTTTGGCCTGAATATGGCCCAGCTGCAGGTGGGATTTCCACATCTGTGCTTGTGAGAATAGTCAATATGGATTATAATAGTAAATCGACTACTTTTCATTTGTTTCCCATTTATTCTCCTCTTGCCACTCAAATACGGGGGAGGATTTCCTTCCCCCTTTTTAAAAATAAAGTAGAACATATATTTCTCATAAAAGTTAATGATCATTAGCTAGAATGTAAGGTCCTGGAGAGCAGAGATAATTGCCTTTCCAGATTCCCTCAGTTGCTGGTGCTCTCTCCCTCTCAAATAATCATATAATACTTATATTTTTACAGGATTTTTCCCTCAGTAGAATATAAGCTTCTTGGAGGCAGGGATTGATTATCATTCTGTTTCTGCACACATAGGGCCATACATATAAAAGGTCCTTAATAAATGTATATTGGATTTGATCACAGGGACATGTCAACCTTAATTCTCTATAAACATTATTTGAAGATGTTGCAGTGCAGCAAGGGTGATACTATACAGCTTACACTGATGAAGTTCCAAGCATGGACACAACATTATTAATGATAGAAAAGTGACAGATTCTAAATAGTATCTTCAACATTAACATGGACTAGAATGACACAATGATGCTTGGGTATTTGCCATCATCCATTTTTTTTTTCACACATGGCCATCCCATGGAGTTCTGTTGCAATAAGGACCACATTAATGGTGTAAAACTGACTCCATTCCATTTGCTGTGACCTTGGCTGTAGGGCTTGGTTATCTTGTAATTCTGACGCAATAGTCCAAGAAGGCAGGTCTTTAGGGAGTGGGGCAGGTCTAAATTTTTCTGCTTAATAGGAGGTTAAAAAGCATCACTTCTTGATAGATCTTCACTTTGCCTTTGAACTTAATATCGTATGGGTTGACCAAACTCCATTTGCAACTTTCCCAAAGGGTAAGATGGCCTTCTGGATCTCATCATCTAAGCTTCCAATCAATACACATCAGTGGACAATGTACTGCCTAAGAAACAGAAGTTAATGGTGACTTCCAGCTCATGAAGATGGTTTGTGGCATGTAAAGTTTTCTTGGTTTTAGCTGGTAGCTGATCTCAATCACCTCTGGGCTAATCATCAATCCCTAACACTGGGGAAACCCTCCAAATTGAATCGTGAATAATTGCTTTGAGATTCAAACACATTTGTCAGCAGGTTGTTTTCTAGATGATAGCTCCTATGACTTTAATGATAATTAAAAGGATTCCTGAAGTATTAAAAAACATTTCTGGATACCAGATTCTAGCTCCTTTTATTACATACAGTGAATTGAATGATACTGGATCCCTCTTTAGTCTGTTAGTATGGGAAATGGGTCAGAAAAAACACTATTTACTCTAGGAACATCAACCATACCAGGATCTGTCTTAGGACATTGGTGAATTCAGGGCAGACAAGCTTATTTACAAAGCACTGGGGTTTTTGTTTATAAGTGGCGGGAAGTATAAAATTCTTGAAAATTTTCCTTGTACTTTTTCTTTATTAGATTGCAGCAAAAATCACATCCATCAAACCACTGTCATTTTTTAGTGCCAGTCAGTTAATGATAAACAGGCAATCAGTCAAAAAGCATTTATTTAGCACCTCCTATGTGCCAGGTACTGTGACAGTCCCCCCCAACACACACACACACACACACACACACACACACACACACACACACACACACAATACCATTGTTAAGCAGCTCCTCTAGAGTAACCCTTTGAACACTTGTATAGATTACTTCTGCTCCAGAAAACCAACATCAAAGCACCATGGCCCCTGCCTAGGTTGCAGATTGACATTAGGTCTAGGACTAAATTTTTTACTCTTTTTATTGCTTGTACATTATAGTGGCATTTTCAAAGCAAAAGCCATAAGTAATTGGAATATTACCCTTTGGACAATTGTGGAGGTTTTTTTTTTTATCTCTCAAATTTGAAGCCATGAAGAAGAAAACAGATCTTTCATTTTAAGATTTCACTGTAGAATTTAAATGTTAGAATACATTATGTACTTCAGAGACTGAGATATATTTGTTTTTATGCTTATGAGTGCAACTGTGCATATGAGGGTTTTTAGTTTTGTTGTTACTTTCCTCCTGAGATTTTGTTTGAATTGTTTCTGGGAAGCCAACTCCAAATGCACCAAAGGAAAAAAAATTCTGTTTAATCATGATGCATGTTTATTAATAAATTCTCTGAATTTTTGTTAAGATCGAAATGGATATTTGAAGCACTATGATATGGTATCTTCTTTCTAATATTATTTATAATGCATACATATGTTAAGGATTTAGAAACAGTTTCTGAAGTGTGTTCATTCATTCTATTGTCCTTTAAGTCACAACTTTTTTCTTTAAAAGTACATAGAAAAAAACCCACACAAATCCAAATGAATCCATCTTTTTTTGCCATGCTACAAATAATTTCTACTAATTAAAAATAAGAGCCTAGTTCCTATAATATGACATTACTCTTGATAGTTTTTTCATCAGACTTAGTGAAGGATTTTTTAATACCAACACATTTTTTGAGACCAGATTGGCTCTAATGCCATTCCTATTCCCCTATTTAGAATTGAAACTCCCTAGGGAAGAGGTACTCTCAATTATACAAAGAATTTGAGGCTTATACACAGAAATAGAAGATGAAATATAACAAAAGAAATTATTGAAAATAGGATATACCCTCCCTCAAATCTAGTGTTCTCTCTGTAGTCATCGCTGGCTTTCAGGATACTTTTTATTTTTTAAAAATTTATTCATTTTTAGATTTCAACATTCACTTCCACAAGATTCTGAGTTCCAAATTTTCTCCCCATCTCATCCCTCCCCACACCCCTAATCTGCCCTCCCTTCTATCTTCCCCCCTTTCTCTTATCCCTTTTCCCTTCTATTTTCCTATAGGGCAGGATAGATTTCTATACTCCATTTCCTGTATTTCTTATTTTCCAGTCGCATGTGAAAACAATCTTTTAACATGTGCTTTTAAAACTTTGAGTTCCTAATTTTTCTTCCTTCCTCCCTCCCCACCCACCCTAATTGAAAAGGAAAGCAATTCCACACAGGTTATACATGTGTAGTCATGCAAAACACTTCCACAGTAGTCATGTTGTGAAAAACTAAGTATATTTCCCTTCATGCTATCTGCCCCAAATTTATTCTATTCTCTTTTGATCCTGTTCCTCCTCAGAAGTGCTTGCTTCTGATTTCTCCCTCCCCCAATCTGCCCCCCTCATCATCACCCTGCTCTCTTATCCCCTTCCCCCCCTTATTTTCCTATACGGTAAGATAGATTTCCATACCCAACTGAATGTATATGTTATTCCCTCCTTAATCCAAATCCTATGAGAATAAGATTCACTCATTCCCTCTCACCTTCCCCCACTTTCCCTCCACTGTAAAAGCCTTTTCTTGTATGTTTTATGTTAGATAATTTACCCCCATTCTACCTCTCCCCTTTTCCTTCTCCCAGTATAATCCTCTCTCACCCCTTAATTTTATTCTCCAGATATCACCCCTTCATCTTCAACTCACCCCATGCCTTCTCTTTATCTATCTATCTATCTATCTATCATCTATCTATCTATCTATCTATCTATCTATCTATCTATCTGCATATGTGTATATATATATATATATATATACATATATATATACACACACACACACACACACACACACAAACATATATATGCATACATGCATATAATTTTTTCCCTCTAACTTCCCTAATACTGACAAAGATATCATGAGCTACAAATATCATCTTTCCATGCAGGAATGTAAACAGCTCAACCTTAGTAAGTCCCTTATGATTTCTCTTTCCTGTTTACCTTTTCATGTCTCTCTTGAGTCTTGTATTTGAAAGTCAAATTTGCTGTTCAGCTCTGGTCTTTTCATCTAGATTGCTTGAAAGTCTTCTATGTCACTGAACATCCATTTTTTTCTCCTGAAAGATTATGCTCAGTTTTGCTGGGTAGGTGATTCTTGGTTGTAGTCCTATCTCCTTTGACCTCCAGAATATTATGTCCCAAGCTCTCTGGTCCCTTAACATAGAAGCTGCTAAGTCTTGTGTTATCCTGATTGTGTTTCCACAATACTTGAATGGTTTTTTTCTGGCTGCTTGCAATATTTTCTCCTTGACCTGGTAACTCTGGAATTTGGCTACAATATCCCTAGGAGTTTTCCTTTGGGGATCTCTTTCATGAGGTGATTGGTAGATTCTTTCCATTTCTATTTTGTCCTCTAGTTCTAGCATGTCAGGGCAATTTTCTTTGACAATTTCTTGAAAGATGGTATCTAGGTTCTTTTTTATTCATGGCTTTCACATAGCCCAATAATTTTTAAATTATCTCTCCTTGATCTATTTTCTAGGCCAGTTGTTTTTCCTGAGATATTTCACATTGTTTTCTATTTTTTTCATTCTTTTGGTTTTATTTTACAATGTATTGATTTCTCATGAAGTCACTAGCTTCCATTTACTCCATTCTAATTTTAAGGAAGCATTTTCTTCAGTGAGTTTTTGGACTTCCTTTCCCATTTGGTCAATTTTGCTTTTTAACACATTCTTCTCCTCATTGACTTTTTGGACCTCTTTTGCTATTTGGGTTAGGCTATTTTTTTTTAAAAGTGTTATTTTCTTCAGTATTTTTTTGGGTCTCCTTTAGCAAGCTGTTGACTTGTTTTTCATGATTTTCTTGCATCACTCTCATTTTTTCTTCCCAGTTTTTCTCTACTTCTATTACTTGCCTCTCAAAATCCTTTTTGAGCTCTTCCATGGCCTGGGACCAATTCATATTTTTCTTGGAGACTTTGGATGTAGAAGCTTTGACTTCATTGTCTTCTTCTGGTTGTATGTTTTGATCATCTGGTCTGACTTTTTTGCACAGTTTGCTCATGATTCCAGACAGTTACTTGAGTTATAAACTCTTTGTTAAGGTAGGGATCTGTTTCCAGTGTGGAGAATGTACTGTCCCAAGCTTCAGGGGTTTTGTACAGCTGTCTTCAGAGATAGTTCAAGGGACCTGTAAATTTTCAGTTCTTCCAAGGTGGTATGATAAGGGGTGAGGGGTTTACTCCTTTCCTTGCCTGGGCTCTGGTCTATGAGTGAACACAAGCACTCTTTTCTGCCTTGGAACTGTGAGGAAGATTTTCTCTACTCTGCTACTACAAGCTCCACCACTCCAGTGCTCCTCCTTGTCCTGAGAATGCCCCCCAGAATTGTGACCCAGATCCAAGCATGAGCAAAGCAAGAGAATCCTGCCTCAGAACCAGCACGGAGAGCCCTGCAATCCCCCTCTGATCAGCCACTCAATCCCCCCTTTGTCTGTGGGCCAGAAGCTTTGGCAGCAGCTGCTGACCCAGGACCAACCTCAGGAACTGGAGCTGGGACCATGCTCCTCTCTCTAACCACAGTCACAGACTTTTCCCACTGACCTTCTAAGTTTTCTTTGGTGTTCATGGGTTGAGAAGTCTGGAAATCACCTCAGCTGCCTGCAATTCATCCTCTGAGGCCTGCTCCAGGTTTGCTGAGGCCTGCCTTATCTGCATGCCCACACTGAGCTGCACTCCTCTTCCTGGTCAGTGCACAATATACCCTGCTGATCAACCATCCAGGGTGTCTTGGGCTGTAAATTTGTTTCACTCTGTCTTTTTGTGGGTTCTGCTGCTTTAGAATTTGTTTAGAGCCATTTTTTATAGGTATTTGGAGGGGTTTGGGGGAGAGCTTAAACAAGTCATTGCTTTTACTCTGCCATCTTGGCCTCCCCTCCCCACTCCAGATACTTTTAAAGAAGTATTTTCAGTATGTAGCAAAGCAAGAGTCATAACAATGAGATGATTAGTGATATATTGAGATATATCTCAATTAGGATTAGGCTGGTGGACATATATATTCACTACCAATAATGCTAGTCAATTCTCATGGAAACTTCATGGCTTTAATTTATGACAATGTGAATTAATTCTTCTCCCTTTTCTTCCTTATACACATCAATAAATCAGGTACAAATGTAAAGTATGACAATTGAAAACACATAATATATATTTGTGTGTATGTATATGTATATATATGTATGTGTGTGTGTGTGCATATGTATATATATATATGTACATAACCCATGACCAAAGCTCTTGACTCACCTAGACCCAGGTTCCACCTCAAATAACTGCTAATGAATATCCTATATGATTCCTATTCCTATCCAGAATGTCTCTTCTCTGAGAATCAGGCTCATTTCTTGCTCTCATCTAAGTGTCTTCAATTTCAACATGGAACATAGAGCAAACTTATTACACACAACAAAGAATGCAGAAAAGACACTTACCTGAGTACAATAATACCATGCTCTCTGATGCTCCAGGGACCAATACAGTTCCACACTTCTAGCACTACCACAGGCAGAGGAATCTTGCAATGATTGGGAAATAACTTGGAGTTAACTACTACCCCTCTCTTCCCACCCCAATGGTGAATACCAACTTCTGCAAGGGTCAATAGAGGTATTCCAGACTTATAGAATCATCCTAAGTTTAAAGCCTCAAGAAGGGAAAGAATTCAAGTCCTCTGTCTAGAGAATCAACTCTCTTCTATCAGAGTTACATAGTCCATATGATTCACAGTGCCAGTGAATTGCAAGGTATGAGTTTGTTCTTTGACTTCTTTGCTTTAAGCCTACTGATCCTACCTCCTGCAGTGCCCATCTTAAACCAGGAGTTCCTCATGACCTAAGGAGAAGAGCAGAGCCAGCAGTTATTACTGGCAATCGTGTAAATGCTCCTGTCCCCATTTCACTCTATCCATGGAGAATGGAACAGGAAATTATTGGCATATAGACCTTGCCAGTGAGAAATCTCTCTCTACCAAAGCAGGATGCAGCCTTGCACCTTCTCTGCAATTTATACTTAGAAAGTTGCCTAGAACATGGAGAATTTAAATGGTTCAGGGTTATGTAACCAATATATGTCAAAAGCTGGGCCTGAATCTAGGTCTTCTTGGCTTTGAGGTTGTGTTTCTGCTACACAATTCTGCCTATGTGAATATTCTCTCTGTATATTTTTTCTTGGGCCTGCTTACTTCACTCTATATAAGTTCATATAAGTTTATCATGATTTTCTGAATCCCTTTATTTGTAGTTTCTTATGATTCAATACTATTCCATGATATTCATATACTACAATTTATTTAGCCATTTCCCAGTTGAAGAGCATGTATTCTGTGTTCAGTTCTTTGCTTCCACAAATGTGCTTTTATGAATATGTTGATATATATGGAATTTTACTTTTTGTCTTTGACTTCGCTGTAGTATAAGACCAGCAGCAAGATCCCTGGGATGGAAGATATTATACATAGACATAGACACAGACATAGATATAGACATACACACATATACATATATATACATAGATATAGATATAGATATAGATATAGATAGAGATACAGATATAGATATAGACAGATACAGATATAATACATTTTCTCGTATGATTACAAATCATTTCCCAGAATGGTTGGAACATTTATTCCAATCCACAACTCCCCCAATATTTTATTATTATTTCATTTATATATTTGCAACTTTTTTGACATGGAATGTTTCTATCATTTGTAATCTTTGCTGATTTTCTGGGCATGAAGTTAACCATAATGTTGTTTTAATTTGCATTTCATTATTAGTAATTTAAAGTAAACTTTTGTAGGGTTCAATTCTTAGTTTGAAAATGTTTTCATATCCTTTGACTATGTATTTATTAAAGAATGGCTCATAATATTATTTATTTATGTTCATTATTTATGTGTCTTCAATATTAACTTCTTACCAGAGATATATGATCCAAAACTGATGAGGTTAAAATTAACCATAACCATGTCTGGCAACTTTGTAGAATGACACTTCCCTTACAAACTTTGCCTCCTTTTTACAGATGAGGAAACTGAGGCAACTAGGGTTAAGTGACTTGCCCAAGGTCACACTGTTAGTAAATGTCTGAGGTCAGATTTGAACTCAGAAAGATGAGTCTTCCTGACTCCAGGTCTGACACTCTATTCACTGCACCACTCTGCTGCCCATAAAGAACGATTAGTGATTATCTAATCCAACTCTTAGATTTTGTAAATGAGGGTGATACTTAAGAGATGCAAAATGTCTTCTTCAAGACCCCAGAACTGGGAAGTGGTAGTACTGCTAGGTATTCTGACTCCAAGTCTGCTCCTGCTCCATTATACCACATACTGTTTTTTTGTTAAGGTAAGTCTGGTTCTTTAAGAGTCCAATTTGAAGAGCCACTCATCAGCTTAGGTTCAAGCAGTTTGATGAAAATGAACTAAAGCAATCGCCACAGGCCTTGGACAAAAAACAAAGAGCCAACTCCATGATGTCTATGATATATTATATCCATATCATACTATGATATGAGTCTATGATATACCAATAGAGGTGGTATAAAGTCAGACACTGGAAAAGTTGGCCAAACTAAGTGAGAAAGGATGTTAAACTCAGTAAAAGAAATGAAAAGACTCCAGGGAAGTTGTTTGGTTCATGGTACTAAAAGAAGAACATGAAAAAAACACAAGATACCATGCCCTGAAACTTAGGTGATATATTTTTCTTCATGAGGTAATCATTTTAGAGGGGGAATTATTTAGCTCTTGGGGGGGAAGATTTTATATACTTTTGGGGGGCAAAATCACTAATTGGAGGCCTTCTTGATATTGTAAGTAGGTTATTGTAGGATGAAGATACTAATTTTTACAGCACTTGAACATTAATAAAGAGCTTTCTTCATTACAACCCTTAGAGGTAGCAGTGCTTATATTTTACAGATGGGTACAAATCCCATCTCTCCTATTTACTACCTATACCTTAGGGAAGTCATTAGTCTTACTGATTCTCATTTTCCTTAATAAAGAGGATTAGACTAAAATGATAACTTCTAAGGTCCCTTCTATGCCTAAAGCCATGTTCTTATGTTACATTTGTTATGGCAAGTTTGTTGCCATAATCTTGTCATTCCTCACCCTCCCATTCCCTGAAACCTGGGTTCTTAAAAAAGATTTGTTCTTGTGAATTCTTTAACATTTTTTGAACAAACAGTACTCTTTTGAAAATACAGATTCACGAAGGTTCTCATACCTACATATTTGCATAGCTGGCCCCTTGCATCTTGTTCCCTAATTTGAATCTAGGACAGAGGTTACCAAACTGAGGATGGAAAGCCATATTCAGCCCCCTCCTTGATTTTGTAAGGTCAGCAAGTTTTTTAAAATTACATTTTTAAAATATATTTTTTAAATTAAAAAAAAAGCATTCTTACCTAGCCAGCTCTACAAAACAGGCCTGAGGTTGGCACTCAGGCCATAATTTTCTTGCCCCTGACCTAGAACTTTCCCTTGAGCACTGGCACCCTAAACATAAGTAAATCATAGAGATATTTTTTGAAGACAAAGTTTAAGAAAGATGTTTTTCCCCTTGAAAATAACATTACTAGGATAGTTTGAGTGATAAAAGAGGATGTGTGTATGTGTGTATACACACATACATGTACATGTATTTACATGTACATGTGCATATACATGTACATGCATAAATATATATATCTTTATAACTCATAATTATCTTTTTAGGTAGGAATGTGACAAGAGGATTATTGATTACATTTCTGGGGAGATTAGAGGCACCATAATGAAAGCAAAGATCATGAGAAAGAAAGGCTAGATTAATGGCTGGGGCACTAGACTTGAAGTCATGAAAACCTGGGTTCAAGTTCTCTTCAGTCATTTACTAATTAGTGGCCCTTGAGAAGTCAGTTAAATGCCCTGAGCCTCAATGTCCTCATCTGTAAAATAAGGGAATTTGACTTGGCTTCAAAAGCTGCTTATAGCTTTAATTTAAAATCTGATTCTCTGACTCTATGTTCTGTAACCCCATGACAGTGCTTTAGCCTGGAAGATTGCCCACAATTGCATAGGTAGGAGAGACTTTGTTATTCTCTAGGTATTTCCTGTCTGTACTCACCAACCTGAGTTACTACCTTTTTCCTTTCCTCCAGATGACCCATGAGTTGAACTGGGAAATCTCTTAATGTGCTGACAAGAACCAAACACCAACTAACAAATCCTGTAATTTCATACTTCAATATTTCCAAAGTATCTCATCTCATCATCCCAAATATCTCATAGCTGCTGAAACTCATTAATATAGACTATCGGTGAACCACGTCCTATTTCCAACAGAGGTCACCATGTTGAATTTGCCACACAGGTACCTAGATTCAGTGAAATACTAATCCTTAAGACATATAACCCCAATAAAGGTTTACTTCCTTCATGGAGTAATTGTCCAATCAAGAACATCTGCTCCCAACATTCTTATTACAAAACAAACAAATAAACCACCAGTGCTTTTTATATTGAAAAAGTAGGAGCAAGAGTTGAAAATCCTAGTTCACACTGGCCAAAGAGGGCCAGTGTCTGTTCTTACTGCTTAATAATGATAATGATAATAATGACATCATCATCATCATCATCATACCATTCTCATCATTATCCCTTCATCCTTTGCTCATGTCATGAGACAGAATAGGGGTGAGGGTGGGGGAGGACAATGCCAGGCAACATAGTACGCAGTAGGGACCTCATTTCCCCCAAGACTTCTATGGTAGTTGCAAAGCTCTAAGAGTCAGAACCTTAAAGGATAACAAATTAGGCTCTGACAATATCAGTGAATAGGTGAATATTTTAGCCATTGGATAGATGCAACTACTCCTAAGGACCAAAAAATAGAGCAGCAGAGAGTTGCATGGTGGCCTGCCTCAAAACCATCAGGATGATTAGTTTGCCACAGAGAAGTTGTGTCCCTTTGTGTTCTAGTAGCACAAGAAGTCAAGACACACCAGAACAAATCAGAAATGAAATGCTTCAGGGGGAGTGGCATTGTAGAGAAGGTCAACCACAAATGTTCATGAAACAGACCGAATATAAGGATGCTTTCACTTTTTGCTGCTTTGTTTTTTCTTCTCTCTCTTTTTGAAAAAAAATCTATTTTAAGCTGGGATGGCTCTCTGAGAAAAGGAAGGGAGAGTTATACAAGTGGTAACTTAGGTGATATAAATATAAAAGACACGAATAAAATTTATTTTTAAAAGAAATAACTTTGTACCTAAACCCAATTTGATGCAGTAAAAGATGAAATTAAGCAGCTACTAAAATCTAAATGGGAGAAATTGAAGAACCTAAGGTCATGGGATAACACAAATTTCAGAAATTCCATTTACAAATGAAACAGATGATGAAAACAGAATGGATGTCTCAGAATGATTGTGAATAAAAAGATGGGCATACTTAGACTGGAATTTTGAAAGACTCTTGTTTTAGTTTGGTGTCACAAATCTACCTCACAGACCAATAATAACAAAACAGAGTGATTTTTTAAAGCTGGCATTTCCTATAAATATCTTAAACAAATGTTTTCTCCCATAATATTTGACAGAAAGTATAAAAATAGGCCTTGATTCAAATTTAGCACATTGTGTTGTGGCCACTGCATATTAAGAAGCATAGAAGGTATTATAAAATGAGAGCATTGTTGAAGTGCGAAATGTATAATTTTGATTATTTTAAGTTAAAAAGTTTTGCATAAATAAAACCAATGTAGCCAAAGAATAGAAGGAATGCAGAATATTAGGGGAAAACTTTCATGGACAATCTCTTAGATAAAATGTGTTAGAATATTGGTGTGATACAGGAAATTATAAGCTGGTCAATTTATTTTTTTTTGTTTGTTTTTTTCTAAAATGATTTTAATTTTATTTAAAAAAAAATTTTTTTTCCATATGCTTTTGAGTTGAAAATTTTTCTCCCTTTTTCTCCCCCCACCTTCCCCAAGATGGCGCACAATCTGACATAGACTTTACATTTACATTCCGATTAAACATATTTTCACATTAGTGAAGTTGTAAGTAAAAATTAAAACCAATAGGAGGAACCATCAGAAAGATGAAACAAAACTCAACAGAAGGTAAAAATAAGTGAGAGCGATTGGACTTCCATAGTTCTTTCTTTGGATGTGGACAGCATTTTCCATCCCAAGGCCTCTGGAGATGTCTTAGATCCTCATAATGCTGAGAAGGGTTCAGTTTAACAATTCTTAGTCATTGCATAACGTGGCTGTTATTGTGTACAAAGTCCTCTTGGTTCTGCTCACTTCACTCAGCATCACACCATATAAGTCTTTCCAGGTTTTTCTGAAGTCAGCCTGTTCATCATTTCTTATAGAAAAATAGTATTCCATTACATTCATATACCACAACTTGCTCAGCCATTCCCCAATTGATGGGCATCCTCTCAATTTCCAATTCTTTGCCACCACAAAAAGAGCTGCTATGATATTTTGTACATGTGGGTCCTTTTCCCATTTGTTTGATCTCTTTGGGATATAGCCCTAGAAGTGCTATTGCTGGATCAAAGGGTATGCACATTTTTGTAGCCCTTTGGGCATAGTTCCAAATTGTTCTCCAAAATGGTTGGATCATTTCACAACTCCACCAACAATGTATTAGTGTCCAATTTTCCCACATCTCTCCAACATTTATCATTTTCCTGTTTTGTCATGTTGGCCAATCTGATAGGTGTGACCTCAGAGTTGTTTTGATTTGCATTTCTCTAATCAATAAGATTTAGAGCATTTTTTCATATGACTATAGATGGCTTTAATTTCTTCATCTGAGAACTGTCTGTTCATATCCTTTGACCATTTATCAATTGGGTGTTCTTATAAATTTGTCTTAATTCTCTATATATTTTAGAAATGAGGCCTTTATCAGAGAGACTGGTTGTAAAAATTCTTTCCCAATTTTCTACCTTCCTTCTAATCTTAGTTGCATTGGCTTTGTTTGTGCAAAAACTTTTCAATTTAATGTAATCAAAATTATCCATTTTGCTTTTCATAATGTTCTCTATCTCCTGTTTGGTCATGAATTCTTCTGTTCTCCATAGATCTGATAGGTAAACTATTCCTTGTTCTCCCAGTTTACTTATATCAGCCTTTATATCTAAGTCGAACCCATTTTGACTTTATTTTGGTATATGGTGTGAGATTTGGGTCTATGCCTAGTTTCTGCCATACTCTTTTCCAGTTTTCCCAGCAGTTTTTTTCAAAGAGTGGGTCCTTATCCCAGAAGCTGGGGTCTTTGGGTTTATCAAATAATAGATTACTATAGTCATTGACTACTGTGTCTTGCATATTTAACCTATTCCACTGATCCACCTCCCTATTTCTTAGCCAGTACCAAGCAGTTTTGATGATTGCTGCTTTATAATACAATTTAAGATCTGGAATTGCTAGGCCACCTTCCCCTGCATTTCTTTTCATTAGTTCCTTTGATATTCTGGACCTTTTGTTTTTCCAAATGAATCTTGTTATTATTTTTTCTAACTCTATAAAATAATTTTTGGTAGTTTGATTGGTATGGCACTGAATAAGTAAATTAGCTTAGGTAGGATTGTCATTTTTATTATATTAGCTCGGCCTACCCATGAGCAACTGATGTTTTTCCAATTATTTAGATCTGATTTTATTTGTGTGAAAAGTGTTTTGTAATTGTGTTCATAGAGTTCCTGGGTTTGTTTGGGAGGTAGACTCCTAAATATTTTATAATGTCTACAGTAAGTTTAAATGGGATTTCTCTTTCTATCTCTTGCTGTTGGGCTTTGTTGGTAATATATAGAAATGCTGATGATTTATGTGGGTTTATTTTATAGCCTGCAACTTTGCTAAAGTTGTTTATTATTTCAAGTAGTTTTTTACTTGATTCTCTAGGATTCTCTAAGTATATCATCATGTCATCTGCAAAGAGTGATAGCTTTGTTTCTTCTTTGCCTATTCTAATGCCTTCAATTTCTTTTTCTTCTCTTATTGCTAAAGCTAAGGTTTCCAGTACAATATTGAATAACAGTGGTGATAATGGACATCCTTGTTTCACCCCCGATCTTATTGGAAATGCTTCTAGCCTGTCCCCATTACATATAATGCTTGCTGAAGGTTTTAGATAATGCTATTTATTATTTTAAGGAAGACTCCATTTATACCTATGCTTTCTAGTGTTTTTAATAGGAATGGGTGTTGTATTTTATCAAAAGCTTTTTCTGCATCTATTGAGATGATCATGTGGTTTCTGTTGGTTTTGTTGTTGATATGCTCAATGATGCTGATAGTTTTCCTAATATTGAACCAACCCTGCATTCCTGGTATAAATCCTACCTGGTCATAGTGTATTATTCTTGTGATAAGTTGCTGCATCTACTTGTGAGTATTTTGTTTAAAATTTTTGCATCTATATTCATTAGAGAAATTGGTCTATAATCTTCTTTCTCTATTTTGACTCTTCCTGGTTTAGGTATCAAACCATATTTGTATCATAAAAAGAATTTGGTAAGACTCCTTCTTCACCTATTTTCCCAAATAGTCTATATAGTATTGGAATTAATTGTTCTTTAAATGTTTGATAGAATTCGCATGTAAATCCATCTGGCCCTGGAGATTTTTTCCTAGGGAGTTCATCAATGGCTTGTTCAATTTCTTTTTCTGAGATGGGGTTATTTAAGTATTTTACTTCCTCTTCTGTTAATCTGGGCAATTTATATTTTTGTAAATATGTATCCATTTCACTAAGATTGTCAAATTTGTTGGCATATAGTTGGGCAAAATAATTCCTAATTATTGTTTTAATTTCTTCTTCCTTGGTGGTAGCTTCCCTTTTCATTCTTGATACTAGTAATTTTTTCTTTTCTTCTTTTTTAATTAAATTAACCAAAGGCTTATCTATTTTATTGTTTTTTCATAAAACCAGCTCTTAGTTTTATTTATTAGTTCAATAGTTTTCTTAATTTCAATTTTATTAATTTTTCCTTTGGTTTTCAATATTTCTAATTTGGTGTTTAGTTGAGGATTTTTAATTTGTTCTTTTTCTAGTTTTTTTAGTTGTATGCCCAATTCATTAATCTCCTCTTTTTCTATTTTATTTATGTAAGCATTTAGAGATATAAAACTTCCCCTAAGAACTGCTTTCGCTGCATCCCATAGGTTTTGGTATGTTGTCTCATTATTGTCATTCTCTTGAATGAAATTATTGATGTTTCTATGATTTGTTGTTTGACCCATCATTTTTTAGGATTAGATCATTTAGTTTCCAATTATATTTTTGTCTATCTTTCCATGGCCCTTTATTACATATAATTTTTATTGCATCATGATCTGAAAAGGATGCATTTAATATTTCTGCCTTTCTGCATTGGATTGTGAGGTTTTTATGCCCTAGTACATGGTCAATTTTTGTGTATGTGCCATGTACTGATGAGAAAAAAGTATATTCCTTTCAATCCCCATTCAGTTTTCTCCAGAGGTCTATCATACCTAACCTTTCTAAAGTTCTACTCACCTCCTTAACTTCTTTTTTGTTTATTTTGTGGTTAGATTTATCTAGTGCCGAGAGGGGGAGGTTCAGGTCCCCCACTAGTATAGTTTTGCTGTCTATTTCTTCCTGTAACTCCCTGAACTTCTCCTGTAAGAATTTGGATGCTGTGTCACTTGCTGCATATATGTTTAGTAATGATATTACTTCATTGTCTATGGTGCCTTTTAGCAGGATGTAGTTTCCTTCCTTATCTCTTTTGATTAGATCTATTTTTGCTTTTGCTTTATCTGAGATCAGGATTGCTACCCCTGCTTTTTTTTACTTCAGCTGATGCATAATATATTCTATTCCATAAGCTGGTAAATTTAGAAAAACATGGAAAGACTTGGACCTATGAAGGAAGATGCTATCCACCTCCAGAGAAAAAGATGACAAGTGGAAATAATTCACAGTATGGTCTTACATAAATAAATAAACAGACAAACAAACAAACAAACAAACAAACAAATAAATAAATAAATGAATGAATGAATGAATAAATATGCACACACACATATGCATATATATGTGTATATGTATGTATATATGTATGAGTGTATATGTGTATGTTTGTAGATATCTATTTAAATGTACATACACTATCTATCTACATATATCACTATATATGTATATACACACACACACACATATATATATATTCACATTTAATTGTAGCCTTCTTTAAAGTGGGGAAGAAGAAAAAAGTAAAAAGTGCACAGCAGAAAACAAAAGTAAATCTATAAGGAAGGAAAGAAAAGCTAGGTAGCTTTGAAAACAATGTGTAGTATTTTTATATAGATTTTCTTGAAATGGAAATTTATTGTTTCATCTTAAATCCTCTCATATTCAGTGTGTATGTGGAAATGTTATTTTTTTTCTTTTCTCATTCTGTATTCAATTTAAATGAATAAAAAATTTACAAAAAATATGAAGAAGGGAAAAAAGAATTAGAGGAGGAAAAAGTTGAAGTTATTGAAGAAAACACCTACAGACAAGCATCTAAAACCACCATTATAGAAGTGACTTGAGAAAGCTGTTGAGCTGCAAAAAGACTCAAAAGAAAGATCAGAAGTTTATACTAGATGATAAACACAGCAGAAAATTGGAATGCCATATCATCCAATTAGAGCCACCAAAAACAATTACCTAGAAAATAGAAGTATATTAAAATTCTAGATTCCCTTCATCATCAATTCAAAGAAAAAAGTTGAAATAGACAACAATTATCTATCCAATAAAAATGACCAGGATTTTTTTTCATGCAAAGTTCTGCCAGAAAAGGAATGGGCCTTTTCTCTTTAACAATAACATAATTATTATAAGATGTATGGCTATGTAATTCCATCTGACATCAGACAAATAATAAGAACAAGAACAACATACATTCATGTAGTTTTTTTAAAGTTTACAAAGCTCTTTAGATTTATTATCTCATTTAAGCCTTACAACATGGTAGACACACAAAAAATGGATTGATAAGAATCTCTCCCAAAATGCATTTCCACAAATCAGATGCATTATGTACAGTTTTTAAAAAGTTATGGATAATGCATAAACCGATTAAGTTGATGGAGTTTGGGTGCTTTGGTGAAAAAATGTGCTTGATAACTCTAGGTGAGGTTGTACTTCCTTTTCAAGAAATTTAAAAAAATATAAAAGAACTGTATTTAAATAACATTGTGATTTTGAGACCAACAAAGATGGTAGTCAGGAGGAAAAAGGATAGCTCAGCTCTCCCTCACAGCTACTCCAATGAAGATCTAGAGAGAATACAAGACTACATTCTGATTGGGAAATCATATAATATAAAATCACCTTGAGTCATTTTTCTAGCCCAGTTCAGCATGGGGAAATAGACAGAGATTTGTAGACACTGAAGACAGGACCTGACAAGGAGGGCACCTTGCAGAGCTGGGGCTTTTGGTTATCTACTATGGCAAGAAGAGTTCCCAGGATAGTCTTGACACTGTGCAATAGGAAGAGGAGCCAACTGGCAGCTCTGTCTCTTATACTCTAAAGCTAGGTCATGAGATCCAGTTCAGACTGAGGAGGGCCTCTGAACTTATGGGTAACAGACCAAGGCATTTAGCGATACTTGGCAAGGATAAGGAACATAAGAGAGCAGCAGCTGCATAGCTCTGATCCTAGAGCAGTGTCTTGGATTTAGCCTTTGGCTTTATCTAATGCTTTCAATTGAGAAACAGGGGCAGAGAATTCAAACCCTCCTGCTAGCTGAAAGGGACTGAGGCCCATAACAATCTACTGGAACTTCAACCAGGGGCAAGCCTGTAGTGGCATCATCCTGATGAGTCTGCAAAGGTTAGATCAGGAGGCAACAATCAGAATTTGTTTTAGATCAGATCACTTTGGGCATTCTTGAACTTTCCTTGAGATTCTTGAAGCACACAACACTCAGTATGCAAAGAAGTCAGCAGCAGTACTTGAGACTACAAAGCTAGGCTCAGACATTCCTTGTAGAACTGCAAAAAGCCTGGCTCTAACACAAAATCCTTATTAAGGATGTAAGGAAGAATGAGTAAACAAACAACCAAAAAAAGATCCCCACTGTAAAGAACTATTACTGTAAGAGATACCAAAGATGTAAGTGTATAAGAAGAGAATGACTCCCAAACATCTGCAAGCAAAGTCTCAAAAAAAAAAACACACACAAACAAACAAAAAAAACCAACCAAAAACACAGCTTGGACATAAATTAAACTAGAATTCCTGAAAGATTAAGCATGAATTTTTTAAAAAAGAGTTTGAAATGATTTTATAAATAAAATGAGAATGCTAGAGGAAAGAATTAGAAAATATTATGTTTGCAAACCCAGAACAACTTCCATTCCAAGAGGAGACACTGAAGTACAATTCTGTGAACTGCATTCCCAAAGACTATACCAGCAGAGTGCAAACTCTTAAAGGTTCTCCCAGGTTGTAAAGTCTTTGAGTGTGGCCATAATAGCAGACTGTGCCCACTTTCCAAAGATAATCTAGGTAAGCACAGAGAGACTTATCCCTTGTAGGCTCATTACTTGATCATTGATGTTCATAGGTTACCATGGCCAAAGAAAAATCCAAAATGTCAATCAGTCCTGTATGGCCTTCTTCAGTTAACTGCATTGATAGTGACAAAGTGAGCAGAAAGGGGGACAGAGGAGCAATAAAAATTATACAGCTTTATTCCATCCATGAACATTTGTGAACAAAATGGATTCTCTATTTTGTAAATGGTGACACTGTCCTTCTAGTGCCCCAGATGACAAACTACGTCATCCTTGCCTTCTTCCATTTACTCCACATCTACAATCAGTTGCAAAATCTTGTCATTTACACATACACATGTATTATGTATGTATCTGAAAGATATTATAGAATATGCATACATACATACATACACATATACACAAATACATACATGTATTCTTCTCTTTCACACTAGCTCACATGGTGTTAGCCCTAGTAGAATGTCCTTATCACCTCTCATCTGAACTAGTGCAGCAGTCTTCTAATTATTCTACCTGTCTTAGCCTCTCCCCACTCCAATCCATCATTAACTCACCTGCCAAAGCGATTTTCTTAAAGTAATTGTTTCCTAAAGAACTTGTTACACCACTACTCAATATATTCCAGTGGCTCCTGATTATTTCAGTGATCAAATATAAACTTTTATTTTACATAGTTAAAGCCCTTCACAACCTGGATTCAGCCTACATTTCCAACCTTATTATACTCTTTCATGTACACTACAATAACAGCCAAACTGGCCTTACTGAGTTCCATAAATGAAACTCTCCTATCCCACTGCCTTTGAATTAGCTGCCCCGTATCCTTGGAATATACTCCCTTCTTACTTCCGTGTCTTGGAATCCCAATTTCCTTCAAGTTAGCTCAAAACCCACCTTCTACACTGTCATGCAAATTAACTATGACAAAATTCATATATACACACACACACACACACACACACACACACACACACACATATATTCCTTATAACTTTTTACATCTTTAAAATGTTTAGTATAATGTCATTTTGTTATGATCACTTATTTTACAGCAAAAATATTCCCCAAATTTTAGTACTGTAGTACTCTTTGTATTGTCTTGTCTATGACAAATCTTTGTAGCAAGTTAGCAGCTACTGTTTCTTTTACTGGTCTTCTCTCTCTTTGTTGCAATATCAAAAAGCCTATATAACATTGAAAAGAAATACATTTAATATCTCCAACTGTTAGTACTCCCTCTGATTTTTTTTTGTATTAATTAGGCTGATTTGCATTATTTGTTTTCTAATACTAGGTATAATTTTTTTCCTACCACATTTTCATTTACACTTTGGTGTGACTGATCCTGCTTCATTAGATGCTTAAAACTCTTGACTTCTCTCCACCAAATGCTGATGTTTTATCTCCCATAGTCATCAAAGTGTACTCTCTAAAGTTTAAATATTTTGCATGTTTATTGAGTATTATTCATTCTTAAAACCTACAAAATAAAAAAAACAAACAATGGAGCAATGAAACACTTGTGTATGGCACAAAATGTAGTATTCATATGTCAGAGAACTAACTAAAGGTAGTTTATGGTATCCATATGATTTCTTTTGGGAAAAGTGAGACATTCTAAGTGCCTGCTGTCAGTAGAAGTACATATGATGATTTTTGCTTTTACAAAAAATGAAACCATATAAAAATGATTGCTCATCCCACATAATTCACATGTCACTATATCCTGATATTCCCCAACTGCTAGTGCCTTCATTTCCTAATTTTATTTTTCATCTGTTTTGTGTGTATCTGCTAAGTCTCTGAGTTGCATCAAAGATACTAACCTATTTTGGCAGAGGGAGCTCCTCAACAAGAGTTCCCTATACCAATGAAATCATGGATCTAGTAAAAAATACTCAGTGATAATCTTGTTTGATAAGCTCATTGTTAATATCAAACAGGGCATAAAAGAGGGCGATATATACTTGCTACTGTTATGGAGGAAATCAAACACAGATTCCAGGTTGAAGAGGAATTCCCTAGAATATGACTTTCTTCCAGATACTTCTGTTTGTGAATAAAATTGTGCTGATTACAACAAGCCATTGAATACTACTGAGACTCCTAAATGATAGTCATCATAGCCATTCCAATTTCGCCTAACCATTCATGCAATCAAGTGAATGAAGAACGCCTGTAGTCCAGATGAAGTTGGGTAGACACCTTAAGAGAGCTCATCCATCAGTTTGTCAGATAAATACAGCAAATGTACAATGAGTTTGGCCTAGACATAAATGACAGGAAAAAGGGAGCTGAATTATCTTTTGCAAATTAAAAAGTTCCTCTAATGACCCCAAACTGTAATACCCATTGTTTTTAAAACTAACAATCCATCTTCTGATGTTATAATATTGCTGTAAGTCATTAAACCATAAGTGAAATTGAGGCTAGCTCAAAGGGCAATGGAGAAAACTCAATGGTGGGCATAAGCAAGCTGTAACACATTACAAAGTCTTGGTTTAAAGAATAAAATAAATGTATGATTAAAAAATGGGCTGATCATGTGGTGAGAGTTGGATAAACTACGAACTATTCTTATATTCCAGTTATTCTTTCAATAACAAGAAGATGTAATTGATGAAAGCCCTTTTCACATTGGGTAAATCCATATGAAAAATTATTGGGGGATATGGACGAGAACCACATTGTATTGTCAAGTCTATATCCTTAGGAGGGATATCCACATTGGGGGCATCTAGATGACACAATACATAGAGTCTGGGAGTTGGAAGCTGAAGATCTGAGTTTGAATCTTGCTCTAGCAATTTTCTACTTGTGTGATTTTTGGCCAGTCACTTAAGACCTCAGTTTCCTTATCTATAAAATAAGGATAATAATAGCACCTATCTTCCTGGGGTTTTTGTGAGGATCAATGAGATAACAAAGGATCAAAGACGTAATAGAATGTTGGGGTATGAGAGTGTTATAAAAATCAAAGTGTTATATATGTATATACATATATACATACATACATTTCTTTTATTGTCTCCAATTTAAAAAGAATTGGCATTAAATTTAAAGTCCTCTGACTTTTCTATGACAATTTAAAA